>NC_140595.1:453999090-454726361 GCF_964204655.1 Triturus cristatus | reverse complement strand
CCCTTGGTTTACATGTGTGTGTTCCTCCCCATTACTTAATTTGTGCCACTGTGCTTTCTGGTGCAGTTCTGTGGTCAGGAGCAATGTGTCACTCAGGGCTTTTCCCCAATGGGTTATATGTCATATTGTTGTGCTGTTTGGTTGCTCATATGCAGTTCAACTGTGTGTGCTGCCCAGTCCTCTGGTCAAGTTGTTTCCACCTTTCTGTCCCAGACTTGTGCATGTGTTGTGTTGGATGTATGTGGGTTAGTTGTGGTACTGCTTCACTTCCTGGGTGGGCTGTTGTCTTTGTGCTGTGCATGTTGATGTTGTGTGGGTTAATGTTATGTCACCCATGTCTGTGCGGGCTGGTATGCTTGGTGTGCATACACTGCTTGTTGTGCATGCAGTGCTGTGTGTGTATGTTGCCTTGTCATTGCCTGGTGTGCATCCCCTGATTTCCTGCTGTGTTTGCTATGTGATTTATTTGCCTGTGCATCTGTTGTTTGTTTGATGTGGCTGTGTTGTTCTGTGATGGTGCACTTCTTGTCTGTGTTGTGGTATGTTGTCTGTGCATTGTTCCTGAGTGATGAGGTTGTGCACTCCTGTTGTGTCTGTGCTCCCATTGCCTTTCCACAGTTTAGCTACACAGGGCATGTCTGTTCTTGTTGTGGTTCTGTGTGTGTTTCTGTTGGATTATGTGTTTGTCTGGGGTTTGTGTGCAGACATTTGTTCTGCTGGCATCCCTGTGTGTGTGTGTGATGTTTGTGGCTACCCCCAAAATGTGTGATTGTTTGTCTGTGTATTGACTGGCAAGTATTGCCACCCGTCAGTGTGTATGACACTGGTGTTGTGTGCTGCTGGTGTGAGGGGGGTATGTGTGTAGATTCCTACTAGTGTTTGGCAGTCATGGAGTGTGTCAGTGGTCCCTGTGTGTTGTACTGCTGGCGTACTCCTGTGAAGTAGTTGTATACATGTGTGGCTGTTCACAGTTTGACTTCAGGGCCTTCCTTTCATCCTTGTGCCTATACATGGTTTGCCTTGCTGTCTCCCTGTGTTGTTGCACTGAGCTGTCTGTAGTTTGACTTCACTAACTGTGCCAAACATGTGTGATTTGATGGGCTGAGGGTGTTTCTCTCTGTTCCTTATCTTGCATGTGATGTACACATGCTTGTTGATTGTCTCCATAGCCTTTCATTTGTGTGCACCCCACTTTGGCTTTCCTATTTGTTGTGCTCCATTGCTGTTGGAATGTGGTGTGTGGATGTGTCTGTGTGTCAGTATGGGGTATGTATGTGTGACTTGGCAGGCTGTGTGTCCAGTTGTGTGGGTGCACTTGTGGATGTGTTCCTGTCCCCACCAGGGTGTCTTGATGTTGATTTGGACCCTGTATTAGCCCATGAGTTGTAGGTTGTGGTTGTGTTATTGCGTACCTGCGGCGGCGTCTGCGGCGGTCCATGAGTTGCTGGTGATGTATCAGGTACAGCACCGGACAAAACGTGTAGGGCTGGGTCCATTGCGGTTGTGTCCGGGTGGTGTGGACCGGGACTCTGGTTTCGTGCTCCGCTGTTGAGCTTCTGCCGTCTCTGGTTGGGCGGTTACTCCGCTGCGGTGCGACTGGTTGTTTGGGGCATCCTAATTTGTGGAGCGCGGCGGATGTCATTCCGCATGGCGGTGAGTCTCCATTGGCTCCCACCGCCGCGGTGGCAAGCGCACTTTGATGGCGGTTCGCGTCGAACCACGACGGATGGGAAATGGGCTATGTTTGGCCATACCAATATGGCGGGTGTGGGGTCCGCTGCTCGCGGGCGGTAAAATGCATTTTTCTGCACCCCCAGCACCGTGGTGGTGCCACTGCCCACCATCCTAATCGGCCCCATAGGAAATGAAAGGCTATCTACATTTAAACTTCCATTACCTTCAGTACAGTCTTATTTTTATTTCCATGACAAATAAAATTGAAATGACACAGGGTGCTTCATTATATTCCTTTTTAAGTCTGAGTTGACAGCACATCTCACCATACCTTATTTAATCAACAGGAAAAGACTTTTGATAAGGACTATTGAAAGAGAGTCTGTCGGCATTTTGATCACTTTGAGTAAAGATTTTGACTGGGAAGAAATTGTGCGCTTCAGCTTTAAAGGAATGCTTATATCGCAAACTATCTGTTGTGGGAAAGATTATACAAAATAAGGCTGGACTGAGCTAGTTATAGTGACACACAATTGATTGGGTCTATACTCTAGAATTGTTTATTGTGAAAAGGTACATAAAATATATAAGGTCTAATTATTTATTGTGAAAAGCATATTGCCTTTAAGATTAGATTGTCTTCATGGTGTGCTAAAGCAGAAAGACAGATATTTTCTTACCAAGAATCTAACAGATGTCCATAATAGGCAAAGGTTTTTGAATTGTTTATCCCCTGTGAATAATTGTGGTGAAAATAGATTTGGTTTATGAAAACCTTTGCTAGGCCCATTTAGGACAGATAGTATTTGGCTTTGTCTTATGACTGTGCACCTGATGGTTGCCTTTTGGGAAAGCTTATGTGCAATACAGTAAGCTTGAGTTGGTTATGGTGAAAAGCCAATGATAAAGGGCATGAAGCTGATTGATTCACTTGAAAAAGTTTGTCTGATGTCATAGGTCCTATCAGTTTATTATGAATATGTTTGACTTATTTAACATGAAAAGCATTTGTTAAAGTCAAGAGGCCTTTAACACTAGATTTCTATCATACTGTTACAGGCCGCAGACAGGTATTTTTTTACATGAAATCTCGCAGGTTACCGTGGTAGGTTAAAAACCCTGGGATTAGAGGATTTTACTGTGATAATCCTTAAAAGGCTCTTTCGAGAAGTGTTGTATGTTCGTTTGCCACTTGTAATTTTGTACATATTTGTAATTTTACATCGCTAGGCACGATGACTGTCAGTTTATGCACACTTCAAATAGGCCTGTGCTGATTATGGTGTCAAACCAATGGTAATGGCTACATGCCTTGTTGGATTCATTGATCTGTTTATTATGGAAAGTTATGACAAAAACAGTAGGACTAATTTCCTAATTGTGAAAAACATATGCTACTGGCAATAGGCTCTTAAGAGTGTATTATTATTTCATTGTGATAAAGCTGTAGGTAGGTAATTTATTACATGGAACCTCATTGATTACTGTAATAGGCACGGGACTTGGTGCTGATGACCCATTCGAACAAGCCATAGGCATAGAATATTTGTGGTATTATTATCCTTATTAGTCCCACTTAGGATGGATTTTATATTGTTTTGACAAATGTAATTTTTGAAACATTTTGAGTTTTACTACAGTATACATGGGGTTGCCCTTTGGGAATGCTTAATACAGTAGGTCTGAGTTAGTTATGGTGTTAAGTAAATGATATTGGGTGTAGGGTAGGCCTGATTTTTTTCATTCGGAAAGATATTGTAGGCCTAAATTTTTAATATGAAAAGTTGTGACAAAGTGCATATTTTAAAGCCAATAGACTGGTAAGTGTTAATTGTTTGCACATTAGTAAAGCCTGCAAACACATTTTGTTACATAAAATCTCACAGATTACTTTTAGAAGGCATGGATTTTGGGGTTGACGCCACCCTTTGACAAACTTAATGGGTAGAGGTTTTGCACTGTGTACATTGTTGCTAAAATTGCTCCAGAAGGCCTGACAAGCTAAGTTGTCTGGCAGGATCTTATCAAAATAATAGGTTAAACATAAATACATACATACATACACACACACACACACACATACACTCATACATGCAAACATACATACATACACAAATAGTGCATACAGCAGTGGGTCAACCAACCCACTTCAGCCATTGTCTCTCTTGCCCTGTGAGTGATTACATTTGTCTGACCACATGTTCCCATCTAACTGAAAATTAGTGCACATCAGCGCTATGGATGTTGGGTAAGTCCTTTAGTATTCTATGAAATATTCATTTAAATGTACCCTTTAATTTCTTTATTTCTCCTTTTTCTACATTCACTTTGAGAGCATACTGCAGAATTTTGGACAACAGTGTTAACAGACTGTTTGCTCACCACTCATTTATCTTCAATGCACTGCATCTAGCGTGGCGACTGCCTCAAAATCAGGTGACCATCATGGAAGGATATTGTCCATAGTGTGTTTTACTATTCCAAAATGGTGAACACTACGGTTTAAAATGTGGCAGCCATGCTGGAACTTTAAAGCAATGATAGACTTTAATACAGACAACCAATGCCATGGTACATCTTATTTGTCATTGCAGCATATGCCTACCATTTTGAGGCTGAAGCATGTGTTATTTTTTCTACTTTTATTCTTTTAATTTATCTCACATTTATTATTGAGTTAGTTTTTGTTTTATTGAGTTAGTGTACATGGATGAATGGAAAAATGAGTCAGTGAGTGGATAAATGGATGCATGAGGGCAAGTAAAAGTTACAGAGTGTATATATAGTGACTTATTGAGTGCCTAAACCCATCAATGATAAAGAGGCACTTTCATTTATAAGCCAGACTGTTTGACATTGCCAATTGTTTTCTCAGTTTCTGTGTCTTGCGCAGAAAGGAGGGACTATAATGAATTATGTAATGCTAACTGACCTTTGTTTGACAAACAAATGCAGGACTAAATTGAAAGTAGGGGATCAGTCAATGTAGGCAGCCATCCCTTTTTAAGTAAACCCCAGCAGCACTAACCAGACGATGCCAAAATGAAATGGAGGTCACACAGGTGAATAAGGGAAAGGTTATAGAGAGGAACAAAAAGGCCTGGCGAGCAAAGAAAATTAGGAGAATGCAGCTGGGAAAGAGAGAGCAGTAGGATGAGTAATGGGAAGGGGTGGCCGCAGGGGTAAAGAGCATGTCACACAGATGAAAGAGGGATGGGTGGGAGAAAAGGACCTGAAAATTTGGGAGCTGAAAGAAAAGAGAAAGAGAGATGGTAGGAGGGAACCAGCCCAGACACAAAATGAGAATGTATAAATGACCAGAACAAACATTAGTAGGGAGTTTCCATAAAATTCACTAATAAAATAGTTTTAAATAAATGTACAGAAAATGAATGTGCAAGCACAATTACACATGCTAGACCCCAAACTGTTCATTTGTAATGTTAAAGGTTGTTCATTTAGAAATGCTAACACACTCAAAGTTTTCTGAAAATGATATCATTTACAGTGGAATATAAAACACTTATGTGTACTCATGACCCTCACTAAAATATGCTACTTTATAATAAGATCAACATTTTATAACATGATTCACATATGTTGTAGAAACGTTGCTGTTTTGCTAGAGGCTTACTGGTAGGATTGATTAGGATGTAGTCTTTGAAAATGGAAACTGTGCAGCATAATATGAGGAATCAGCAAATATCATGAATGCTGACCTCTTAAATTATAACGTATTTTCCTTTCAGGTCATGTCATTGTGAAATGTTTATATATATTTTTTTAACTTCTACATAACTTACTTAGTTTGAAGGATAGACTGGTACAAGTATACTGGGAAAGCTCAGACTACGGTGGAACTGAACATTGTTGGACATTAGTTGCAACAAATCTAGCTCTTTCGAAAGACCATTGTTTCTAGAAGATATGGTGAGTAATCCGACTCCCATAAAAATCTTGGATGGTTATTGGATGGAAGAAGGCAATGGATGCAACAGTTGCTGATACTAACAAAAAGTGTTGTTTATATAAGTGCATGTTCCTAGAGTAGAATATCCCCCTCGTCATACCTTCGTTCTTTCTGATATTCAGACTTGCAACTTGCAAGAGCCCTCTTTGTAGCACCATTCTATCTTTTATCCAAAAGTACTGAAGAATTGCAATAATATCATATAGAAGTAATAGTTAAAAGAAAAATCCTCTCCCAAGGAGAGTGATCAACATGATACTGTCTACAGGTTACCAAATATTAGAATGATTATTTGCAAATATATATCGAACAGTGTTGATGATGTTCTTCACCATGGTATAGAGATGTTTTAATGTAAAGTAAATTCTACAATTGTGGTAGAACAACTTTGGTCGAATGAAAGGGGTGAGACCCCAAATGAATTAAGGAGCCATTCTTAAGATTAAGTGGGGATAAATAGATGGTTGTATGAATATACAATGTCAAAAGAAAAGTTTGTTAGATTGTTGCATGTATTTTCTGAAAACGAGCAAAGGAATATAAACATAAGAATACCATTTCTTTCTTTACAATAATTCAATGTTCATATTTTTGTCTAGATGTTTTTATAATTGGAAATTGTTGTCCTGAAGAAGGTGACGATATTTTAGAACACCGAAACGCCGCGTCAACAGTCTTTTTTCAAAATATCTTTGTTTTATTATTATGTATTGTATATGTTTTTTTAATAAATAACATGGAAAAGTGTATTTAACTGATATGGAAGTATAATGAAGAATGTATTGTTAATAAAATAGGTAAACATCTTATTCCTTTGCATCTGTGTAGTTGTTTCATTTGACTGGGTAATCACAAAGCATTGAATTACTGTATTGTAAATTTGGTAACCTGCATAAGACTCTATCGCACACTTAGTCCCTTTTTCTCACGTTGAGAAAAGAGAGGCCCAGGAGGATATAATCTCTTCCTAATCACATCAACAGGAGAAGGGAACTTTTGTTTTTTTGAGTCCATATACCCATCCCTTTTCCAAAGAAGGGTACCTCCCACATGACCTTTAGATACTCTAGAACTGTGCCATAAGATTTTGTCAGAAAGGCAAATATGTAGCAATATATATATATATATATACATATATTTCACAAAGTTACTCCTTCCGAAGTTCAAGCCCCCTTAGGAGGGGTGGCGCGGACCGGCGGAGACAACCGGCAATTAATATACTCAAAGTTCGGAGTTCCAAACGCGCTCGTGGAGCAAAAAATTCACACCAAGGAAACGACTGGTTAGATCAACAGCAGGTAGGTTTATTCAAGTCATAAACCAGCCGTTTATGACTTGAATAAACCTACCTGCTGTTGATCTAACCAGTCGTTTCCTTGGTGTGAACTTTTTGCTCCACGAGCGCGTTTGGAACTCTGAACTTTGAGTATATATACATATGTATATATATCAATTAAAAAACAAAGGTTAACAAAGCTATAGTTAGGAAAAAGTTATTTGTTCTAAATATGCAAACCAAGCTTAACTAAACAAACATTAGAAATTCTAACGTTATAGTTATACCTTAAATTTATCATTTATGCACCACATCCAATTTACTATAACTTGCCCACCTCCGTTTACAGAGTTGTCAACTTGCTAGTCACACTACATTAACTATAACTCGCCACTCCATCATGCACAGTGCTCCAATAAATGATGTTATTTGAGATGACACAAGTGTTGGTATGAATGGTATATTTCATATGTTATGAATAATATCTTATTAAAGGGTATAAGCAGTGCATGGTCAAGGCATGAGTTATAGTTAGTGTAGTGTGGCTAGAGTGGGGACAACACTGTAAATGGAGGTATGCGAGTTATAGCGAAGTGGAGTGGTGTACAATAGAATAGCACAGAGTGGAGTAGTGTAGAGTTGAGTGGCATAGAGTGGAATACCTTAAACTATAGTGATGTAGACTGGAGTGGTTTAGAGTGGAGTGGCATTGGTTTGTGTGGTGTAGAGAAGTGTGGCATAGAGTGGAGTGGCGTAGAGTGGAGTAGCATGGAGTTGAGTAGCATAGACTGGAGTGTCGTAGAGTGGAGTAGAGTAGAGTAGAATAGCATAAAGTGGAGTGGAGTGGCACAGAGTAGAATAGCATAGGGAGGAGTGGCATAGAGTGGAGTGCACATAGTGGAATAGCATAGAGTGAAGAGTGTACAGTGGAGTAGAGTCAAATGGCGTAGAGTGTAATAGCATAGAGTGGCATAGCGTAGAGTGGCATAGAATGGAATAAAATAGAGTGCTGCGGCATAGAAGGGAGTAGTGTACATTAGAGTGGCATAAAGTTGAATGATTTACAGTAGAATAGCGTGTACTGGAGTGGCATACAATGGCGTAGATTCAAGTGGCATAGAGTGAAATTACACGTAACCGTGTTGAGTGGACTTGTGTGCAGTAAAGTAGCAATCTTTGCATGGTGTAGATCAGAGTGGCATAGAGTAGAAAGTGCAGAGTGAAGTGGTGTAAAGTTGAGTGGCATGGTCTGGAAGGGTGTATGGTGGAGTGGCATACATTGGAGTGGTGTAGAATGGTTACTGTAAGGAAATGCCTCTTTTTGCATCCTCACTTTTAGAGTGATGCTGCTGATTTTCGACTCTGACAGTGTACTGAGGTCTGTTAGCCCTGTGCAAAGTTATGTTGAATTGGATACATCCAATTAGCAAGTACTGACTTGCTTATAAGTCCCTGGTATATGGTACCCAGGGCATGTTAGACATAGTGTTCACCCTGGGCTGCAACACTGGTCCCCAGTCTGCCACTGCAGACTGACAGGACACAGTGTGACAACCTGTGTCCAAACCAGCTTTCCAGTGAGCGTGTAGCCCACTGGTACCCACGCCTCCAGGGTGAGTTTCCCTGCTCCCAGTCACCAAGGAAGGGTTGTGCCATCTTGAAGGGGCCAAAATGGGCCAATCTGAGATAGCCAGGTGCCCACATCACAGGAACTATGCCACTAGAGAGGAGAGGATCCAGTAGCCCATTGACTAATGACAGCGTGGTCCCCTATGTAGCACTTTCCTGGGATAAGTAAGGCACCCCCGGAACCCTGCCCTTCATTTCACATTGCAGAAGAAGAGAGGACTGAAGGACTACTCTGCTGGCCTTGAACCACACAAAGAAAGGCTGCACCTCCGAGAGGATTGAACCTTCTGCACTTTTGGGTTAGCAAGACTGGGACAGTGGGAAAAGTAGATTTTTCAGCTTTCCAGGCCTAATGACTCTGAGGATGAGGTTGCTGATCTCCTGGAACCATCTCTAGGACAACAAGAGCTGAAAGAGCCTTAACAGACAAAGGGGTATCCACTACAGACGTTTTGCCACTACCAGTTGCCGAGCACAACAGATGCCAAATCTGAAATAGCCAAATCCTGCACCCGAGCCTGGCAGACTCAGGAGTGCTGCCCAAGTTTGGATTTGTTGTTCACAAGGGACACCAGAGTTTTCATCCAACCAAGGTGCAGCGTGACCAGTAGTGCAGTATTGGCTGTCCAGCTACTGCAACATAGAGGAGTTCGAGAGACCCTAATCTCCATGGCCAGAGTTGCCCCACATCACCCGTGGACCAAGGAACCACCACTGAGACACTTCCATCGACCACACCTATGACTGGAGAATCCTTTTGAGCATCTTTGCCTGTAGCTCTCAGCATCAGGACCACTCCATTGACATCTATGGTAATTGTTCTGTAAAGTTTGAAACTTACTTTCAAAACTCTCTGGTGGCAGGTAACTGTCCAAAGTATCCTTTCTGGCCCCATAGACCTTATTCCTGCAAGATTTGGGTGCCCAAGTTGAGCCGGAGTACTCGCACTAACTTTTCCAAACTTTCCAAAAGTTTTCAAACTTTACATTTGCCAATGCTTGTTTGTGGTTGAGTGGCGTAGAGTGGAATAGTGTTGATTGGACTGGGGTACAGTGGTTTGGTGAAGAGTGGAGTGTCATACAGTGGATTATCATACAGTGAAATGAAGTAGAGTAGAGTGTAGTCACGTACAGTGGAATATCATAGGGTAGAGTGGTGTAGAAAGGAGTGGTGGAGAGTGGAGTAGCAAAGAGTGGAGTGGCATAGAGTCGAGCATGGTACAATGAAATTGTATAGAGTAGTCTGGCACAGAAGGCAGTGGCAAACAGTGAAGTGGTGTACAGTATAATGGCGTAAACTAGAGTAGCATTCAGTGGAATAGCTTGGAGTGGCATAGAATGGAGTGGTGTTGAGTGGAGTGACGTAGACTGGAATTAGTAGAGTGGAGTGGTGTAGGGTGGAATGATGTACAGTGTTGTGGCTTACAGTGGAGTGGCGGAGATTAGAATAGCATAGTATGTTTTGGTGTAGAATTGAGTGACATAAAATGAAATAGCAGAGTGAAGTGGCCTTGAGTGGAAAAGGGTAGCATGGAATGGCATAAAATGGAGTGGCGTAGATTGGAGTGGGTTACAGTGGAGTGACATAGAGTGAAGTGGCATAGAGAGCAGTGGCACAGGGTGCAGTGCAGTAGAGTGAAATGGTGTAGAGAGGAATAGAGTTGTGTAGTGTAGAGTGGCATGGAGTCCAGTGTTGTAGAGTGGAATAGTATGAAGTTAAATAGAATGGCGGAGTGGCGAACAGTGGAGGCACTTACAGTGGAATGGCGTGTAGTGAAGTTTTGGACAGTGCAGTGGCTTAGAGTTGCATAGCTCACATTGGACTGGCATACAGTTAAAATGTGCACAGTTGAGTGGCTTAGAGTGAAGTTGTGTAGAGTGTGGTGGCACAGAGTGGAATCGTGTTGAGTGCAGTAGAGAAGAATGCAGTGGCGTAGAGAGGGGGGAGTATAGAGTGGAGTGGCATACACTGCAGTGCCTTAGAGTGGAGTTGCATACACTGGAATTACGCTGTTTGGAAATATGTAGAGTGCAGTTGCATAGAGTGGACTAGTGTACAGTGGAGTGATGTTGAGCGCAGTGCTTTGGAATGGAATACTGTAGCATAGAGTGGCATGGAATGGCATGGAGCAGAATGGTGTAGAGTAGAATAGCATGGAGTAGAGTGGAGTTGACTTGTGCAGCATGCAATGGACTGACTTACAGCGAGTGCCATAGAGTGGAGTGCACCGTAGTACACCATATTGGTGAGATATAGTGTACTAAAATGCAACTTCTTTTTTTACAATTGAAAAAAAAGATATTTCTAAGTAGCACATTACTTTCTAGGTAGTTCTGCGATACTGCGTTAATTTATTTTAGAAAAGTGAATATGCAAAAAGTTGGAAATACGCTATATTCAAAAAATATACTGTAGTACATTTATCACTTTTAACTATAAATAATTATTTATTAAGCACCGCAGTACTTCCTAGGAAGTACTGCAGTACTCTGTAAATGGTTTTTATAACAATTAGAAAATTTTAAATATCTTTCCTTACCTAATACCACTTTAATAAAGTGGTAATAAGTAGGGAAAATATGAAAACCTAATACTTACCTATATCTGAGGCCTATCTCAGAACACAGAAAAGTGTACTTAAAACAAGGTGGCTTTCTTTAACTTTTGTAAAGGCAGTCATTAGCCAATCACATAATGCCTTGTCATCGCTATGTATCACAGTACTTTTGCAAAATACCTCGAAACTTTATGAAACTACTGTGGCTTGTATAAGTTTAAATACCTTATAACTTTTAAAACACTTACCATATACATACGTAATACCAAAAAGGATCATCTTCACACAATAATCTATAATCCAACCAAGTTTAATGGAAATCCAACAGTCTGTTTGGCCACCACGCATGAGTACAAAGTCTATGGAAAATATTGGTGGAAATATTTGTTTTGAGACCCCCTCTTTTTCATTCCACCTGCTTGTGCTCTCACTGCAAAACTTTGCATCATCTGCCAGTGTAGCAAAAGCCATAGGTCTGCAAAATAGCATCAAGATTATGCAGGACCTATTAGAATGTGGCCAGGAAAGCGTAGAGCTTTTTAGAAGGGTGAGACTCAGCCACTGGGCTGTTTTTCATCTCATTTCATTTGGGCATCAAACTGTTGGTATCTTAAATTTGCCACTGGGCATGCAGTTAATAGCAGTCGCTACATATGTTTAAATTATGCATTGTTGACTATGTACGAACTATAAAATATTTGTTATGTATTGAGTGGAAAAATTTTCATATTACTATGTGATTATCACAGTATGAATTTACCTGTGCATTTACATCATTTACAATGTTGAACAGTATGGGCAATCTTTTTTCTCCCATGAAATTAATGGAATTACTCGTGTTCTCTTAAAGTCTATTTACTTGTTCTATGAATGTTCATTCACAGCTTTTTTTTAAAATAGAGCACTTCCAGGTTGGAAAATGACTCTGACAAAGACCGTTCAGGTCGAAATGCATCAGTCAATAAAAATGTATTTTCTCCAAAATCCTGGAGTGCAGTTAATTCTTTTGCGTGACAACGCGAGAAGCCTTTGAAATATAATTGCGGGTCCTGTGCCGCCTAACCGGCACCAACCCTGCTTGGATGCAGTCGGGTGGAATGACAGGAGCCATTTGCAAAGATATATATATATATATATATGTATATATATATATATATATATATATATACCTCATTTACAGTGCATGGTGATATTTCAAAGTGCCGTCAGTCATCAATCACTAAGAAGAAAGGAGTTCAACCATGCAAATATGGCGGCATTATTGGCAGATGAACTAACAGTGAACTCACGGTCCTTCATCGCTATCCACTATACATGGGGAGAACAAGGGACTATTTAACTACCTACACGAGAAGTAACAAACTTTCACTCGAGGCATTTGAGAAAGGCTGAATAGCTGAAACGCGTCATGCAGAGTGACTGAAATGCAGGTTTGAAAGGCCGAAATAAATGCATTTTAACACCCGAGATGTGCCCCGGTCTGTTCCTGGTAGAGGGACGTTTGTTGGAAAATAAATGCGTGCAAGCCACATGCACGCCGGGAGCACCCGCCAACTAAGTGTTCGGCAGGCAGTGGTACTTTGTTGGATTGTTTATATATATATATATATATATATATATATATATACACACATATATTATCTACTGGCGGTCGCCAGTAGATAGTTATAGTTAGGATCGTGTTTCCATAGGAAATCCGCAACATTCTATTTGGAATAACTTTGGCGCCGATTGACGAATCCTCGCGAAATTAGGTGGGGCGCTCCGCTCCGCTCCTTCCCTGAAAGTCTCGGGGGGATTCGTCAAGCGGGGGCTGAGAAAAAGGGGGGGGGTCCCAAAACGCGTTTTCCCCATGCATTTTTCCATAGGACCTTTAGTCCAAGCTACAGCCCGAACGGCTGAACAGAATTACTTGAAATTTGGCAGAGAGGTAGTCCTCAGGTCAGGGATGTGCCTTTTGCAGGTCTGGTGTAAATCTGTTCAGTATTTCCTGAGAAAATAGCATTTAAAAGCATATATATATGTATAGGCGCGCTCCGTGAGCGTACGGTAAAACTTACCGTACGCGCACGCTGCCGTGCACGAGCGCGATTCTGATTGGTTGTTAGATCTGAAAATAGGGTCAGGAACTGTCCGCCCTGCCCTCTTTTCACGTTCTCCATATTTGTTTTTCACCCCCTCAGAGTGCGAGAGACAAAATGGCGGCCGATACTTCCTGGTTTCGACCGATTCGAATGTTTACTAAGATCTAACAACCAATCAGATTGCGCTCGCACACGGCAAGGTGTGCGCACCCAGCGCGCACGCTGCGCGCGTACAGATATATATATTGATTTAAATGCTATTTTCTCTGGAAATACAGAGCAGATTTACACCAAACCTGCAAAAGGCACTTCATGGACCTTATGGCTACCTCTCTGCCAAATTTCACGTAATTCTGTTCAGCCGTTCGGGCTGTAGCTGTGACTAAAGTCCCTATGGAAAAATCCATGGGGAAAACGCGTTTTGGGACCCCCCCTTTTTCTCGGCCCCCGCTTGACGAATCACCCCAAGACTTTCAGGGTAGGAGCGGAGCGGAGCGCCCCATTAGTTTTGAAATTTCGCGAGGATTCGTCAATCGGCGCCAAAGTTATTCAAAATAGAATTTTGAGATTTCCTATGGAAACTCGGTCCTAACTATAACTATCTACTGGCGACCGCCAGTAGATAATATATATATATAGATATATATATATATATATATTCACTGAAAAAACCATAGGGTTCACACATGTTATAGTTAGCTGTACATTTCACTCGTAAAAAACCAATGAAATTCCCCCGTTATAGTTAGTGCAGGCAACTATAACTCACGCGACCGCAATCCTCTGCTGATGCTAATACTGTATTTAGACACTTATTTGCCCATGTCTTCTTCCATTAAATTTTAGCTATACATATATTACAAATATTTTTTTTTCATAAAGACACATATGTCATCAGCAGAAGATTGCGGTCGCGTGAGTTATAGTTGCCTGCACTAACTATAACGGGGGAATTTCATTGGTTTTTTACGAGTGAAATGTACAGCTAACTGTAACATGTGTGAAACCTATGGTTTTTTCAGTGAATTTGCAAGGTTTTTTAAATGCTAATTCCTAACTATACCATGTGTGAAACCTATGGTTTTTTCAGTGAATTTGTACGTTTTTTTAAATGCTAAGTTACTTTACGCCATTCGTGGCGTGCGCGCCCAGTTAACGCAGTTCGTTCCGTGCGCGCACGGTGAGCACGCGGTGCGCTTCGCGCACCGCGCGCCCACTTTACGCAGTTAGTGCCGTGCACGCACGGTGGTCACGCGGTGCGTTGCGCACACCGCGTGCCCACGTTATGCGGGATGGGCCATGTACGCACGATGCGCCTCACGCACCGTGCGCACATGGGGGACATATTATGCGCATCTTTGTGAAATTTATTCTTTGTTAATTTCTTATCACTAATAAGCCGTGCTCAAATGGTGCCCTTCGGGCACCATTTGCACGCGGGGTGGGGAGAGTGTGGATAATTTGTTGTTTTTAAATTTTTACCGTACGCGTACGGTAAGCATAATCGTCGATTTTCCGAAAAAAAAAAATTTTTTTTTTTGGGCTTGGGGGTTGTTTGGGGACCCCTATATCAATGCTGGGTGGTTAGGATCTCAAGAAACTGCCTCTTTAGACATTTTTTGGCTTAGTTTTTGCTGCCCAACTCAGAGGGCGAGAGAGAAAATGGCGGCCGCCGCTTCCTGGTTTTGACCGATTTGAATGTTTACTAAGATCTAAGAGCCAATCAAAATCGCGCTCACGCACGCCACCGTACGCGTACGGTAAGCTTACGGTAAGCGCACCGTAAGCGCACCGTAAGCTGCCACAGATATATATTGATTTAAAGGCTATTTTCTCAGAATCTACTGAACAGATTTACACCAAACCTACAAAAGGCACTTCCTTGACCTGAGGACTACCTCTCTGCCAAATTTCAAGTAATTCTGTTCAGCCGTTCGGGCTGTAGCTGTGTCTAAAGGTCCTATGGAAAAATGCATGGGAAAAACGCGTTTTGGGACCCCCCTTTTATCTCAGCCCCCGCTTGTCGAATCCCCCCGAGACTTTCAGGGTAGGAGCGTAGCGTAGCGCCCCACCTATTTTGAAAAATTCGCGAGGATTCGTTGACCGGCGCCAAAGTTATTCAAAATAGAATGTTGCGGATTTCCTATGGAAACGTGGTCCTAACTATAACTACCTACTGGCGACCGCCAGTAGGTAATATATATATATATATATATATATATATATATATATATATATATATATATATATATATATATTACCTACTGGCGGTCGCCAGTAGGTAGTTATAGTTAGGACCACGTTTCCATAGGAAAACCTCAACATTCTATTTTGAATAACTTTGGCGCCGGTCGACGAATCCTCGCGAATTTCTCAAAATAGGTGGGGCGCTACGCTCCGCTCCTACCCTGAAAGTCTCGGGGGGATCCGTCAAGCGGGGGCTGAGATAAAAGGGGGGTCCCAAAACGCGTTTTTCCCATGCATTTTTCCATAGGACCTTTAGAACGAGCTACAGCCCGAACGGCTGAACAGAATTACTCAAAATTTGGCAGAGAGGTAGTCCCTAGGTCAAGGAAGTGCCTTTTGTAGGTTTGGTGTAAATCTGTTCAGTAGATTCTGAGAAAATAGCCTTTAAATCAATACATATATCTGAGCCCGCTTACGGTACGCTTACCGTACGCTTACGGTAAGCGTACGGTGGCGTGCGCGAGCGCGATTCTGATTGGCTCTTAGATCTTAGTAAACATTCGAATCGGCCGAAACAAGGAAGCGGCGGCCGCCATTTTGTGTATTTCACTCTGAAAAAAAAGAGTGAAAACAAGGAAAGGGGGCAATGTGGAGAGTTACAGACCCCCTAACATTTGTAAGGGGGTCAAAGAAGGACAGAAAAGTACAAAGAAAACATTTATTGATTTTAAAAAAAATCACGGGGTACGCGTACGGTAAGCTTACGGTAAGCGTACGGTAGGAAAAAAAAAAAAAAATGAAAATCAGATTTAAGTGTTTAGATATTAGGGGGCTCTAAAAAGAGCCGTTGTGTTTATGAAATGATTTTTTAGTGGTACCTACAAGTAAGTACCGATGCAGAGTCTAAGGAAAAAGAGGAAGACTCTGTTCCCTTCATCATTGAAGTGCACACCATCTCCTCTATAAATGTCTTGCATGTCATAACGCAAGTTGTTGTGGTAAATGGCACCCATACCATAGTCACGGAGGAAAGCAGAAACAGATTTGTTGACGTGCTTTCTTGCTTTGTCATCGCACCGCGTGCCCACCGTGTGTGCACGGCACTAACTGCGTAAAGTGGGCGCGCGGTGCGCGAAGCGCACCGCGTGCTCACTGTGCGCGCACGGTGCGCGCACGGAACGAACTGCGTTAAGTGGGCGCGCATGCCACGAATGGCGTAAAGTAACTTAGCATTTAAAAAACCGTACAAATTCACTGAAAAAACCATAGGTTTCACACACGTTATAGTTAGGAATTAGCATTTAAAAAACCTTGCAAATTCACTGAAAAAACCATAGGTTTCACACATGTTATAGTTAGCGGAAATTTTACTGATAAAAAACCAATGAAATTCCCCCGTTATAGTTAGTGCAGGCAACTATAACTCACGCGACCGCAATCTTCTGCTGATGACATATGTGTCTTTATGAAAAAAAAATATTTGTAATATATGTATAGCTAAAAATGTATGGAAGAAGACATGGGCAAATAAGTGTCTAAATACAGTATTAGCATCAGCAGAGGATTGCGGTCGCGTGAGTTATAGTTGCCTGCACTAACTATAACGGGGGAATTTCATTGATTTTTTATCAGTAAAATTTCCGCTAACTATAACATGTGTGAAACCTATGGTTTTTTCAGTGAATATATATATATATATATATATATATATATATATATATATATCGATTAAATCTTTATTTGAATGTCAACGACAATTATAAGATATTCATACGTAATATCCACACAGTTAAAATGTCATAAACAGATGTACATACCATAAAACATGCAAAAAAAATTAAAATATGCTCCCACCTAAAAATACAGACATTTGTAATAGGAAATAGCTGATTAGCAAAACCTACTCAATCTAAGACATATCGCAGCATTGAGTAACAATTGTAAGAAACTGTTAAGTGTACTTCTTATATCTATTTGGTTAGTACGATACAAGTTTACAGATTTTCCTTAATCTTAAAACAAATTTTTAGTTTTAAGCAGGCCTGGGCGTAGTTCACGGAGTTTTGCTACGCGAACTCCGTGAAGTGACAAAAAACTCCGTGAAGTTCCGTGAGTGGCGGAGTGCAGTGCCAACTGCAGTGTGTGCTGGTATTTCTGCCGCTCGAGTAGAAATTCTAGCCAAGCGGCAGCTCGCGCTTGAGAACTTACTGTGCGCAATCGCGAACTTACTTTTCACGATCGCAAACTTACCGTTCGCGATCGCGAGAGGGGAAAAAACTCAGCTGCACATCACGAAGTGGAGTTTTCTGCACTTAACGAGCTCTGCGGAGTGCAGAAAACTCCACAAACCGCACGAAAGGAGCGAAGTTCACCACCCAGGCCTAGTTTTAAGCTAGGAAAGGTCATCCTTAATGGAAGAGGTACCAGTGGCACAGAAAGGGCTCCGCATAGGTAGTACCGAGTGGTGTACCATTGGACGAATGTGTGACTACAAAGCCTACCACCCCCCTCTGTGACCGAGATCTCAATATCCCCTAAAACCTAGGGTATCAAGTTCCTACTCATCAATTACCAGGTAGGACCCACCTGAGTGTATTACTAAATTAGACTTCCACTCAAGAACATCCAATGATAGTAAGGTATGCATACATTTTTATAAATAAACAAGCCTACTAAGGTATTTTTATTTTCAATCTGGATCCCCTTACCTGTCAGTGTTGTCTAGTAAGATTTATTTGAGAATTCCCTCCTTCCGCTACAGTCCAAACTTTCCAGAGCGCACATTGTCAGTCCATCAATAGTCATGTCACTGAATTTTTTTAAGTCATCATCATCATTAAAAGCTTTATTTCGGTTCAATGACCATAAAAGCGACAATCATTATCACAATAGATAATACAAATAAAAATCTTAAAAAGTAGAGCCAATCCAAACATTTTCGAAATAACACATTACATTCAAGATGAGCAGAAAAATGTTTGGCAGGATAATCGATTATAAAAATTTCCTACGTGATAACCAGACAGAGTTGAGGAACCGGGAAACAGCGAAAACTATCAGAGGTTTTGTGTCATATTTTAAAATTCTCATTGCTTTTTCGCATTCTCTAAAACCAAGATTATTGCAAAGGGGCTTAATCCAGCGTTTCCTTTGGTGTAGATATATTGGGCAGAAGAAAAAGACATGTTTTTCATCCTCAAGTATATAGCTACAGGCCGGACAAGCAGTGGTTTTATTGGCGTCCCATCCAGATGTAAATGACCTGAGCGGAAGACAACCCATTCTCAATTGGCAGTAAAGTTTCCTTGCGGCCGGTGGACTGACCAGGTCTAAGAATTCCTCTTTCCTGTAAGTATCTTTAATTTGGAGGAACACGGCCGTCAGCCTGCCGATCTTAGGGTTTTCATACAGACACGCAAGGTGATGATTTTTAAACTGTTCGACCAATTTAGCTTTGGGTAGGGCCAGACATGAGGCCTCCGGAGTAGACCATAATTCTGGAAGGCCAATCTTAGTGCAGGAATCCCTGACAAATCTCAGCCATGGAATATTCTTGCTCTTGAGTTGGGACCAGACTCCCTTAAATTCCTCACGATAAAATCCCAACTCCTCATTTGACCATAATCTCTTCCAGTATAACAATGGACGCAGCATTACCACTTGTTCAATGGGTAGTAGCCCACAATCCAGCCTGATAGGGGTCAGTGGGGAGCTAGATGGAAGGCCCAACATGCTCCTCACGAATGAATTTTCTGACCCAGTCAAGCTGTGTATTCTGGTGTGGCCCCACAGTTCCGCTCCATATATGGAGGCTGCTCTTACTTGTGTCCGATATATTTCCAAAGCAGGGGACACTGGTTTGGAGACCGAACCCCTGAATACTTGAGAGATTCCCCCGGTGGTTTGTGCAAGTTTTAGCACGGAGTTTGCAACTTGGCCACCCCAGCCAAAGTTTTCCTGTAGTAAAATCCCCAGATAGCTGAATGTGGTTACCCGCTCAAGGTATACACCATTCAGAACTGGGTTTGGCCGTGTGTGTTTGGGGGGATTTAGAATCATATATTTGGTTTTGGCCAAGTTGATCTCTAGGCCTCTTTCTGCACAAAAATCCACAAAGCCATTCAGGATGCGTTGGATGCCGGTTGATGTGCGCGATAACAAAAGAGTGTCATCGGCGAACATCAACGCTGGCACCAGGCCTGTGGCAAGTCTGGGCGCATCAATGTCCCTAATATCTGCCAAGTGCTTAATAAGCCCATTGATATAAAGACAAAATAATGTGGGTGCCAACACGCATCCCTGTCGGACTCCACGGTTTACAGGAAAACGGGCCGAAAGTTCACCGTATTTGCCACATCTAACTTGTGCAAAAATTTTTGTGTGCAGTCTGCAGATAATGTCCAGAAGATACAAGGGGACATTAAGAGCCAGGAGCACCTTCCACAGTTTTTCACGCGGAACCAGGTCGAAGGCCGACCTCAGGTCAACAAAAATGAGATAGAGGCTGCCACCCTCTAAACTCACGGTCTTCCAATGTATGACCTGAAGTCGGAAGATCTGGTCCACAGTGGAGGTGCCCTTTCTAAATCCTGCTTGCAGTGAACTTAAGATGTTGTTTTCAGTCTCCCAGGCCTGGAGTCTGTCCAGTATTATACGCCCAAACAGCTTCTGAGTGATGTCGATTAAGCTGATGGGCCTATAATTTGAGGGTTTTAGGGGACAGCCTTTCTTAAATATGGGCACAATCTCCGCTCCTAACCATGACTCTGGTGGATCATTTCCCGACAGGATGGAATTGAATAGGACACAAAGGTATGGCACCCAAATCATAGGTTCAGAGCGATAGAGGTCGCCCGGGATTTTGTCCAATCCTGGAGCTTTGTTTGGTATTAAGAGATGAATAGCCCTTTCCACCTCCTTTATGGTTATCATCGTTGAGGCCGCGCATTGGGTGATAGATCCGGGAGAGAAGATAGGCAAAGGAGGAGTATTGGTATATGTGCTTGAGTAGAGACCTCCATAATGTGCTTCCCATACAGCTGGAGCTATGTTTGGGAATGGGCTCGTTCCTGCTTCTTTCCTCCCCTTGCTCACGGTTGTCCAAAAGCCCCTGAAATCCTTCGCTATTAGAGTAGATCTTAATTCTTCCCAAATATCAGACTCCCAGCATTTTTTGGCCCTTTCTAAAGTTTGTTTGTGTTTGACCCTAGCTACTTTAATCCTATCTCTATCGAGGGTTTTGATGGCGATGAGTAGCTCGCTCTTCGATTTCCTGCACTCAGCAGAGTACCACGGTTGCCTTTTAGGCAGATGGGGCCTCACGGGCCCTGACAGGCAAAACGCCTTCGAGAGTTTATCTACTAACTGTAGGTGGATGCCTGTGGGTCCGGCTGCGTGTACAGGTGGTAGACGTGATGATTCCACCTCAGACATTTCCACAAGATAAGGAAGAGCAAGGCTATAGATTTCGGAGATTTTATTAGGGCTTGCGGCAATGTGCGGCCATCTCACCCTTCGTTTGTTGTTGGATAATATGGGGTGTTGAGCAGTGGTGGGTGATGGTACATCATAGGTGCTCATACCCCAACAGCCTGGTTTAAAGGTTATAACCAAGGCATTGTGGTCGCTATCATTGCGATCTAACACCCTAAAGTCAAGCACCTTATCCCAAGATCTAGTTTCAATAAGGATATAGTCGAGAATGGAAGTATGACCTACCCTATTGAAAGTAGCTCGACCAGGTCTGTCAGAATCAAATCTCCCATTACAAGCCCTCAGTGACAAGGAAAGTGTGAGAGCGGAGATTTGAAGGGCCAGAGGGGACCACGCTTTGACCTTTGGAATCATAGGATCAGGGATATTTCTGTATTCATTCTCTGTGTTTAGATCGTCCAAGGCCGACACACAGAGTGGTTCGTATTGGCAATTGAAGTCGCCACCTACGACCACGGAATAATCTGAGTCCAGGGTCAAGATAAATTTATTGAGCGATTCCATAACCTCTGATT
The DNA here is from genome assembly GCF_964204655.1 of Triturus cristatus. Taxonomy (NCBI): domain Eukaryota; kingdom Metazoa; phylum Chordata; class Amphibia; order Caudata; family Salamandridae; genus Triturus; species Triturus cristatus. The sequence goes on along the minus strand of NC_140595.1, from coordinate 454,704,976 downwards.
CTCGGCCACCCTGGGAAGGTCTCGAATAGACATTCAGAAGAGCCAAATGAATATTATTAGGCAACACTAAAAGAATACATTGAATGTCTTCCGAGTTGGTGTATATCTGCCTTGCCACGGCGCCCAGATGAAGCGCTACCCAGGTGGTAAGACCCCCTGAGGGTCTGCCCCTACCACTAGATACAGCCAATATGTCAAAAGATGCAAAGCCAACCCTGTGCGAATTTTCCAATGCCCAGGTCTCTTGCATCAGAAAAATATCAAAATCGTCTATAAAGACACCCCAGTCCTCGCAGTCCAGTTTGCTCTTGAGACCTGCCACGTTCCAAGATAGAAAACAAGGGCTCGACTTTGGTTTACTAGGGGATGGGATCGGGTCAGCAACAGGGGTAGTAGCGGATGAAGAACTCAATGCCCTCTCTGTAATTTCCCACAAGGGCCTATTTGCCAGCCCTTCCATTTCTGGCTTGTTCCCTGGGGTTAGGGCCATTTTCGCAGTATTAGGGTTCAAACGTCAATCCACTTGCTCAAGAGTGCTGTATCTGTTAGGGTGGTAGAAAACTTCAAACGAAGATGAACAGGGTCGGTCTGGACCTTGAGATGTATAATAGTCGAGGGGTAATAAACCAGCCCTATCAGTTCGCGCAAAGTCCACCCTTACCCTATTTGGATTGATAATACTGGGATGATGGAGACCTGGGTAAAAATAGGTGAGGGGGAGAGCTCTAATTGCTGAGTGATTGTTAGAGTTAGGGCCTGGCTGAAATGTGCAGATGTGTCTGACCGTGTTTGTGTTCCTGAAATTGATGACTATACAATCTCCCTGTACATCTTTGGCTCGATGTCCAACCCAATTTATTCGCCTGGCGAATAAAATCTCGCTTGAGCACGGTTTCGGGAGTGGTTTGTGGCAATTTAACCAATGTATACATTTGTTTTTTAAATCAAGAAATGACTCCCTTGATCCTTGGTTCAAAGTGGGGACACCAGCAAGGATCACCACATATGGAGCCGATTCGGGAGGAAGGTCCAGACAGGGTAATTTCTGGTCACAGGAGGGCTGTAACTGCTTGCTAGGGGATTGGGGGAGCCCGGTAGACTTAGATGGTGAGGTGTTAGGTATGTTGGGAGTTACAGTGCTCACTCTATTTCTGGTGCTCCCTATGCTAGCTGAAGCATGGGCGGCTACTTGGGGGACAATGAACAGTCCCTGACTCTGGCCCTTGCCTTGGGCAATTGTTTGGTCTACAATGGTTGTCTGGGCAGTTGGTGGGATTTGGGCAGAGTTGCCGGGGACACCAGTCCCAGCAGGGCTAGCTGTTATTCCCCCTCTTCCCTCTATGCTCTTAGATTTAATAGCTGAAGCAATCATAAGTTCAAGATTAGTAAGACCATTTTCTAGGGAATCGAGTCTGTTACAGATGGGGCGACAGATTGCAGTAAAAAGCTGTTCCATCTTTTGCCAAAAATCATAGTTCTGTGCGGGGCTTGGTGGTGCCTCTAGGCAGTCAGCCATCAAGTCTATAGTAGGTGCAGGTTCAGATGTCCCCTTGTGACACCGCTTTTGCACTTTGGATCTTTTATTAGTCGACGCTGGTGGGCCACCCCTTTTGCGTTTCACCGCCTTTTCAGGCATTTTAGTAGAGGTGGCATCGGGGCGGATGGAATGGCCAGATCTGGTGGTGCCTTCCGATATCGCATCAACTGAGGAGACTGGGCGACGAGAATCGCCAGGGTCAATCACAACACAAACACTGTTATTTGCTGGAACATCCACGCACTCATTCCCACTCAAAGGTGGGACATCTGTGCGGTGGACTAATACAGGTGTGTGTGTGGATGCTGCCGGTGATTTAGCAGAAGCAATGTTACCCAGAGAGGAGCGCTTGTCAAGGACTAGTTCGAGAGACAATCTTTTCTCTGTCAGTTCAATTTCCCTCTGTAGGACAGATGCAGCTCTGGTTATAAAACTGTCCATAGTTCCAATTACTCCAGTCCCAATCACAGACTTCCGGCCCTTTCCGGCGCCGGCAGTGGCCATGCTCAGATGTTAGCGTAAGGAGATATCAACAAAACAGCTCGCGGCTAGGAAGGAAATGTTCCAATGGCACCCGAAACGGGGGGATTAAGTCTTATGGTCTTGGGCAGCTATACAGTGCAGTATTACGACATTCACTGGCGCACGGCTCACCTGTTTCACAGCAGAACCAAGAGGGGTGCCCCGTCCCGGCCTCAGTCGGTCTCTGACGGGCTCAGACGGGCCCGCCCTTGTCCCGGGCTTCGCCCGCGCTGCGATCCGCGCTGCGGATTGGTGTGTGCAAGTGAATATTGTGCCGTCAAGGGGCGGGTCCAGAGGAAGAGGCAGGCAGCAGCAGCAGGAAGCGGAGGGCTGCTGGGCCTTGCAGTCCTCAATGCGGTGTACCAAGGCAAAAGGTCAGTTTCCACCACGAGCGGCACCCGCAAAGCGGGGGCCGCGAGCTTTTAACTGGTGTCCAGGTGTCCAGGGGCGGGTCCAGAGGAAGAGGCAGGCAGCAGCAGCAGGAAGCGGAGGGCTGCTGGGCCTCGCAGTCCTCAATGCGGTGTACCAAGGCAAAAGGTCAGTTTCCACCACGAGCGGCACCCGCAAAGCGGGGGCCGCGAGCTTTTAACTGGTGTCCAGGTGTCCAGGGGCGGGTCCAGAGGAAGAGGCAGGCAGCAGCAGCAGGAAGCGGAGGGCTGCTGGGCCTCGCAGTCCTCAATGCGGTGTACCAAGGCAAAAGGTCAGTTTCCACCACGAGCGGCATTTTTACATACAGCCAGAGGATTGTCAAACAAGGAGGATTTCCCAAATTAGCAGAATTATGCCTAACATATTCTAGAGAATTTTCAAGCCCTGCTCACATCGAATACACTAACCAATTATATTTTGGCTAACAGTGGCCTGAGGGTTTTTCCAGAATGAGATCCATAACAGAAGGGGCCCTATCTTAATAATATCCTGAAGATAAGAAAAGGACAATTTTTTATGGCAAAAAGTAATGGGGAGTTGATTGAGGAAGAGAGAGGAGATCCCTGCAAAATCTATTCTCCTTCACTTGCAATGCCTGACAGTCTGCTAAACCCCATATCCCACTTTGAGAAATAGCGGCTGTTACACATTCTTTGAAGTGCATATCTAAAAGGGAAGAGATCAACTTGTCCCCGACAGCCTTACAAACATTCAAAAGTGAACATACTGCTTGCATAAACTTGGCAGTCCTGTACCTCACACTTTCTGCCCGTGTTCCATTGGAATCAAGTAGGAGACGTAGATATGGAAATCAGGACACACTCTTAAAGTTATTCCCATTGATACAGAGAGCGCATAACAAACAGTGCTTAGGGCCACATGCTATGGTGTGGGTTTTAGCAAAGTTGTTTGACAGGTCTTGAGCTCACATACATTCTGACAAAGTACATACCAAGCTACATAAGGCATTTGGAGTTCGGGCAAGAAGCACAGCATCATCAGCATATAAAAGTACAGGTATAGGAACTGAATTGGCATAGAGGACATCTTTAGTCACGCCATTCAGAGACACACTGAATTTATTAATGCATAAAACTATAAATGGGTTAGCACGCACTCTTGTATCAAACAATGATGCAAGGTAAAAGGATTGGGTAGTTCACCATTTGATCCAAGTCTAACCCTAGCGAATAGATTCTGAGGCATATTAGCCAGAAAATGAACAATGGCAGAATTGATCCCCAGATCCAATAAAGTTGCCCATAGCTTAGTACAAATGACCTTGTCAAAAGCAAAAAACAGTTTTAAAAGGTCTTATAGTAAAAGGGCCGGGCAGACAACTGCACCTGCTAGGCCCTCCTGATAGGGTCCATCAAGGAGCATCACAGTGCAAATCTTCTCCCCCAGGGTTTATCATATGATCTAACCTCCACCAAAAGCCTTGCCTACGGTGACATTATGTGAAATTCCCTATAACAAAATACCACACCTAAAGCTTTAACACAGTGCAATGATAATCTACTCTTATTGGTTTAACATATGTTTTTCACAATAAATATATTAGGTCTACTAACTTTGACATAATATTTTGTAATAAATCAGATCTATATCATTGATCAGTCCAGTTCAGCTGTGTTGAGCTGAAGCTTTTCCACAATGCAAAACGTGTAACATATGAGCTCTTTTTCAATGGAAGCACACAAGTCTTGCCTGTACTCAAGGTAATCATCATTTGGGTGGAGTTGAAATCCCTTTCTCAGTAGTGCTTCTTAAAGCTCTATCTCTGTTGATGACAAAAAGTCTAACATCAGTTGCACTTTCAAGCTAGACCTAAAAATAAAAATGACACTGTCAGCTTACTTGGCTCGGCATTCCTGATTAATTACCGACCTTCTGGTAATGCAGTATATTTCTCAATTTATGTTAGACTAATGAGATCTGTGACACTGGGCAGGACTGCAACATGCTTCCTCTAACTAAGAGGCAGATGGCGGCCCAATGGTGTCATACGCCATCAAGCGCCTTGTAACAGGTCTGCAGATGAAGCCTTGTTGGCAGGTGATCTCTGTCTGAGACACACACAGAAGGTAAAAACCGGGACAGCATGGCAACCAACACTAATGGGAAAGATTTAGTCACCAGTGTTAATGGAAACATTTCTATGAATAACATGGCCTGCTGCCCACAAATAAAGCTATCCTTCCACGTGAATAGGCTACCTGAGTACTTACTGGTAATCTTCATTACTCCGAGTCTTTGTCTTCTCCGTCAGTCAAGTCTTCATGAGGATTGCCTGATTGCACAGACAAGATTTACCTACTTTAGCCCCCAAATTTTTTTTTTTTTAAAACAAATAGTTATACAAAGTCTTTAGCTTAGGCTCTCCCTCCTCCATGGGAGTTGTAAAGAAGGTCTCCACCTCCAGTGCTTCCTTAAATACCAATGGTGGCAGCTAGTGACCTCTGAAAGAGGTGGGGCGTATACACCTGCCACACAGAGTCTTGTGTGATTCTGGATTTCCATAAGAGGGTTCGGCAGGGTTCTTCCCATGAGAAATTGAAAAATACAGGATCAAATGGTACACTTATAGCACAATCTTCATAAGTTAGCTAAAAATCCAGAGGCCCTGAAGGAGCAGTAGTGAAATATTCCAAAGCCTCACCAGGCATATTGAGGTTCAACTTCTTCAGGAAGACTTTGAGAAAAATGCAGTGAAGTACAGATAGGCCCCAAGGGAGAAGGCAACCTAATCACAAACCTAAGGAATGCCCACATTTCACCTACTCCTCCTAGTGTGCCGAGTTAAAATTTTAAGCAAGAGTTTGGACCTCAATCCTTTCTTAGACACAGCAATCTATAAGAATAATAGGTGTGCAATTTTGTGAAGCCATAACATCTACTGAGTGCATGCACTGAGAAATCGACCAATGGCATAGGTAAGAGTTTCTTTATTTTCTGTCCCAGAGCAATGGATTTTGTCTTTACACTCATCCCACTATATGAAGAACATGCAAATCTAATTTTCATGCTGTTCCTCTGTCAGGGCTATTATTTATGCTCATTTTAAATCGAAAACGGTCCCTAAACAGAGCAAAAAACATCTACGATGAAATTCCTATATTAAATAAACATAAACGGTTTTCGATTCAACCTCACTTTTATTTGCCAGATAAGTAAAATTAATTACAGTCATGACCAAGTGATTAGCACAGGGTCCCACAATGTGGAGAAATGGTGGCATTGAAGGGAGAAGAATTCTGTTACAGACAATAACTCAGCCACTTGGCCCACTGCAAGGAGGTACCGTAAATTACACACTTTACTCAGGCTTGCGAACCGGGCAAAACTGAAGCTGGAACAGGAGAGAGCTCGAACTTTGCAAATTTAATTTGGTTTTGGTCTCTGCTCCAGCTTTGTACTATTGAGCAGCGCCAGAAACATGTTTGATGGGGCAGTGCAACCGGTAATGAGCAAGCAACTGCATTCAAAGCTATTCTTTGGTGAGGAGTGTTGACACCTGGAATAGTATGCTCTGGGCCTTAATTAGGGTTTGGCAGATGGGATGCTCTGTTACCAAAGTGGTAGATGTCCCGTCCACCCTATTACAAGTGCAATACAGCTTACAGCAGTTGTGATGTGAATGGGATATTTTGACGTTTTGACAAAGTATCTAATTCACCAGACTATCTTCAGCTCTGTCTGGTGGTGCATGATAATGTTTGCTTTAATATCAAAGAGTGCTCCACATTTTATTGGCTTGGATAAGGTGAAAGGCTCAATCTCTTGTGCAAGATCTGAACTTCTGTCAAGCAGATTACATCAAAATTACAGAGACCATAACACAGGGTGACAGTGGCAAAAAGTCCACCAAGCTAACCAGGCCATCTTGTAAAAAATACGTTTTTTTGTTTGAAGTTTTATATAGTGCAAAGTCGACCAAAGGTGTTAGAGGGCTTCACATGAGCACTAGCTACTGTTCACAAGGCCCATACATTTTTTTGCGGCAAGGAGAAGTTAAGTTATTTGCCAAGAATCATAGGATTGTAAGCTGATTCAGGGACTCAAACCTGATTCCCCAGCTCCAAATTCAACAGCTCAGTAATGCAACATCCCCTCGCAACAACTACTATTGCTATACTTCACATTTTTAGGTCGAGCTTCCATCGACCTGTTATATCTCTTCTGTGGGGTTTGGCAAACCCACAGATTGCCATTGGTTACTATCTGTGGCATTCAGAAATGCTGGCTACTTATTGATGCATTTCTGTTAAAGTCCCTCCTTTTTAATTCTCTTTCCAGTGATTTCCCTCAGAAAGCATTTTGGTCGGCTTTCACACAGCACAGGTGTGATGGCTTCTCTTCCCTCCTCCCATCCGGCTATTGCAGGTCAGGCGTTGTTTTTTTTGGTATTTGTATTTGCCCAAAATGGACCCGAAGTTCACCAGTTACATTACACAAGGACACATTCGTCATTTGGTAGAATTCTTTTTTTCACAATGCGTGACAGAGAGAAAGGCGGGTGCCGGTATCGGCCCCGCCGCAGATATGGCGGGGCACCGACCCCCTCCCCCCCTCTCGCCTGTTCGCCCGGCCCGGCGAGTCTACCGCGTCAGAGTGACGCGGTGGGCGCGTCGCGGCCGGGATTGGGTGGCGGCAGGGAACCCTTGGCCTGGAAGCAATTAAGGTGCTTCCGGGTCAAGGGGGCGGCAGGGGACAGGCCAGTTAGAACTGGCCTGCCCCCAGGGTTGGGATAAAAGGCCGGGGAGCGCGGGACGCGGTCTCTTGGTCCCGCGCTCTCAGGCAACCGGACGCAGCCCCTGGGAGGCTGCTAACTATTTGTTCGCCTTAAGCACAACAGTCTCGCTAGGAGGCTGTAATTTTATTTCCTTCTTTTTGTTGTTTCTGCAGGGTGCGGCGGACTGATGTCGCCGTCCAGGGCAAGACGCGACGACCACGCGTGGAGGATATCTTCACTTTTATTCTCTTTGCTGCAGGCGTGAAAGCGGGAAGCAGGCCGAAAAGCAGAAGCGGCGATGGCAGAAGGAGCAGCGAAATTGCTCGGGTGATCCCAAATGCGATGTTGCAGCGATCGGCGCTCCCGTGAGAAGCAGGACGATATTTTCGGGGAGCAGCGGAGGAGTTTTCGGGCGGAGCCCGGGTGTGGACAGAGACGGTCCTTCGATGTTATCTGCTTCATGGTGCTGAGATTTCTTCACTAAAGGTGAGCCTTGGGGCCATGTGTGCCGCGTTCTCCCATCATGGGGGTGGCGTACAGGCAGTGAAGCGCGGCGAGGGTTCGCAGGTTGTCTTCATCATATGAAGCCGTATCCTAATCCCGGGTAGTGCACTGCGGTGTTTCGGGTGGCAGTTGTTCGTCTTGACTTCAAAAATTGTATAGTGTCAGACTAGACACTTTGTGAACAGTGCACGGTTACATACAGGTTCTCATCCTGTCAATATCTGGAGTTGTTCGTTTTGGCCATTTGGCCTGTTGTGGTGGTACTCTTTTCAGCGTTTGGCATTGATGGTGTCATGTTGTCTACGTGGAGGTGCTCGAACGAGATTTCTCGCATGGGTCCGGAGCAGAGCATTTTAGCTGCATTTTGACATTGTAGAGCCGTTAGCATTTTGGCGTGTGTCATCTAGTGGTTAGTGTTCCTTGTCTTGGCTTTTCGTCCATCGGTGAGCCTGGACGGTGGCGTTCAGTTGCTAGTGTGTTGGTGCCTGATTTGCTTCGGACTATTTGCATTGTCTCTGCGTGGAGACATTTTTTGTATGGCTAGCAGAGCAGGCCGGGGAGTGTTGGGGTTGTCCAGGGCGCACATGGCTGGGTATCCAGGTGTGCTTAAGCACGGAGTGGGGGACGGAATGGGGCGGAGGCGCAGAGGAGAGAGGGTGTTTTGTCCTGTCGGTAGCAAATGATATTGATGGTGGCAGATGGAATGGGGGGGGTCGGTTGTGCAGCCTCCAATTGCATGACTCCTGTGTTCATGTTTGTCACGCATGTGTGGTTTACATCGGTAGAGATGGTAGTTGTGTGGCCCTCCCCATGAGAGATATCTGATGAGGCCTGCCATCCTGCACGTTCTTCTTTTTGTCAGGTTTGTGAGAATGTGATTGGGGATCTTCCGCTTTCGTTGGCCATTGCACTTCATTTGGCCGGTTTTGTCCGCAGTGCTGAGCAGCCTTGCATTCTTTAAGGCACTAGATATTTTGCCAGACACAACAGGTCACCATCGTGTCACTTGGGAGTGGACCGGGTTCGATAGCAGGGGTTAGCACTGCGCCTGCAATACTCTTCAATACTGCTGGGTGGGGCAGGCTGCCCCTTTGGATGCTTGGCTATTGTTTCATGCAAAAACAACAATTGATGGACAGAATGCAGAACAATGTCATACATTCACCCCAGTACAGAGATCTGGGCCTAAATCCATCGTTTTTTTGCTCACCATGCCGTTCCAGTTTGAACCTAGCAATATGCAAATCAGTCTTGACCCTGTGCCTCATGGGAACAGTCCAGCCCGAACTGCCAAGTCAGGTCCTCCCTGGACTGGAAACAAGCAGCCTAGGACCGGTTTCTGGCATTTCAGCCGTCTTCAGCCAAGCTTGCTTGATTTCCAGTGGCATGGAGAGCAAGGGACCCACGTCTGGGCATACCCTTCCAACTCGGGGTGACAAATGCAAAAACATCAATTGATGGACAGAATGCAGAACAATGTCATACATTCACCCCAGTACAGAGATCTGTGCCTAAATCCATCGTTTTTTTGCTCACCATGCCGTTCCAGTTTGAACCCAGCCATATGCAAATCAGTCTTGACCCTGTGCCTCATGGGAACAGTCCAGCCCGATCTGCCAAGCCAGGTCCTCCCTGGACTGGAAACAAGCAGCCTAGGACCGGTTTCTGGCATTTCAGCCGTCTTCAGCCAAGCTTGCTTGATTTCCAGTGGCATGGAGAGCAAGGGACCCACGTCTGGGCATACCCTTCCAACTCGGGGTGACAAATGCAAAAACAACAATTGATGGACAGAATGCAGAACAATGTCATACATTCACCCCAGTACAGAGATCTGGGCCTAACTCCATCGTTTTTTTGCTCACCATGCCGTTCCAGTTTGAACCCAGCCATATGCAAATCAGTCTTGACCCTGTGCCTCATGGGAACAGTCCAGCCCGAACTGCCAAGCCAGGTCCTCCCTGGACTGGAAACAAGCAGCCTAGGACCGGTTTCTGGCATTTCAGCCGTCTTCAGCCAAGCTTGCTTGATTTCCAGTGGCATGGAGAGCAAGGGACCCACGTCTGGGCATACCCTTCCAACTCGGGGTGTCAAATGCAAAAACAACAATTGATGGACAAAATGCAGAACAATGTCATACATTCACCCCAGTACAGAGATCTGGGCCTAAATCCATCGTTTTTTTGCTCACCATGCCGTTCCAGTTTGAACCCAGCCATATGCAAATCAGTCTTGACCCTGTGCCTCATGGGAACAGTCCAGCCCGAACTGCCAAGCCAGGTCCTCCCTGGACTGGAAACAAGCAGCCTAGGACCGGTTTCTGGCATTTCAGCCGTCTTCAGCCAAGCTTGCTTGATTTCCCGTGGCATGGAGAGCAAGGAACCCACGTCTGGGCATACCCTTCAAACTCGTTCGGGCTGGACTGTTCCCATGAGGCACAGGGTCAAGACTGATTTGCATATGGCCATGTCTAAACTGGGGTGGCGTAGTGGGCAAAAGAACAATGGATTTAACCCAGATCTCTTGACTGGGGGAGAATGTCTGCATTGTCAGCATTCCGTCCATCATATGTTTGTTGTAACGCTTTTCGCCCTAAGTGGGATGGGTATTCCCAGACGTGGGACCCGTGCTCACTACGCCACTGGAGTCAAGCTATCCTGGCTGATGACGGCTGATAGCCAGAAACCGGTCCTAGGATGCTTGATTCCGGTCCAGGGAAGACAGGCTTGGCAGTTCGGGCTGGACTGTTCCCATGAGGCACAGGGTCAAGACTGATTTGCATATGGCCATGTCTAAACTGGGGTGGCGTAGTGGGCAAAAGAACAATGGATTTAACCCAGATCTCTTGACTGGGGGAGAATGTCTGCATTGTCAGCATTCCGTCCATCATATGTTTGTTGTAACGCTTTTCGCCCTAAGTGGGATGGGTATTCCCAGACGTGGGACCCGTGCTCACTACGCCACTGGAGTCAAGCTATCCTGGCTGATGACGGCTGATAGCCAGAAACCGGTCCTAGGATGCTTGATTCCGGTCCAGGGAAGACATGGCTTGGCAGTTCGGGCTGGACTGTTCCCATGAGGCACAGGGTCAAGACTGATTTGCATATGGCCATGTCTAAACTGGGGTGGCGTAGTGGGCAAAAGAACGATGGATTTAACCCAGATCTCTTGACTGGGGGAGAATGTCTGCATTGTCAGCATTCCGTCCATCATATGTTTGTTGTAACGCTTTTCGCCCTAAGTGGGATGGGTATTCCCAGACGTGGGACCCGTGCTCACTACGCCACTGGAGTCAAGCTATCCTGGCTGATGACGGCTGATAGCCAGAAACCGGTCCTAGGATGCTTGATTCCGGTCCAGGGAAGACATGGCTTGGCAGTTCGGGCTGGACTGTTCCCATGAGGCACAGGGTCAAGACTGATTTGCATATGGCCATGTCTAAACTGGGGTGGCGTAGTGGGCAAAAGAACGATGGATTTAACCCAGATCTCTTGACTGGGGGAGAATGTCTGCATTGTCAGCATTCCGTCCATCATATGTTTGTTGTAACGCTTTTCGCCCTAAGTGGGATGGGTATTCCCAGACGTGGGACCCGTGCTCACTACGCCACTGGAGTCAAGCTATCCTGGCTGATGACGGCTGATAGCCAGAAACCAGTCCTAGGATGCTTGATTCCGGTCCAGGGAAGACATGGCTTGGCAGTTCGGGCTGGACTGTTCCCATGAGGCACAGGGTCAAGACTGATTTGCATATGGCCATGTCTAAACTGGGGTGGCGTAGTGGGCAAAAGAACGATGGATTTAACCCAGATCTCTTGACTGGGGGAGAATGTCTGCATTGTCAGCATTCCGTCCATCATATGTTTGTTGTAACGCTTTTTGCCCTAAGTGGGATGGGTATTCCCAGACGTGGGACCCGTGCTCACTACGCCACTGGAGTCAAGCTATCCTGGCTGATGACGGCTGATAGCCAGAAACCGGTCCTAGGAAGCTTGATTCCGGTCCAGGGAAGACATGGCTTGGCAGTTCGGGCTGGACTGTTCCCATGAGGCACAGGGTCAAGACTGATTTGCATATGGCCATGTCTAAACTGGGGTGGCGTAGTGGGCAAAAGAACGATGGATTTAACCCAGATCTCTTGACTGGGGGAGAATGTCTGCATTGTCAGCATTCCGTCCATCATATGTTTGTTGTAACGCTTTTCGCCCTAAGTGGGATGGGTATTCCCAGACGTGGGACCCGTGCTCACTACGCCACTGGAGTCAAGCTATCCTGGCTGATGACGGCTGATAGCCAGAAACCGGTCCTAGGATGCTTGATTCCGGTCCAGGGAAGACATGGCTTGGCAGTTCGGGCTGGACTGTTCCCATGAGGCACAGGGTCAAGACTGATTTGCATATGGCCATGTCTAAACTGGGGTGGCGTAGTGGGCAAAAGAACGATGGATTTAACCCAGATCTCTTGACTGGGGGAGAATGTCTGCATTGTCAGCATTCCGTCCATCATATGTTTGTTGTAACGCTTTTCGCCCTAAGTGGGATGGGTATTCCCAGACGTGGGACCCGTGCTCACTACGCCACTGGAGTCAAGCTATCCTGGCTGATGACGGCTGATAGCCAGAAACCGGTCCTAGGATGCTTGATTCCGGTCCAGGGAAGACATGGCTTGGCAGTTCGGGCTGGACTGTTCCCATGAGGCACAGGGTCAAGACTGATTTGCATATGGCCATGTCTAAACTGGGGTGGCGTAGTGGGCAAAAGAACGATGGATTTAACCCAGATCTCTTGACTGGGGGAGAATGTCTGCATTGTCAGCATTCCGTCCATCATATGTTTGTTGTAACGCTTTTCGCCCTAAGTGGGATGGGTATTCCCAGACGTGAGACCCGTGCTCACTACGCCACTGGAGTCAAGCTATCCTGGCTGATGACGGCTGATAGCCAGAAACCGGTCCTAGGATGCTTGATTCCGGTCCAGGGAAGAAATGGCTTGGCAGTTCGGGCTGGACTGTTCCCATGAGGCACAGGGTCAAGACTGATTTGCATATGGCCATGTCTAAACTGGGGTGGCGTAGTGGGCAAAAGAACGATGGATTTAACCCAGATCTCTTGACTGGGGGAGAATGTCTGCATTGTCAGCATTCCGTCCATCATATGTTTGTTGTAACGCTTTTCGCCCAAGTGGGATGGGTATTCCCAGACGTGGGACCCGTGGTCACAACGCCACTGGAGTCAAGCTATCCTGGCTGATGACGGCTGATAGCCAGAAACCGGTCCTAGGATGCTTGATTCCGGTCCAGGGAAGACATGGCTTGGCAGTTCGGGCTGGACTGTTCCCATGAGGCACAGGGTCAAGACTGATTTGCATATGGCCATGTCTAAACTGGGGTGGCGTAGTGGGCAAAAGAACGATGGATTTAACCCAGATCTCTTGACTGGGGGAGAATGTCTGCATTGTCAGCATTCCGTCCATCATATGTTTGTTGTAACGCTTTTCGCCCTAAGTGGGATGGGTATTCCCAGACGTGGGACCCGTGCTCACTACGCCACTGGAGTCAAGCTATCCTGGCTGATGACGGCTGATAGCCAGAAACCGGTCCTAGGATGCTTGATTCCGGTCCAGGGAAGACATGGCTTGGCAGTTCGGGCTGGACTGTTCCCATGAGGCACAGGGTCAAGACTGATTTGCATATGGCCATGTCTAAACTGGGGTGGCGTAGTGGGCAAAAGAACGATGGATTTAACCCAGATCTCTTGACTGGGGGAGAATGTCTGCATTGTCAGCATTCCGTCCATCATATGTTTGTTGTAACGCTTTTCGCCCTAAGTGGGATGGGTATTCCCAGACGTGGGACCCGTGCTCACTACGCCACTGGAGTCAAGCTATCCTGGCTGATGACGGCTGATAGCCAGAAACCGGTCCTAGGATGCTTGATTCCGGTCCAGGGAAGACATGGCTTGGCAGTTCGGGCTGGACTGTTCCCATGAGGCACAGGGTCAAGACTGATTTGCATATGGCCATGTCTAAACTGGGGTGGCGTAGTGGGCAAAAGAACGATGGATTTAACCCAGATCTCTTGACTGGGGGAGAATGTCTGCATTGTCAGCATTCCGTCCATCATATGTTTGTTGTAACGCTTTTCGCCCTAAGTGGGATGGGTATTCCCAGACGTGAGACCCGTGCTCACTACGCCACTGGAGTCAAGCTATCCTGGCTGATGACGGCTGATAGCCAGAAACCGGTCCTAGGATGCTTGATTCCGGTCCAGGGAAGAAATGGCTTGGCAGTTCGGGCTGGACTGTTCCCATGAGGCACAGGGTCAAGACTGATTTGCATATGGCCATGTCTAAACTGGGGTGGCGTAGTGGGCAAAAGAACGATGGATTTAACCCAGATCTCTTGACTGGGGGAGAATGTCTGCATTGTCAGCATTCCGTCCATCATATGTTTGTTGTAACGCTTTTCGCCCAAGTGGGATGGGTATTCCCAGACGTGGGACCCGTGGTCACAACGCCACTGGAGTCAAGCTATCCTGGCTGATGACGGCTGATAGCCAGAAACCGGTCCTAGGATGCTTGATTCCGGTCCAGGGAAGACATGGCTTGGCAGTTCGGGCTGGACTGTTCCCATGAGGCACAGGGTCAAGACTGATTTGCATATGGCCATGTCTAAACTGGGGTGGCGTAGTGGGCAAAAGAACGATGGATTTAGCCCAGATCTCTTGACTGGGGGAGAATGTCTGCATTGTCAGCATTCCGTCCATCATATGTTTGTTGTAACGCTTTTCGCCCTAAGTGGGATGGGTATTCCCAGACGTGGGACCTGTGCTCACTACGCCACTGGAGTCAAGCTATCCTGGCTGATGACGGCTGATAGCCAGAAACCGGTCCTAGGATGCTTGATTCTGGTCCAGGGAAGACATGGCTTGGCAGTTCGGGCTGGACTGTTCCCATGAGGCACAGGGTCAAGACTGATTTGCCTATGGCCATGTCTAAACTGGGGTGGCGTAGTGGGCAAAAGAACAATGGATTTAACCCAGATCTCTTGACTGGGGGAGAATGTCTGCATTGTCAGCATTCCGTCCATCATATGTTTGTTGTAACGCTTTTCGCCCTAAGTGGGATGGGTATTCCCAGACGTGAGACCCGTGCTCACTACGCCACTGGAGTCAAGCTATCCTGGCTGATGACGGCTGATAGCCAGAAACTGGTCCTAGGATGGTTGATTCCGGTCCAGGGAAGACATGGCTTGGCAGTTCGGGCTGGACTGTTCCCATGAGGCACAGGGTCAAGACTGATTTGCATATGGCCATGTCTAAACTGGGGTGGCGTAGTGGGCAAAAGAACGATGGATTTAACCCAGATCTCTTGACTGGGGGAGAATGTCTGCATTGTCAGCATTCCGTCCATCATATGTTTGTTGTATGGCTATTGTTTCAGGCAGGCTTTGGAATGGGGGCTGGTACTGCTCGGCTTATTTGCTTTGGTATTTCTGCGCGGCGAGTGTTGGTTACTTTTCCCCCTGCTCGCTGCATTAACATAACGTTGTGCGCTGTCCATGGGGCCATTGCCAGATATTTGTCTTCGGACTCATAAGTCCGTCTGTGGGATGTGAGCAAGTTTAGAGCATAGCATTAGCCCCGAGGAGTTTTATGGGTTCTGGAGCAGGGTCACAACTCGGCAGGGGGCTCCCTCACAGAACAAACTTTGTTTTGGCAGAGTTTGGATCTCGCTGGCCGTTAATAATTCTGAAAACAGATGATTTGAAGGACTATGCCCCCTTTATTAGCCCCGGTGGGTGCTTCCGACTATAGTGGCCTGTGTTTGACCTCATGGCCGCAGTTTCAGATCCCTATGGGTCCATCCAGCCTTTGACTCATTGAGAGATGGGTAAGATGAGTACAATGGAGTTGGGTAGCAGTAAACATCTGTTATTCAGCACCAAGAGATCTTGGACCTTTGGCAAATACATGTTAGTTTATATGGTGGCAACACTCTCCGAGAGGGATATGCAGGGGTTTAGTGGAGAGCTTAAGTAACATTTGTGCACCAGAGTGCCAGCCAGTGGCATACGTGCACATGTTTCGATGCAGGAGTTACTTAGATACTCGCCAGGAAGCATTTTAATGGTAATGCTGTGCGCAAAGGGTACGTATTACACAGGCAATACATTGTCCTGCTCATTCACAGATCATAAAGCCAGCTTGCAGGAGTGTCTGTATAGGCCCTATATGATCTACAGGGAGTGTGTGGCCAGATATAGTGTTTTGCCCCCAGAATCATACGGTTGATCAAGTGAGGCAGCCACGACTACACTTCACGCAGCCTGGTGCTAGAAGCACATTCAGCCAGCGATCACATTTCCTACCTCTGAGAAATTCTCTGATCTGTGCCTAGATGGCTGAAAGCAATGCCTTGGCCTGCATTACAAATTCATTAGGTAACACTGTAGGAAGCAGTGTTGGGGGATTTGCTATAGATAAGGAAAAATGAAGTAGGCAGGGATTGGAACAGTAGAATAGGAGTCAGTATTGTGTTCATGTAAAGCGGGACAATACTGCCTATGAAAGCGTCCTAGGGTGAATGTACCAGGTCTACTGAAGGATATTTTTAGGAATACGAGAGGTGTGGGCCATGGCCTGTAAGCCAAGCACTGCTGGTGGGCCTGTACCACCAGCATTGCCACCCGCCGGGGTGGGCCCCCCTTTTTTAACACTGTGTGTCAAACCTATCACTGTAGGATCTGCTCAAACAGTTGGTAAATTGCCAAGTTGGTACAAAGCTTCACTGCTTTACATATAAGGTACCTTTATGGTAGGCTACAGGGTTGCACATTGTGCGACATTTCTTAGTTCGTGAGTTAGGCTCAGCATGTTAACCGATACCTTTAAATGATGGAGGTTCGGCACACCAGGCACTGGCATGAGGGGAGGGTCACTTAAGTAAATGCTCAACACGTATAGGCCTTGTTGTCACACCGTCAAGGGTATCCGTGTGTGTGGTGTGGGGGTACATAGGAAGGAGGGGTCTGGGTCAAGAAGCCCTGGGCGCCATGTGCAGGGGAAGTAAGCCGCAGGAAGGCGCCAAGTCACACGGCGCCGGTGCGTCGGTCCAACTATACACGTAGGCACTGGATTCCGATGTCTGCTCAGTGTCTGTACACTGGAGTTTAGGGAATACATTTATGCGCATATATGCAGGCACAATGATTTATTGTATCACACGCTATCTCTGTATTTATGTGCGTGTGCACTTGTTATTTTTACGTCGTATGGCATCACATGGTACCGTCGCTCCCCTAGCGCGTATACACGGCGGCATTATATGCCTGGGGTTTGTCATGTTGTATATATGCACCATTGCCAGTGCACTTACACAGTGTTATGTATGTGTGGGGTTGCGCATTATTGGGGTGCAGTGGACTTGTACAATAAGCAGGTTATTTGTTGGGTTGTGTGGCGCTGGACCCACGCTCTGGGGCTGGTTCACATTTGGGGTACTTGGGGGCCTATGTTGTCAGACCCACTCAGTATCAATGCACCAGGCGGGCGGCAGATTATGGGACCTGGCGGTGTCACACCGAGAGAGGGGTGTAGTGTCAGCAGTATCAACGCATCCTTTTGGCGTACAAGTGATGGGTCCGGCGGGCCAAAGAATAGTATCGATGCACTGTAAAAGCCTGGGGGTGTGGGTAAAAGGGGGAGAATACAGTCTCGCAAAGTAGCGCTGACTTAAAAAATCGTTGTTGGGCACCTCACAGCATAAGGCACTAATCATTGATCTTTGATTTTCTTTTATGTATGCCTTGATCCACGCCTGATGCCTGGAAGTGCTACACATCGCTATGACTACAAGAGGTGGACAACTAAGGGGACTGGTGGATCCGAAACGTGAGTGGCAAGCGGCGGCATCAAGTGGAATGGGTGATCAACCCAGTGGTTCATGCGGTGCTAGCCTGAGACAGTGCTCCATATGCTTCATAGTTGGAATGTATAGTTGTCACTCATTTGTTGTTGCCAATTTTGGTAAGTCGGCAGTACGTTTGCCCGGCAGGTATAAACCTTCAGAGCTGCTCATGCATTATAGTGGGAGGGTATGGTTGTCACCCATTTATTGTTGCCATTCGTGTTATGGTGGCAGTTCGCTGCCTTGTAGGTGTATACCTTTACCGATGGTATAAAACACAAGTATTAGGGGCAGACGCGACACATTAATTCCTGTGTCATGGGACGGCTAACTGCCATTACGGCGCATGTGCACGCAGGCGCCTTTCAGTGCGGACATTGAGCAGTGTTGGGATGCTCCATGAAGGGGGATAGGCTGGCACAGAGCCTATCCCAGAACATTGTCCTTAGATGCAGATAGTTCACGGTATAGGGCTCCAAAACGGCAGGTACATTCCCTATGATGAATCCAGCCCCGTAGCATTATTATCCTGCAAATGGGGAGTGACCGGGTACGAAACTATTGCTCAGCACCCCTTGTCATTAAATTGGTCACTGGGGGTGTTGGGATGTTCCGTAGTAGGGTCAGCAGTCAACACAGAACCTATCTTAGAGCATATTGGTTCGGTTTCAATGGTTCATGAGGCCCATGGTATGCTTATGGGATCTTTTTGGGAGCCTGTGGGACACTACTGGGTTAGTATCACAATTGTATACACACATCGGCAATGAGTGCCGGGGTATGTGAGTGGCCGGTTAACCCTGACGGTTTACAGCATGGTGCTAATAATACTAGGGGTGTGGGTCGCAACGTGTTACATCGCGATGCGTTCAATTAAGACCATTTAGTGGCTCCCTGGACGGTATGTCAACTTTGTCTGATTCAGTCGGCCCTGGTATTTGTGTTATCGTACACTAGGAAGGGGGTTGCGGACCCTACGCCTGGGTAGAACTGTGGGAATACTTCGCATGGGAGTGGGAAAGTGACACGTCTAGGCCGAGGTACACCTCCGCATGGATTGCAGGGATTTCAGTAGGGAGGAGGCTAGCTAGCGTTTTTTACACCTGCAGACTATACAGACAGAGCTGAGAGCAGGGTGGTTTCCAAGTATCTTTCCTTGGCCTCAGTCAGTTTAGGGGGTTTTTATGACTGATCTTCTGAAGAGACACAGTCCTTCGCCACAATAGTTCTTAGTTAGTGGGGTAACGACTTGATAACACTAGGCAGAAGGGTCTTGCTGGAGGAGCTAATCTCCAGCCCTCTCGGTAAGCGGGCCCTCTGCGCATGCGCAACTCCTACGGGAGGGCGTGGCTAATTGATAAGGATCTGACACCGGTTAGCGACCTTGCCGTAGGCCCAAATAGGATACGCAGAAAGTAATTAATGTATGATTATGTCCAGATGTTAGATTCGGATAGAAAAACTATGTATTAGAGATAGTTTAAGGTTAGCCATCTGATATCTGTGCATATGAATTGTAATCAAATGTTGTGTTATGTTTCTGCGTATAATTGTGTAAATAATGTTTATTTCAAAATTTTATTTTGTTTTCATATTTTAATAAATACAGCCGGGGGTTGTACGACCCCCGCCTCCAAAAAGTAATTACCTTCTCATGTCCCTCATTAAAAATGTGGGTTACGCGCAGGGGGAGGGGGAAATTCCCAGACCATACAGCCTGATCCCAATATGGATGCGCTGTACCCAGATGAGGTTTTTTGTTCTTAGTCCCTTTTTTGTTTCTCACACGTCATCACAGCTGTGCCTCATTGATTGCACTACTGTGAGAGGAGTAGGGGGAGATAACGCTGTTAGATCTGCGACAGATTTGGAGTAGGGTTCGGACTGCTGTACCTTGGCCTGGAGGGCTACCTCCGCAGGGGGTTGGGTTGTGCAGCAGTGAAAGAGCTGCAGGTAGGTAATTAAGAAAGGGTCTGGTTGTACTCTCTCAATCGACATTCACTATCTCTGCGCCATTTTAACTCTCTCACTTATACCCCCTCCTGCTCTATTTAATAATACTGTTTGAGGATAGATAGAGTATGTACAAACCAATGGCTATTAGTTTCCTCCAGGGACCCGCTGTCTGTGCGGTGCGGGTCCCATCTCTAATTGGCACTCCTTACTTTTCCTGAAGTGTTTTAAAAAACTTTTTATGCAAACTGCCCCATAATGAGCATTCTCACTTCTAGAAGACTGTGAAACACCCCTGGTGTTCTACCAACCCGCAGATAGCTGGAGTCTAAAACAACAAATCACCCAACACTGGCACCCGTCTGCAGAGGGGACTCTGCTGTAGAAGAACGTTAGCTTGTAATTACCCTGTGCCGACAGTTAATATCAATCACGTTTGTGCATAGATTATTATTTTAACAGACTGGTTGTAATTAGGCCCTGCTTCACAAAGGTGAATTTACGAATATTCCACGTTATAACGCATGCATTTAGAAAGCATGCCATAACAATGCGGTCATTACAACTACTGCTTTGTTACATTGCATACCATTACAACGCAAGTTATTCCAATAACTTGCTGTGGGGGGGGCTGGATGTTGGAATAATATAATTTACTATTCCAACTCCAGTCTGTGCAACAGTAGGGAAGGTGTTGGATTTAAAATCCAACACCTTCTGCCCCCTACAGCAAGCCGTTGTAACGGCTTTCTTTGTAATGGCATGCGATGTAACAACGCAGTCATTGTAATGACAGCGTTTTAATGGCATGAGTTGTTTCGCATGCAGAGTGAACGATTGAGTACTTTTATAGTTTTTTTGGTAGTCACAAGTTATGAGGTAACAGTTATAATAATAAATAATAACAGTATGTTTACGATTGTGGAGACCTGCCCAATCTTTTTATGTGAAGAATTCTCTGCCCTGACTGCGGAAATCTCCATAGTCCTAATTTGCTGTTAACACATACTTTGTGAATACCAAACAGAACGTAAACTTTGTAAATTGGGCCGTGTCAGTTCTTGATATAGACAGATTTAAATGGAATTAATGACAAATGTAGACTTGTATACACTATTTGTATACTGCAAACCTAGACAAAAAGCAACTGAGTGCTCTGTAGCGTTGAAAGCTAAAATACAGTCAACAAAATATGGAAGTGATAGATGTTTATTTTTAGCAGAATTTACTGCATTGTTTTGTGTTCTCTTTAGAGATGATTTGTCAGCTCGTTCCTGAATTGGAGGAGGGCTGAGACTGGCCTGGTGGCGAGAGGGATGTAGTTCCAGATCATTAGTGCATCCATAGAGAAGGCCGGTTGCCTGTATTTTTTCCTTTCCCACTCTTCTTATGTCTCCATTCTTATGATGCTCTTGGCATGCCTGCATCTAGGACCACTGGAAACAGTGAGCTTGTCAGTCATGTGGTTGGAGGAGCTAGTTGTGATGGCTGTGCAAATTATGCAGCTAGTTTTGAAGGTGGGGGGCAGTAAGGAGAGCCAGTTGAATTCCATCTGGATGGGGATGATGTAGTCATATTTCTTCAAGCAATGGATTATACATACTGTGGCATGTAGGATGCCCTTGAGAGGGACCAGCGTGGAATTCCATGGAGCAAGTTGTTGCCATCATCCAGGTTTGAGAGCACAAGAGCTTTCACAGTAGTTCTAACATCGCTTTCTGGTAGGAATGGTTTCACGTTCTGTAATAGAGAGAACTGGTACTCAATTTTCTTTGTGTTCTTGGTGATGTGTTCCTTGTGGTTTAGGTTTATGTCCACGGTACATCCTATTGAGTTGGTATTGGATGGAAAATTGGGTTTTGAAACTGTCAGAGTACATGCAATTGAGCTGTCAAGCATCTGGAGACGACTTGATGGTCCAGTTGTGACATAAGGCCATTAGTGCTCTCCTGCTTCTCTGCAGTGAGCACGCCCTGCAGATAAAACGATTGATGCTCAAGCTTGTTTTGGACAAAGTCTCTCTTTCAGGGCAAACAGGTCAGCTTAGGCTGACTTTATGTTTGTTCCCCTCGCTCTACTAAATATTTCTCTGCAATTCCTGATTGCTAGTGTACTTGACTTTGACAAGTTTCCTGGTTAGAATAAGCTTTTGTTGACCGTCATTGCATGCCTCCACTTTGTTTACAACAGAACCAGGTGCTGTAATTGATTTTGCTGGCACTATCAGGGCCTAGGGCACCACTGATGGTATTAGTGTATAAAACTGGTGTTGCACTGGGTCAAAGGAGGGAGGTTGTATCTTGCTAGAAAGTCAGTGCAGTACTGATTTCTAAGGGTTACCAATGGTTTTTTCTGCGCCAACATATCTAGAGAAATGGTGATAGTGGCTTTGTCCTTCATTTAGTGCTCATTGAACCTATAGGGGTGTTGGTAATAGGTGTCATAGAGGTTGTTGCAGTGATGTGGTGATTAGAGTGGACCAGCCAGACACATGCCCCGGTATTTTGGTGAAGACCTTCCTTCGGTCATTGCTCATGCTGTCATCATCCTCGAGTTTTTCTTTTGCACCTGAAATCAAATTCATCAGCTGGAAGGATGGCTCAATGAGTTGAATGTTCTGCTGGAAAAAAGTTGTGATAACAGCTCTGCATGTCCGATTCCGGCAAGACCGACTCTGCTTTCCATTTTTACAAAGGTGAGTACATTGCCTTAAATTGGGTAATAGTGACATCTATTACTGACCCTGCTTAGAAACGGCAGCAGTGAGGTTTGAAACTGTATATTAAAGATATCAATAATTAGGGTATGTATCTTTTGATCCAATTAAAATTAAAGAAAGAGTGCCGGTGTTTTGCTTAGTAGGCAGAGACAGACGTATCCCATTACGTTTCGTAGTAATTTTGGATGTTTGTTGTAGGCTTGTCCTGTTTAACAGGGGCCCACATTGCCTTTTCTCCACAATACATTATACAGTAATGACCTTCACCTTGCAGTTTTGCTATTGTCATGTTGAATAGTTAGCAAGAGCATGCCTGTGCATTAAAAATGTGCCTGAACATGCTGAGTGCATAGTGTTGTAATATGTATCATCACACCAGGTTGGTTTTTTGTACATGAGCACATGATGTTTGGTTTCTGAAAATATTTACATTGTGGCGCAGTATTGTTTTTTACATTGCAATGTTTCAAGGTCTCATACCAAGCAACTGTATTTCTACTTTTGATTGTAAAGGTTATAATATAAGTCTTTTTAGATAGATGCATAAACTGAGTGATTGTTAGCTCTTCTCTTGTGTTCAAGCCATCAACACATTTGAAGCTCCTTATGTCAGTCAGTCCTCAAATCCAGTATTCCAAGGATGGAAACACCAACATGGGATGATTTCGCTCTACCGGGTCCAATGTGACTCCAGTGTTGGTAGCTTATATTCTTCCCTCAACATTGCTCTGTCCATTTCTGCTTCTTCAGAAGAATTTGCAACTGTATTATGTGGGGTTGTTTTGCTTTTAAGTGCGAGCACAGGCACATCCTTCCTGTGGGCTCACATGTCTGAAGCAGTGCCATTTTGTCCATCAGTAATTACCTCTGAGGTCACTTGTTTGCTTTTGTATATGCGCTAACAAAGGTAGCAGTCCTAACACATGAAGTGTCACTTTCTTGTGTCATGTCCTATTCAGAAAGTCGGGCTTCAGGTAGAAACAAGCATTTGCAATGCAATTGGTCTCGCATTACTAAATGATTGAGCTATTCGCGCTGCAAAAAATAATGCAACGCCCATCGCTCAAACTTTTAGTAATGCGAGACCTGTTGCATTACAAATGCTTGTTGCATCAGATGTGTCTCTGACTGGGTTTAGTAAAGTGTTTAAATATTTTTTCATATTTCTGTATGCGTGCATGCACAATCACAAAAATTAATTTTGCACAAAGGGTGAAACCAAAAATGGCCATGTACCTTTCTGTCGTCTATTGGTGGCTATAATTTAATTAACAACCTGTTAATAACAACATAATTTTAGACATCTTATCACAGCTGAATTTGTGATATGTGAACTAGATAAATGGAAAATATTATTAACAAGCATTGACAAACCCAAGAGGTCGTACCTTTAAAAGGCGAGTGCCAACCTACTGGCTCTGCCAATGCTTATTCTCATTTGCACTACGCACTCATGGTGCTCCAGAAAGTTGCAACATGTCCGTGGGCCAATTTGGAAAGGTAAAGTAAAAAAGATATTAAGAAAGCAAAAAGTGTGCCCCATCACAAAGCATTTCTGTACATGTGTAGCAACATCTGTTGTGACGAAGCGATGGATATATAAATATTAGTTTTTTACTTTACTGGCCAATAGTAATTTCAATACACTAAACTAAAACTAGAAAATGAAGTGTGCAAACACAAAGGCCCATAGCCAGAAGTATATTTTTAAGGGAACATGGCCCTCAGCTATGACCAAACATCAAAGCTGTGCTCTATAGGTCCTTTCTTTCCCAAGTACTGGTTGTACTGCTAAATATCGACCACCAGGATGAAAGGTAAGTGCTTATATGATGGTACAGATTTACTATTCCTAACTCCACATTTACATACACTGAAGATATATATATCCTATCAACTAAGTTAGATTTAAAGTAGAAGGGTGTAAAATAGTAAAGTATGTTGATTGACAACTTTTCAAGCTTTGTGAAATGCTAAGCTTATGAAATGATTTTTTTAAATAAGCTGGCCTAAGATCAGAGCCCTTCCTTCCACACCTCTCACTCAGGTGGTGGATGTCCAGACTCCACACTCAACATTTCTTTGCTGGAGGATGTCCTATCTGGAAGATTCTGCATTAGGAAATAATCACACCTGAAAAGCTCAAAGGGATAGACCTTAGCTCACATAAAGTTAGGAAATTTCATCAGCTTCATAAAGTGTGGAGTTTCCTTATTTCGCCCAGCTTTGTAAGTGAAGTTGTCATAACCCACCTATCTGGATCCTAGATGATTTCAATGGGGCAGCAATGCAAGCTCCTGAATCATCTCAAGACTTGCCCTTCGGTTTGCAGGAGGAGATACTGCTCCGGTGGCAAATCCCAGGCGGTACAGGGTTGGGATGGAGAGAGCGTGTAGAGTCAAAGATGCTGTGGCTCGTCTACTCAACAGCAACAAGCATTCACACCACTCTGATGAATGGTACCGGCAGATATGATAGCTATAAACAAACAAATAATAAGGCTTAAGTCTAGTATTAACTCTATCTCTTAAGATATCACCTCACAAAATCTTTTCAAATCTCAACCAACCTTTAGTTTTGTTGTTGTTTTGTTTTCATTTAGACTGTCAGTAGAGTTTCCTTTATCAACATTTTCGAAAGTGTAGAGAGTATGATTTTAACATCAAACCCACAAGCAACTTTGGACAGGTTAGCTTCACCCAATTCCTTTCTGACAGAGCCCTGCCAACAGTATGTACAAGTTAGAACAAAACACTGATTGTGTTGTCTAGTAAGATTTATTTGAGAATTCCCTCCTTCCGATACAGTCCAAACTTTCCAGAGTGCACATTGTCAGTCCATCAATAGTCATGTCACTGAATTTTTTAAAATAATTTTTACATACAGCCAGAGGATTGTCAAACAAGGAGGATTTCCCAAATTAGCAGAATTATGCCTAACATATTCTAAGAGAATTTTCAAGCCCTGCTCACATCGAATACACTAAGCAATTATATTTTGGCTAACAGTGGCCTGAGGGTTTTTCCAGAATGAAATCCTTAACAGAAGGGGCCCTATCTTAATAATAACCTCAAGATAACAAAAGGCCAGTTTTTTGTGGCAAAAAGTAATGGGGAGTTGATTGAGGAAGAGAGAGGAGATGCCTGCAAAATCTATTCTCCTACACTTGCAATGCCTGACAGTCTGCTAAACCCCATATCCCACTTTGAGAAATAGCGGCTGTTACACATTCTTTGAAGTGCATTTCTAAAAGGGAAGAGATCAACTTGTCCCCGACAGCCTTACAAACATTCAAAAGTGAACATACTGCTTGCATAAACTTGGCAGTCCTGTACCTCACACATTCTGCCCGTGTTCCATTGGAATCAAATAGGAGACCTAGATATGGAAATCAGGACACACTCTTAAAGTTATTCCCATTGATACAGAGAGCGCATAACAAACAATGCTTAGGGCCACATGCTATGGTGTGGGTTTTAGCAAAGTTGTTTGACAGGTCTTGAGCTCACATACATTCTGACAAAGTACATACCAAGCTACATAAGGCATTTGGAGTTCGGGCAAGAAGCACAGCATCATCAGCATATAAAAGTACAGGTATAGGAACTGAATTGGCATAGAGGACATCTTTAGTCACGCCATTCAGAGATACACTGAGTTTATTAATGCATAAAACTATAAATGGGTTAGCACGCACTCTTGTATCAAACAATGATGCAAGGTAAAAGGATTGGGTAGTTCAGCATTTGGTCTAAGTCTAACCCTAGCGGATAGATTCTGAGGCATATTTGCCAGAAAATGAACAATGGTAGAATTGATCCCCAGATCCAAAAAAGTTGCCCAAAGCTTAGTACAATTGACCTTGTCAAAAGTAAAAAACATATATAGTTTTAAAAGGTCTTATAGTAAAAGGGCCGGGCAGACAACTGCACCTGCTAGGCCCTCTTGATAGGGTCCATCAAGGAGCATCTCAGTGCAAATCTTCTCCCCCAGGGTTTATCATATGATCTAACCTCCTCCAAAAGACTTGCCTACGGTAATATTATGTGAAATTCCCTATAACAAAATACCACTCTTAAAGCTTTAACACAGTGCAATGACAATCTACTCTTATTGGTTTAACATATGTTTTTCACAATAAATATATTAGGTCTACTAACTTTGTCATAATATTTTGTAATAAATCAGATCTATAGCATTGATCAGTCCAGTTCAGCTGTGTTGAGCTGAAGCTTTCCCACAATGCAAAACGTGTAACATATGAGCTCTTTTTCAATGGAAGCACACAAGTCTTGCCTGTACTCAAGGTAATCATCATTTGGGTGGAGTTGAAGTCCCTTTCTCAGTAGTGCTTCTTAAAGCTCTATCTTTGTTGATGACAAAAAGTCTAACATCAGTTGCACTTTCAAGCTAGACCTAAAAATTAAAATGACACTGTCAGCTTACTTGGCTTGGCATTCATGATTAATTACCGACCTTCTGGTAATGCAGTATATTTCTCAATTTATGTTAGACTAATGAGATCTGTGACACTGGGCAGGACTGTAACATGCTTCCTCTAACTAAGAGGCAGATGGCGGCCCAATGGTGTCATACGCCATCAAGCGCCTTGTAGCAGGTCTGCAGATGAAGCCTTGTTGGCAGGTGATGTCTGTCTGAGACACACACAGAAGGTAAAAACCGGGAGAGCATGGCAACCAACACTAATGGGAAAGATTTAGTCACCAGTGTTAAAGGAAACATTTCTATGAATAACATGGCCTGCTGCCCACAAACAAAGCTATCCTTCCACGTGAATAGGCTACCTGAGTACTTACTGGTAATATTCATTACTCCGAGTCTTTGTCTTCTTCATCAGTCAAGTCTTCATGAGGATTGCCTGATTGCACAGACAAGATTTACCTACTTTAGCCCCAAATAAATAAAATTTTAAAACAAATAGTTATACGAAGTCTTAAGCTTAGGCTCTCCCTCCTCCATGGGAGTTGTAAAGAAGGTCTCCACCTCCAGTGCTTCCTTAAATACCAACGGTAGCAGCTAGTGAACTCTGAAAGAGGTGGGGCGTATACACCTGCCACACAGAGTCTTGTGTGATTCTGGATTTCCATAAGAGGGTTCGGCAGGGTTCTTCCCATGAGAAATTGAAAAAAATACAGGATCAAATGGTACACTTATAGCACAATTTTCATAAGTTAGCTAAAAATCCAGAGGCCCTGAAGGAGCAGTAGTGAAATATTCCAAAGCCTCACCAGGCATATTGAGGTTCAACTTCTTCAGGAAGACTTTGAGAAAAATGCAGTGAAGTACAGATAGGCCCCAAGGGAGAAAGAGTAATTGAAAGAGCACACGAAGTAGGCAACCTAATCACAAACCTAAGGAATGCCCACATTTCACCTACTCCTCCAAGTTTGCCGAGTTAAAATTTTAAGCAAGAGTTTGGACCTCAATCCTTTCTTAGACACAGCAATCTATAAGAATAACAGGTGTGCAATTTTGTGAAGCCATAACATCTACTGAGTGCGCTGAGAAATCGACCAATGGCATAGCTAAGAGTTTCTTTATTTTCTGTCCCTGAGCAATGGATTTTGTCTTTACACTCATCCCACTATATGAAGAACATGCAAATCTAATTTTCATGCTGTTCCTCTGTCAGGGCTATTATTTATGCTCATTTTAAATCGAAAACGATCACTGAACAGAGCAAAACACATCTACGATGAAATTCCTATATTAAAAAAACCATAAACGGTTTTCGATTCAACCTCACTTTTATTTGCCAGATAAGTAAAATGAATTACAGTCATGACCAAGTGATTAGCACAGGGTCCCACAATGTGGAGAAATGGTGGCATTGAAGGGAGAAGAACTCTGTTACAGACAATAACTCAGCCACTTGGCCCACTGCAAGGAGGTACCGTAAATTACACACTTTACTCAGGCTTGCGAACCGGGCAAAACTGAAGCTGGAACAGGGGAGAGCTCGAACTTTGCTAATTTTATTTGGTTTTGGTCTCTGCTCCAGCTTTGTACTATTGAGCAGCACCAGAAACATGTCTGATGGGGCAGTGCAACCGGTAATGAGCAAGCAACTGCATTCAAAGCTATTCTTTGGTGAGGAGTGTTGACACCTGGAATAGTATGCTCTGGGCCTTAATTAGGGTTTGGCAGATGGGATGCTCTGTTACCAAAGTGGCAGATGTCCCGTCCACCCTGTTACAAGTGCATTACAGCTTACAGCAGTTGTGATGTGAATGGGATATTTTGACGTTTTGACAAAGAATCTCACCAGACTAACTTCAGCTCTGTCTGGTGGTGCATGATAATGTTTGCTTTAATATCAAAGAGTGCGCCACATTTTATTGGCTTGGAAGAGGTGAAAGTCTGAATCTCTTGTGCAAGATCTGAACTTCTGTCAAGCAGATTACATCAAAATTACAGAGACCATAACAACACAGGTTGATCGTGGCAAATAGTCCACCATGCTAACCAGGCCATCTTGAAAAAAATACGTTTTTTGTTGTTTGAAGTTTTATATAGTGCAAAGTCGACCAAAGGTGTTAGAGGGCTTCACTTGAGCACGAGCTACTGTTCACAAGGCCCATACATTTTTTTGTGGCAAGGAGAAGTTAAGTTATTTGCCAAGAATCATAGGATTGTAAGCTGATGCAGGGACTCAAACCTGATTCCCCAGCTCCACATTCAACAGCTCAAGACGTAATGCAACATCCCCTCGCAACAACTACTTTTGCTATACTTCACATTTTTAGGTCGAGCTTCCATCGACCTGTTATATCTCTTCTGTGGGGTTTGGCAAACCCACAGATTGCCATTGGTTACTATCTGTGGCATTCAGAAATGCTGGCTACTTATTGATGCATTTCTGTTAAAGTCCCTCCTTTGTGTGTTTAGCTCTCTTTCCAGTGATTTCACTCAGAAAGCATTTTGGTCGGCTTTCACACAGTACAGCGTGTGATGGCTTCTCTTCCCTCCTCCCATCCGGCTATTGCAGGTCAGGCGTTGGTTTTGTTGGTATTTTTATTTGCGCAAAATTGACCCGAAGTTCACCAGTTACATTACACAAGGACACATTCGTCATTTGGTATAATTCTTTTTTTCACAATGCGTGACAGACGGCCTGATCCCAATATGGATGCGCTGTACCCAGATGAGCATTTACAAGATTAGCAACAATGCTCCACCAACTTTTGTTCTTAGTCCCTTTTTTGTTTCTCACACGTCATCACAGCTGTGCCTCATTGATTGCACTACTGTGAGAGGAGTAGGGGGAGATAACGCTGTTAGGTCTGCGACAGATTTGGAGTAGGGTTCGGACTGCTGTACCTTGGCCTGGAGGGCTACCTCCCCAGGGGGTTGGGTTGTGCAGCAGTGACAGAGCTGCAGGTAGGTAATTAAGAAAAGGGTCTGGTTGTACTCTCTCCATCGATATTCACTATCTCTGCGCCATTTGAACTCTCCCACTCATACCCCATCCTGCTCTATTTAATAATACTGTTTTATACTTTGAGGATAGATAGAGTATGTACAAACCAATGGCTATTAGTTTCCTCCAGGGACCTGTCTGTGCGGTGCGGGTCCCATCTCTAATTGGCACCCCTTACTTTTCCTGAAGTGTTTTAAAAAACTTTTTATGCAAACTGCCCCATAATGAGCATTGTCACTTCTAGAAGACTGTGAAACACCCCTGGTGTTCTACCAACCCGCTGATAGCTGGAGTCTGAAACAACAAATCACCCATTACTGGCACCCGTCTGCAGAGGGCACTCCGCTGTAGAAGAACGTTAGCTTGTAAGTACCCTGTGCTGACAGTTAATATCAATCGCATTTGTGCATAGATTATTATTTTAACAGACTGGTTGTAATTAGGGCCTGCTTCACAAAGGTGAATTTACGAATATGCCACGTTATAACGCATGCGTTTAGAAAGCATGCCACAACAATGCGGTCATTACAACTACTGCTTTGTTACATCGCATACCATTACAACGCAAGTCATTACAATAACTCGCTGTAGGGGGGGCTGGATGTTGGAATAATATAATTTACTATTCCAACTCCAGTCTGTGCAACAGTAGGGAAGGTGTTGGATTTAAAATCCAACACCTTCTGCCCCCTACAGCAAGCCGTTGTAACGGCTTCCTTTGTAATGGCATGCGATGTAACAACGCAGTCATTGTAATGACCGCGTTTTAATGGCATGAGTTGTTTCGCATGCAGAGTGAACGATTGAGTACTTTTATAGTTTTTTTGGTAGTCACAAGTTATGAGGTAACAGTTATAATAATAAATAATAACAGTATGTTTACGATTGTGGAGACCTGCCCAATCTTTTTATGTGAAGAATTCTCTGCCCTGACTGCGGAAATCTCCATAGTCCTAATTTACTGTTAACACATACTTTGTGAATACCAAACAAAACGTAAACTTTGTAAATTGGGCCGTGTCAGTTCTTGATATAGACAGATTTAAATGGAATTAATGACAAATGTATACTTGTATACACTATTTGTATACTGCAAACCTAGACAAAAAGCAACTGAGTGCTCTGCAGCGTTGAAAGCTAAAATACAGTCAACAAAATATGGAAGTGATAGATGTTTATTTTTAGCAGAATTTACTGCATTGTTTTGTGTTCTCTTTAGAGATGATTTGTCAGCTCGTTCCTGAATTGGAGGAGGGCTGAGACTGGCCTGGTGGCGAGTGGGATGCAGTTCCAGATCATTAGTGCATCCATAGAGAAGGCCGGTTGCCTGTATTTTTTCCTTTCCTACACTTCTTATGTCTCCATTCTTATGATGCTCTTGGCATGCCTGCATCTAGGACCACTGGAAACAGTGAGCTTGTCAGTCATGTGGTTGGAGGAGCTAGTCGTGATGGCTTTGCAAATTATGCAGCTAGTTTTGAAGGTGAGGGGCAGAAAGTAGAGCCAGTTGAATTCCATCTGGGTGGGGATGATGTAGTCATATTTCTTCAAGCCATGGATTATACATACTGTGGCATGTAGGATGCCCTTGAGAGGGACCAGCGTGGAATTCCATGGAGCAAGTTGTTGCCACCATGCAGGTTTGAGAGCACAAGAGCTTTCAAAGTAGTTCCAACATCGCTTTCTGGTAGGAATGGTTTCACGTTCTGTAATAGAGAGAACTGGTACTCAATTTTCTTTGTGTTCTTGGTGATGTGTTCCTTGTGGCTTAGGTTTATGTCCACGGTACATCCTATTGAGTTGGTATTGGATGGAAAATTGGGTTTTGAAACCGTCAGAGTACATGCAATTGAGCTGTCAAGCATCTGGAGACGACTTGATGTTCCAGTTGTGACATAAGGCCATTTAGTGCACTCCTGCTTCTCTGCAGTGAGCACGCCCTGCAGATAAAAAGATTGATGCTCAAGCTTGTTTTGGACAAAGTCTCTCTTTCAGGGCCAACAGGTCAGCTTAGCCTGCCTTTCTGTTTGTTCCCCTCGCTCTACTAAGTATTTCTCTGCAGTTCTTGATTGAGAGTGTACTTGACTTTGACAAGTTTCCTGGTTAGAATAAGCTTTTGTTGACCGTCATTTCATGCCTCCACTTTGTTTAGAACAGAACCAGGTGCTGTAATTGATTTTGCTGGCACTATCAGGGCCTAGGGCACCACTGATGGTATTAGTGTATAAAACTGGTGTTGCACTGGGGCAAATGAGGGAGTTAGTATCTTGCTAGAAAGTCAGTGCAGTACTGATTTCTAAGGGTTACCAATGGTTTTTTCTGCGCCAACATATCTAGAGAAATGGTGATAGTGGCTTTGTCCTTCATTTAGTGCTCATTGAACCTACAGGGGTGTTGGTAATAGGTGTCATAGAGGTTGTTGCAGTGATGGGGTGATTAGAGTGGGCCAGCCAGACACATGCCCTGGTATTTTGGCGAAGACCTTCCTTCGGTCATTGCTCATGCTGTCATAATCCTCGAGTTTTTCTTTTGCACCTGAAATCAAATTCATTAGCTGGAAGGATGGCTTAATGAGTTGAATGTTCTGCTGGAAAAAAGTTGTGATAACAGCTCTGCATGTCCGATTCCGGCAAGACCGACTCTGCTTTCCATTTTTACAAAGGTGAGTACATTGCCTTAAATTGGGTAATAGTGACATCTATTACTGACCCTGCTTAGAAACGGCAGCAGTGAGGTTTGAAACTGTATATTAAAGATATCAATAATTAGGGTATGTATCTTTTGATCCAATTAAAATTAAAGAAAGAGTGCCGGTGTTTTGCTTAGTAGGCAGAGACAGACGTATCCCATTACGTTTCGTAGTAATTTTGGATGTTTGTTGTAGGCTTGTCCTGTTTAACAGGGGCCCACATTGACTTTTCTCCACAATACATTATACAGTAATGACCTTCACCTTGCAGTTTTGCAATTGTCATGTTGAATAGTTAGCAAGAGCATGCCTGTGCATTAAAAATGTGCCTGAACATGCTGAGTGCATAGTGTTGTAATATGTATCATCACACCAGGTTGGGTTTTGTACATGAGCACATGATGTTTGATTTCTGAAAATATTTACTTTGTGGCGCAGTATTGGTTTTTGCATTGCAATGTTTCAAGGTCTTATACCAAGCAACTGTATTTCTACTTTGATGGTAAAGGTTATAATATAAGTCTTTTTAGATAGATGCATAAACTGAGTGATTGTTAGCTCTTCTCTTGTGTTCAAGCCATCAACACTTTTGAATCTCCTTATGTCAGTCAGTCCACAAATTCAGTAGTCCCAGGATGGAAACAACAACATGATTTCGCTCCACCGGGTCCAATATGACTCCAGTGTTGGGAGCTTTATGTACCCCTTTTCTGGATCTCATGCAACTAATGTTTTCCCAGTGATGTATTCCCGCTTGTTGGTTGCAAATGTGCTTAACCCGGCTGTTGAACTAGTTTTATTTTTGGTCTTCAGCAGCAGTCTTTCAGTAAGCTTATATTCTTCCCTCAACATTACTCTGTCCATTTCTGCTTCTTCATAAGTATTTGCTACTGTCTTATGTGGGGTTGTTTTGCTTTTAAGTGCGAGCACAGGCACATCCTTCTACCTGTGGGCTCACATGTCTGAAGCAGTGCCATTTTGTCCATCAGTAATCACCTCTGAGGTCACTTGTTTGCTTTTGTATATGCGCTAACAAAGGTAGCAGTCCTAACACATGAATTGTCACTTTCTTTTATCATGTCCTATTCAGAAAGTCGGGCTTCAGGTAGAAACAAGCATTTGCAATGCAATTGGCCTCACATTACTAAATGATTGAGCTATTGGCGCTGGAAATAATAATGCAACGCCAATCGCTCAAACTTTTAGTAATCAAGACCTGTTGCATTGCAAATGCTTGTTGCATTAGATGTGTCGCTGACTGGGTTTAGTAAAGTGTTTAACTATTTTTTCATATTTATGTATGCGTGCATGCACAATCACAAAAATTAATTTTGCACAAAGGGTGAAACCAAAAATGCCCATGGACCTTTCTGTCGTCTATGGGTGGCTATAATTTAATTAACAATCTGTTAATAACAACATACTTTTAGACATCTAATCACAGCTGAATTTGTGATATGTGAACTAGATAAATGGAAAATATTATTAACAAGCATTGACAAAGCCAAGAGGTCGTACCTTTAAAAGGCGAGTGCCAACCTACTGGCTCTGCCAATGCTTATTCGCATTTGCACTCCGCACTCATGGTGCTCCAGAAAGTTGCAACATGTCCATGGGCCAATTTGGAAAGGTAAAGTAAAAAAAATATTAAGAAAGCAAAAAGTGCGCCCCATCACAAAGCATTTCTGTACATGTGTAGCAACATCTGTTGTGACGAGGCGATGGATATATAAATATTAGTTTTTTACTTTACTGGCCAATAGTAATTTCAATACACTAAACTAAGAATGGAAAATGAAGGGTGCAAACACAAAGGCCCATAGCCAGGAGTACATTTTTAAGGGAACATGGCCCTCAGCTATGACCAAACATTAAAGCTGTGCTCTATAGCGTTACAACAAACAAATGATGGACGGAATGCTGACAATGCAGACATTCTCCCCCAGTCAAGAGATCTGGGTTAAATCCATCGTTCTTTTGCCCACTACGCCACCCCAGTTCAGACATGGCCATATGCAAATCAGTCTTGACCCTGTGCCTCATGGGAACAGTCCAGCCCGAACTGCCAAGCCATGTCTTCCCTGGACCGGAATCAAGCATCCTAGGACCGGTTTCTGGCTATCAGCCGTCATCAGCCAGGATAGCTTGACTCCAGCGGCGTAGTGAGCACGGGTCCCACGTCTGGGAATACCCATCCCACTTAGGGCGAAAAGCGTTACAACAAACAAATGATGGACGGAATGCTGACAATGCAGACATTCTCCCCCAGTCAAGAGATCTGGGTTAAATCCATCGTTCTTTTGCCCACTACGCCACCCCAGTTCAGACATGGCCATATGCAAATCAGTCTTGACCCTGTGCCTCATGGGAACAGTCCAGCCCGAACTGCCAAGCCATGTCTTCCCTGGACCGGAATCAAGCATCCTAGGACCGGTTTCTGGCTATCAGCCGTCATCAGCCAGGATAGCTTGACTCCAGCGGCGTAGTGAGCACGGGTCCCACGTCTGGGAATACCCATCCCACTTAGGGCGAAAAGCGTTACAACAAACAAATGATGGACGGAATGCTGACAATGCAGACATTCTCCCCCAGTCAAGAGATCTGGGTTAAATCCATCGTTCTTTTGCCCACTACGCCACCCCAGTTCAGACATGGCCATATGCAAATCAGTCTTGACCCTGTGCCTCATGGGAACAGTCCAGCCCGAACTGCCAAGCCATGTCTTCCCTGGACCGGAATCAAGCATCCTAGGACCGGTTTCTGGCTATCAGCCGTCATCAGCCAGGATAGCTTGACTCCAGCGGCGTAGTGAGCACGGGTCCCACGTCTGGGAATACCCATCCCACTTAGGGCGAAAAGCGTTACAACAAACAAATGATGGACGGAATGCTGACAATGCAGACATTCTCCCCCAGCTCTATAGGTCCTTTCTTTCCCAAGTACTGGTTGTACTGCTAAATATCGACCACCAGAATGAAAGGTAAGTGCTTATATGATGGTACACATTTACTATTAGTTAGATTTAAAGTAGAAGGGTGTAAAGTAGTAAAGTATGTTGACTGGCAACTTTGTGTATTTTCTACACTTTTCAAGCTTTGTGAAATGCTAAGCTTATGAAATGATTTCTTTTTTTTAAATAAGCTGCCCTAAGATCGGAGCCCTTCCTTCCACACCTCTCACTCAGGTGGTGGATGTCCAGACTCCACACTCAACATTTCTTTGCTGGAGGATGTCCTATCTGGAACATTCTGCATTAGGAACTCATCACACCTGAAAAGCTCGAAGGGATAGACCTTAGCTCACATACAGTTAGCACATTTCATCAGCTTCATAAAGTGTGGAGTTTCCTTATTTCACCCGGCTTTGTAAGTGAAGTTGTCATAAGCCATCTATCTGGATCCTAGATGATTTCAATGGGGCAGCAATGCAAGCTCCTGAATCCTCCCAAGACTTACCCTCGGTTTGCAGGAGGAGATACTGCTCCGGTGGCAAATCCCAGGGGGTACAGGGTTGGGATGGAGAGAGCGTGTAGAGTCAAAGATGCTGTGGCTCGTCTACTCAACAGCAACAAGCATTCACACCACTCTGATGAATGGTACTGGCAGATATGATAGCTATAAACAAACAAATAATAAGGCTTAAGTCTAGTATTAACTCTATTTCTTAAGACATGACCTCAAATCTCAACCAACCTTTAGTTTTGTTGTTGTTTTGCTTTCATGTATACTGTCAGTAGAGTCTCCTTTATCAACATTTTTGAAAGTGCAGAGAGTATGATTTTAACATCAAACCCCCAAGCAAATTTGGACAGGTTAGCTTCACCCAAGTCCTTTCTGACAGAGCCCTGCCAACAGTATGTACAAGTTAGAACAAAAACACTGATTACCTGTGTTTGCGGCTGAGCTCAGCACATTGTAAAATAAGTCTGTTAATGCGTCTCTCCTTTTCTTCTTGTTCTTTTTTCCATCTAGGTGGACGGTCTTTGACGTGAGGTGGAAGTGGGAGGATCGAGGGAGCTGGCAAGGTAGAATTCTGGAGGCTAGGAAAGATGTAAGTTGCAGACGAAGAGGGTAAGCGAAGGGGAGGAGTGTAGACGGTCTTTAAATAAGACTGCTTTAGAACGTTCATAAAGGTCACCTTCTTATTGTTTGTAACAAGGAACAGGTGCAGATAATTAACTTGATGAGGCTGCCTTCTAGAAGGTGCTTTAGAATGTTCATGAAGGTTGCGTTCTAATTGCTTATAGTAAGGAGCAGGTGCAAATGATTACTTTGATGAGGCTGTCTTCTAGAAGGTGTATTAGAATGTTCACTAAAGTTGCGTTCTAATTGCTTATAGCATGGAACAGATGCACATGATTAATTTAATGAGGCTGTCTTCCAGAAGGTGTTTTAGAATGTTCACAACGATTGCATTCTACTTGCAAGGAACAGGTGCAGGGGATTAATTTCATGAGGGCTGTTCACATTGAGATCATCTACGCTGGTTGCTTGACGCTATTTCTGGTGGATTTTCTGGATGTTTCCATGGTGCCTGAAACCTGACCTTGCATATGCATGGTAAAACATCTGTAAAAGCTATTAAGCCATTTCAGACAAACCAGGGAAACAAGCTGCAGCTATCTATTACCAACAGCATGTAATATAATATGGTCAAACGTCAGGGTACAAGACGTTTGTTAATTCATAAGTGTTGGGAGGAATGATGTCAGTCATGCTGGTATGTTGTGATAGCCAAGAGAGGTGAGCTGTGGCAGGAATCCTAATAAAAGTGTTATTTAACTTCCCACTAATTTGAAATAACTTTACAGAGAGCTTGGAGAATATCCATCAAGATCATTTGGGCAAATTAGTGGTGCCAGTGCATTTTAAACATTTTAGTGGTCCAAGAGTGGTGAAAACTAAATAGAATTTAGATGTTATGTTACAGGAGAAATTGAGAAGATCCCACAATGAATTTCACTGCAAGGTTGTGACAAAAGGTGGATAGTTCAATTACACTTGATCAAATGCACCAGTCAAACCATCATGGACTTTAAGTAGGCTCCAGCATTGCAATACACTCCTCATAGTTACAGACAGGTTGTATGACATGTGTTATATAAGAAAAGACCCTCATTAGGCATCGACGAGCAAGACAGGTAGGCAAGGATAGATGATTGTATGATTGTGTGAGATTGGGATGGGTCCATTTGAGGCCTATGGCCTGGCTGAGGGCACTAGTTTAATCTCCAGTTAGAGGGGCTTAACCTGAGTAGGCAGCAGTACTGCCTCTAAGCGTCTGAATGGTGGTTCTTTTCTAGAACCTTTTGCCTCTATCTTCTCTTCTATCTTCTCTGTACTTTTAAATCATTTTCACTCTCTTTCTAGCCCTTTTCTACATAAACTATGCCTGGCAACGGAAACGTTCTCTTGGCTGTGCATCGCTATTAGCAGCACCTGGCACTTTTCTTTGACCACTTTGCTTTTTCCTGTTCCCTAGTTCAGAAGCCTATTATCCAAGGGGTCTCTTATTACTGAAGATGTCCCCTACAATCATGGAACAAAGAAGTTACTGCAATGTTGCCATCATATCCCTCCAGCTTGTTCTCAGCTCTTATTGGACAGGACATCAGGCTGCATGGATTTAGTGGTTTTAACTGCTTTGGGGCAGATTACAAGCCATTGACGTCCACAAATCTATTTTCACAGTGCGGTGGATTTCAAGCCATCGTTCACAGTACTGGAAAATAGATGTTTCTAGTAAAAACACCAGAAACATATTCTTTTCCAAACTCAAAGTTGTGACACAAGGGAAATGCTCGCTACAAGTCCTGAGTTGTATTTTTGGTTTTGCTACATTCCACAGCACAATATGAGTACTGACATTGCAGAGCAAAACAAAAGTGAAAGCAGGCACTACTAATGGAATCTGCAAGGATCCATAAATGTCCTATCACACAGCATTCCTGACTCCTCCCAATAACAATAGTACCCCACTTGTGAGACTGGGCTACCACCCTTGAAAGGACAGACTTCCTAAGTCTCCTAAGGTGCAAGGATACATCAAAATGTTGCCTTTTTAGACCTATTCTGACAATGTGGGTAGCGGTATTTAGGTCAGGGCTTGGTAGGCATCCAAGGAAACCTGCCAGAGCTAGACATTTCTCAAAATGAAGCAACTTGGATAATCTGAGGTGGTTTGGTTTGTGTGGATTCCATTATCTTTTCTTACCCAGAAGGCCATGCAAACACCAAACTTCGGCTAACAGTATTATGCACATAATATATCAGTTACATAGGACCTCATCACAGGGATTTATTTGCTACCACCATAAATTAGATCAATACATTTAAAAAAACAGTGAACTAGTGTTAGTAACACCTTTCACATCAGCTACTTACACCATGGCATTTCTAAGGGGTCTATCATATACCCTCTAATAATCAACATCTACCTAACCCTAACCCCTTTAACGAACCTGATTAAATCATTCAACCTCACCTGTTACAACTAAGCTGATGACACCCAAATCCTTTTAAAATGGATGTTCTGGAAGACCTCTACAATTTAAAACCTGATGACAGCCTTCAGGCCATAAGCACATGAATGGTGAACAACCATCTCAAGCTACATACCACAAAGACAGTGATTATGACCTGCAGGCAATGGAAAAAGTACCAGCCCACCGGATATGGGTACGGAACATGACACCTCTCCAACAATATTAAGAGGAGTCAGAAATCTAGGGGTAGACATGGATTCAGACCTATATCACATGTTGATAACATCAAACAGATTGCCTTTTACACAATGAAAGAACTATGTTGCATCCTCCCATTCCTTGGATACCAACAGGAACTGCATGCCATCCTCACACTTGTAATCTCCAACAGCCAACAGCCTATACCTTGGTGCACCTGCATTCATCATACACAAAATACAACTCATTTATCCAAGAGAACACATGACTCCAGTCTTGCAATTACTTACTGGCTACCTACAGCAAGAAGGACAATGTTCAAGGCACTTTGTATTGTCCACATGAAGAAATATAAACCTTCTCAGGGGTTTCACTGATACACCTGGTCCTTTTAAACCAACAAAGAAGAGATTGGCACAGAAGCTGTAATATAAAAACAATGCATTTATTAAACCTCACATGAGGGAGATTGCGTCACACAGTACCCTCAAGTCACTGTAGGGGGCATTCTAAGGAGTACAGAGAACAGAGGCCTTATATATGCATAGGTTACATTAGTCAGCATAAAACCAAGGGGAAGTCCTGGTACATACAAGGATACTTACTGACTAATATGGCTATACAGAATTTACTTGCTCAACAAAGTGGGAGGAGAGATATTTCTCCTTACCTCAGCAAGAATAGCCTGACAGTTATAACATGAGTGCAGGTGCATTCTACTAGCTAGGCCTTTCTGAGCATGTGCGATGTTCTGGAAGAGGGAGAAAGCAAATGGCTAGCCCATAGCTAACTAAAATGGCTGCCAAGTGCAAAATGGCTTTCAGCTCATGCTAACAGATCCCTGCAATCTTTAACAGATGATCCTTTTAGCATGAGCTAAAGACATTCCCATGATCTAGTAGGAACATAGAAAATATTTTGCACATTTATTTTCATAAATTCATCAATATTCTCATCCATTGCTAGGTGGGCATTTCTCATTCTAAATGTTGTTAAGCGGGCATATATAAGGTATAAGCAGGAGTACAAAGGGAACAGAGCATTGGTTCATACAGATAGCAGGAGAGAGTAATGACTATTATCACAAACAGAACTACCAATATTTTTCAACCCTAAGCAGAAATCAAATCCTAGAACCATCTAGAACCATCTAGTCCAATTCTATGTAAAAAACATTTTCAATAGTCTTTTCCAGTGTTCTTTTTATGAGGGCTAGAGTATCAATCATTATAGTCAAGGAAAGGGTAAAGTAACATTTGTCAACTGCTCAGATGAACTTTTCTCTCGCAGAATAAACATTATTCCTAATGCAAATATTAAAGCAGTCAGACATATTATTACAGAAACTATCCTGGCTCCAGGGGACCAGGAGGACCACACAGGGCCATGAGAATTAGGACGAGGAGCCGCAAAGGGCTGCTCCTCCTCAAAAATGGGACGACCAAAGGGGTAAATTTTTAACAAAAAAAGAAGAAGATCCTTGGGAAATTGAAGCCGCTGTACAACCAGCCAGAGGGG
Organism: Triturus cristatus; assembly: GCF_964204655.1. Classification (NCBI taxonomy): domain Eukaryota; kingdom Metazoa; phylum Chordata; class Amphibia; order Caudata; family Salamandridae; genus Triturus; species Triturus cristatus. The sequence continues at coordinate 454,664,347 of NC_140595.1, read as the reverse complement.
AGTCTTCTCCCTGCGTCCGTTTTGAGCCTCACAGGCAGGCTCTTGTTGTTCACACAGTGTGCTACACAACTTGCAACTCAGGAATTATGGCCCAGTTTCAAGGGAAAAGTTTCTTCTTTCAGGATAGGGCAATCACCTTCCGGGGCAAATGCCCTCAGCGATCCTTTCCAGTGTCTCAGGCAGTGAACCAGTTTTCTTCACTTCAATCTAACAGGCACCAAAGGCACAGCACCTGTACCCTGAACCCAAGTCCTTCCCTAACTCCTGTATTGCTCTGCAGGCACACTGCTCTTTCGTTGGGGCCACAGATTGTATCCAGTGTGCCCAGTTATCTCTTGATCAACAAACAAAGGTGCAGACTTTACAGCCAGCATTCAGGAGCGTGATGCTGAAGTACCTGAAGCAACCCTTATTACAAAGGGGGTCACCTCAAGCAAGAACTTCCTTGCCGTTCTGGTCGGTCTGTGACTCTCAGCCGGGCATCAAAAACTTGATCCACATTTTTTCCTTTCTGATTTGTGACCCCGTCTTTTGCCCAAGGGGTACACACTTCACATCCCAGTGCTTCCGGCCTTCTACCTTCACTGAGGTCCTAGTTGCCAGCAATGCCTGTGCTGGTTACATTCACCTTGGCTACAAGCTGGACTGGTGCTGACTCCCCAGGCTGGATCTGATGTCCGGGCCCCTTTGGCAATGGTTGTAAGGCAGCAAATATCTATTGGTGGACAGAACAAAAGGTCTTTAGACAAGGCATACAAATAATCTATCAACAAAGAGGATATTCTCAAAATACTTCCTAGTCCTGGTGCGCCCCATATATTAGCAAGGCACACAAGAACCACTTCATCTCTCTGAGAGTAAAACACCCTGGACCTATTCCTCTATTTGAAAGCAGCTAAGGAAGTCTGTGTTCATTTACTAACTTCTGAGGAAAAGAGAAAAACAATACAGACATACTCTAAATCCATACATTTGTGCATTCCTATATTATTCATCTGAAGACCCTCAAGAAAAAAGGAAATGTTCTACACTTTTACTCATAGACTTTGCATTACTTGTACAGGTCTGCAGATACTTCTAAAATGATTTCTCTTAATAAAAGCACCTACATTGTACGCTTAGGACCATGCTCTCATGTTATAGGTGCAGCAGGAAAATCTAAAACTGCTAATTTAACAGGGATTCTGATTACATAAAGAACTAAAAAATTCAACGTAGTGGGCACATAAATTTCTCCAGCAGAACATGTTGTGACAAACAAACTCCTATAAAACAATATTTTCCTAAAGAATGTTTGCTAAGGATCACATGGGCGTCTTTCCTGCATTCTGCTTTTCACGATCCAAACTATGCAACATCAGCTCTAATAAGGACTGTCAGTTTATTTACACAGACTAGCTAATAAAAGACTTGCAATGCCCTTACAAAACTGTATGTAGCATGAGAATAACATAAACAACAATGGTGTTATCACCTGAGAATTTTAGAACAAAAACTACCCACATCTAGTTCCCCTTAAAGATCAAATAAGGGAACAGCAATCTAGACTACTCATCCTTTCATAATTTCATCATACAGGATGGGCAGTAATATAGCATATTTATTTATTCATTTTATTAATGCTAACAATTTTAAAACAATATTACTGAATAGCCAACTAAATGTCTCATGGCTATTTCCTAGACAATTTAGACAGGCTAAAAAAAAAGTGAGAAAAAGAGAGAGAAAACATAAATTTGCCTACCCTTAATTTGTAGAGGAGCTAGCCTCCTTCCCCCATTCCGACAATAGGAAAACCTGAAACAGGTTTTACTTCTGTGGACACTATCAACCCCTATTTGCAGCATTTGAGCATAAACAAAGTTATAGGAGGTAAATAGCACATTGAGCTAGCTAAAAAAATAACATGAATACCCAACCACCAATTCCTTTAGCAAATGTACAAGTGTAACATGAGGGCACATGAATTCAAACTAAATCCCATTGCCTCCTTAACTCAGCCCTAAAAGCATTAGTGCTATATACATGGCAGAGCCATTCTCTTAATCAGAGTTCACATATACCATTATATTTCCCTCTGTTCATAAAAAGTAAGCAAAACTTCTCTTTCTCTCCCTGCTCTGACATCTCGTCTTTCAAAAAGTTTCAGATGTCGAATTGTCTAAGCAAACCTTGCTCTGAGCTCTGCTAGGCTTCTAAATGTAGAACTCGACCTTTAACCCTTTATCAGCTGTCCTATTTTGTGTGCAAGGCGTTCCATGCGGTTTTTCAATTCAAAGTGACTATGAAGAATCACAGCTGAAAGGCAGTCCTGTTATTCCTGTTTTCCAGTAATTCAGAGGTAAGAGAATAACTTCTGCTGGGTTTGTATATTTATTTATATTCGTAAGCAGTGTGCAGAGTGCTTTTCTAGAGGTCAGCTATTTGTGTCATACTTAAATGTGTGCATTTACTGAAGCCTAAGAGCAGTTTGAAAGCTGCTCTGAGTGGCAGAACTTCTTTTAAAAGGTGAATTTTGCCCAATTTCGACTTTGGTGTTTGGGGCACTTAAAAATGAACATCCTACAATTTTTTGGCATATTAGTCATCCCCAGAATGTCCTCTAAATATCCCAGAGATGGGGGATCAGAAATGTATAAGGTACACCCTTATAAAAATGAGTATTGTATGCCTGGGTAAAGTGACATTTTCCATTTTAGTTCCCCTAATTGCTGTAAAACACTTGCTTAAATTCAACTTTAATGCTGGGAGTTCACAGTATTATTATTAGGCATTATAAAGATTAAAAACCGAATTTAATTAACTTATCTTTAATAAAAAAAATGTATATAATCAAAATTCCCCTATTTATTATATTTTTTTTAATAACTCCAACCCTTTTTAAAGTTGCACATATGAAAAGCAAGCGTCATTCCTTTCCTATCATATTTAAACACATTCATTTATAACGCTAAGCACAGAAGCCTTACATGAAACATGAAAAAATCTGCGCCACTTTTTAAAGGACAGTTATTATTTAACATCAAAACCATGGACGTGCTTATGTAAAAAGGCATTAAGAAAGGAATTCCCTTCTTATCTTTTCTCTGTTATCCAAAATAATAAAACTGTATTTCTAACTTTTAAAAGAGCAATCTTTAATGCAGGCCTTTATACCAGGTTTACACTGACTTAAAATCTAGGTGACTCGGTAGGAGAGCAAGATGGAATCGACCTGAGCTCACGCTGCTCGGCTGCTCACGCCGGACGCGTAACGCTCAGCTAGCTGCCCTGCTCCGCCACCCGAGATGCCAGAGCGCCGCGTTTACTGCTCTGCAACGCGAGTACTGAGACTGCTCCTCTTGGAAGGGGGGCTTGTATTGGAGATTTCGTCCCGGCTGAGGGCTAATCGGCCCGTTTTCATTTCACGCAAGAAGCTGGTGAAAAAAGCATTGGCCACGCTGCATGCTGTTAAACACCCGACTTTGCGCTCTTTTCCTCTGGCATTCCTTGCAGCCGTTAGCGGGGTTAACGATCTCCAGGACCCTTGGACTGCCTTTCTCAAAGATCCCTGTGAGGCGAAGTTGCTGTAACACAGTAGGATCATCATGAGTACGCGTGGGGTCCGAAGAGGCTCCAAACAAAAGACTCCTGTTACTGCTTTGGACCTCAAAGACGCAAAAGCTGCCAAAGATGCCGCCGTCGCCGCCACTGAGGGAGCTCCGAAATCTAAAAACGAGGTCAGTGGGGACAAGAAAATGCAGGGGTAACATGGGGACAAGTCAGGGGGGGGTGTTCTGCCTCGAGACATAAAAAACGCTGAGCTCTCTCTCCCCCCCCCGCAAAAATCTTTCTGGGAGTCAATAAAAACATTTCAAACCCCAGCATGAAACCTCTATCCTCTCTCACTACCCACTCACCAGTAGATATCGCAAAGGCTGGGACATCCCAAACAGGGAATGGAGTGGACTTTGCTGCTCCATCCACTTTATCAGATAACGACTTGGCCGAACTAAGAGAGCCCGCAGGGATTCAGGATGGGTCTTCCCCGGTGCCTGTACCACTACCCATAGACAATAACATTTCTTTGTCACAGCCCTCCCAACAGACACAGGAACCTGAAAATATACTCAACAGGAATAATTCAGAGGCCCCTCGGCTCACTTCTGATCCCGACTCAGGAGTAGGGATTTACAAAGTAATCCAAAACCTGTCGGTGCCCACTGGTTCCCAGACTCCCTGGACTCCTGAAGCAGGAGGGGAAGATTTCTACTCTGTATCAGACAGTACTCCAAATTCTTCTAACGAAGATGTCTCTGGAGAAGCCAGCGAAGGGGACAGTGAGACCTCACTTCAAAACACAGGCACAGTACAGCGACAGAAAAAGTCCACCAGCAAAAACAGGCGCCGCAGTCATCTAAAATGGGATTACTCCGACTCTCAGGTATCATATACCCTAGATGAAGACGATTTAAACTCTACTCAGTGGGGTAGTTCCAAGAGCCTACATGCTGAAATGGCTGAACCCTCTTTAGCTTCTATCTTGACCTCCATCAAGGAGTTTCACGAAGAAGTCCGGGCGGACAATCGAATCGCCAAGAATGCTGCCAAAAAATTGCAGGGTGGGCTAAGGCGTCTGAACAAAACCTGTGTAGACATTAGCGAGCGGGTTTCTATGGCAGAAACACGAATTGATCACTTGGAAACTGACGCTCTGATCACCAAAGAGCAGGGAGTGTCTAATACCGCCTGCATGATGGACCTGATGACAAAAATGGAGGACCAGGAAAATCGCCAGCGCCGGAACAACCTCCGCTTACTTGGTATTCCGGAGGGGAAGGAGGGGGACGACCCCCGGCGCTTCATAGTTCAACTACTAAAAGACTCCTTTCCAGATCATCCAAATTGGGATTGGGACTATGAACTCCAGAGGGCACACCGATTCCCCTTTTATCAAAAGCGACAACATAGCGGTGCCAATACGTCAGGAGGGCAGCCTAGAGTATTCCTTGTTTACTTTGGAAACTTTGCCTTAGACAGATGATATACGACCAGGCCCGCTTTAACTCCAAGAAGGGAGCAAATGGTGTAACATTTTTTGCCAAACCAGACTTTTGCCACCAGACCGTTGAACAAAGATGGCGTATGAGACAACTACTCTCCCCTTTTCAACAGCTGGGGGCAGAAGTGTTTCTCATGGTCCCCTCAAGGCTCAAAGTAATACTAAACGGGAGCACTAAGGTTTTTCTCTCCGAGATTAAGGCAGGGGAGTATTTGGAGGAATTGAAAGGCAAGAACAAATGACACTCGCTCACTGGCGCTTACAAATGTAGTCAGACTCAAATCGAACTTCTTTTTTTTTTTTTTTTTTACCTCGATTCTGGCATCATTTGTGTTTTTTCTCTCTGTGACCCTAATTGGCTTTTCGCCTCATTCTCCACTGCGTGGGTTTTTTCCTTTTCTTTAGGCTGTTACTACATCGCTTCACTCCATTACGCTACTATTGAACATAGCTAAGAGAAAGGGGCATGCGGCTGAACTTATAAACTAGAGCCATAGAATATATCAATCCGGCGTGACCGGCAGTCGGGGCTCAAGCTGAATTTCATCATTCAGGCTCTGCCTGATTGCTCAAAGAAGGGGTGGGAGGGGGGTGGGGGGGGGAAAGGCACTACAAGAGAAAAGTTTTGCACAGATAAACCCAGCACGAGTTTTTTAAATTTTTTCTGCACATACATATGCATACCTAATACACACTTGCCATGGCATAAGATAAGATATCACAAACCTGTAGTGTTATTATTATCCTTTGGCTTCTTTTTTTTCCTTAAAAATGGCTAAGTTAAACTCTCTAAGAATTGTCTCTGTTAACATCTGCGGGCTAAACGATCGCTCAAAAAGACAGAACGTGGCGCTTGGGCTTCGCTCTTTGGGGGGGGACATCAATTGTATTCAGGAAACTCATATCGAGGGCTCTCAGAGATATTTATTAGACTCCTTGGGTTTTCAAGTCTTAGGGGCCACTACACAGGGTTCAAAAAATAAGGGGGTGGGTATTTTGGCTGAAAGAAAACTCTCTATCTTCTCACCCAGGGTCAAGGCTGATCCCTTAGGCAGATGGGTGATTACTGAGTGCCATGTCTCTAATAACCCCCCCTCTGCTCAATTTATGGGAGCAATTTAGACGACCCAGGAGTTATAAATCTGGTCTCCGGGGAACTAGCACACTGGCCCACCCCCATTGTCCTCTGTGGCGATTTGAATTTGCATTTACCCTCCAACTGGGATAGTGTCAGTCACTGTAAATACAAGGGTAAGAAACCACAGGTATATCAGGCCTTGATAGACCTTGCACAGGTATATGGTCTTAGAGACTGCTGGGCAAGCCTAAACCCCTCCTTGCCAGGGTATACTTTTTACTCTGCTCCGCACTACACCCTTGTTAGACTAGATTATTTCTTCCTTTCATCCTCGATCATTAATAATTGCACTATTGAAATGGCCCCACGTTTTATGTCCGATCATAATCCCCTTATCATCGATATTACAGGCCTAGGGAAAGTCAAAGCGGTCTCCACCTGGACCTTTGAAAAAGCTCTACTACAGGATCGGATGTATAAAACACATATGCAAGGATGGCTAGAGGAATTTCTGGAATTCAATGTTGGCTCTGCCCCTCTTATGACAGTTTGGGAAGCATTAAAAGCGGGGGTCAGGGGCGAAACCCTGGGTTTCACAATATGCAAAAATAAAAAAAAGAAAGCGGTAATAAACAACCTACAAGGAAAGCTCAGGGTGGCTGAAACTAAGCTGACCCACCACATTCAGACCGGACAAAACATCGAGACAGTCCAGAAGGAGGTAGTGCTGGCCTGAGCCGAAATTGGGGCAATCTTTGCGGAAAAGACCGCCGCAAAATGGGCAAGTACCCGGGAGAAAAATTATGAGTGTAGTGACAACATTGGACACCATTTGGCCATCAGGACTAGGCAACAGGTCTCCTACAACGAGATTCGCATGATTAAACTCCCATCAGGGGTTTAGACTAACAACACAGATCATATTCTAAACAGATTCCAGGATTTTTATTCCAAGCTTTATACCGAAGAGATTTGTGGCCCTAGCGACTTAATCGCTCTTGAGACCACTAATTGCCTTAGCGAGGTCAACCTCAGATCTCTTTCCTTAGAAGATACGAATAGATTAGATATAACTCCCACATGGGATGAGATATTGGAGTCCCTTAACAGTTTGCCTGACGGGAAAGCCACTGGGCCAGACGGCATTCCAGTAGAATTTTATAAGTCCTTTGCTCCACAGATTAAGACAATCTTTACAGAAGTAATACCTTCTATTTTTAACGGGACTTTACCACCAGCATCCTGGTCCATGGCCAGAATAGCTATCTTCCCAAAGAAGGACAAATCTCCAACAGAGATGAGCTCATATCGACCAATAACGCTCATTAACTGCGACTCAAAAATCTTTTCCAAAATACTAGCTAATAGAATCTCTTCTGTGGTTGAATCGTTGGTTTCAGAGTGGCAGCACGGGTTTATCCCGAAAAAAGGAACAACCGAACATGTCAGAAGGGCCATTACTCTTTTTGACGCCGCACAGGCTGCCGGAGACCCGATGTCACTTACACTCTTGGACGCTGAGAAAGCCTTTGATCGGGTCTCCTGGCGATTTCTGTGGGCGGTCATGAAGAGAATGGGATTTGGACCTAAGATCACGCAGGCAGTACAAGCCCTCTATGTAAAACCAACAGCTTGTGTCTCAGTTAATGGGCAACTAACCAGTCAGTTTAAGATCTCCCGGGGCACCAGGCAAGGCTGTCCATGCTCCCCATTGCTGTTTGCCCTTTATCTTGACCCCTTTATCAAGCAAATAGAGAGAAATAATGAGATCCTCCCAGTTAACCTCCAAGGCAGCTGTACTAAGATCATGGCTTACGCCGATGACCTGGCCATCACTTCACCTGACCCCTCAAACACCATAGTGGCTCTTGAAAATGAGGCGCTAAAATTTGGGAGGCTTTCTGGCTATGCTCTGAACCAAAACAAAACCCAAATAATAACAAATAGCCAAGCTTTATGGACTGACTTTCGAGTTGTCTCTAAAGCCAAATACTTGGGAGTTTCTATATCATCAAATTTGGATGAAATTGTCACAGACAACCTAGCCCCTCTGGCACTACACACAAAAAAGGCCCTGAAACAAATTAACAACTTACATTTAACCCTTGTAGGCAGATGCAATACAGAAAAATGACATACTTTCCCAAACTCTTGTATTTCTTCCGCACAATACCCTTGGAGTTCAGTAAATCCAATTTGTTAAAATTTCAACAAATTTTCACACAGTTCATCTGGTCTTACTCCCAACCCAGGAGGGCACTAAGGCAGCTTTGTCTACCAAAGGAGCGAGGGGGCTGGTCCTTTCCCAATATTACACTCTACTACTGGGCTTCGGTTCTACAATATAGCACAGAACTGCTAAAAGAGGCTCCACCCCTCCAGACCATAGGGCTCCCCACGCCTTTTCAGTTACTGCTGTGTGAACAGTCCTGGGGCTGCCTACTTCGGGAGACCACCTACGGATACTACAAAAGGGTGAGGTTTAAGACACTACTAAACTCTTTTAAAACCTTTCGCAGCATCCGTAAAATTCTTGGGTTGGGTAGATTTAACTTCTACACTCCCACGCTGAATAATGGCAGCTTACCTGCTATATTCGGTAGGGCTTACCTTTCAGACTGGCACAAGGCCGGCATACTGAAATTAGGAGACCTCGTTACCTGTGAAGGGGTGGTCCCTTTTTCGGAGCTACTGGTTAAGTTTAAACTCAAAAATGAAGATGCTTTTAAATACTACTGTATATCTGACTTTTTGTCTAGAAAGGCAGGGGGGCCCTCTGGCTTCAGGGAAACCGACATGCTTAACATCTTACGCAAGCCAGTTGCGCCACGAATTGGCTTATTATACAACTTAATAAATAGACAGACCCCCGACGACCTACAGAACATAGCCGATATATGGTCCAGCAAAACTGACACTTCTAATACTACTTTTTTTTAATTCACTCTCCCTCTCACAGAACATTCTAATTTCATCCAAACTACAGGCGCAACATTTTAAAACTATTTTTTTCTATATCTCACCCCTAGTAAGATTGCTAAGTGGGGGTCTGGCCAAGGCACCCTTTGTCCGAGATGTGCGGAATACGGGGTCAACTCTATCCATATTTTCGCTACATGCCTAAAACTCTCCATCACTTTAAACAGAATACAGGAATTCTTAAAGGAAGTTACAACTCAGCCCATAATATTGAATCCTACCATTATTTTGCTAGGAACGCAGACCGAGTCCTCCCAGCTGAAAAGAGATGGTTTGATTTTCATTGCCATGACTGTCTGGAGGCTCTGTGTGGCTTCCTCCTGGCTAGATCCGGAGCCTCCATCGTTCTCACACTGGCTAGCTCATTTTATTGCCACATATTATTTAGAAATCGCCATATATGCAAAGAAGGGAAGAAGGGGACGGAAGAAGGGATTAGAGCTTTGGGAAAAAATTAGCCTATGGCTTGCACAGTCAGGATAATGTATGCGCTTCTCTCCTTCTTTCGTTTTTTTTTCTTTTCCTTTTCCTGTTTACTGTGTCTTTTCTTTTCTCATAACCATACGCAAGTTCTTTCTTTTTTGTGGGGTGGGGGGATGGGCTCCATTTTGTAATGCTTATTGTAATCTTCCCTTTTCTTTCTGTACTGGCAAATTAAAAAAAAAAAATTAATCTAGGTGACTCAGCATTTTCCCCATTGTAGCGTGCAGTCAGAAATAGCCATGCGCTATTGACACAGCTGTTGCGTGTGATCAGCAGGCGTCGAATTCTCACGTCTTTCAAGCCAGCACAAATCTATCATTCTGTAATGTGTGTTTAGTTCAACAACAACCAACTCACTCAGGTGATGTGAATGCCTTTTAATACCTAATACATAATGATAAATGCTGTGACATTTTGTATCTTAGTCCAAATTATTGTAAAACCCACAATTTCGTTTTTTCTTCCTTTCTATGATGCCTATTTTATTCCTATTGATTGTGAATTCTATTTTTATCTTTAGCATTGTAGCAATTTGCACACATGTACAGTGTCTTACTCTGTCAATTTTAATGATAGCGTGCAGCTATTTAGCATATATTACATAATTAATTGTTGGATTATTTTAAAATATATTTTATTTTAATGATATTTTGCATAACAGAATGATGACAAAAAAAAACACATTGAGCTCATTCCAGACATTTTCAGAAGGGGGTCATGCACTCAGAACACACAATAGAGTGCGCCTAAGGCTAGCCATTCTTACACAAAGAGCGCAATCGCTACTTACTCACACAAGTACCACCAATGACAAACCACATAGACATTTAAACACACATTTAACCCACAAATCAACATTTAGGACAGAAACAAAAGACAGCCCACACACTGTACTGACACCAAACCATTTGTAAATATTAATTATAAGTCATATTTACAAGAAAAGCTCTCAAAAGTAGTTCAAAAACAGCCCAAAAAACTGTTCCATTTTCAAGAATCCAAAATACACCAAATTTGCTAGTTTTGGCTGGCAGAACACCAAAAATCGCTCTGCATATCACCATTTATGAATGTTACTAAGTGCACAGACCAGGATCCTTTTTTTGTACATATTTAGTTCCTTGGGGTACTAGTCACCAAGGAAGAAATACATTTTTTTACCTAAACCTATTTAGGTATCCCCTCTAGGGGAGCCGGCTGATTCCATACAAGTTCCATAATGGTACCTCCAAGAAAGCAACACATTCTTCGATGTGCGCTTGAAACAGGCATTCCAAGAATATTGTAAGATACACCTGGTCCTTTTAAACCAACAAAGAAGAGATTGGCACAAAAGCTGTACTATAAAAACAATGCATTTATTTAACCTCACATGAGGGAGATTGCGTCACACAGTACCCTCAAGTCACTCTAGGAGGCATTCTATGGAGTACAGAGAACAGGGGCCTTATATATGCATAGGTTACATTAGTCAGCATAAAACCAAGGGGAGGTCCTGGCACATACAAGAATACTTACTGACTAATATGGCTATACAGAATTTGCTCAACAAAGTGGGAGGAGAGATATTTCTCCTTACATCAGCAAGAATAGCCTGACAGTTATAACATAAGAGCAGGTGCATTCTACTAGCTAGGCCTTTCTGAGCATGTGCAAAGTTCTGGAAGCGGGAGAAAGCAAATGGCTAGCACATAGCTAACTAAAATGGCTGCCAAGTGCAAAATGGCTTTCAGCTCATGCTAACAGATCCCTGCAATCTTTAACATACAGAGGGTCCAAAGAAAAGGAGCACTATACCTACAAGGTAAATTGAAGCACTATAAACCAAACAGGACACTATGCTCCAGGTGTGCACCACTTATCATCATACCACCATACCACAAGGAATCCATAAGAGACACTGCTTTCTCAGTACAAAGCTCTGGCACTCTCTACTAGCCAGAATTCAAAGCATTCAGGAGCATATACACTTCAGAAGACAGCTGATATAGCTATTTCTGAGACAATTACATCACCACACATTCTGGCAACAAAACCCAGAAAGAAAGTCATAACCCCAAGCTCAATCTTCAGCTTACCGTCCACAGATTGGAAACAACCAAATTACTTTTGATAAGCAGGTAAGTTAATGAGGGCCAACCTATAGTTCGTTGGAGTATTATATGGTTATGCAATTAAGAGTATAACATTTCTGTCCCACACTAAGGGCATTATGATGAGTTTGGGGGTCCTTGGGCTGGTGTCCTGGAGGTGGTGGTACAGTGGCAGTGAGCCGTCCGCTGTAATATGAGTTGGGCAGATTGGCTTTGCAAAGACCATGGCTGGACCGCTGGCATTGCCAGCAGTGCCAGCACACTGCAGACCACCAGGGCCGCGGTCGGGGGAAAGCAGCCTTCATTATGTGGGACAGAGGTGCAACACCGCCGTCCGTATTACCGAGTTGACTTCCTAATGAGCCGACTGCGGCAGTCAGACTGTCGACTAAAGATTTGCGGACACAAAAGATTTGTGGTGAATATTCATCCCTTTCCAGGTCTCCCTAGCAGATTTCAATGCGGGTCCCTTTCTCCAGGTCCCCCTACACAGGAGCATCTTCACCCCAAGGAATACGACCCCGTCTTCGGCAAAATACAGGTAAGTGCATTGCTACCATGTATCCATTACCGGGACTGCCCACATATTGGGCAGACTCCAGCAATGAATAGGTGGTGTTTTTCCACATATATCATGCATATATGTGCATTTGACACATAAGCAGTCGGAATGTACACACAGGCATCAATATAAATGGGAATGCATTGCCCACTGACATAAGACTGCCACAGCCACACTGCAAGCCCCTCGGCAAACTCATAAGACATCGGTCGGAAGGCCACAAGTGCAGCACTGATACAGTCCTTCAGAGGTCAGACCGCTGAACTCGTAATGAGGCCCTAAGAACAATGCCATAGCACTCAGAGGTCAGTAGCAAACTGTCTCGTACACCTCTTACATTCACATAGAACATATATGCTACAAGGGTTGTCTATCACCAGTATTGTGCAGCCAATAAACAAACCATCACAAAATTAGCATGCTCAGAATAACTGAAAAGATCTGTCACACACTGCGGGCCAATCGGAGGACATTATTCTAGTCCTTGACTGCAGATCCCAAATATCTATACGACATGTGTGCTTCCTTAAATCTCACAATGACACTTAGATATGGAATGATAGTAACAATGTACATCCCAGAAAATCCCTCCACTTCCCTCTCCCTCCAACCATGCCAGCTCTGGCTCACAACTATACACAACATTTCTGATTGGACAACCCAGTGCATTAACCAGGACCCACAGACCTGTTCAAAGCTGCCAGCATATTGAAAAACCATAAGCTGCGCATCTGTGTCTTTCACACCTCATCATCTATCACAGCTATGTGTTGTGTCCCAAAACATGAGAACCGCACTGTGGTGGTCATCCTGCATAACATGTAAACACCACATAGGATCACAAAATAAAGACAACACCATTCCGGATGCTCTCCTGGTTGAAAAAGAACGCATACGATTTCTTCTCGTTGATAGCTAGGCCTGAGATGTGTTCAAAGTGTTCAAAAATACGTGATAAGGGTTCCAGGTCACTAGCTAGGTTATGGATGTAGAGAATGAGGTCATCTGCATATGCTGACATTATATGTGTTGAGTTGCCCACTCGGATCCAAGTGTCTTCTGCTTCCTTCCGGAGTCTAATGGCCAGGGGCTCAAGCGCTAGTACAAAGAGCAGTGGTGACAGGGGGCAACCTTCTCATGTGCCTCTGCTCACTGAGTAAGGCCGCGAGATGTGGGCTCCGGATAGGGCCCGTACCGTGGGGGCGGAGGTAAAGCAGCCTGACCCATCTCACATATTTAAGCGGGATGCCAAACCTACACATGGCCTTAAGCATATACTCCCAGTTAAGGGTATCAAAGGCTTGGCGCAAATCGATAGTAATGCACCCGCACCCATAGAATCATTAGGAGTGGCCTTCATGACATGATAGAGATGTCTGATGTTCAGGGAAGTACTACGGGCTGGAACAAAGCCGTGCTTGTCTGTGTGGATAAGTTGTGGTAGGCGAGGGAGCAGTCGGCAAGATAATATTTTACTCAGAATCTTGTATTCTGTTCGTAAAAGCAGCAGTGGGCGATTACCCGACATGTCCAAGGGATACCTGCCCGGTTTGAAAAGTGAGGTTACCAAGGCCTGCATCGGGGTGAGGGGGCGGGTGTCAACCTCTAACGCCGTTTGGTATAGAAGTTCCAGGTTTGGAACCAGTTTATCTGAGAAGGTGTCATAGAATTCCGCCGGTAGGCCTTCCAGACCTGGAGCCTTGTTACGTGGGAGTTCTTGGATGGCCTCCTTGATTTCCTGTTTGGTAATAGGGCCTCTCAGCTCTTTTTGGTCTGCCTGTGAAAGTTGAGTCATGCAAAAAAGCTTCTATGGGTTCCCCGACTGCCTCCCCAGGGGCCCTGTACAATTCCTCGTAATATTCGCAGAAAGCTAAATTTATGTTGTGTTGTGTGTTCACCGTGGAACCGTCTGATAGGGCTATCTCATGTGTAGGGGTGGGGGACGGTGCATCTCGTAACAATCGTGCAAGAAGCACTCCTGATTTATAGGCATCCGAATGTTTGAGTTGAGTATAGGATTGATAATCCAATACTCAGAGGCACTCCAGCAGCTCAGCGCGTGGTATGCGTGCCTCTTTTAGCTCCTCTTTTTTGTCTCTTGCTCTAATTTTTTCAGAGTGCTCTCTACAGACTTAAGGCATTTGTGGATCTCCTGCCTGGCTCCCATGGTGGCAGTAATAGCAGTACCCCTTATGACAGTCTTTAACGCGTCCCACTCTACAAGGCGGGAAGACGCCGTGTTGACATTTTCTACGAAATAATTAGTAATGGCCAATGCCATAGGGGCTCAGAAGACAGCGTCTTCGAGCATTTGTGGCCACAACTTCCAGGTAGGGATGGGTGTAGGGATTCTTCCCCACGCCAACGCGACCTCTAGGGGTTAAGGTTAGAGAACGCCTTCTCTACACACACTGAGAAATGGGGCAATTAGAAGTATATCACTAATTTAGAAGAGGTGCGTTGACAACACAAACATGTTGTAAAAACTGCCCTCACCCACAAAAACTTGTGGCATGCTTCATGATTCCCTGGTTAGATTAAAAAGGTTTTAATCAGCCAGTGGATGGTGGTATTCTGATCTTTATTGGACCTACTACCCCTCCACTCTGCAAACTGTCGACATGGTTCAGTCAAATAATGTGTTGTCCTACCTTAAGGAGTAGAGCGTTGTCATAGCCTGTGTAAATGCCCATCACGGACATTTCATCCCTACACGGAGCCGGGAGGGACAAAATGTCTGTGACGAGTTCACCTTGGCGAATGTGTGTCTACAGGGAGCTGTCCTCACTCCCCCGCCAGTTCGAACACAAGTATCAAGTAAACTCGGATAAACTCTTTGAATGAGTTACAAAACCTTCATGACCTGAGCATTTACACAGGCTGTGACAACGCTCTACTCCTTAAGGTAGGAGGAAGGGAGAGTTTCTTAGGGATGTACTCTTTAGTCCTGATCAAAGCCGGGGACAGCGCATTATCCGGCTGAAACATGTCAACAGTTTGCAGATTGTAGGGTTAGTGGGTCCATTATGGACCAGAATACCACCATCCACTGGTTGATTAAAACCCTTTTAATCTAGCCAGGAAATCCACAAATAAAGGGAAGTTAGGCGATCCGTGCGTTAGTTTTAACATTGTTTTTTCTGCACCTTTCCCTCGATTCCATATATATATATATATATATATATATATATATATATATATATATATATATATATATCCAACTCTCTTAAACAAGAGAAAGTAGGGTCGCACTCCGCAAAGTACAAGAACTGTTTTTATTTTAGCCCAATTAAAGTATGCAATAAATCCAAAAACAAAGCGACGCGTTTCGGTCTTGCCTCAAGACCTTGCTCACGTCGTATTATTTACGAGCGAGCAGCAAGAGCTTCATTGTGAACTTAGGCATGTATTGCAAAGACTACCGATCCCAGAATGCTATTTCAACATCATGGAAGGTTCACACCTGTGAGCAATAAAAGAAAGTACTGGTGATGTCATCGAGAGTCTTTCTCATTGATTGTGCTGCCGCTCGAGCCTGTGATCAAGGATTTTGTAATCTGAAACGCGTAAGGCATCTATATGAGAACTGTGAACTTGCTAAACTGCGCTGCTGCCTGATAATGGAGTTTTACTGATGGCGAGTGCATCCTGAAGTCTTGGGCACTTGTGGAACTTTATGTATGCACGGCAGCCCTGCCGTGAGGTTGCTCCACCGCGTATGACAGCGGGCCGGTGGGCTTCCTATGTGGGGAGCCGTCATTGGACCATCAGTTTTGGCATTGAATTTGCAACGCAGCGGGCAACTAACAGTGAGCCCACTAATGGCTGAATTTAAATTTATTATTTACGAGCGAGCAGCAAGAGCTTTATTGTGAACTTAGGCATGTATTGCAAAGACTACCGATCCCAGAATGCTATTTCAACATCATGGAAGGTTCACACCTGTGAGCAATAAAAGAAAGTACTGGTGATGTCATCGAGAGTCTTTCTCATTGATTGTGCTGCCGCTCGAGCCTGTGATCAAGGATTTTGTAATCTAAAACGCGTAAGGCATCTATATGAGAACTGTGAACTTGCTAAACTGCGCTGCTGCCTGATAATGGAGTTTTACTGATGGCGAGTGCATCCTGAAGTCTTGGGCACTTGTGGAACTTTATGTATGCACGGCAGCCCTGCCGTGAGGTTGCACCACCGCGTATGACAGCGGGCCGGTGGGCTTCCTATGTGGGGAGCCGTCATTGGACCATCAGTTTTGGCATTGAATTTGCAACGCAGCGGGCAACTAACAGTGAGCCCACTAATGGCTGAATTTAAATTTATTATTTACGAGCGAGCAGCAAGAGCTTTATTGTGAACTTAGGCATGTATTGCAAAGACTACCGATCCCAGAATGCTATTTCAACATCATGGAAGGTTCACACCTGTGAGCAATAAAAGAAAGTACTGGTGATGTCATCGAGAGTCTTTCTCATTGATTGTGCTGCCGCTCGAGCCTGTGATCAAGGATTTTGTAATCTGAAACGCGTAAGGCATCTATATGAGAACTGTGAACTTGCTAAACTGCGCTGCTGCCTGATAATGGAGTTTTACTGATGGCGAGTGCATCCTGAAGTCTTGGGCACTTGTGGAACTTTATGTATGCACGGCAGCCCTGCCGTGAGGTTGCACCACCGCGTATGACAGCGGGCCGGTGGGCTTCCTATGTGGGGAGCCGTCATTGGACCATCAGTTTTGGCATTGAATTTGCAACGCAGCGGGCAACTAACAGTGAGCCCACTAATGGCTGAATTTAAATTTATTATTTACGAGCGAGCAGCAAGAGCTTTATTGTGAACTTAGGCATGTATTGCAAAGACTACCGATCCCAGAATGCTATTTCAACATCATGGAAGGTTCACACCTGTGAGCAATAAAAGAAAGTACTGGTGATGTCATCGAGAGTCTTTCTCATTGATTGTGCTGCCGCTCGAGCCTGTGATCAAGGATTTTGTAATCTGAAACGCGTAAGGCATCTATATGAGAACTGTGAACTTGCTAAACTGCGCTGCTGCCTGATAATGGAGTTTTACTGATGGCGAGTGCATCCTGAAGTCTTGGGCACTTGTGGAACTTTATGTATGCACGGCAGCCCTGCCGTGAGGTTGCACCACCGCGTATGACAGCGGGCCGGTGGGCTTCCTATGTGGGGAGCCGTCATTGGACCATCAGTTTTGGCATTGAATTTGCAACGCAGCGGGCAACTAACAGTGAGCCCACTAATGGCTGAATTTAAATTTATTATTTACGAGCGAGCAGCAAGAGCTTTATTGTGAACTTAGGCATGTATTGCAAAGACTACCGATCCCAGAATGCTATTTCAACATCATGGAAGGTTCACACCGGTGAGCAATAAAAGAAAGTACTGGTGATGTCATCGAGAGTCTTTCTCATTGATTGTGCTGCCGCTCGAGCCTGTGATCAAGGATTTTTTAATCTGAAACGCGTAAGGCATCTATATGAGAACTGTGAACTTGCTAAACTGCGCTGCTGCCTGATAATGGAGTTTTACTGATGGCGAGTGCATCCTGAAGTCTTGGGCACTTGTGGAACTTTATGTATGCACGGCAGCCCTGCCGTGAGGTTGCACCACCGCGTATGACAGCGGGCCGGTGGGCTTCCTATGTGGGGAGCCGTCATTGGACCATCAGTTTTGGCATTGAATTTGCAACGCAGCGGGCAACTAACAGTGAGCCCACTAATGGCTGAATTTAAATTTATTATTTACGAGCGAGCAGCAAGAGCTTTATTGTGAACTCAGGCATGTATTGCAAAGACTACCGATCCCAGAATGCTATTTCAACATCATGGAAGGTTCACACCTGTGAGCAATAAAAGAAAGTACTGGTGATGTCATCGAGAGTCTTTCTCATTGATTGTGCTGCCGCTCGAGCCTGTGATCAAGGATTTTGTAATCTGAAACGCGTAAGGCATCTATATGAGAACTGTGAACTTGCTAAACTGCGCTGCTGCCTGATAATGGAGTTTTACTGATGGCGAGTGCATCCTGAAGTCTTGGGCACTTGTGGAACTTTATGTATGCACGGCAGCCCTGCCGTGAGGTTGCACCACCGCGTATGACAGCGGGCCGGTGGGCTTCCTATGTGGGGAGCCGTCATTGGACCATCAGTTTTGGCATTGAATTTGCAACGCAGCGGGCAACTAACAGTGAGCCCACTAATGGCTGAATTTAAATTTATTATTTACGAGCGAGCAGCAAGAGCTTTATTGTGAACTTAGGCATGTATTGCAAAGACTACCGATCCCAGAATGCTATTTCAACATCATGGAAGGTTCACACCTGTGAGCAATAAAAGAAAGTACTGGTGATGTCATCGAGAGTCTTTCTCATTGATTGTGCTGCCGCTCGAGCCTGTGATCAAGGATTTTGTAATCTGAAACGCGTAAGGCATCTATATGAGAACTGTGAACTTGCTAAACTGCGCTGCTGCCTGATAATGGAGTTTTACTGATGGCGAGTGCATCCTGAAGTCTTGGGCACTTGTGGAACTTTATGTATGCACGGCAGCCCTGCCGTGAGGTTGCACCACCGCGTATGACAGCGGGCCGGTGGGCTTCCTATGTGGGGAGCCGTCATTGGACCATCAGTTTTGGCATTGAATTTGCAACGCAGCGGGCAACTAACAGTGAGCCCACTAATGGCTGAATTTAAATTTATTATTTACGAGCGAGCAGCAAGAGCTTTATTGTGAACTTAGGCATGTATTGCAAAGACTACCGATCCCAGAATGCTATTTCAACATCATGGAAGGTTCACACCTGTGAGCAATAAAAGAAAGTACTGGTGATGTCATCGAGAGTCTTTCTCATTGATTGTGCTGCCGCTCGAGCCTGTGATCAAGGATTTTGTAATCTGAAACGCGTAAGGCATCTATATGAGAACTGTGAACTTGCTAAACTGCGCTGCTGCCTGATAATGGAGTTTTACTGATGGAGAGTGCATCCTGAAGTCTTGGGCACTTGTGGAACTTTATGTATGCACGGCAGCCCTGCCGTGAGGTTGCACCACCGCGTATGACAGCGGGCCGGTGGGCTTCCTATGTGGGGAGCCGTCATTGGACCATCAGTTTTGGCATTGAATTTGCAACGCAGCGGGCAACTAACAGTGAGCCCACTAATGGCTGAATTTAAATTTATTATTTACGAGCGAGCAGCAAGAGCTTTATTGTGAACTTAGGCATGTATTGCAAAGACTACCGATCCCAGAATGCTATTTCAACATCATGGAAGGTTCACACCTGTGAGCAATAAAAGAAAGTACTGGTGATGTCATCGAGAGTCTTTCTCATTGATTGTGCTGCCGCTCAAGCCTGTGATCAAGGATTTTGTAATCTGAAACGCGTAAGGCATCTATATGAGAACTGTGAACTTGCTAAACTGCGCTGCTGCCTGATAATGGAGTTTTACTGATGGCGACTGCATCCTGAAGTCTTGGGCACTTGTGGAACTGTATGTATGCACGGCAGCCCTGCCGTGAGGTTGCACCACCGCGTATGACAGCGGGCCGGTGGGCTTCCTATGTGGGGAGCCGTCATTGGACCATCAGTTTTGGCATTGAATTTGCAACGCAGCGGGCAACTAACAGTGAGCCCACTAATGGCTGAATTTAAATTTATTATTTACGAGCGAGCAGCAAGAGCTTTATTGTGAACTTAGGCATGTATTGCAAAGACTACCGATCCCAGAATGCTATTTCAACATCATGGAAGGTTCACACCTGTGAGCAATAAAAGAAAGTACTGGTGATGTCATCGAGAGTCTTTCTCATTGATTGTGCTGCCGCTCGAGCCTGTGATCAAGGATTTTGTAATCTGAAACGCGTAAGGCATCTATATGAGAACTGTGAACTTGCTAAACTGCGCTGCTGCCTGATAATGGAGTTTTACTGATGGCGAGTGCATCCTGAAGTCTTGGGCACTTGTGGAACTTTATGTATGCACGGCAGCCCTGCCGTGAGGTTGCACCACCGCGTATGACAGCGGGCCGGTGGGCTTCCTATGTGGGGAGCCGTCATTGGACCATCAGTTTTGGCATTGAATTTGCAACGCAGCGGGCAACTAACAGTGAGCCCACTAATGGCTGAATTTAAATTTATTATTTACGAGCGAGCAGCAAGAGCTTTATTGTGAACTTAGGCATGTATTGCAAAGACTACCGATCCCAGAATGCTATTTCAACATCATGGAAGGTTCACACCTGTGAGCAATAAAAGAAAGTACTGGTGATGTCATCGAGAGTCTTTCTCATTGATTGTGCTGCCGCTCGAGCCTGTGATCAAGGATTTTGTAATCTGAAACGCGTAAGGCATCTATATGAGAACTGTGAACTTGCTAAACTGCGCTGCTGCCTGATAATGGAGTTTTACTGATGGAGAGTGCATCCTGAAGTCTTGGGCACTTGTGGAACTTTATGTATGCACGGCAGCCCTGCCGTGAGGTTGCACCACCGCGTATGACAGCGGGCCGGTGGGCTTCCTATGTGGGGAGCCGTCATTGGACCATCAGTTTTGGCATTGAATTTGCAACGCAGCGGGCAACTAACAGTGAGCCCACTAATGGCTGAATTTAAATTTATTATTTACGAGCGAGCAGCAAGAGCTTTATTGTGAACTTAGGCATGTATTGCAAAGACTACCGATCCCAGAATGCTATTTCAACATCATGGAAGGTTCACACCTGTGAGCAATAAAAGAAAGTACTGGTGATGTCATCGAGAGTCTTTCTCATTGATTGTGCTGCCGCTCGAGCCTGTGATCAAGAATTTTGTAATCTGAAACGCGTAAGGCATCTATATGAGAACTGTGAACTTGCTAAACTGCGCTGCTGCCTGATAATGGAGTTTTACTGATGGCGAGTGCATCCTGAAGTCTTGGGCACTTGTGGAACTTTATATATATATATATATATATATATATTGTCAAACAAAATGCCCCAGCATTGAAAGGGCACTCAACAGCGCCCCTTACCACAAGGTAATTTAGTGCCTCGCTGCAGCTCGCCTCACATGCCAATTATTCTCCTCTTGCCGACGCGTTTCGAGGCTTACACGCCTCTTCTTCCTGGGCTTTGAAAACAGGCATTGAGTGCTCTTTCAATGCTGGGGCATTTTGTTTGACAATATATATATATATATATATATAGCGTGAAGATTTCCGGTTTCTCCACAGTCGGATAGGAAATAAAGACTCGCGCTCCAGGGTCGATGTACTTATGAAAGTTTACTGGCAACGCGTTTCGATCTGGCGATCTTCTTCACAATGCCCTCTGCCCACCCGCAGAGGTCGTCTGCTTGCTTAATAGGGACCCCTCCTTGGGGGGTGAGAACAGTCCAACTGGACATCCTGAACTGCTTTCTAGTCTCCTCTCAGCGCCCATGTGTATCCCGCTCAATCTGCTAGCACTGTATTAAGACTTGTTATGAATTTGTCCTGGTCATAGTTCGGGGCATATATACTGCCTATGAATATGTGCACGCCATCAAGTGTGCCATTAATAATGACATACCTGCCCAGTGCATCTGTGTGCTGTTCCAAGGCTACAAACAAACCCCATTTCAAGCCCAGATAGTTGCCCCCCCTCGCAAAGGTGGAGTATAATTGTGGTGAACACCATTTCTTGTGTAGCTTGATGGCCTCCAAGTCAGTGAGGTGCTTCTCCTGCATCAGGGCAAACTGCGCCTTTCGCCTATTTAGTTGAAAATGTATTCTATGGTGCTTGTGAACCGCCCCCATTCCCCTGACATTTCAAGTGACTATGGTGCCCATTCCCTGCGTGGCCAGATATACGAGTGTTCAGTTCTGAGATCTACCCGAGCTCGGAGGCGGGGTATTACACCCTGCTTAGTAGGGGATGAGCAAGAAACCCCCAAAAACATATTAACACCCAATTCAAGGTCCAACCCACAAACTATGCTGGACCAAACAGAATACACAACATTTGTAACAGTTTGCTGAGTTCGATTTGCATTCTCCATGGGGAAAGCGGCTACGACGCCCTGCATAACTCAGTTGCAGACAGTAGTGTGGTTGACCGAACGGTGGTTGTTTATGTAGGATATAGCAGACTTGGGGGAATATGAAGGAGGCCGCGTAGGACTGTGACCCCCATATAATGCAAACTGCCATTGACTCAGCAAGGTATTCGTGCATGGAAGACATCGACTCTAAAGATCATTTACGGTCTGTGGAGTGACACAAGTCTAAATGTATGGTGGTGTCTTCAGTCGACTCTGGCGAGGAGTGGGAGTCACAGTCTCTGAAGGCTGCCGTGGTGGCGAGTGCTGCCTCTCTTCCTTGCTTGCCCTGTTCCGGGGATGGGCTCTTCGATCCACGTTAACCAGTCGACCTGGTAAGGCATGTACCCCTCCCAGCCACTGGAAGCGATCCTACGTCCGTGCTCTGGGCTATCAAAAAAATGTGTCTTCTGTTCATACATGATCTGCAGGTGGGTGGGAAACAGCAAGGCGTACTGCAGGTTCAGGGCTCTGAGCTTCTGTTTTATCGATTGGTAGGAGGCTCTCTGACGCTGCACCAGTATCGTGAGTCGGGGTATAGTGAAATCTGGTGATTTTCATACGGAATAGTAGACTTTTCCCTAGCGAGGTGGAGCAACGTGTCCCGGTCCTTATAGATAAGTAGGCAGACGATCATTGGGAGCGGAGGGGCACCCTCTACTGGTTTCCTTGTAGGGATTCGATAGGCTCTCTCCACACAGAAGAGGTCAGACAGGCCCTGCGGGGCTACATGATCACGCAACCATTACTGCACAAACCGAGTGGGGTTAGGGCCTTCACAGCATTCCGGTAGGCCTTCTATTCGGACATTGTTCCTCCTGGCTCTACCCTCCGCATCTTCTACTCTGTCCTGTAGGCTGGATACTTGTCGCTGCAGTTCTGAAATCTGCCCTGCATGGTCTTTGTGCTGCGGGAGCAGCTCTGTTAGAAGATGTTTATTATTTTTCACTGAGGAGGCCAGTTTGTCGTGATCTGCCTTGAGCAGTGTGAAGCCAGCTGTCAGGTAGCCTATTTGCTGTTCTATTGCCCTTCGAGAGTCTCTCACCTCCTGTAGTATTATGTCTAGCTTGCCTGGGGTGGCCTCCATGTTGGTCGGTGGGATGCAACTCATTGGGGGCATCTGAGTTGAATTGACCAATTCCTCTCGCTGTAGTGGACACATGGTAGCTGACTCCAGCAGCTTCCCTTTTGTACGCCCCATATTGCACAGCCGAGTGGGGCTAGTCGCCATTGAAGTGTGTCAGTGCCCGGAGTCTTTAGGTGCTCCGTTCGTGGGCATGTCAGTAATTTCCAAGGTCGTAGCCCGGGAGGTGTCCAGGTGGCGCTGTTATTACCAGGCCCCATCCCAAGCAGTGGATTCAGAGCCAAGCACTAGGGAGCTGATGTTGGCTTAAGGCACACAGACCAAGAAAGCCTCTATGGGGTTCCCCAGCCACGGCCAGCAGGTGTACTAAGATCGATACCAACAATCATGCAATTTGTGCAGATCCAGTGCCTTTTGTACTCCCAGCTAGGTTAGTCAACCAGCTGTAGGAGCACCCCAGTGCCCTGATCCAAGTCCAGAGGCGGGCCGCCGCTATCAGGGCAAGGAGGCTCCTCCACCACCATGCTCCGGTGAGCTAACAGCAGGTTGATACCTCTTTTCTGTAATAGGCCCCCCCACCAGTGTCAGGCACCCCCACCATCTCTGGCATACAGCCCAGGGCCGCTCAATCAGGCAGGGGATAGGTACTCACTGTTTGCCGCCCCACACAGTTCACCCAGTCAGGGCCGGAAGGCAAACTAAGTCCCAGACAAGGCCATGCTTTACCACACGTCCGGCACTCCAGGGTCCACAACTCACCGCCTGTATGATCTGTACTGCAGTGTCCACGTTAACTTCACAGGACCCCAGCAGCGTGTAGCACGTCCGCTCCTGCCCACCCGCCGGCTCCTCTCCACAGCTGTAATGGGCGGAGGCGCTGCTCTAGTGTTGTCTGTTTCTGGCTGGTGTTCGTAGGGCAGCTGCCCATTTGCAGCCGCTGCCACCTCCGGTCCCCGGCGAGTCGGCCCCGATTCTCACCAGCACAGGCCCAGCTGTACCGCGGCTCAGAGGGAGGAGACAGTAGGCCGTGCCCGCAGGGACACTGTAGAGCACGTTGACACAGCGCTCACTCCTCTGCTCGGGGCGACCCCCACAGCCCAGCAGAACGGGTTAGCAATTCCCCAGCCAGGCACCGCAGGGACGTCTCGGATGGCAGCCCAGAGGCCCTCAGTGTTCCTCAGTCAGCATCGGTCAGCCCAGTGGGCTGCAGGTACCCGTGCCACACTTGCCTCCAGTGGCGTCGCCAGATTTCTAGTTTCTGGACATCATACAGGATGCAGTCTGTCAAATCTGCGTCCCTTGCAGTCTAGGCGGACAATAGAGAATAAGCAGGCTTTAGATGGCCCCCAGAGTCGCCCATATGTTCCGTATAAGTGAGTCTGGTCTTGGAGCTCCGCTATTTTGCGGCCGCCATGTTAGGCGGTTAGCTCACTCTGCCCAAACAGTGTTAACATGTGCAAAAATGACAAAATGATGAAGTAATACTATGGCAAAATGTGCTGCATTGAGCTGTAAAATTATTTTGCATTTTTTGCACAATATAGTCAAACTTGCTGGATAATTTGGGTCACCCTGCCACATAATCCAAGTTGTCCTGCTTGTACCCCAGAGAGATTGTCACATAGCCCTCTTTACAAAATCCTCTGACTTTGCAGTGAGAAAAAGAAAAGTAAACATCTCAACGTTAAAAGAACAAACAGCAATTTGTCACAAGACAAATTACATTTAACCTCCATCTTTGAAAGAGCAGCAAAAGTAACAAGATGAAAAAAGGCATTTTTATTGCTCATTCTCCTTCTGAACTGCAGCATGTTTGTTTCCCTAATATAGTATATGCATACAAATGTGAATGCCGTTTCTTTAGATATATTATATTCAAACTGAGTTTTTGATAAATACTGGGCAAGTTACCTCAGTCCCCGTGCTATACAGCCGTGCAAGCAGATAAAGGTAACTGAGCTGCCTGGCAGCTGCTGGGCCCCAGAAAAAGATACATGGGACGCAAATGGGTGTAGGGTACACTGGGAGAAAATGAATAGGCAAGGGGGAAGGGAGGTTGGAGGTGCGTGGAGGTGTTAAAGGATAGAGTATGGTGGACCTAAGTACTACCTATAAATAAAAAAAGCATTTGCAATGCAACAGGTCTCGCATTTGTGGGAGTTTATTCTATTGGCACTGTAAATCAAAATGCCTTTTATTTATGTTTTAAAAACCAAAACATAAATAAAAGGGATTGACATTTACAATGCCAATTGCTCAAAACCGCGTAAATGCGAGACCTATTGCATTGCAGGTGCTTGTTTTTACATGTGGAGAGGTCAAACCTTTGTGTTCAATAGACAGATGTTATCATGTGGTCAACCACTTTAAGCCATTGGCTTGTCAATCACTTCTTGGATGAGAGCAGAGGAATATTTATTTTATTCCATGTTGTGCTAATCTTCAGCCTCCTAGGAAGTCCTTCCATTGGTATGCATGAAGGACACTTTTACTTCAGAAAGGTACAATCAACGCACCTTTTGACACACACAGTGAATTGCTAGGGATTCCAAAGGGCATTTCCTCTAATGGTTTTGATTAGAGCAACAAACTATTTATATTCTGAGCATTCGCGTTCAGCCGCCGGACCACCGGTGACATTCAGATCCCCTGACAGCTCCTCGGTTCTGATGCCTGCCTGGCTACCGCTTAAATACAATTTAGCATGCCATAGCCAATAGATCGTATAACTGAAAATGCAATCCAGACCTAATGGCTTTGACTATCCTTATTATTCAGTGCTCAGGTACATCGGTTTCACTCCTGACCTGTATGTACAGTCATGGCTCTTCTAAAAGGGTAATACCTAACTTTAATACGGGCTTAGCAGAATCGCAGAATTGTGCCGCTTTCATTCGACTACCTGTTTTAAAACCATTTGCTATGCTTCGACGAACAGTGATGGAAACAGAAATGCAAAAGGCAGGACATGATGAGGAATGCAGCAAGGCAGGACATGATGACGTGCATGGGCGTCCGCAGAAATTTTTCCAGGGGAGGCTAACCTGGCAAATGAAGGGGCGTGGCTAATGTTAATCAATAGGGGTGGGGCTAAATGGCAGACAATCAGGATCGGGTAATGCTAATGCCAAGCTGAGAAAAAAAAGTGGTGAATTCTGCATTTGAAACTGGACAACAATTAGAGCACACATGAACCCTAAAATGACCCCCCTGGCCCCTTAAAACTCATACATTCCCTGATCCCTAAAATTAGCCCCCTGGCACCCCAAAACCCATAACCCATACCCACCCTGACCCCTAAAATTGTCCCCCTGGCACCCCAAAACCCATACCCGCCCTGTACCCTAAAATGTCCCCCCCTTGCACCCCAAAACCCAGACCCACCCTGAACCCTAAAATTAACCCCTGGTACCCCAAAACCCATACCCACCCTGAACCCTAAAATTACCCCTGCCCCCCAAAACTCATACCCTCCCTGAACCCTAAAATTACCCCCCTGGCCCCGTAAAACCCATACCTGCCCTGGACCCTAAAATTACCCCCCTGGTACCCCAAAACCCATACCCACCCTGAACCCTAAAATTATCCCCCTGGCACCCAAAACCCATACCCACCCTGAACCCTAAAATTGTTCCCTGGCACACCAACACCCATACCCGCCTTGAACCCTAAAATTACCCTTAGCACCCCAAAACCCATACCCACCCGGAACCCTAAAATTACCCCGTCACCCCAATCCCTAACCTACCCTGAACCCTAAAATTACTTTCTGACACCCTAAAACCCACACCCAACCTGAACCATACAGTTACCCCCTGGCACCCCAAAAGCTGAACACTACAAGCTTACACTACATTTGCATATTCGGAGGGGACTTTCCTCCTTGACGTTTCCATGCTTGTAAGTCTAGAACACCTTTCACTTAGAGTAACCTAGATATGCAGCCAGTAGGTAATGCTGATGCTGTAGAATGCATTAAAGTTACTGTACCTTACTTAAAAACTGTTGCCTGCTCTTCTGATACTATTCAGTGGGGTCGGGCTGATTAGCAGCACTGTCGTCCTGGCATCCAGCCCCTCCCGAAGGTCTCACTGTGTAGATAGATGTGGGTCAAATTTCTCCTGGTTTCTCCTTGCCTGGGCCTCCTCTGCTTCTTCGTCGGTGCCTTGGATGCAAAAAGAGACAGATCCATGGCCCTGTTCACAATTCATCTGGTGAGCAGCGCCGTGGATGTGTATTCCATACAAGTGCACAGACAGCAGGGGGAAAGGGATGGCAGTGCAGGTGATGCTTTTCCTTTGTAAAGTAATTCTTGCTGGCGTCATAGCCCATGGTTTGCTGTCTGTACACTTGTATGGAATACACATCTATACAAGTGCACAGACAGCAAACCCTGGGCTATGATGCCAGCAGAAATTCCTATACAAAAGAAAAGCGTCACCTGCACTGCCCATCCCTTTCCCCCTGCTGTGCACTTCTTCCCACTCCCACCCCATGCTCACATCCACAACACATCAAGTGCTTAGGTGAAATCCCAGCCTTCAGGCAAGGATATCACCTCGGTGGCACCAGTCTAAAAGAAAACAAAGGGTGGGGGCAGGAAGGGTCGCTGAAACCGTTCAGAGGTGGGCTGGCTCGGGCTGGTTCTGGATCTCTCAGAAGGGGTCATAAAAATCACATTCTCAGATGCTTAGCATTCAACCATGGCTCGTTCTTAGCACCTGGTGGTGGCTCAGATCAAAGTAGGAGCTTTACAAGCGTAATATGCTACACAGAAAAAATACAGAAACACAAAATACGGGAAATCGTTAACACTCTAAGGGAATGAAATATTAAGTTAAACGTCAAACACAAACAGGAACTAAATCGCTGATATGGATTGCCTTTTGACATTAATTATTTAGAAATCGATCAGTGTTTATGTCAGAATAAAGGGCATGACGTTAGAGCCCAATAAGGACCCGTTGCAACGTCCTCTGCGACCCGGGGGACCCGGCCAATTTAAAGCCCTGGCTGAGGTGTCACTTCAGAGAAATCCCTGTTCTGGAATGGGGGCTTAGCAGGACGTTTGTGGCAGAGAAGGAGACTCATTGTTCCTGCACGGCTTGTAGTGTGTCTTTTCCCTGCTAGTGGAGGTGCGTGCTTCAGTCATGCTTCTGGGCTTCAGTCCTGTCCAGATCTGCGCATCCGAGCGTTTCATATTTTAAGTACCATGGATGCGTTGGTGAATGCTTTGCAGACACGTTCGGGTGAACTCTGTACTTTTGGTGATGTCATGTGTGAACGCAGCGCCCCGAAGTGAACTCACCAGTTAATGTAGGGTGACCAACTGGCATGGTTGCAAATTCAGGATGGTAAGTAAAAATTCAGGACAAAGGGTCAAAATTCAGGACGAAAATTCAGGACAGAAGGTCAAAATTCAGGACAAATCTTCGGAACCAAAGGTACACTTTAGAGGAAGTTGCGCGATAGTATAAAAGTAAGTAAATAGACAACCACTTAAGTACAAGTCAAAATAAGTTTATATTAGGTTGAGACAATCATGCACTTCATGGTTTTTTGGTATGCGCACAGCTTTGAGCAACTGTGCAGGTCTTTTTGAGGTATTTCATATGATAATAATCTATTTGTTAGACCAGGCCCTCGTAACATAGTCAGACCTGACCCCTGCACCTCACGCCAGCCCCGAGCCCACGGCCTAGCCGATCCTTCCCACCAGAACCCACACACCCGACCCGGACTTCCCACGTCCGTGGCCTTCCTCCTTCGGCCACCCCGGGCCCGCGTGCCCACTTCATGCACCAAGATGGCCGCCCGGCCCCAGCGCGACCCTAGCCTATAGGCGCCACTCCGGCTGGAGGACATCGCGCTCCCCTTGGGATGAGAAAGGGAGAAGCAGTTTCCATCACACCTCTGCGCTTCCCTGGGCAGGTGGGTTTCGATCGACCCGCCGGCCTCCCCGAGGGCTGGCTCCACGCCTGCTGGGTGTCTGGGGCTCCTCCCGACCCGGCCCTGAAAGGATCAAAGGACAATGGTAGGAAACCCCCAACAAGCGACCCCCAGGTGACAAGACCCCTGCCTGCACAGACTCCGGACATCAAAGAGGAGTCGCCCTATAACAAGGGGTGCCCTGGGACTGTCCAGCAGATTCGCCTTGGAAACACCTGAGCCCTGCTGAGTGACTCGCGGCTCCCTGAAGATCGTAAGACCTCCGAACTTGTGCTTGAGCCCTGCTGAGTGACTCGCGGCTCCCTGAAGATCGTAAGACCTCCGACTTTGTGCTTGAGCCCTGCTGAGTGACTCGCGGCTCCCTGAAGATCGTAAGACCTCCGACTTTGTGCTTGAGCCCTGCTGAGTGACTCGCGGCTCCCCGAAGACCGTAAGACCTCCGAACTGATACTCGAGCCTGCTGAGTGACTCGCAGCTCCCACAGACTCTCTTGGTCCCGCCGGACCCCACGACGACAAGTGTATCCCCCAGCTCGAGGATTGTGAGCTGTGCGCTGGGTACGCTCCTGCATTTGATTCTTATCCCCAAAGACTGTCCCGCTACCTCCTAACGCCCCTCCAAGACTTTGTGAGCCCGTGCTCTACTTGTATATATTTTGCCTTGCTGATCATAAAGATCCTATCACTCCGATCTGATAAAGATTTGCTCTTAAGAGCTCCTCGTGTAGTGTCTCTCTGTCGTGTGGTGCCGAGTGTACGATCCTAGATACGAGGTTCCTCCCCTGAGGAGTCTCCCGCCAGTGCCCGGCTACGATACCTCGAGGGTGGGTCTCAGGGCAGTCAGGGCCCCTTCCGGGCCCCTCTGAGGTCGCCTTCTAACATTGGTGGCAGCGGTGGGATTCGGGCCCATAATCTAGAGATCGTACCGTGAACGGCTGACGCACTACCGACAAAGATGGCAGAAGGAAACGCCGTGGTTCTCGTAGAAGACGACGCCAGTACCGTGTTCCAGGTGGAACAGCTGGAAGAGTACACTCACAAAGAACTAAAGCAATTCTGTAAGGAACTCAGAATCGCTACTACTGGTCTCAACACCAAAGAAGATATGCAAAATGCACTGAAAGCTTGGGTGGATTCTGGAGCCTCCCGCCCAGAAGGAGCGGGGGAGCCCCACGACGAAGCTGGACCCTCCCAAAGAGAACGCAGCAGCAACCAGGTGCGAGGCTTCGTACCAGACGGGGGCCTATCCCCGGAGGAACTCGCAGACAGAGAAAAAAGTCGCCATCACAAGCTCGAATTAGCCAAACTCAAAATTGAGGGCGAGTTGAAATTAGCCGAGAAAAAGCTAGCAGTAGAACAGTTGCGAGTACAAGGAGAACTAGAAGAGAAGAAACTCCAACGAGAACAGAAGAAGCACGGCCCCCGGGGAACCGGGAGGCGGCCGCCCCGACGGAGCAGAAGGTCCACATCCCCAAGGATGTGGTCAAAGAATATTACAAAAATGATGACATTCAGCAGTGGTTCCGGGCCTACGAGGTCGCCATGACCTCCCATCGGGTCCCGCAGAAGGATTGGGGGCTGGGTTATGGGGACGATTCCTGAGCGAAGGGAGAGACACCCTGCTCGACCTACCCACCTCCATGCAGACCTCCTATGAACACATGAAAGCGGTCCTCCTCACAAGGTACGGCCTCACCCCGGAGATGTACCGCCAGCGGTTCCGGGACTGCAGGAAGATCCCGGGTACCACCTGGGTGGAATATGTGAATTTCTTCAGCCGCGCCTTCGATGGGTGGATCAAGGGCAGCAAGGTAACCACCCTGGAAGAACTAACCGACCTTATGTTGTGGGAACACCTGGCTGCCAACTGCTTTGTGGAACTACGCCAGCATCTGCTCGACAGCAAGCTCACGGACCCGAGAAAGCTGGCTGTCGAGGCGGATCGCTGGACCAACACCCGGGTCTCCCGGGGCCCTGTAGGAGAGTACCCCTGAGCCAGTCAGGGACCACCCTGCCAGAGAGGGGGGGGGGGAAACCAGGGAGGGCAGAGAGAGTCCCAGGCTAGTCCCCCAAAGTCCCAACCTCCACCTTTCCCGGCACCCCCACCAGCTGTATCCGGCCCCCCCCTGAGACGGGGGCACCGGGTAACCATCACTTGTTTCCGTTGCCAGAAGCCCGGGCATTACGCCAACGACCCTGAATGCCCCATGGCCCCACGCACCACCCAGGCAGCACCCCCCGCTAGACAGATAGCCAATGTAGCCCTGGGGGAGGAGGTTGAGGAGGCCGAGGAGTGGGAACCCGCCGCTATGGCCCTAGTGTCCTTAGGAGATAGAGAGATGGTCCCTGGGAGCCTCCTGCCCTCTAACACAAAGAAATATGGGCAGCTCGTAACGATCAATGGCCACCAAGTAGAAGCCCTCCGTGACACCGGGGCCAGCATCACCGGTGTCCTCAGCCATTTAGTCCACGAAGACCAGGTCCTCCCCAACGTATTTTGCCCTGTCATTTCAGCCGACAACACAGAAAGCCTATGTAAGGTAGCCCTGGTGCCCTTCGAGTGGGGAGGGGTGGTCGGTAAACTGAAGGTCGCAGTGAGAACCTCCCAGCCCGTCGACTGTCTCCTGGGGAACGACCTGGAAAGTTCCCCCTGGGGACAAGTTGAGCGCAAGACCCACCTAGGGATGATGGGCCTCCCTGAGTGGGTGTGCGCCACCACTCGATCCATGGCGGCTCGACTGACCCCCCTGAGGGACGTCGACGACGCCCCGACCCCTGAAGATGGGATGGTCCCGGCCGAGGGCCCCCACATCCCCCCACCAGAAGAGTCGATCGCCAGTGACGAACCCCCGCCTTCCGACTCCACCCCAGACACCGAGTTAGGCGATCTGCCCGAATTAGCCCAGTGGCGCCACGAGGGGGGCCCCTCCCGAGAGGAGTTCTGCCGAGAGCAGGCTACCTGTCCCTCCCTGGTCGGGCCCCGGCAACAGGCAGAGGCCCAGGCCGCAGGCGACCAGACGGGGATGCACCGGGTGTATTGGGAGAATGACCTTTTGTACAGCGAACAGAAGTCAGTGGAGCTAGGGTCCGGCCGGGTGCTGGTGGTACCCCTACGCTTCCGAAACCTCCTCCTGGGCTTGGCCCACAACGTTCCCCTCGCAGGCCACTTGGGTCAGGACAAAACATACAGTCGCCTCGTGACTCACTTCTACTGGCCCAGAATGAAAGCGGATGTGGAAGCCCACTGCTAGTCCTGTCCCACGTGCCAGGCCAGTGGGAAGAGTGGAGGGAAGCGCAAGGCTCCCCTCCAACCCTTCCCTGTCGTCAGTACCCCTTTTGAGCGGGTCGGGATCGACCTTGTAGGACCTCTGGACCCCCCCAACTTCCCAGGGGCACTGGTACATCCTCGTCCTGGTGGACCATGCCACCCGTTACCCTGAGGCCATCCCCCTGCGCACCGTCACGGCCCCCGTGGTGGGCCGGGCGCTGATGGGGATCTTCTCCCGCATGGGTTTTCCCCGCGAGGTCGTGAGCGATCGCGGTACCAACTTTATCCCCCGATACATGAAGTCCTTATGGCAACAGTGCGGGGTGTCCTACAAGTTCACCACCCCGTACCACCCCCAAGGAAACGGCCTGGTAGAGCAGTTTAACTGGACTCTGAAGGGGATGATCGAGGGGCCTGGAAGAGCCCCTCTGGCGTAAGTGGGACCTCCTGCTCCCCTGCCTTCTATTCTCATACCGAGAAGTTCCCCAGAAATCCTTGGGTTTCAGCCCCTTTGAGTTACTCTACGGGCACCCCGTCAGGGGGCCCCTCAGCCTGGTCAAGGAAGAGTGGGAGGCGGCGCCCCGAGGCCCCCCCCGAGATGTGTTCCGTTACGTCCTGACCCTCCGAAATCAGACTAGGAGGTTCCGGGAGATGGCAGAGGCCAACCTGGAGGGGAGTCAGGAGGAGATGAAGCGCTGGTACGACCAGAACGCCGCGCTAGTCGAGTTTCAGCCGGGCCAGCTGGTGTGGGTCATGGCCCCCGTGAAACCCTGCGCTCTCCAGGATAAATGGACCGGGCCCTTCAAAGTAGTTGAGCGGAAGAGCCCGGTCACGTACTTGGTAGACGTCCAGTCACCCCGGGACCCCCTCCGGGTCCTCCACGTGAACCGCCTCAAGCCCCACTTTGTGCGGACAGAGCTGAGCCTCCTACTGGCCACTGACGACGGGTCCGAAGAAGAGTCAGATCCTCTCCCTGATCTTCTCTGCACCAAGGAGAAGGACGGCTCCGTAGAGGGAGTGAACCTCTCCCCGTCTCTCACTCCCCAGCAACGTGAGGATTGCCGCCAGCTCCTGGGGCAGTTTCCGGACCTTTTCTCCCTGGTCCCCAAGGTCACCGACTGGTGTGTCCATGATGTGGATACCGGGGACAGCCTGCCAGTGAGACACCGAGCCTACCGAGTCCCTGATCGGGTCCGGTCCTGTATCCAAGCCGAAGTCTCGAAAATGTTGACCCTAGGCGTGATAGAACCCTCAGACAGCCCCTGGGCCAGCCCCGTGGTCCTGGTCCCAAAAGCAGCTGCCCCCGGGGTCGCCCCGGAACTCCGCTTCTGCGTGGACTACCGGGGACTCAATGAAGTCACCCGAGCCGATGCCCACCCCATTCCCCGAGCCGACGAGCTCATTGACCGGCTCGGGGCTGCTCGGTTCCTCAGCACCTTTGATCTCACCTGCGGCTACTGGCAAATTGCGCTCACAGAGGGAGCCAAGGAGCGGTCCGCCTTCTCCACCCCGGATGGGCACTATCGCTTTCGCGTGATGCCCTTCGGGATGAAAAATGCCCCGGTCACCTTCCAGCGACTGGTAAATAGAGTCCTGGCCGGGCTGGAAAAATTCAGCGCTGCATATCTCGACGATATCGCAGTTTTTAGTTCCGAATGGAGTGACCACCTCCAGCACCTCCGGAGGGTGCTAACCGCCCTACGCCAGGCGGGCCTCACCGTGAAAGCCAGCAAATGCCAGATTGGGCAAGGTTCGGTAACCTACCTGGGGCACCAGGTCGGAAGCGGGCAGGTCGCCCCACTACAGCCCAAAATCGACGCCATCCTAGCCTGGGAACCCCCCACTACCCAAACAGGTCCGAGCCTTTCTGGGCCTCACGGGCTACTACCGGAGATTCATCCTGAATTACGGCAGCCTGGTCGGTCCCCTCACGGGACTCACGTCCAAGAAGCAGCCCAAGAAGGTACAGTGGTCCCCTGCCTGCCAAGAGGCGTTCAATGCCCTGAAAACGGCCATGTGTACGGCCCCCGTCCTCCAGGCCCCCGACTACTCCAAAGAGTTTGTGGTACAAACTTATGCCTCCGAGCATGGCATCGGGGCAGTCCTCTCCCAGGTAAATGACCAGGGTCTAGACCAGCCCGTGGCCTTCCTCAGCCGAAGGCTGTTGCCCTGGGAACAGAGATGGAGTACCATCGAGCGCGAGGCGTTCGCCGTAGTCTGGGCCCTCAAGAAACTACGCCCTTACCTGTTCGGCACCCATTTCAGGGTCCAAACCGACCATCGCCCCTTGCGATGGCTCATGCAGATGCGAGGAGAAAACCCCAAGCTTCTGTGGTGGTCAATCTCCCTCCAGGGGATGGATTTCACCGTAGAACATCGCCCTGGTACGGACCACGCCAACGCCGATGGCCTCTCCCGATTCTTCCGCCTCAGCGAAGAGAACCCCCAAGAAGATGGGTAGTTCTCTCCGGCTTTCAGCTGGGGGGGACGCGTGTTAGACCCGGCCCTCGTAACATAGTCAGACCTGACCCCTGCACCTCACGCAAGCCCCGAGCCCACGGCCTAGCCGATCCTTCCCACCAGAACCCACACACCCGACCCAGACTTCCCCCGTCCGTGGCCTTCCTCCTTCGGCCACCCCGGGCCCGCGTGCCCACTTCATGCACCAAGATGGCCGCCCGGCCCCAGCGCGACCCTAGCCTGTAGGCGCCACTCCGGCTGGAGGACATCGCGCTCCCCTTGGGTTGAGAAAGGGAGGAGCAGTTTCCATCACACCTCTGCGCTTCCCTGGGCAGGTGGGTTTCGATCGACCCGCCGGCCTCCCCGAGGGCTGGCTCCACGCCTGCTGGGTGTCTGGGGCTCCTCCCGACCCGGCCCTGAAAGGATCAAAGGACAATGGCAGGAAACCCCCAACAAGCGACCCCCAGGTGACAAGACCCCTGCCTGCACAGACTCCGGACATCAAAGAGGAGTCGCCCTATAACAAGGGGTGCCCTGGGACTGTCCGGCAGATTCGCCTTGGAAACACCTGAGCCCTGCTGAGTGACTCGCGGCTCCCTGAAGATCGTAAGACCTCCGAACTTGTGCTTGAGCCCTGCTGAGTGACTCGCGGCTCCCTGAAGATCGTAAGACCTCCGACTTTGTGCTTGAGCCCTGCTGAGTGACTCGCGGCTCCCTGAAGATCGTAAGACCTCTGACTTTGTGCTTGAGCCCTGCTGAGTGACTCGCGGCTCCCCGAAGACCGTAAGACCTCCGAACTGATACTCGAGCCTGCTGAGTGACTCGCAGCTCCCACAGACTCTCTTAGTCCCGCCGGACCCCACGACGACAAGCGTATCCCCCAGCTCGAGGATTGTGAGCTGTGCGCCGGGTACGCTCCTGCATTTGATTCTTATCCCCAAAGACTGTCCCGCTACCTCCTAACGCCCCTCCAAGACTTTGTGAGCCCGCGCTCTACTTGTATATATTTTGCCTTGCTGATCATAAAGATCCTATCACTCCGATCTGATAAAGATTTGCTCTTAAGAACTCCTCGTGTAGTGTCTCTCTGTCGTGTGGTGCCGAGTGTACGATCCTAGATACGAGGTTCCTCCCCTGAGGAGTCTCCCGCCAGTGCCCGGCTACGATACCTCGAGGGTGGGTCTCAGGGCAGTCAGGGACCCTTCCGGGCCCCTCTGAGGTCGCCTTCTAACACTATTTATATGGTTACTGCACTGGGTTGTCCAGTCTGATATTTTGTTTACAACTCATGGTCGTGAGAAGACATGTATGGTGAGAGAAGTGCTCAGGAAGATCTGCTTGGATAGACTTTATTACTAGCATCTCATATCTGAGTGCCATTGTGAGATGTAACGCGGCAAGCATAGGTGAACTACAGGGAGGATTGCTGTGATGAACCCACTATAGGGAACGCATTATGGGTGTTTCAGCAAGTGGAACTTAAAATATGGAATCTGACTTTGCTTATGGGGGCTTTGCAGATAGTTGCACTAGCTGACGGAAGTCACAAAGGTGCTTTTCCCTGCAGCTTTCTTAAAAAAGGCACTGTCAATACACTATTATATAGTATAATTTTGACACCTAGCCTATTGTTACAAACACAATATACATCTTATGGCACTATGAGGCTCCCCCTAAAACCTTACACCTAAAACAAAGCATGCAAACATTTACAATTACTAGTGTAACATTCAAGTAGCAGTTGGGTGTCACTCAAAATGTCGTATGCATGATGTATGGATCCCACACATAAGCACACAGCAAATACAGAATAGTAATACATAGGCAAGGGAGTAGCCAGAAAATTGAAATAACTCCCACTTTGAACTAAAGCTCTTATGGCACTAGGGGCATATGTATCAAACGATTTTGTATTCGCAAACGTTGCGATTCGCAAAAAAACAGCGTTTGCGAATACAAAATCGCAAAACGCGATGTATGAGCCATTTTCGCATCGCATCATTAAGGAATCGCTAATTTTGTGATTCCTTATTTTTGCGTAAGCATTTAAGGAATCGCAAATTGCGATTCCTTAAATGCTATGTAACAAGCACCCAAGTTGTGCGATTTCTCCTTAAGAAATCGCAATTTACCACCAACTTCAAGTTGGTGGTAATTTGTGATTTCTTTGAAAAATGCACTTTTTGGCATTTTTCAAAGTGCCATGTGACGCAGATACATGCCCTTAGGGCATGTATGTGCGCCATATGCACACACATGCTCATTTCAGGGGTGCATCAGGGTGTCCTTATGACACCCTTGCACCCTTGAAATTATTCTTAATTTGCGATTCTCTAATTGCGAATCGCAAATTGAGAATGGCTTCCCATTCATTCCTATGGGCCTCCTCGCAATTAAGGAACAACTAGAAATCGCAAAATATTTGCGAATTTTTAAATAGATCCCGTTTTGTGATTCTCAAATAGCGATTCTCAAAAAGTCGCTATTTGAGAATCGCAATAACTGATTTTGATACATATGCCCCCAAGAAAGCAAAGTA
Source organism: Triturus cristatus (assembly GCF_964204655.1). NCBI lineage: Eukaryota > Metazoa > Chordata > Amphibia > Caudata > Salamandridae > Triturus > Triturus cristatus. The sequence goes on along the minus strand of NC_140595.1, from coordinate 454,626,744 downwards.
AATCATCACATCCCTCCCCAGAAGAGCTCTCTTGTCCAAGGATCTAGCCATTCAGCCTTCCATCAAACCCCTGACATCCACCATTTCAAATGTAATTTCTGTTATCTATTAATTTTTTCATCCACCATTCAGTCTTTCACCATTCATTCTGTCCTTCCATTTGTGTTCCCATCCATATCCAAACCTTTTCAACCATTTGCAAACCTATCCAACGTCTATTCTTCCATCCATCATTTCACTCATCCATCCCTCCATCCACCCTTTCACCCAATCCATCGATCATCCATCCACCCTTTCACCAAATCCATCCTTTCACTCATCCATCCAATCTTCCACCAATCCATCCATTCACTCATCCATCCAACCAACCATTTACCCTTTCACCCAAGCCATCCTTTCACTCATCCATCCACTCTTCCACCCATCCATCCACTCCTCCATCCAACCACTTACCCTTTCACCCATCCAGCCACTCTTTCACTTATCCATCCATCAACCATCCACCCTTTCACCAAATCCATCCTTTCACTCATCCATCATCCATCCACCCTTTCACCCAATCCATCCTCTCACTTATCCAACCACTCTTCCACTCATGAATTCCATTCACTCATCCATCCAACCATTTACCTTTTCCCCCAAGCCACCCTTTCACTCATCCATCCACTCTTCCACCCATCGATCCAATCAGTCACCCATCCATCCATTCATTCACCCTTTCACTTATTAATTCATCAATCCATCCATCATTTCTCTTATCCATCCACCCATTCACTCCCCCATCATCCAGCCTTTCACTCGCCCATCATCCACCCTTTCACTCATCAATCTATCCTTTTACTGATCTATCTTTCATAATTGGTGGTGTGAAGGGTGGGAACCCTCAGGACAGCGCACACATGCACACACTACTGTTCTTTCACATCCCCTACTGTTCACCTTTACTGGTACGATCAAATCTTTTCTACTGCTGCCTGAAGTCAGTCTGGTATTTTTCTAAATGGTCCTTGTATTTTTATTGGAGCTGTTTGTGTTTATTCTTGTATACAGACAGACATGCACAAACATTTCTCTAGTTCTCTCTTTCATTATAGACAATAAAAACAGCACATTGATTTACATTTCTTTAACAGTTTCATGGCGAGATAAAGCGTTGTCCGTTCCTTTCACACTACAAAATGAAATAGCACCGGAGAGTAACAAGACCTCTCAATTTATGGAACACAAGCAGGTACATTTGTTAGAAGATGCACGTCTTCTTGTGAGAGAAGGACCAGATTATGCTTTCAACTGCACGGATCCCCTTCTTGCATTTTTTCCAGGACCGCAACCCCCTAGGGTACCCCCACTGCCTTCACTGTGCACCCCAACTGCAAGAGGAGACTTCTTTTAACCACGCAGTGCTCTTCTGCTTCTCCAACCATGTGTGTCATATTTAAACTTCAACTTTATCTTCCGCTCGGCTCCTCAGTGGTTTTGAGCTAAGGCGCTTTAGAGGTTCAAGGTGAGATGTATGCTGTAGCAGCAGCTCAAACTGGCCATTGTCATTTTGTATGTGGCAATAAGCCACGGACAGAATGACAATGGGCAGGAGGGGCTGCAAGGAGGAGTACGAGGCGCCCCATCAGAGAGTTGAGGCCTCTGTCAGGGAACAGGTCTACTCCCTGCAGGGGCCAGAATTACAGACAAAAGGCGTCCGTTAAAACATGGGTGTCCGCAGGGGGGGCAAGGAGGGGCACTCCAGGGGGGGGGGGCACGCACCCCTGCTTGCCCCCCCCCCCCTCGGACGCCCATGATGACGTGTATTGTTTGATGATCAGATTACTGCCACTCTTTTTTCTCTGATTTCCCACTCCTCTGTGAATTTATTTTTTAGTCAATTGTGTTTCACAACAAAAATTGCAATGGATGTCTCCTCTGAATAAAACACATTTACAGCATCATTTATGCAACCAAGTGCTGGTGTGTGTGTGCCGTGCATCACAGCCGAATGAAGTTACTTTATTGTGGAGTTTTCTGATTGCGAATGTGGTTGAACTTCCAAGAATTAAATTTCCTGAGCAATTTCCCCCCGTTATGCTCATCCCTGTTACCGACGACTGAGCATTGGACATGGTAGTTTTGCTCTTGCACACACAGAGGGAGTGAGTTGGCCATCTCACATATTAAAACGAGCCCCTCTCCACTGTGCACTTAGCCGTCTACCTCACCTGCCTTTACCTCAGGTTGCCGCCTTCTGCTTTTCCACAGTAGCAACCATGCAGCACACTGCAGCGGCTCACCAAGTCACTAAGAGACGCCTTCCATTGAGGTGGCCATGATCCTCACGCCGCTCTGTGAAGGCCTCCCAAACATGGCGCTCCCATGGCACTAGCGCCTTGCCTGCTTGCTGGGATGATGCAAGTGCTTCCACACACTTGGAGGGGCCTGAGAGCTACTGGACTCCTTGCTCAGCCTCAGAGGCCTACAACGGCATTAAGCATTACATGACAGGATAGTGGATTCTATTTAATTAAAAAAGTAGGGGCACGCCGTGCCATGCCCATCCTCACACTTCAACCACTGGCTCCATCCCTAACTAAGGCTCTTCACAACCACTTGGAACTCTGCCATGACAAATTATATGGTGCGCATGCTTACAATGACACGCATGCGCACTAAAACATTATCAAGGATACAATGTTGATAAAAAGCTCCCCAACAGGAAGGTGTACTGACTGTGAATTGCTCTCATTTAGAACCACTATAAGCAACAACTATACATTTAAGGTACATTACTGTATTGATACCCTGGGGTGAAAAATTTATTTGAAGGAATAATTAGTCATATCATCAAATCTAGCACTGATTCACACGAGTTCTCCATCTTAGGTGATTTTAATTACCATCTAGAAAATGTAAACGACCAATATACAGCTTCTCTTTTAGAGTTGATGGCCAGTGCTTCGATGCAACAGTTGGTTAAGCATTCACCTCATGAGGCCGGTCACAATCTAGATGGAATTTTTACATCCAATTCCCAACTGAAAGTACAGGAGGTTTTGCCTATCTCATGGTCAGACCACAAGGCCATTTTGTTTGTATTTACCTCCACCCACCATTTTCCACGCCCTCATTCCACCTATAGGATATTTAAAGGGTGAAATTTGAAGAATATTTGCCCGCAGCAGATGCAATTAGCACTAGCATCCTCCAAACCGAACCTAATGTCCAAAGTAAACTCGGCAACTGATAGCTTCACCAACTGGGTTGAAGTGGCAGTAACTACCCTAGCTCCAGAAAAAACACTCATTAGTAAGCGCATGAAGAAATCAGAACCCTGGTTCTGTGACACACTACGTACCCAGAAGCAACTCTGTAGAAGAGCACAGAGAGGCTGGAGAATTCTTTTTACGGAATCCGAGAAAATGTTATATACACAATCTTTGAGCACATATCAAAAATGATCCTGGACAAGAAAAGTTGCTACTTCACAGAGGAAATCAGGCAGGCTGGCAATTCTAGTAAAATACTTTTTTCGACCCTAAAGGAATTAGTAACACTACCGGCCCCTACAAATAGAGGACAGCAGTGTGGCATTCTGCAACCAACTTGCAGAGCTTTTTAGGGACAAAGTGCAGTCCATTTTCGATTCCCTCACAGAGAAGGGTACTGACCTCCTAGCGGACACCCCCACCACATCACCTTTACAACCTGTCCATGATCTGGATTCCTTTGTTTCACCTAATGCAGAACAGATCTCACATATAGTCAGAGCAGTTAAATCTGGAACACTATCAGACCCGCCCCCCTAAAATATTCCAACTGGCACCTGATGCTATCAGTGAGCAACTCAGTCTACTTTTCAAAGAGATTATCAGTTCTGGCGTTTTCCCAGAGGCGTGGAAAATGGTCTCAATCCTTCCCCTATTAAAAAAACAAATTTTCACCCTAGTGACCACAACAATTACAGACCTATTGCGAGGATCCCTTTTCCGGCTAAGGTCCTGGAGAAGATCCTAAACTCCCAACTCACCGCCTTTGTGTCCTAGGAAGACCTACTGAATCCCTCACAATATGGTTTCCGTCAAGGGCATGGTACGGAGACTGCCCTGGTTATCGCAGCAGAGGAGCTTCGTACCACGCTGGACACGGGTGCAAGGGACGCCTTTATCCTATTGGAGATATATATATATATATTCACAGAAAAAACCATAGGTTTTAGGCACGTTATAGTTAGGAATTAGCATTTAAAATACCTCAGAAATTCACTGAAAAAACCATAGGTTTCAGGGGTGTTATAGTTAGCTGGACTTTTCACTTGTACAAAACCATTCAAATTCCCCCGTTATAGTTAGTTCAGCTAACTATAACTCGCGCGCCCGCAATGCACTGCTGATGAAGTCACATATTACATCACTCATGACATGGTCAGTGACATCACTCATGACATCACTGATGACATCTCAAATGACATCACTGATGACATCATCCAGTGAATGTGTGTTTTTCTGAAAATTAAATATGTTTTATATATGTATATCTCAAGGTCGATGGAAGAATAAATGGGTATATAAGTGTCTAAATGGATGATTTGTTTTTGGAATATTGATTGTGTAACTGACTGATTAAGTGTATCATATTGAATACATGGCTTAGTGAGTAATGTTTAAATATGTAAATATCTGTATCAGTCTCTCACTTTGTGTATAAGTGGCTGCATGGGTTGGTGAGTAGCTACATGGGTGTCTATATAGGTTATTGGTTGTTTTTTTGAGTATCAGACTGAGTGTCTGCATGGTTCGGTGGGGGTATTACGTACTGCATAGGTGCATGAATGAGTGACTCACTCTTTGTATGTGTTGAAGACAGCATGTGTGCAGGACTGTATGGGTGGATGAGTGTGTGTATGGGTGTGTTGGTGAGTGAATGACTGTCTCAATAGTGTCTTTATGAGTAACTACATATGTTTTAAACTAGTATATGTGACTATTGGTGTATATAAGTGAGTATATGTGAGAGTGAGAGATTGAAAGAGTTCCTGTATGAATAAGTATGTGTTTCTATAAGTGATTGTTTAAAAGAGTAAGTATGTGTAAGATTCCGTAGAAGTAAGTGTGGTGGTGTGTGTATAACTGTATATGCAAATAAATGTATGTCTGATTCTTTATTAGCATGAGTGACTATGTGTGTGAGTAACTCTATGGATGAGTGGCATTGTGTAACAGGATGTATAGGTGTATGAGTACATATGATGAGTGAATACATGTATGAGTGACTGTATAGGACTGTTGGTGAATGAGTGGATGTGTATGTGGATCTTAGAATTACAGAAGAGGTTGTTGTAACTGGTATTAGTATGTCCATTGTTTTGAAAAGTTTAGTCTCTATTTTTGAATGTGTGTATCAAAGGTTATATTAGGGTGAGAGGAGGTCTGCCACTCTATCACAAGGATGATGTCATCAGTGATGTCATCAGTGATGTCATTTGAGATGTCATCAGTGATGTCATGAGTGATGTCACTGATCATGTCATGAGTGATGTAATATGTGACGTCATCAGCAGTGCATTGCGGGCGCGCGAGTTATAGTTAGCTGAACTAACTATAACGGGGGAATTTGAATGGTTTTGTACAAGTGAAAAGTCCAGCTAACTATAACACCCCTGAAACCTATGGTTTTTTCAGTGAATTTCTGAGGTATTTTAAATGCTAATTCCTAACTATAACGTGCCTGAAACCTATGTTTTTTTCTGTGAATTTCAAAGGTTTTTTAAATGCCAATTTCTAACTATGCCTACAGAGATAGGACATGTGAAGAAAGAAGAAAAAATGCACAGAAAGAAAAAAAAGAAGTGCAGAAAGAAGCAACAGAAGTCCTCAAAGACGAAGAAAAGTGCAGGAAGAAGGATAACGTGCAGAAAGAACAAAAAGAAGAGCAGAAAGAAGCCTTGTTGCAAAATCATCCTGTACCCTCAACTTTTCCAGACGGATACTGGTGGTAACTGAGTCTGACTAACCAGTCCTAGAGCCAGTGCTATGTTAAAAGACACTTAGAATACAGTGAAAACACCTACATACACTAGGGAACATTATGCGTTGGGGTCCCCCTGTGATTAGCATGACCTCCTCTGTAAGCCCCTAGTATATAATAGGGCAGGGGGATTAAAACTACCTCTTAAAACAGGCCGCAGGGCGTTTTTGCACACGTTAACTCAGGCCCCGTCCCCTCCCTTCACCACTGTGTAAACACGCCCTGTGTCCATTTTTAGTTGGGAGATTAAGTTCATTTGAATCCTGAGGGTCCCTAGGGTCCAACTAGCCCACTAGGTACCTCCAGTAAGTGCCACAGAGCTGCGTTGCAGAGAGGTGTAAAAAGTGGCACGGCCTGGACCACCTCTCTGCAATGCAGCTCAGTGGCGCTTACTGGAAGCACTTGGTGGGCTAGTTAGCCCCCAGGGGCCCTCAGTATTGAAGGAAAATTATATCCCCAATTTAAAACGTGCCATAGTGCGTGTTTGCACACGTCACCTCAGGCCCCGTCCCCTCCCTTCACCACTGTGTAAACGTGCCCTGTGGCTGTTCTAAGTTGAGAGATTAAGTCCCCTTGAATCCTAAGGGTCCCTAGGGTCAAACTAGACCACTAGGTACCTCCAGTAAGGGCCACAGAGCTGCGTTGCAGAGAGGTGTAAAAAGGGGCTTGGCCTCACAACACCTGTCTGCAGCGCAGCTCCCTGGTGCATACTGGAGATGCCTGTTGGGCTAGTTGGCCCTCAGGGACCCTCAGTATTGAAGAGGAATTAATTCCCCAACTTACAACTCGCCAGTGGGCGCGTTTGCAGAGTGCTGCAAGGAGGGGGCGTGGCCTCCGGCACGATGCCAGTCTTTTATTTTTTTTAATTTTTTAAGAAGGGGGGCTGTGTGGTTCCCCTTCTTATTCTAATTTATTGGCCCTGATGACCCCATCCCCCTGTCTCCTAATTATATTTTTTTGACCCCAATCCCCAGGGCCGGCCACTGCTTTTTATTATTTTTAAAAAATATATATTTATAGACACACCTAGGACATGCTGGACAAACCGTACGTACCTATCACCATGACGATTTGCGTGACATTCATTAAAAGGCGACTATGCATACAATGAATCCACGTGGAATGTATTTACACCACTAGTGAAGCTCTGACATGTCTGATGCCCTACCGTGCCTAATCCCGGTAGACACCCTTGTCGTTTATTTATACAAACATGGGTAGCTATTGACGGGCACATTTAATACACATGCACACCAAGCCATTCAAAGGGGATTCGACAAAAATTCGACCAAAACTATGCAAGAAACCCCCCTCACGGTTAATAAAACACACATCCACTGCCGGATGTGTAATACTTTTTATTTTACTCTCTGGAAAGGGGACGAACATCACTTGAGAGTCACAGCACACTCCTGGCAGAGCCCAATGCTGTGTTACACCCACCATTGCCTGCTGAGTGCCACACACCTCTGTGTTGTATTCCACTAGCTAGTGCATATGCTGTGACACTCTCTAGCCCATGTGCACTGTAACACCACCCCGTGAATATGTCATGCCACACTTGTCTTCGCACGGGTTATATTGCCCCATCTAACGTGCCTTCCTCGATGCCTATGTTATAACGCACACTGCTATGCCATACATATTACAATCTGGGATCCATATCTTAGTCACAATGCATATGCAACGTTACACTCCCCAGCACATATTTTATATTACAACTTTAGAGACTAGTTAGGTTACACAACACTGCCCTGTGCATATTACACTCCAAGTGGCATATCGCATAGCACGCGCTAGTGCCTGTGCTATCTCGCGCTCTCCAATGAATCTGTCATTGCGCACAATGTATTGCATATTATATTTCACGCCCGGTTCATCTTATATCACACTTTTTGGTGCATAGTTTATACCATACACTATATCTAGTTTTCATTTTCAATCGTGCTCTCAGGAAAATGTTCTATATAACACTGTGTTCACCTACCCTTTTCACGGGCATTACATTTTGCGATAGGGGGTGGAGGGTCAGGGGGTGTTTCTGCCAAGTGAGCCCGGAGTCACAGTCACAAACGTCCTCTTCTTCCTGAATAAAAGTGAGATTATGCTGCATACTTGTTCATATTTTAAGTAGTTCACACAGACACACATTTTAAAAACAATAAAGTTCCTAATACCCGCCTTCTCTGAACAGTTAGCTTGCTGCCCCATCCCCCTCCTCCCTATCCTCTGTTGTGTGAATCCATGGACTAGCCTCCTCCCTCCTGCCATGCATGGTCTGATGTGCTGCCACTGCCCTCAATTTAGTATGATGTACCAGTCCACTCCTCCTGCCCTCCATTGCCCAATTCTATGCCCCATCATTGACCTCCTGCTTAAACTCTGTGCTTAGCTTGCTGCCCCTATTCTCCTTCCCCCTGCCCTCCGATGTCTTTGTGCATGCCCCTGCTCCATCCTTTTTGCCCACCATGTTCCATGGACCTGCCACTCCTATCTACTCTGAGTGTTCTGTTGAGCTGCCACTCCCCTCCCACCTGCCTAGCATTGTCAGATGACTGTAACCTCTCCCTGCCACCTCCACCCTGCCTGTCCACGTGCCATGCCCCTATCCTCTTCCTCCTGTCCTACATGGTCCATTGTACTGCCACACCCTTCTGCCCTCCCTGGTCTGTTGTGCTGCAACTGCTCCTCTTGCCTGCCCCGTGCGGTCTGTTGTGAGGCCCCTTCCCCTGAACTTTCTTGTCTGTGCACAGGTCCTGACCCTCCCTTCTATCCTCCATCGTCCTTTGTGCATGCCCCTGCACCCTCCTTCTTGCCCATCATAGCCATTGTGCTACCACTAACCCTCCCACTTGCCATGCATGGTCTTCTGTGCTGCCATGGCCCCTCCCACCTTCCCTGTGTGGTCAGTTAGCTGCCCCTGAACCCCTCCCACCTTCCCTCCATGGTCTGTGTGTATGCCATCACAGTCTCACTGTTGCTCTTCATGGTGTGTCTTGCTTCTAGTGCCCATCCTGCCTGACCTCCATGGCTATCTTGCTGCTCCTGCCCTGCCCCCTTGCCCCCAGCCCTCTGTTTACATGTGCAGACCCCTACTCCCTCCCTCCTGGCTTGTCTGTTCCATTGTAATGCCCCTGATCCATCCCTCCTGCCCTTTATGGTCTGTTATGCTGCAGCTTTCTCTCCTGTCTGTCCATTATGGTCCTGCCTCTTGCCCCTCTGTTCTCTGTTGTCCATGTGCATGGTCCTGTCCCCACCCTCTTGCTTTCTATGGATTGTTGTGCTGCACTCCCGTCCCGCATGCCCTGTGTGGTGTATTGTGCTGCTGCAAACCCTGATGCCTGCCCTGCAGGGTCAGTTTGGTGCACCTCTCCATGTCCCTCCTGTCCTCTGTTATCCAAGTCCATGTCCCTACCCCAGTTCCTTCCATGATCCAATGTACCATACTTGCGAACATTTTGAACTTGGTAAGAGGGAGATTTTGAAAAAAAACTGGGGTATTGATTTTCCCCTTTGAGTTACATTGAAAAAGAGGAGATTGTAGACAGGAGACAGATAAAATAAAGCCCATTTGAGCTTAAAAACATTGGAAGTTTCCTGGCTGAATCGGGTCTGTTGGCATGTATGGTTGTACTACCATTGCCTCTTCCTTCTGCCCACAATGGTCTATCACATTGCCACAGCCTCTCTTGCAAGTCCTGTATTGTTGGTTTGTTGCCCCTGCCCCCCTTTCCACTGCCCTCCATAGTCTGTTGTGCTGCCACGGCCCTTCCTGCCTGCTCAGTGTGGTTAAATTGTGGCCTTTGCACCCTCCTACCTGCCTTCAATTTTCAGAGTCCGTGCCCCTGGCCTCTGCCTCTCAACAGTATCCTGATGAACAACTAGATTGCTAACATTCTATATTTATTACAAAAGTGTGGAACGCCTGACGTCATCTTGATGTAATCAAAACTGTAATACCTAGAGCATTTCCTTTAGAAATTACATATATGCGAGGGTCTTATTGGCATCAAAATTATGGTTAGTGCTCTAAAAGACTAAAATAAGGACATATTTTCTCAGTTTTCAAATAGCGAGAAAGCACTTTTAAATTATTTGTTACCTTTATGTTTTTTTATCCAGTTGACCACTTGATTAAATGTTGCACTTAGGGGAGAGGATGTGGTGTTACTTCCAGAACTGCAGACTTTGCAACTGGGGAACCAGGTTGGAGTTTCTGCTTCAGCTCGACATTCTGTGATTCTGGTCAAATCACTTAGTCTCCCCATGTCTACAACCAAAATAAATTTGTTCTTGTGTGATGTAACCAATGCTCATGTAAAGCACTCCAATACCTGACAAGTCTGCACTATATAACACTGCAAAAACACAAAATAATAAGTGTTTTGCACACTTCTGTCATTGGGCTATATTTGGGCTACATCTGGGTGATTTGGGGCTACATTTGGGCTCTTTTGTCTCCGGTGGCCATCTTGGGAGATTTATTTGTTATGAAGTTTCCTAATTTCCTCATGTACTGCAGTCTCCTCAGTAGGAAATGCTTTCAGTTTTTTACTTTGATTCCATCATGAAGGTATTCAGATATGTCACACATTTGCCATAAATTCTGAATGTTAGCACTCTAGTTGCTCATTAGATCACTGTAGTAAAACTACTGTTCACCATGGAAGTCTTCTCCTGGTCGTAAAACTGCATGTTTCAGTCTGCATGTCAGAAGTTTTTAATGAAATAGAAGAGGATTTGAGAAGTCACTCAAAATGTGCCCTCATTTTCTTTCTTCAGCATTAATCATAATTTCTATGGCAAAATGAACCCCCTCATTGTGTTTCTTTTTAAATTAAATGTTTTAAGTGTTACCAGTTTATTCCAATCAAGATGGCTTCAGGTGTGCCATACTTTTGTCATAATGAAGACAGTAAACGCTCTAGTTGTTTTTAAGAACACTCTGGGACATTATGTCATTGGGCTATACTTGGGCTACATCTGGGTGATATTTGGGCTACATTTGGGCTCTTTTGTCTCTGGTGGCCATCTTGGCAGACTTATTTGTTATGAAGTTTCCTAATTTCCTCATTTACTGCAGTCTCCTCAGTAGGAAATACTTTCAGTTTTTTACTTTGATTCCAAAGGCATTCAGATGTGTCACACATTTGCCATAAATTCAGAATGTTAGCACTCTTTTTGCTCATTAGATCACTGTAGTTAAGCTACTGCTCACCAGGGAAAACTGCTGCTGTATTGAAAGTGCATGTTTCAGTCTGCTTGTCAGAATTTTTTTATGAAATAGAAGAGGATTTGAGAAGTCACTCAAAATGTGCCCTAATTTTTCTTTCTGCAGCACTAATCATACTTTTTATGGAAAAATGAACCCCCTCATTTTGTTCCTTTTTAAATTAAATGTTTTAAGAGTTACCACTTTAATCCAAGCAAGATGGCTTCAGGTGTGCCATACGTTTATCATAAGTAGGACTGTTAGCGCTCTAGTTGTTCTTTGGAACACTCTGGGAAGCTGCAGTAGAACACAAAGGAATCAACTGACAGTCTCTGCCCTTGTTGGATGTACATGTTTTACTGAGAATGTCAGACTTCATTGTCACATGACTGAGAAAGATAATATGAATTTACAGAAAATAAGCTCTCAGTTTAGCTTATAGATCACCTTCCAAACCTCTGTGGCAAAAGCATGAGAAAATATTTTTCTCTCAATCATGATATCCCAGCAGAAGGCTTTTTCACATGGTGAAATCACCTTAGAACATACCACAATTCCTAAAATGAGTATGGTACCATCAACAAATGATTTATAATGTAACTAAAGTCTTAAAACCTTCTATTAACTGAAATGCTTTTTAATGAGGTGCTATCATGTATATTGGTTCCAAGATGGCTGCCAACACTTCTTGGATGAAGTGCTGACAGCCAATCAGATCTCAGGATGAGATGTGTGGTTAGGCTCCGCCCACATATATATATATGATTTTACTTTTGATTTTCTCAGGAACTACTGAACAGATTGACACCAGACCTGCAAAAGGCACATCCCTGACCTGAGGACTACCTCTCTGCCAAATTTCAAGTAATTCTGTTCAGCCGTTCGGGCTGTACCTTGGACTAAAGGTCCCTATGGAAAATTGCATGGGGAAAACGCGTTTTGGGACCCCCCTTTTTTCTCAGCCCCTGCTTGACGAATCCCCCTGAGACTTTCAGGGTAGGAGCGGAGCGGAGCGCCCCACCTATTTTGAAAATTGCGCGAGGATTCGTCAACTGGCGCCAAAGTTATTCCAAATAGAATGTTGCGGATTTCCTATGGAAACACGGTCCTAACTATAACTATCTACTGGCGACCGCCAGTAGATAATATATATATATATATATATATATATATATATATATATATATATATATATATATAATTCAGTCTGGCCCAAGTTCGGAGGCTCCCGGGTGCTCTGAGGTGGTGCACGCGAGGCGCAGCAGGACCCGCTGCGAATACAAGAATTCAGCTTTTCCCATAGGGAAGTTTTTTCCTCATGCACTCCCGTGTGACGGAGTCAAAAACCACACCGGGTTTTAGATCAAATTACAGTTTCTTTATTTCAGCATCCAGCAAAACCTAACGCGTTTCGGTCTCTACGGAGACCTTGCTCAAGGTAGTGTGTTTGACAAAATTTGTGCTTTTAAATAAAGGGGAAAGGGGAGAAATCAATTGGGTTACATCACTTCCTGTACGTTGTACAGGCATTCTGGGACATGTAGTTTGTTGATTCAACAAATAGCGCAAAACGTTGATTTTTATCTTTTTCACAGAAAGCATACTTCCAAAATTAAAGTTTCTTATAGTTTTTGCATTTAACTCATGCATTTGTTGTCATACTAGATAACATAAAGAGTTAAATTGACAAACCTCCACGAAATTATATCAAGGCCCTCCAGTGGGCAAAACCTGTTTCGCACTAAATTCTTTTCGTCAATTTAGATGCTAGTGCAAGAGTTCACCAATTTTTTAAAATTATAATCATACATTTCAATTGATGTGTTATTTGAACAATTTAGATAAGTATAATAAAGCCCTCTAGTGGGCGGACCATTCCACACCATAATTCGTGATTCAACGTTTCACTGTGCAAAATAAATGATTGTTCAAACATGTCCAGAATGAAGAAAAATGTGTGAGAAAAAATGTGTGAATTTGCAAAGAGTGAGCAACAGTCATTATCTGATAAGTATGTAAGTACATCTTTACAGGTGGCAGTGTAGTTCTTCATCTTGATTATGCCCGAACGGGCTCAAGGTCCGAAAATTCATAATATGTTTGGACTCTTTTTGTCTCATCACCAGTTCACGATCTCCGCCTCTTCTATTTGGTCCAACACTTTCGATTCCATAGAAATTTAAGGATTTCCAATCACCTTTATGTTCCTTCTCCATGTGTCTAGCCATGGCATTACTGCGATCAGAGTTAATTGTCGCACGGACATGCTCCAAAATCCGTAGTTTGAGTTCTTTTTTGGTGCTTCCAATATATTTCTTTAAGCATGGGCACTCAAGGGCGTACACAACAAACTGAGTTTTGCAATTAATTAATTGTTCGATTTTCCATGTTTTTTTGTTTGCCATCTGTAACTCCTTAGTTGTCTTCGCAATGCAACAAACTTTGCATCCTGAACATTTGTAGAATCCTTTCGGTCTACGCCATGCTTCGGGTTTTTTTGGTTCCTGAAAATGACTATGAATCAATTTGTCCTTCAGGTTTTTTGCCCTTCGATAGGTCACATTTGGGTGATCTCCTACAATTTGAGACACTGTAGGGTCCATGTGGAGAATGTGCCAGTTTTTTTTAAGAATCCTTATGATTGCTTGGTTGGCCGTTGAGTGAGTGGTGATGAAGCGTATTTTATCTGATTCGTCCTTTGTTGATTGATGTTTGTCCATCAATAAATCAGTTCTATTAATCATTGTAGAGCGATTAGAGGCAATTTGAATCCAAGCTGGGTTATATTTTCGTTTTAAAAACCTATTTTTGGATAGGTCTTTTTGTTGTTGCCAGTCGTTCTCGTTTGAACAAATTCTTTTGATTCGGAGAAATTCTCCATACGGGATGTTTTGTAGAAGGCTAGGTTGATGAAAACTCTGAGCATGTAGGACCGCATTTGTCGCGGTGCTTTTACGGTGTAATGTAGTATGCAATACATTGTCTTTAACGAAAATCTCCGTATCCAGAAACACAACCCTAGAGTCACTGATTGTATAGGTAAAGTTTAAACCAAAATTGGAGTTGTTCGTTTTCCGATCTCCATGCCCATGTCTTTTCCCATTGCCCCATTGTCAGGCAGGCATACGACGGGCTAAAAGAAAAGCCCATTGCGGTGCCTTTTGCTTGCCGGTAGATTTCATTTCCAAATAAGAAGATATTTTGCTCCAGGCACATCGAAATCATCTCCAACAGCATGTTATTATGATCAGTCAGTTGTATGCTTCTGTCCTTAAGGAAAGATTTAACTGCTTCAATGCCAATTTTATTTTCAATATTGGAGTATAGGGATATTACATCCATTGTGATCAATTTGTACGTTGGTTGCCATGGAGTGTCCTGTAATCTTCTTAGCATGTCACCCGTGTCTTTTATGTAAGATGTTAAGCCCTTTACATAGGGTAATAGAAACACATCAATGTAGTTGGCAATAGGTTCTAATAATGCCCCTTTGGCGGAGATTATTGGTCTTCCTGGCGGTCTAGTGGCGTGTTTATGGGCTTTTCTTTTAGCCCGTCGTATGCCTGCCTGACAATGGGGCAATGGGAAAAGACATGGGCATGGAGATCTGAAAACGATCAAGCGGTCCAAAAAACCATAGCATGGCTAAGGTATATAGACGATTTATTGCTAATTTGGGAAGGAACAAATGAGGAATTTGAAAGGTACTTCGAAATTTTGAACAACTCCAATTTTGGTTTAAACTTTACCTATACAATCAGTGACTCTAGGGTTGTGTTTCTGGATACGGAGATTTTCGTTAAAGACAATGTATTGCATACTACATTACACCGTAAAAGCACCGCGACAAATGCGGTCCTACATGCTCAGAGTTTTCATCAACCTAGCCTTCTACAAAACATCCCGTATGGAGAATTTCTCCGAATCAAAAGAATTTGTTCAAACGAGAACGACTGGCAACAACAAAAAGACCTATCCAAAAATAGGTTTTTAAAACGAAAATATAACCCAGCTTGGATTCAAATTGCCTCTAATCGCTCTACAATGATTAATAGAACTGATTTATTGATGGACAAACATCAATCAACAAAGGACGAATCAGATAAAATACGCTTCATCACCACTCACTCAACGGCCAACCAAGCAATCATAAGGATTCTTAAAAAAAACTGGCACATTCTCCACATGGACCCTACAGTGTCTCAAATTGTAGGAGATCACCCAAATGTGACCTATCGAAGGGCAAAAAACCGGAAGGACAAATTGATTCATAGTCATTTTCAGGAACCAAAAAAACCCGAAGCATGGCGTAGACCGAAAGGATTCTACAAATGTTCAGGATGCAAAGTTTGTTGCATTGCGAAGACAACTAAGGAGTTACAGATGGCAAACAAAAAAACATGGAAAATCGAACAATTAATTAATTGCAAAACTCAGTTTGTTGTGTACGCCCTTGAGTGCCCATGCTTAAAGAAATATATTGGAAGCACCAAAAAAGAACTCAAACTACGGATTTTGGAGCATGTCCGTGCGACAATTAACTCTGATCGCAGTAATGCCATGGCTAGACACATGGAGAAGGAACATAAAGGTGATTGGAAATCCTTAAATTTCTATGGAATCGAAAGTGTTGGACCAAATAGAAGAGGCGGAGATCGTGAACTGGTGATGAGACAAAAAGAGTCCAAACATATTATGAATTTCCGGACCTTGAGCCCGTTCGGGCATAATCAAGATGAAGAACTACACTGCCACCTGTAAAGATGTACTTACATACTTATCAGATAATGACTGTTGCTCACTCTTTGCAAATTCACACATTTTTTCTCACACATTTTTCTTCATTCTGGACATGTTTGAACAATCATTTATTTTGCACAGTGAAACGTTGAATCACGAATTATGGTGTGGAATGGTCCGCCCACTAGAGGGCTTTATTATACTTATCTAAATTGTTCAAATAACACATCAATTGAAATGTATGATTATAATTTTAAAAAATTGGTGAACTCTTGCACTAGCATCTAAATTGACGAAAAGAATTTAGTGCGAAACAGGTTTTGCCCACTGGAGGGCCTTGATATAATTTCGTGGAGGTTTGTCAATTTAACTCTTTATGTTATCTAGTATGACAACAAATGCATGAGTTAAATGCAAAAACTAGAAGAAACTTTAATTTTGGAAGTATGCTTTCTGTGAAAAAGATAAAAATCAACGTTTTGCGCTATTTGTTGAATCAACAAACTACATGTCCCAGAATGCCTGTACAACATACAGGAAGTGATGTAACCCAATTGGTTTCTCCCCTTTCCCCTTTATTTAAAAGCACAAATTTTGTCAAACACACTACCTGTGAGCAAGGTCTCCGTAGAGACCGAAACGCGTTAGGTTTTGCTGGATGCTGAAATAAAGAAACTGTAATTTGATCTAAAACCCGGTGTGGTTTTTGACTCCGTCACACGGGAGTGCATGAGGAAAAAACTTCCCTATGGGAAAAGCTGAATTCATATATATATATATATATATATATATATATATATATTACCTAATTACCTACTGGCGATCGCCAATAGGTAGATATAGTTAGGACCTATTTTCCATAGGAAATCTGCACCATTCTATTTGGAATAACGTTGGCGCCGATTGACGAATCTTCGTGAAGTTTTCCAAACTTTTGGCCAGCTCTGGTCCGCTCCTATCCTGAAAATTTCACGGTGATTCGTCAAGCCGGGGCCGAGATAAAAGGGGGGTCCCAAAACGCGTTTTCCCCATGCATTTTCCCATAGGACCTGTTGACGCAGCTACAGCCTGAACTGCTGAACGGAATTACACCAAATTTGGCAAAGAGGTAGTCCTCAGTTCAGACTCATGCCTTTTGCTTAAATGGTGTAAATCCATTCAGTAGTTCCTGAGAAAATTAGACTTAAAAAGATAGATATATCTATGGCCTCGGAGGATACGCGCACCCTCCCCGCATCCAGCGCGCACCCTGCCGTGCACGAGCTGTATTCTAATTGGCTGTCAACACTCCAGATCAGGAAGTGTTGGCAGCCATCTTGTGCCTCGGTAGAACGAGGCACAAGAAACCTATAAAACAAACGTGAAAAACGTGACAAGGGGACTGGGTAGAAACACCCTCACCCCCAGGGCCAAAAAAAGCATTTTTAAAAAAAAATTATCGGCGAGATTTGCACACCCAGCGTGAATTTCGGCCGAAAATAAAAAAAAAGAAGCGTGTTGCTCCCGCGCTTCTTTGGTAATTGGCCCCCGGGGGGGCCAAATCCTGGGGGCAGAATTAAAAAAGAGTGTGGGGGTCCCAATCCCCCCCACACTGCCCCAGGGACCTATGCAGCCCCCCTCCATTAAAAAACAAAAAAAAACAGGGCCATGTCCCGGGGGATGGGGTCCCCGGGGCCAAAAAAATGGAAAAAGAAGGGGGGCTACACAGCCCCCCTTCTAAAAAAAAAGAAGAAGAAAAAAGACCGGGATCGGTCCGAGGCCACGCCCCATCCTTACACAACTAATTCCCCTTGAATACTGGGGGTCCCTGGGGGCCAACTAGCCCACCAGGAACCTCCAGTCTGCGCCAGGGGGCTGCGTTGCAGAGAGGTGTAATGAGGCCACACCCCTTTTTACACCTCTCTGGAACGCAGCTCTGTGGTGCTTACTGGAGGTACCTGGTGGCCTAGTTGGCCGCTAGGGGACCTCAGGATTCAAGGGGACTTAATCCCCCAACTTAAAATGCGTCACGGGGGTGCATTTGCACAGTGGTAAAGGTAGGGGCGGGGCCTGAGGTGATATGTGTGCAAACACGCCCTGTGGCACATTTTAAGTTAGGGAATTAATTCCTCTTCAATCCAGAGGTCTCCTAGGGGCCAACCAGCCCACCAGATACCTCCAGGAAGCACCACGGAGCTGCGTTGCAGAGTGTTGTAAAAAGGGGCGTGGCCTCCGAACACCGCTCTGCAACGCAACTCCCTGACGCATACTGGAGGTACCTGGTGGGCTAGTTGGCCCCCAGTGGACCGCAGGATTGAAGAGGAATTAATTCCCCAACTTAAAACTCGCCACAGGGCGTGTTTGCACACGTCACCTCAGGCCCCGCCCCCTTCCTCTACCATTGTACGAATATTCCTCTAAAATCAGCCGAACTACGAATTCCAATTTATTCACCTGTTATCAGGAGAGAACCCAGGGCTGCATCTTTTAGCCCAGCACTGACCCTGAAAAGTAATTCTAAGCGTACTTACTAGTAACTTGTATTTCCTTCCTTGGAATCCATTGTGTGGTTTTCAGCAGAAAAGTTTCTAAGTGTCCATTTTCGAAACGTACAAATATTCCTCTAAAATCAGCTGAACTACGCATTCCGATTTACTCAACTGTTCTCAGGAGAGAACCCAGTGCTGCATCTTTTAGACCAGCAGTGACCCTGAAAAGTAATTCTAAGCGTACTTACCAGTAACTTGTATTTCCTTCCATAGGAATCCATTGTGTGGTTTTCAGCAGAAAAGTTTCTAAGTGTCCATTTTTAAAATGTACAAATATTCCTCTAAAATCAGCCGAACTACGAATTCCAATTTACTCACCTGTTATCAGGAGAGAACCCAGTGCTGCATCTTTTAGACCAGCACTGACCCTGAAAAGTAATTCTAAGCGTCCTTACCAGTAACTTGTATTTCTTTCCATAGGAATCCATTGTGTGGTTTTCAGCAGAAAAGTTTCTGTGTCCATTGTTGAAACGTACAAATATTCCTCTAAAATCAGCAGAACTACGAATTACGATTTACTCACCTGTTATCAGGAGAGAACCCAGGACAGCATCTTTTAGCCCAGCACTGACCCTGAAAAATAATTCTAAGCGTACTTACCAGTAACTTGTATTTCCTTCCATAGGAATCCATTGTGTGGTTTTCAGCAGAAAGGTTTCTAAGTGTCCATTTTTGAAACGTACAAATATTCCTCTAAAATCAGCCGAACTACGAATTGCAATTTATTCACCTGTTATCAGGAGAGAACCCAGGGCTGCATCTTTTAGCCCAGCACTGACCCTGAAAAGTAATTCTAAGCGTACTTACCAGTAACTTGTATTTCCTTCCATAGGAATCCATTGTGTGGTTTTCAGCAGAAAGGTTTCTAAGTGTCCATTTTTGAAACGTACAAATATTCCTCTAAAATCAGCCGAACTACGAATTCCAATTTATTCACCTGTTATCAGGAGAGAACCCAGGGCTACATCTTTTAGCCCAGCACTGACCCTGAAAAGTAATTCTAAGCGTACTTACTAGTAACTTGTATTTCCTTCCTTGGAATCCATTGTGTGGTTTTCAGCAGAAAAGTTTCTAAGTGTCCATTTTCGAAACGTACAAATATTCCTCTAAAATCAGCTGAACTACGCATTCCGATTTACTCAACTGTTCTCAGGAGAGAACCCAGTGCTGCATCTTTTAGACCAGCAGTGACCCTGAAAAGTAATTCTAAGCGTACTTACCAGTAACTTGTATTTCTCTCCATAGGAATCCATATTGTGGTTTTCAGTAAAAAAGTTTCAAAGTGTCCATTTTTGAAACGTACAAATATTCCTCTAAAATCAGCCGAACTACGAATTACGATTTACTCACCTGTTATCAGGAGAGAACCCAGTGCTGCATCTTTTAGACCAGCACTGACCCTGAAAAGTAATTCTAAGCGTACTTACCAGTAACTTGTATTTCTTTCCATAGGAATCCATTGTGTCGTTTTCAGCAGAAAAGTTTCTGTGTCCATTGTTGAAACGTACAAATATTCCTCTAAAATCAGCCGAACTACAAATTCCAATTTACTCACCTGTTATCAGGAGAGAACCCAGGGCTGTATCTTTTAGCCCAGCACTGACCCTGAAAAGTAATTCTAAGCGTACATACCAGTAACTTGTATTTCCTTCCATAGGAATCCATTGTGTGGTTTTCAGCAGAAAAGTTTCTAAGTGTCCATTTTTTAAACTTACAAATATTCCTCTAAAATCAGCCGAACTACGAATTACGATTTACTCACCTGTTATCAGGAGAGAACCCAGGGCTGCATCTTTTAGACCAGCACTGACCCTGAAAAGTAATTCTAAGCATACTTAACAGTAACTTGTATTCCCTTCCATAGGAATCCATTGTGTGCTTTTAAGTAGAAAAGTTTCTAAGTGTCTATTTTCACAAACTAAAAATATTCCTAAAAATTTGGCTGTTTGACTTAAACACATTCTTTCAACTGTTTACAGGAGATTCACCTGTGCTGGATCCAGGATCCACCACTGAGTAAGAAAAAGTAACAATAACACTACTTACCTGCTAAGTGAATTTTCTGCCATAGGATAACATTGGTGATTTTATGTGAAACATTTTCTAAGTGTCAACTTTTAAAATACAATAATAGTCCTTAAAAATCACTACTGTTACCAAAATGCTTTTACTCAACTGTTTAGAGGAGATGTCCAAGCACTGAATCTAGCATCCAGTCCTGTGGTTAGAAAAGTAATCCATAAAGTAACTAATTGCATTTGACTAGAAATTCACATTGAGCTCAATGTTGCTTTGTGTTTGAAATTGTGTTGCCCATTGCAACAACTGTAACTACCGTACTTAAAAGTCTATTGCCTATTTGCAAAGTATTTACACTAAAGTAATTCATTCTGAGAAAGTATATGTTGTATTGTAATGTATAATGTAAATAAAAAAATAAAATATCTGAAAATAAACAGTTTAAACAATGTAGTAAATCAGTATAAGAAAAATCAGTATAACAATTAATACATAAAAAATTGTCATTTACAAAACCTTTGAAATTCACTTAAAAAACCATAGGTTTCAGGCCTGATATTGTTAGGAATTAGCATTTAAAAAACCTTTGAAATTCACTGAAAAAACCATAGGTTTCAGGCCTGATACAGTTTGGAGTAAGCATTTAAAAAACCTTTGAAATTCACTTAAAAAACCATAGGTTTCAGGCCTGATATAGTTAGGAATTCGCATTTAAAAAACCTTAGAAATTCACTGAAAAAACAATAGGTTTTAGGGGTGTTATAGTTAGTTGGACATTTCACTCGAACAAAACCATTGAAATTCCTCCGATATAGTTAGTTGTACTAACTACATCTCGCGTGCCCACAATCCACTGCTGATGATGTCACATATTACATCATTCATGACATGGTCAGTGACATCACTGATGACATCTCAAATGACATCACTGATGACATCACTGATGACATCATCCAGTGAATGTGGTTTGGTTCGTTATTTAAATATGTATTATATATCTATATATATATATATATAGCAATTTGCATTGAAGAATGGGTGGATATATAAATATAAATATATATATAGATCAGTGGCGGCTGGTGACATTTGAAAGTGCTGAGGCGTAAAGGTTGTGGCTGAGTGCAGTATGGTGAGTCAGCCTAGCGAGCGTGCCAGACCAGCATCAGAGGGGTTCGGGGGGATTCTCTCTCAAGAACATTTTGAAAAAAGAGAAGGCAAATGGTGAATTTTCAAGCAAATTTGAGAGAACAAGAAGGTTAATAAAGCAATTGTGAAAGAGCACCTACATAGTCATAGCCCTTAACTACTTTGTAAAAATAAAATAGTATCAGTGCCCTTACCTTAAACCCTAAGGTTTTGAAAAGCAGAAAAGGAGATTGGGTTCTATGTAACCCCTCTCTGTCCAAACATGTGCACTTCTCCAGGCTGTAACAAGTGCAGAAAAGGAAAATATTACACAATTAGCTGTGGCAATCAATTCTTTAAGTGGTCTTGTGCCCATTCCATGCCCTCTAATTCTCCAACATATGCAAATCAGTCTAGACCCTGCTCCATTGGAGCAGTCCAGCCTCGGAGAGTGAACACATCTGTTAATGCACAGAACACTACCAATTCTTTAATATCTGACACTGGGATGATACATTTCTACTATGAGGCTAGCAGAGCAAATTAATGTAACAAAAGCAGCAATGTCAAGTAGAAAAGTTAATAACTCTGGAAATCACGTTTAATTGCTTACATTGTGGATGGAACAGGCTGAGCATGGTCTTTGTCTGATCTTTCATGGTCGAATGCTACATTTTTTTGAGTGTCACAACATTCTGTGATTCCTTGAAGAGCAGACCTTGTGCAAACACAGGGAAAGGAGAACACACTCTGCTACTGCTGTAACACCCAGCAGGTGGTCAACGTAAAACCAATACTGTATTTGCATAAAGATTGTGTTGGTATTTTATAAAGCGTGAACCTAGCTGGCAACATCAAAATGCAGCCTTTCTGGGCATCAGGGCGCTAGAATTTGGAGGGGACATGATTTAAGAATGAGGGCGTCATCAATCCCTTGCTAGATGAAGGTGATATTAGCCCTTATGTGTGGATTATCATTTCATGGTGTTTTTATGTCAATTGGTGGCCGTACACTGGACTGAATTTAATCTCCTGGTAACAGTGCATTCACTGCCCACTCCAGCTTTTGCCGGCATGGACTCGTAAATCAGTTGACATTAAATCCACAAGAGATGGAGCATGCAAGGCTTTTAAAAAATGCCCATGGCCCAGTACATAATGGTAACAGAAACAAGTAGACTAATATACAGACACACACATGTGCACACTCGCGGCCCCATACAAAGACACATCCACTTACACATGCTAAAACATCCACACACCCTTACGTACACAGACATATACTGTCACGTGAAAAAGTGCACCGCACACACAAAAAAGCCACATTCAGACACACATTGATACACACAAACTCTCAGACACACTCTCCCACATATGCATCTGTACAAACGGATAACTCTGCTCTGTTAAAAGCTCTGCTGGTGGTTACCCTGAAATGCTCAGATGTTCTCTGTGTCAATATGCGGCCCTGGTTCCGCTGCAGTGAGCAGGGAAGTTGTCTATTTGGTGACGTGTCAGTCCAGCAGCTGAGTCCTTTAAGCATTTTTCTTATTACATTTTTCTTAGTACATTTAATTTTGCCCCACAGGAGCACCGGCCAAACGCGGCCCTCAAAACCTTCTTACCGTGGAAATAAGTGTGCAGGAGGCTGAGGGACCGGGAAAAGTTCAAAGAGCTGCTGTATAAACAATGCAAGTGTAAAGATGAGCAAAGCTCCAGTACTGTGGTAAAGAATCGTCGCTGTGCATGAGTGTGCGTGCGTGCGTGCATGTTTATGAAGCTGGGGTGTAATGGAAGGGGAAAACTTGAAAAAATACACATATAGAAGCCCTGCTTCAAAATGTTCTGAATTTGCACTCATTTTGAGTGGTTTGAACAATTACATCGTTAAAGTCCCATGAAGGGTGTTTTCACCCATTTTTGGAGTTTTAAATAGAGAGGCCTTCTTTTCATCCACAAATTGTGCAGCATGTCTTGTGTTATACCCCGGGATGGTTCTGAGGCAGGCGCTGGGTAACATGAAAAGAATAATTGGGGCCTTATTTCATCAGTGGGCTGAGCTACAGAAGGGAGTCGCTTTTACATTAGCATGAATTTATTGCTTTTACTGTGCACGAGAGGGAGAGAGGTTGAGAAATATGTCTGCCTGTGCATGTAGATATGTGCACAGGTGCGTGTACACACATTAACACACAGAGACCATTGAGTGAATGAGAGAAAGACTGCAGATGCGTGATAAACAATGATGTTTTGCTAGTGAACGAGAGAAAATGCATCCGTGGGCAGCATGACGGGTGGGTGGGGGGGATCACACTGGGGGGTTGTGCGTGGTGGGGGTAGGGGAGAGGCAGGAGGGGTTTAAAAAAATTAAATAAAAATTACTTACACCCGGGTCCCGCGTTTTCCTGCTGCCACAGCTCTCCTCGAACAGGAAGCTGTCACCCACAGGCAGCCTCCCTCCCCTCTGCCAATCACAACACTGCAATGGCCTAATTGGGGTGCCTTTTCTCTATGTAGGCTGCATGCAGCCTACATAGAGAAAAGGGAGAGTGCGCATGACTGCTTTGGTCGGCCCCAGGCCGACCAAAGCAGTCAGGGCCCACAACATTGTGCAAGCCACTCCCCCCTGCCCTCGAGCAGGACTGCCCACCTGCCCGCCCACAACCAGGCACTCCAGGCACTTCTGCTTTCTTCGCAGTGCAAGAAGTAGAAACATAAAAGGGTAGTTTTACCTTTTTATTTTTCTGCTTCTCGAACTGCGAGAAAGCAGTGGGGCGACCCCCCCATGACCCATGGTTATAGTTAGCTGACATTTCACTCGTAAAAAAACCATTGAAATTCCCCCGTTATAGTTAGTTCAGATAACTATAACTCGCGCGACCGCAATCCACTGCTGATGACGTTACATATTACATCACTCATGACATGGTCAGTGACATCACTGATGACATCACTGATGACATCATCCTTGTGATAGAGTGACGGTCGCGCGAGTTACAGTTATCTGAACTAACTATAACGGGGGAATTTCAATGGTTTTTTACGAGTGAAATGTCCAGCTAACTATAACATGTGTGAAACCTATGGTTTTTTAAGTGAATTTGCAAGGTTTTTTAAATGCTAATTCCTAACTATAGCGTGTGTGAAAACCTATGGTTTTTTAAGTGAATTTGTAAGGTTTTTTAAATGCTAATTTATGTATGTATTATCATATTTTTTATATATTTATTTTACAATAAACTACCGATGTATATAGTTATAGATTGAGTGTATCCTGTAATATGGAATGGCTCATTAAAAATGTTTTTTTTTTTCTAAGGGTTTTTTACCGTGCGCGCACCCCGCGATTTTTTGAAAAAAAAATACAATGTTTTTTTCATCCTTCGGGGTCCTTCAGGAACCCCCTGACAAAGGCTAGGGGGTCAGGAACTCTCTACCCTGCCCCCTTTTCATGTTCTCCACCTTTCTTTTTCACTGTCACACACAAAATGGCGGCCGACACTTCCTGATTTCGACCGATTCGAATGTTGACTGACATGTAACCACCAATCAGATTTACGCTCGCGCACGTTATGGTGCGCGCACCGTGTGCGCACGGTGCGCGCTTATAGATATTTATGTACCTTTAACTGCAATTTTCTCAGGAACTACTCAACAGATTGACACCATATATACAAAAGGCACATGCCTGACCTGAGGACTACCTCTTTGCCAAATTTCAAGTAATTCTGTTCAGCCGTTCGGGCTGTACCTTCGACTAAAGGTCCTATGGGAAAATGCATGGGGAAAACGCGTTTTGGGACCCCCCTTTTTTCTCAGCCTCCGCTTGACGAATCACCCCGAGACTTTCAGGGTAGGAGCTGAGCGGAGCGCCCCATTAGTTTTAAAAATTTCGCGAGGATTCGTCAACCGGCGCCAAAGTTATTCAAAATCGAATTTTCAGATTTCCTATGGGAACTCGGTCCTAACTATAACTATCTACTGGCGACCGCCAGTAGATAATATCACTGAAAAAACCAAAGGTTTCAGGGGCGTTATAGTTAGGAATTGGCATTTAAAACACCTTAGAAATTCACTGAAAAAACCATAGGTTTCAGGGGCGTTATAGTTAGCTGGACATTTCCCTCGTACAAAACCTTAGAAATTCCCCCGTTATAGTTAGTTCAGCTAACTATAACTCGCACCCCCGCAATGCACTGCTGATGACGTCACATATTACATCACTCATGACATGGTCAGTGACATCACTGATGACGTCATCCAGTGAGTGTGTGTTTCTGTAAATTTTAAATATGTTTAATATATATATAGGGAAAAACCTATGGAAGAATGAGTGGGTGTATAAGTGTGTGAATGGATGATTTAGTAGGTGCGCGACTGACTCTATAAGTGAGTCATTAAACGTATCTTACTGCAGACTAGTGACTAAACTGTGTGAATGTCTGTATCTGTCTGTCTGTTGGTGTATAAGCGGCTGCATGGTTTTGTGAATAGCTATATGAGTGTCTCGATGGGTTATTGATTGGTTGTCTGAGTATCTGTATGGGTGCCTAAGTGTTTGTGTGGGTGGGGTGTGTGTGACTCTGTGCATACATGTGTGAGTGGGTGATTCTATGGGTGCATGGTTTTAAGAGTGCATCTGTGATGAACTGTACGGTTGGGTGAGTGTATGTATGGGTGTGTTAGTAATTGAATATATATCTCAGTGGTACATGTGTGAGTAACTACATATGTGAAAGGCAGTATATATGTGTGTAAGAGAATATAAGTGGGTATATGTGAGAGTGTGTGCTTGTATCAGTGATTGTATAAGAACATAAGAATCTGGTACTATTTTTATGAGTAAGTGAACTTGTGTGTGTATAACTGCATAGGTGAGTAAATGGGAGTGTGATTAATTATTTGCATGACTGGCTAGGTGTGAGAGTACCTCTATGGATGATTGGTGGTGTGTGAATGTCTATGTAGGTGTATAAATGCATATGACAGTCCTGTACTGAGTGACTGTACAGGTGAGTGAGTGGATGTGTGTGTAGATCTAAGAGTCAATGAGTGGGTATGTAGTTATTGGTATTGGAGTATCTATGGTTTTGAGAATGGACGTCTGAAATGTTGATTGAGTATATCAAAGGGTATGAGATGATGCACTAATTTATCACATGGATGACGTCATCAGTGATGTCACCAGTGATGTCATTTCAGATGTCATCAGTGATGTCATCAGAGATGTCATTAACAATGTCATGAGTGATGTAATATGTGACGTCATCAGCAGTGCATTGCGGGGGCGCGAGATATAGTTAGCTGAACTAACTATAACGGGGGAATTTCTAAGGTTTTGTATGAGGGAAATGTCCAGCTAACTATAATGCCCCTGAAACCTATGGTTTTTTCAGTGTATTTCTAAGGTTTTTTAAATGCCAATTCCTAACTATAACGCCCCTGAAACCTTTGTTTTTTTCAGTGAATTTCAAAGGTTTTTTAAATGCCAATTCCTAACTATAACGTGCATGAAACCTATGGTTTTTTCAGTGAATTTCAAAGGTTTTTTTAATGCTAATTCCTATCTATAACTTATCTCTAAAGATATCATGTTTAAGGATTTACATTGGTTTTCTATATTTTTCAATTTCAGTGTGTCAATTTAATTAATTATGTTTTTTTTAAATTCTTTTTTAACACAATTTTTTTAACCTATTTTTTCATTTAAATCTTTTCAAAATTAAAAAATAATATTTGTTTTTATTGGGTTTTTCAAACATATTTTTTTATATTTGTAAAAATATTTTTTTAACTATATGTTCATAACTTTATTTTATATATTTTTTCCAATTTTTTGGGATCCGCGCACCCAACGCGTTAGGAACCGCTCACCCAACGCAAGAGAATCCGTGCACCCAATGCGTTAGGATGGCTCACCCTGCGCACATTTTGCCATTTTTTTTTTAAAAAAGGGGGCCCCGGGGGGTCCTTCTGGGACCCCCTAAGCACCTCTAGAGGGTCAGAGTATTTCCACTCTGCCCCCTTTATATGTTTTGCACACTTATTCCCCTTGCTTCTTCAGCCTCGCTTCTACCGAGGCAGAAAATGGCCGCCAACAGTTCCTGCTTTCGAATGTAGACAGACACTCGACAGCTAATTAGCATTCAGCGCGCGATCGGGAGGGTGCGCTCTCGGTTCAGAGAGGGTGCGCTTACGGTGCGGGTAGGGTGCGCGGATCCTCCCCGGCCATAGATACCACTTACCTTTTTACCCTAATTTTGTCAGAAACTACTGAACAGATTCACACCATTTATGCAAAAGACATGAGTCTGAACTGAGGACTACCTCTTTGCCAAATTTGGTGTCATTCCGTGTGGAAAACGCGTTTTTGGACCCCCCTTTTTTCTCAGCCCCTGCTTGACGAATCACCACGAAACTTTCAGAGCAGAGTGGAGCTGGCCAAAAGTTTGGAAAATTTCGCGAAGATTCGTCAAACGGTGCCAGACTTATTGGGAATAGAATGTTGCGGATTTCCTATGGAAAATAGGTCCTAACTATAACTATCTACTGGCGACCGCCAGTAGATAATATATATATATGACGAATATGGTATGTTTTCTATGTTCATGGTTGTAAATACGAGGTGTTTTTTGTGCTTGTCACTTTAAAAACACAAAAAAACAAAAAAATGTAACAACCTATCTAAACCTATCAAGCACTGTACAGCGCGTCATGTGATCAAGATCCCTAGAGGATCGAAACGCGTCAGGCGAGTGTGAGGGTGCAAGGGGAAAGGACAATAAACTGATTTTGCACGTACCTGTGGTCCGTCCTCCATTGGTGTTTAACGCCGGAAGCTTTGCAGCGATTGGAGTTTAGCGTATATATATATATATATATATATATATATATATATATATATATATATATATATTCACTGAAAAAAACATAGGTTTCAGGCACCTTATAGTTAGAAATCAGCATTTAAAAGACCTTTGAAAGTCACTGAAAAAACCATAGGTTTCAGGGATGTTATTGTTAGTTGGACATTTCACTCGTAGGAAACCATAGAAATTCCCCTGGTGTAGTTAGTTGAGCTAACTATAACTCACGCCCCGGCAATGCACAGCTGATGACGATACATATTACATCAGTCATGACATGGTCAGTGACAACACTGATGACATCACTGATGACATCATCCAGTGAATGTGTGTTTCTATAAAATTTAAATATGTTTTATATATCCCCTTCAGTGCCACGCCCTTTCCCCCTCCTGTGCCGGGCGTTGCACTAGTGGGTGGGGTTTATGACGAGATAGTCTCGTCATGGGCACAGCGCAACCGTGCTCCATGACGAGACTATCTCGTCATGGGCACTGAAGAGGTTAAATATGCCAAGGTGTATTGAAGAATGAATGGGTGTATAAGAGTCAGGATGGATGATTAAGTAGGTGTGTGACTGACTGTATAAGTGAGTGATTAATTGTGTCTTGCTTAATGCATGTGTTAGCGACTGAAACAAACATTCACACAGATTAGGTTGTCAGTTGGTGTGTAAGCAGTTCCATGGTTTGGTTAGCAACTAAATGAGGATCTATATGAGCTATCGATTGCTTGTCTGAGTACCTGTATGGGTGCCTGAGTGTCTGTGTGGGTGGGTGGGGGGTGTGACTCTGTGCATAGATGTGTGAGTGGATAATTCCCTGGGTATATGTGTTGAAGTCTGTATCTGTGAAGGTCTGTATGGCTGGGTGAGTGTGTGTGTAAGAGTGTCTTGGTGAGTGAATGGATGCCTCAGTGGTACATGTGTGAGTAACTCCATATGTGAAAGGCAGTATATATGAGTGTTGGACTGTATAAATGACTATATGTGAGAGTGAGTGATTGTGAGAGTGCCTGTATGGATCAGTGTGTGCTTATATTAGTTATTGTATTAGAGTGTAAGTATGTGTTAGTATATGTTTAAATAAGTGACGTGGTATGTGTATAAATGTACAGGTGCGTAAATGAAAGTGTGATTGATTATTTCCAGTACCGACTACGTGTGTGAATAACTCTATGAATGAGAGGCGGTGTGTGAGAGTCTGTATAGATATGTGACTGGATATGATGATGCTGTATTAATGGCTGACTACATGTATGAGTGAGTGTATGGGTGAATGAATGGATGTGTGTGTAGACCTGCAAAATAGTGAGTGGATATGTACTAACTGGTATTGGTGTGTTCATGGTTTCGAAAATTATAGTCTGTATTTTAGAGTGGGTGTATCAAGTGTTATATTAGGGTCTGATGAGGTGCATCAGATTTTGACGTGGATGATGTCATCAGTGATGTCATCAGTGATGTCATTTGAGATGTCATCAGTGATGTCATCAGTGATGTCACTGACCATGTCATGAATGATGTAATATGTGACGTCATCAGCAGTGCATTGCGGGGGCGTGAGTTATAGTTAGCTCATCTAACTATAACAGGGGAATTTCTATGGTTTTCTATGTGTGAAATGTCCAACTAACTATAACATCCCTGAAACCTATGTTTTTTTCAGTGAATTTCAAAGGTTTTTAAATGCTCATTTCTAACTATAACGTGTGTGAAACCTATGGTTTTTTCAGTGAATTTCAAAGGTTTTTTTAAATTCAAATTTTTAACTATAACGTGCCTGAAACCTATGGTTTTTGTCAGTGTATTTCTAAGGTTTTTAAAATGCTAATTTCTAACTATAACGTGCCTGAAACCTATGGTTTTTTCAGTGAATTTCAAAGGTTTTTTAAATGCGAATTTCTAATTATAATGTTCATTAAATCTATCTTTTTTTCTGTGTTTTTTAATTATCATTCCATTCTCAACTTGGTAAAAACTGCAAATCTCACCCCTCTTTCATCGATACCTTATGCCAACAAAATTGCCACAAACGAGAGCCACAACTAATGCTAATGAAATGCAAAGTAGGCTTTCCCGTGCAAAAAAACCACAAAAACACCACTTCCCTATATTTTCAACGACCAGCCAAATCTGCAATGCGATCCAAAAAGCAGGTGATAAGCCGAGTTAGCAGTATCAAATTAATATCAACCTTTAACTGGTGTAAGGAGGTCGACTATCTACTCCGTGAATTGGACCCAACTCACAGCCACATCTAAAGACCAACACGTGATAGAGCTACTGATCATGCAGCTCCGACACCCAACAAGGCCACAACACCCAGCGCCACCACCACCAGAACTTCCCCTCGCACCACACCCCTACTACCACAAGGCAGCGCAAAACAGGGCAAAGGACCTTCCCAAAATGCCATGCCCCTCTGCCACACAATAGCTGAATGTTGGGAGATGTGGCAACCAACTATATATGAAGGAGGCAAGTCACCCATCAATAATAAAACACACAATGCCAAGTGTAACGCTGATTTGCTGCACAGACCTCACTATGCAAAGCACAAACCTCTCCATGTGGAGATATACTATTGATACTTGTAGTGTAGTGCACAGTGGACGCAACCATGTTACCTCAGGCAGTGGAGAAGATCTCAGTCATGTAGCTGTGTTGTCCCCCCTGGAAGAGGAAGCGGAGTGGGCTGCTCCAACGTACGCCACTCCAGCACAGGAGTATGAATAAATAGGCCAGGCCCTAGGCGTTGTTCACTTGTGGGAAGACCAACGAGTCTGTAAGAGCGGCAGCCCTCACCCTGGCACGTGGCTGCCACTATAACCTCGGGCCTCCTCGACACAGGCCCCCTGCGAACCCAGCGGCACAGCACCGCAGACTTATGTCTGTACCGACTACTGCCTTCGATCTACACTGCGGACAGCAGGGCTCACAATTCAGATGCAGTGGCGATTGCCGATGTTACAGTCCAGTTCACAAGACACGTTGCTCCCAGTGCAGCCCGCCCAGACCACACATCATCACAGGGTGCGCACACGCTGTGTGCTTCAGGTGCTACTAACTCACTGCACCACGTGGCCTCATCAAGGCAGAATTCATTAGACAAAACACATTGCTCCCAGTGCGGCCCACCAGGACCACGTATCATCGCAGGGTGCACACACGCTGAGTACTCCAGGTGCCACTAACTGTGCAGCTCAACTCAACGCCACGTGGCTGTGCGCCCATCCTGACTGCTGCCTCCGCCCTACACTGGGGTTACATGGTTCACAATTCAAGATTAGTAGCAACACAAATTGTGTAAGAGACTAAAATGGGTTAAGAAGACCAAATGCTCCCAATCTGTACAGCTCAAGTCAACGTCACCTGCCTGTGGGCCTTTGCTGACTGCTGCTTCCGGCCTACACTGTGGAAGACCGGCGACACGTGGTGCCAACTAACCCTGTTCAACACAAGCCGATCGCACATGTGTAACTGTGTCCTGAGTCCTGAATGGCAGCGACCACATCACCAGACTCCCTTTGATCAGTGATCGGTATTTGCATATGGAAGGCCGGTGACACATGGTGCCACTGAACCTGCACTACGCAGGCCGGTGGGGCCACATATGTATGCACGTGGCTGTGGGCCCTCGCTCACCGCTACCTCTGGCCTACACTGTGGAAGACTGGCGCCACACATGGTGCCACTGACCGTCTTCAACACAAGTCGATCCCACATGTGGAACTGTGTCCTGGTTCCTGAATGGCAGTGACCCCAACTCCATGAGACAACCACAGCACCAGACTCCCTTAGATCAGTGAGGCATATTTCCATATGCAATGGCGGCGACACGTGGTGCCACTAACCCTGTTCAACACAAGCAGAACAATCCCACATGTGGAACTGTGTCCTGAGTCCTGAATGACAGTGACTCAACTCCATGAGACAACCACAGCACCAGACTCCCTTCGATCAGTAAGGCATAGTTACATATGCAACGGCAGCGACACATGGTGCCAATAACTCTGTTCAACACAAGCCGATCCCACATGTGTAACTGTGTCCTGAGTCCTGAATGGCAGTCACCCCAAGTCTGTGGCAGCGACCACAGCACCACACTTCCTTCGATCAGTGAGGCATATTTCGATATGCAAGGCCGGCGACACGTAGTCTCACTAACCCTCTTTAACACATGCCGATCCCACATGTGTAACTGTGTCCTGAGTCCTGAATGGCAGTGACCCTAAGTCCATGGCACCGACCACAGCACCACACTCCCTTCGATCAGAGAAGGGTATTTCCATATGCAACTACAGACTCCAGTAGGCAAGTAACTATCACAGTCCTACACCCTACATATTATCCTTTTAGTATCCTCGCTTCAAGAACTTTTTTTTATGTCAGTTATAGCTTTACTACAATGACCAAATTAATCTTCAAATGCAAACTAACATGGAATAGCAATCTACACTGCAGGCAGTACAGCTCGCAATTCCAATTTTAAATGCTAATTTCTAACAACAAGTTTGTGCTCAGAAAATACAACACTTCGTCAGTTTATTCTATACTTATTTCATCTTTTCATCATACGCCTACTACACTGCACTCAGTAGGGCTCACCATGAAAATTATTTCTTTATTCATTAACTGCAGAGTCCACTAGGCAAGTAACTATTACAGGCCTCAAATCTACATAATATCCTTTTAGTGTCCTTTCTTCTTGAACATTTTTTATATCAGTTATAGCTTTAGCACAATCACCAAATTCATTTGCAAGTACAAACGAACCCTCAGCAGTCTACTCTGCGGGCAGCAGACCTCGCAATTTGAATTTTGGACATGTGGTGCGAACTAACACTGTCCAACACAAGCAGATCCCACATGTGTAACTGTGTCCTGAGTCCTGATTGGCAGTGACCCCAAGTCCATGGCAGTGACCACAGCAGCAGACTCCCTGCGATCAGTGAGGCATATTTCGATATGCAAGGCTGGCGACAAGTAGTCTCACTAACCCTCTTTAACACAAGCCGATCCCACATGTGTAACTGTGTCCTGAGTCCTGAATGGCAGTGACCCCAAGTCCGTGGCAGCGACCCCAGCAGCATACTCTCTTTGATCAGTTAGACATATTTCCATATACTAGGCCGGTGACACGTAGTCCCACTAACCCTCTTTAACACAAGCCGATCCCACATGTGTAACTGTGTCCTGAGTCCTGAATAGCAGTCACCCCAAGTCCGTGGCAGTGACCACAGCACCAGACTCCCTCTGATCAGTGAGGCATATTTCCATATGCAAGGCCGGCGACATGTAGTGCCACTAACCCACTTTAACACAAGCCGATCCCACATGTGTAACTGTGTCCTGAGTCCTGAATGGTAGTCACCCCAAGTCCGTGGCAGCGACCACAGCACCAGACTCCCTCTGATCAGCGAGGCATATTTCCATATGCAAGGCCAACAGCACGTGGTGCCACTAACCCTATTCAACACAAGCCAATCCCACATGTGTAACTTTGGTCTGAGTCCTGAACGTCAGTGCCCCGAACATCGTGACAGTGACCACAGCACCACACTCCTTTCGATTAGTGAGGGGTATTTGCATATGGAAGGCCGGCGACACATGGTGCCACTGAACCTGCACTACGCAGGCCGGTGGGGCCACCAACATATGCACATGGCTGTGGGCCCTTGCTCATCGCTACCTCTGGCCTACACTACGGTCAGCAGGACTCACAATTCAGACAGAGTCCTGATTCCACATGACGCAGTCCAGTAGCCAAGACACATTGCTCCCAGTGTGGCCCGTCCACACCAAGCATCATCACAGGCTCATACAGTCTCAATGCTTCCGGTGCCACTAACCCTCTTTAACACAAGCCGATCCCACATGTGTAACTGAGCCCTGAATGGCAGTGACCCCAAGTCCGTGGCACCGACCACAGCACCACACTCCCTTCGATTAGTGAGGCATATTTCGATATGCAAGGCCGGCGACACGTAGTCCCACCAACCCTCTTTAACACAAGCAGATCCCACGAGTGTATCTGTGTCCTGAGTCCTGAATGGCAGTCAACCCAACTTCGTGGCAGCGACCACAGCACCAGACTCCCTTCAGTCTTATTTGTTGTTCTTTTCTTTAAATACATTTTTTTATATGTACATCTATACATGACTAAGATTCTTCTTTGTCCAACTGCACAGGGACACTTCCAGGCCCAAGAAGGTTGTTAGGGTTATGATGGTAATGTGGGAAGAGGGTGCGTTACCTGCTGATGTGGGGAGAGGCAGCGTCAAAGGGGTATCTATCACAGAAAGAACTCCGATATGTTTTCACAAATGCCTCGGACAAATGCCAGCTGATGGACTGAATCACAAAATGGTTTTTCAATGCTTATGTAGTGTGAGTTATGAACAGTTCCCACCCAGGCTCACAAAGGGACAGCTGCGGCCCGTTCGCTTGGCTCACAGACACAGTACTACGAGTCGTCTGCATCATTGTAGCTATCTCTGCCCTGTTCCGTCGTACGCCATGCCACGCCACTCCGATTACGTTCCGACGTTGGCCCCACGTAGCTACCTGTCGCAGGCGTACTTGCTGTTGGTGTGCAGGTCAGTGGTCTAGTTCTCAACATCTCATGGCCACTCCCTGAGGGCAGGTTTGCACACACACCACACCCATCCAGCACATGCGTCACAGGCCATGTCATCACGCAAATATAATAGATCGTCAACGTCACATCCTTTATTGCCGGTGCTGACTAGATGGCGGACGCTCCACGTGTCTCAACCATAAAGAGTCTTTGAAAAGTTGTGCAGAAGGATAGTCGCACTCTGATATGTATAGCCGTCAGGGGCCTACCACCCCCTTGGCCCGGACTTCAGATGCACAGGGTTAGTGCCACCTGAAGCTCATATGGCCATCAGGGGCCTACCACCACGTGGCACAGACTTGAGTTCCACAGGCTTAGCGGCCACAAAAGCTGATGTGGGCTCCACCATTGATAACTCAGAACTCAGCGACATGTGTGAAATCTGCCGGGCCGCGGAGAAGCTGATGTGGTCTCCGCCATTGATGACTCAGTACTCAGCGACATGTGTGAGATCTGCCGGACCGTGGAGAAGAAGATGATGTGGTCTCCGCCATTCATGACTCAGGACTCAGCGACATTAACACAAAGAACGTACTCCACCTCTATATTTCAATATGTACAATGTATCATATATTCAGCTAATGACACTCTGACTGGACCGAAAAAAACAAGTTGTCTAGACCATAATTGAAAATAGGATGTATGACGTAACAACGCGTGTGTTTATAACGCGTGCAGTTACATCGCGGTTTTTACAACGAACGCGATGTAACCACGCAAAGCCATTACAACGCAAGTCTTTACATCGACTTGCGCTAGATGGCGTGCTAACATTAGAAAAGCGTAATTTACTATTCCAACTCCAGTCCACTTAACAGTAGGGAAGGTGTTGGGATAGTAAACTACACTATTTGTAATGTTAGCACGCCATCTAGCGCAAGTCGATGTAAAGACTTGCGTTGTAATGGTATTGTGTGGTTACATCGCGTTCGTTGTAAAGTCCATGATGTAACTGCACGCGTTGTCAAAGTTTCGTTGTAAAGGTTGTTTACCGAGAAAATATATTCATCTTTTATTGAATTTTCTTAATATATATATATTGTTTATTCATTTTTTTGTAAAACAGAAAGAACAGCTCCGAAAGAACATGTGCTGACAATTAGTAAATAATAATACATTAAAATAACTGACAAGTTGCTACATACCTAATCAAATACAGAGAAACAAGATCCCAGTACCCAAACAGTCATTCAAGACATTCACTCAGACTCAAGCCAAATTCATACAACACCACAGATACATATGCCACACTTGTACCAAAAAACAAACTAAGGTGCACATGCATCAAGCAAACCAAAAGCGATTCCTTAATAGCGAGAAATAAGGAATCTTTATTAAGGAATCGCTTTTGGGTATGCATCAACAGATTCGGTAATTATTAGCGATTCCTTAAAAATCGCTAATTTTACCGATTATACAATAGCGGGGCATGCAAACTCCGATTAGCTATTAGTGAGTTCGGTAATTCCGAATTAGCAAATAGCGAATTCGGTATTAGCGAAATCGCAAATGACCGCGTCGCACCGAGAACGTGCAGATGACATCACCAACCAGGAAATACAGCAGCCCCACCCTCATTGCATCGACAGAGGAGCAAACAGGAGCACTGACTGCAGACTGCCTGTGCAGACTGAATGATCAATGAAGAAAACGGGGCCCCACATGAGCCCCGACCAGATGCACTGCCGAGTTGCGCCAATGTTTGCACGCTATATACGAACAGCATGGATAAAAATAGAAAATATGAAAAAATGGTGTGCATCCTATCCCCATCATTGTGCAGACTGAAGCCACACAGACTGTTCCATCTGCTAAAATACACCATCCATGGAGAAGGAAGCCCCATCCAGCGCTGAGGCTGCGCACAAGCGCAAGTTCTCCGACAGGGAGCTGGAGCACCTAATTGAGGGAGTCTCGAGCAAGCACGATCGCCTCTTCGGAAAGCTGTCCCTCAAGGTGCCTGAGGCGGAGAAGCGCCGCATATGGCTGCGCATCCGCGAGAGGGTGAATGCAGTTGGTGTGACGCCCCGCAGCATCGACGACCTAAAAAAAAGGTGGTACGACCTGCGGTAGCGCGCGAAGGAGAGGATAGCAGAGAGGCTCCGGGACGCTAGCAGAACGGGAGGCGGCCCTTGCACGGTCCAGGCTAACACTGCCCTGGAGGAGCTGGTGGAAGGTACAATTGAGCGGGAAGCCGTCGTGGGAGTGACCCAGATGGACACGTCCGGCGCAGCCACAAGTGCCCAAGGTAAGATGCATGCCTGTTGCCATACCCAGCATAGCGTAAATCCCATTCCAGGCCCCCAGCAGGATCTGAGTGTGCATGCAGCTTTGCAACACACAGCTTTACTCCTAACACTAGTGCATCATGGGAGTTGTAGTCTACTCAGGCAAGTGTGCATGTACAGGGGTAAATGCAATAACCATTCACCAGATCAGTAGAAGCTGGGTATAGACAGTATGTTTAGTGGATCACAGAGGGACATGTATGTGTGCAACACTACGTAGGTCTAACTATCCCACTAACCATGCACTGTTTCACACACAGATGCATCACCTGGGGATTCAGATGACAGCGGCCGGCTGAATCAGACCTTGAGACAGAGCAGGATGCCCTCACATCACCTACACCTGCCACCCCACCAGCACCACCAGCACCAGCAACACCAGCACCAGCAACACCAGCACCACCAGCACCAGCACCAGCCACACCAGCTGCTGCCACGACAGCCACCAAAGCGCCGCGGCGCAGGTCCCAGGTTGCGCCCTTGGCGGTGATGGAAACACCCACCACACAAACGGGACACGGTCAGCGTGCCATCACACCACCTGATGCACCACCTGTCCGCGCCAGGCTAACACAGCGGCGCAGGTCTCGCCAACGTTCGGTCTCCTCAGGCAACCTGGATCTCCAACACACTCCTGGCATTGAGGAGAGGATGCTGTCTGTCCAGCGCGTGCAGAGCCGCCACATGGCAACCATCAGCACCAACATTGTGCACCTTGTTCGTGAAATGCGAGCCATGACTGCCGCAGTAACGGCCATGGGCACGGCGGTCAGGGACATGAGCACTGTGGTGGCAGAGGGCAATGCTCACCTCAGGGAAGATGTACAAGAGCTCACCAGTGCCATGAGGGAGGGCCATGAGTGCCAGAAGAGGAGGCACCGACAGCAATTGTTGCGTTCCGCTGCCGCTACTAAGGCTATCACGCGCCACAGCAACAGTACCGCAGTGTTGGCACGCCGCACTGTGTCCTTGCAGGTCAACCTTGGGCACTTCTGCGGGGGTGTGGCAAAGGCACTGGGGCAGTTGACCACTGCTGTGGAACACTTCCAGAGCAGCACATGCAGTGCTGCAGCTTTGGGGGGGGATGACGCTAGTGAGGCTGCCTCGAATGTGAGCAGTGTGTCTGTGGCAGAGGGCGGCACCAGGCGCCGCAGTTCGCGGGCATCCACGGGGACAGGCCGTGGTGAGGCTTTGGAGACACCTGAGCGGAGGCTTGGGGTACGTGGGAAGCGCCACTAGACAGTTGGACATGCATACATGACCATGGTGGGGCAACCATGGACATCCACTTACTGAGTATGCACAGGCGTGACTTTAAGGCACCTTTTATTTTACTTTATGCAATTGGAGCATGATTTACATAGCTAGTTTTGTTGCACAAACCTCAGTGCTACTGTGCATTAAACAGTTGCACCCCAAACTAACTTGTAATGTTTCATTCTCACATGTTTCAAAAATGATTTTGCATGATGTATGTCCGCCTCCTATGGCCCTCTGCTGTGTTAGGGACGTGTGCCTGTCGTTGTTGGGCGGGTGGTCGTCATCCCTGTCCACCTCTATGGGTATCCCCCTTCTGGTCGCAATGTTGTGCAGCATTGCACATACAGCAATTATCCGGCAGCATGTTTCAGGTTTGTATAGCAAGGCGCCGCCAGTCTTGTGTAGGATTCTGAAGCGACTCTTCAGAATCCCAAATGTCCTCTCTATGACATTCCTAGTGCTGATGTGTGCAGCGTTGTAGCGATGTTCCTGCGGGGTTGCTGGATTGATGTATGGGGTGAGTATGTATTCACGCAGGGCGTAAGCACTGTCACCTAGAAGATAGAAGCATAGACTTAGCATTGGTGATGTACATACATGTGTGGTGTTGGTGTGGGGAAGCG
Organism: Triturus cristatus; assembly: GCF_964204655.1. Taxonomy (NCBI): domain Eukaryota; kingdom Metazoa; phylum Chordata; class Amphibia; order Caudata; family Salamandridae; genus Triturus; species Triturus cristatus. The sequence continues at coordinate 454,587,427 of NC_140595.1, read as the reverse complement.
TATTTTTACGTACCTAGCAGGAGTCCCTCTCCAAATTCTCCGTTGATTAGTCGCCTCTGCATTCCACTGTGGCGGAAGATGTAGGAGTCGTGTGTGCTCCCTGGGAATTGTGCCACTTGGTCCGTTATGATGTTATTGGCATCGCACACAACCTGCACGTTGATTGAGTGGTATGACTTGCGGTTCCGGAATATGTACTCATTTGCTGCGGGTGGACATATGGGGATATGCGTGCAGTCGATGCATCCAATCACATGTGGGAATTGTGCCACCTGGTAGAATGCCTGTTTGGTGCGGTCCAACTGCTGTGGGGTTGTGGGGAAGCTGATGTGGGTGTGTAGCATTGTCAGCATGGCATCTAGGAATTTCTTGAAGAAGCGTCACAGTGCGCTTTGCGATACGCCTCCGGCCACCGCAATTACCCCCTGGAAACTCCCTGAGGCCAGTAGGTGCAGGCTGCATAGGACCTGAACGTGCGCAGGGATTGCATTGGTCCGGTGTGTCTGGTGCTGCAGTAATGGTTCCAGGTCTGCAATCAGGCGCATGATCATTGCACGATTGAGGCGATACTTCTCGTACACCTCGTCCTCATTCTGCCCGAGCAAGGTTATGCGCAGTCTGAAAACTCGCTCCTGGACCCTTCTCCTGCGCTGTCCTTCTGCATTGATACGCATCCTCCTTGCAAGCACGTAGAGGGCAGCCATTTTGTGGGAGCCAACAGGGTCTCCTGGGCCACATTTAAGGGTTTTGTGATTGCCTCAATCATTTGCACATGTTGAATTTTTTTTTTTAGCATTTGCGTTTTTATTTTTTTTACTTTACCTCCAGGTTTTGATTCCCCTTATTTAGCTCTTGCAAAATAGCGATTTGGGGGATTTTCGTTATTAGCGACTGTTGTTGCATTGGGGTGCGATTCGTTATTTGCTATTGGCACTTTCCGGGAGCTAATAGTGATTTCAGTAACTGCTAATTTGGTATTTAGCGATTCGGTAATTTTGCATTTTGGTTATTAGCGATTCGGTATTTTGGCGGATTTATTTTTTGCGATTCGTTATTTGCTCACGTTTTGGGTTCATGCATTTGAAGTAGGTATTTTTTAATCGCTAACGGGTGATTTTTGCGATTCGGTATTTTACCGACTGGATTTTGGCTTGATGCATGAGGCTGTTAGTGTATATAAGGACCCCACACGCCTTAAATTCAAAGAATCAATTTTGTGAATACTCAAATTATTACATAATGATAATGTTATAATTTCAGAAACATGGTATTAAATGAGATATAATAAAAAATGGAGGGGGGGCCTCGTTCAAAGCGCCGACGCGCATTTTGGTGAACGACCCCTAAGTTGGGGTACCACCTTCTTCAGGACGCAAAAAGACAATATCAAGAAAGGTAATGATGTACAGGGACCTGTGTAGATATAAAGGAACTGTTCAAGACCAAAAAAAAAAAGTTTGAATAGAAAACATTTTATAACATTTTTGGTTGTTCTCTTAACTGCTGTGTGACTCTTTCTTGTTCTTATTACAGTTATTTGATGGAGTCCACCATGGTGTTAAAGTTTGGGGCACTTATCACGGGAATACAGGATATGTCTGCAGTTTGTGATTTATTCTAAATACTAAAATACTAAATACTAAAATCCTGTATTGAATTGCACTGAGGTAGTGGCTGCACTTACAGTGTACACACAAAATCAATTAAGAAATCTCATTGTATTTCTATTGATTGGGAATAGTGCGTCAGGTGCTGGATCTTGACGACATACACTGCTCAGTTCGAATATTGTTCTGCACACGAAAAAATCACAACTTTCACACCAACTGCAATGCGAAACAAATTCCGGCGATAAGCCACGTTAGCACCAGGGATTTTACACCTGCTTTCTGCTGGTGTTAAGCAGGACGACTACCTGCACCATGAAAGGGAACACAGCCAAGAGCCACACCATAACACCCACAGGTGCCATAGAGTCAATGAGCATGATACAGGGATACCCATGAGGGCCACAAGACTCATCGCAACAACTCCAGGACCTCCAACGCCCCCCAAACCCGCATCTGAGCAAGTGTGTCCCTGTGGTCATTATGTTAGCATGATAGGCACGAGCCCTGCAACATCACAGTGTGCTGTCACCTCAGCGTTGGCAGTGAGCCTGGACATGTAGCTACGCACGCATCCTCCTGCATGCACAACCGGCGGTTGCCTATCAGGCAGGGGGAACGGGGTGTCTCGGACGTGTCCGTGTACAGGAAGTGCAGTAAGTGTGTCTCTGTGTTCTGGTGTGGCTTGCCACAAGGGCCCCAGCAGTCGATGTTGTAAAGTGGCATGCACCACCTCCAAACAGCACTGTGATGGTGTAGTTAGAATTTAGCAGGACATGCGCGAATAGGCATTGCAATGGTGTGTCGTACAAGTGTACGAGATACAACAGCGAACCGTACAAAAGTGTGGGGGCTCATGGGAGGGAGGAGCAGCTGTTTGGCAACGTAGCACACAGTGAACTCACCCATGTACCACGTGCTGGGCATCTCATCCATGATGACCACGGTCGCAGACATCCCACAACACCAACGACCGGCCTTTGTACACATCCTGTATGAATGCAGCGTGGTTTTCACTTCTATGCTCATTCAGTGGTGTGATGTTGGCGGGTTGTGTGACTTGTGCTCCTTATTGGTGTGTTTCATTTTGGCCATTGTTTGTCTATACTTGTGCTGTACTTAATTGTGCATGTGTGCCATTCTGCCCATCTCCCTCCGTCCCCCCACTCCCTGCTTCTTCCTCTTCCTGGTGCTGTTGTGTCTATAATTTTGTTGCTCCACACATAAATACATGTAAAGAACAAATTAGAATAGTTCCTTGATTCTTTTAGGTTTCAAAACTTCTCTCTATTGGTCTCTTTTTAATTTTCCACATAAACAGTTTTTTAATATTCAACAACACATAGAAGTCAGAAGTGCAATGTATTCTATCAACACACTTTCTAGAACATTCTACAACACGTGCAAGTTAAAAGTTCATAATTTTTTTTAAACTTAACGATATTTTTTTGCAACATTTTCTCGAACATTTAACGGCACGTGCAGGTTAAAAGTTCACGATTGTTTTAAGTTCAAAGAGTGCCTTCCCACTGCAAGTAGCAGGTGTGGTTGAGTTGAGCAAATTTTATCCTATGATATGTACTCCACGTTGAAACTGCTTTTTCTTAACCAATCACAAAGATGCTTTTCCACAAAACGAATGTGCACCCTACTTTTAAAAAAGAATGCTTTTCATCTCCCAATCACGTATCGGTTTGTATGGCATAAAAAAGTAGTTCCCCATCTTTAAACATATCTCTTATTCTACCAAGGAACTGCATGAGCTACAGACATCTTTCCATACCTTCCAGCCATATCTTCAAAATGCTAGTGTGGATCGTAGGACATAGCTATATTTTCTGGTGCAAGAGGTATGCAGAACACAGACGTATTGACTTAGACCTATGTTTACAAAATGTGGACATTAAATGGTTTGCACAGAGAGGATTGAAGTGGCACCAATTCCTACCTTTGGTTAAAACCTCTTTGTATCTTCCACACCCTGACCTCATGATTGTGCATTGTGGTGGAAATGACCTAGGCACATTGACTGGTGTAGGTTTGGAAATGCTTATAAAGGACACCTTTGGACACCTCAGCTCGGCACCATGTGACTCTGGGTAATAGCTCACATAATTTCCACGCCAGCCTCGATGGCCTTCAGACCCATAGGGGTGAGTAGTTTGCGCTTTACAAAACTGTATTGATTTGATACGCCCAAATTTACCTTCGCACTCCCTGTATAACACCCCCTAAGCACCATACACAAGTTACAATGTTCGAAACAAAAGTTCCTCCGAGTAGGTATAACTACATGCTGACACTACTTGACAGATATGGCACAGCGGCCAGAGCACATGACTTCACAGCATATGACACACAGTTTGGACCATTGCTTTCATCCCTGAGTCCGGCAGCACCTGAGCTTAGCACCATGAGACTCTAGACAATACCTCACATATTTTCCGTACCCCAGGACTTTCAGACCAGTAGGAGTAAGTAGTTTGTCCTAGTAGTTATAAACACATGCTGACACTACTTCTACAGGTGTGCGGCAGCAGCCAGGGCACATGACTTCACACCATAAGACACACAGTTTAGGCTCACGCTTTCATCCCCGACTCCCACAGCAGCTCACCTTAGCAGCTTCAGACTCTACGCAATACCTCACTTAATTTCCGTACCCAGTACTTTCAGACTGGTAGGTATGAGTAGTTTGTTTTGCAACTCCTCTATAGCACACCCTAAACACCCCACAGAGGTTACAGTGCTCCTACCCTCCTCTTTCCTACTTTTTTCGCCCTTTTTTCCCCTTACTCGCTTCAACAGAATCACAAAATGGTGGCCAACACTTCCTAGTTGCAACCGCTCACAGCGTTCCCAACCAATAAGCAGCAATATTGTGCTTGTAACGCCTCAGCCAATCAGATGGCATAATTTCCAAATATCGATATCTGTAAATTTCGATATTTCTCAACAACTACTGAACGGATTTACACCAAATAAACAAAATCGTGCTTTCTAGACCAAGACCCTTCTCCCTGCCAAATTTGGGGTAATTCTGTTCACCCGTTCGACCTGTAGCCTTGTCTAAAGTTTCCTATGGAAATTAACATGGAGAAAACACGTTTTGGGACTCCCCTTTCTTCTCGGCCCCGCTTGACGAATCACCCCCAAACTTTCAACATAAGAGCTGATGTGAACAAAGAATTAGTTTGGAAATTTCATGAAGATTCATCAAACGACAGCAAAGTTATAAGCAAAACAAAAAATGCTCTTCCTATGGAAACTTGGTCCTAACTATAACTACCTACTGGCGACCGCCAGTAGGTAATATATATATATATATATATATATATATATATGCATATATGCATAAAATCAATGGGCATTTATCAAATAAAATCTTAATTCATATTTATAAATAGATTTAACAGTACATAATGATAAAATCCATCATTCGTGTGATACCTCCTCCCTCGGAGAATCCCAAATTCCCTTGGCTTTCTTCAGTGCACCTACCCTTTGGGAGTACAATTCCTCTAGTTTCATTTTCGTAATACAACTTTCGAACATTGGCAGAATAGGGGATTTCCACCTTTAGTGCCTTGGCTACTAATGAACCAATAAAGAAGTACTGTTACTGTTGCAAACTTAGGTAGATGTTGGAGGGCAAGTCAAGTTCAATTTGAACTTGTAGTTTCCCACCTGAGAAGGCCATAAACTTGCTCCAATAATCAAATAATTTGGACATTGAAACCCTACATGCACCCTGCCCCCTTGTGGATGCTCACATCTGAAACATTTGGCAGACAAGGCCAAAAACATCTGTTGCAAACAATATGGGGTATAATAGAAAGCCCATTTTGAGTAAAAAGCCACACGCTTAAAAGTTAGCTCTGCGCACAGCCTTATGGGCCATTCGGTTGACTCTACCCCAACTAGCAAAGTCCATTCTCTCCTCAATTTATTGTGAAATTGGTGAAAAAGCTGTAAGAGCAGTTGATTGGTGGAAATACAGATACAAAATCTGATACCAGTTTTCTAGCCGTATCAGTTCATTCACAAAGAGTGCTTTACTGATGTGTTCCTTACCTATGCTAGATGTCTGGATATAGGCCCGAAAATGGTCATGAATTTGAAGGTAGGAAAATGTGAGATCAGATGAAATATTGGTATTGTCTGCTGCTACCTGCTCCCAGGTTTTCAACTGCCCTGCTAATTAAAATTTGCAAGAGTATAATACCCTGCCTTCTTCCATTTTGTAATAGTGCTATTTTGCAGTGATAAGCTTATTAACCCACAATCTTTCAAAGGCATTACGAAATGCAACAATGGTAACTGGAATTCTTGTTGAAGTTGCATAAACCTTTTAGTTATTGCTTTCAGAAATTTATATCGAGAGCGTTTGGGCAGCTTTAGGGTTTTTAGAAAGGCTGGTAGCTGAGCTCCTCTTACCTCCAGTAAGTCCCACACAGTGGGATTGCTAAGAGGTCTTCGGAGGCCACGCCCCCTTTCTCCAGCACACTACAAACACACCTCCTGGAGCACTACTGGTTGGGGGATGAAGTCCACTTTACTCCTTAGGGTCCTTGGGGTCCTTGGGGGCCAAGAAGCCCTCCTGGTACCTCCTGTAAGTCCTACACTGCAGAGACCCATCCCCCTTTCTCCACCACTCTGCAAAGGCGACTGCTAGTTAATAAAAAACATAGAAATTCACTGAAAAAACCACAGGTTTCAGGGACGTTGTAGTTAGAAATTAGCTTTTAAAAAACCACTGAAAAAAACAAAGGTTACAGGGATGTCATAGTTAGACTGACATTTCCCTCGTACAAAACCAGAGAAATTCAGCTGTTATAGTTAGCTGAGATAACCATACCTCGGGCCCCGTAGTGCAATGCTCATGACCTCACATATTGCATCACTCATGACACCACTGACGTCATCTTAAATGATAGAGAATGAGATATGAAAATGGTATCATTGGCAAATAGTTTTAGTTTCACGGCACAAGGAGGTGGCGGCTGGATCTCCGGGCCTTGTCTGGGGGCCGTCGCCAAAGGCTTAACAAACAGAGAAAACAATACCAGTTACATTGGACAACCCTGACACTTGCCTCTAGATATAGGTATGGTTCCTGCTGTCTGAGTATTATTCATGATTTTTGCTTCTGCTTTGGCATATAAGTTGCGCAGCATTACTATAAGTTTAGAACAGAATCCCAAGAGCAGGATGATTGTGAATGACGCTTCCCACTGTACACGGTTGGAAGCCTTCCAAGCAGCCAGTATAATTATTGCTGCTTCTACATTGTTGGTTGAATAGTAATCTATTGCCTATGCAAGAAAGTTTGTATTTAGTGACATAGTTCTGCCCGGTAAAAACAGATTTTAGTCACCGTGTACAACTCACGATGTAGTGGAGGCCAGTCTTAATTAATAATTTTAGCATGGAGTTTATAGTCTGAGTTCAAGAAACTTTTAAGGCGGTACGAACCTGGCTGTTCCAGGGGTTTATCTTTGTTAAGGACACTGTAAATTCCTTTGGAGTTTCGTCACCATCCAGGAATTCATTATATAGCAGTGCGGCAAATATTTTATAGAATTCAGACAGCATACCATCATTGTTGCACGGTTTGGCATTGGGAAGAAGCTTGACAGCTTCAATATTTTCCACCTGCATAATGGGAGCTTCTATTCTCTCCCACAATTCTCCCTCCAAAAAAGGGAGTTTAATCGGGTGCAAAAAGGCTTCAAGAAGAGGGTTTGCTACTTGAGGTATAAAGGTCTGCATAGTGTTCTAAAAGCACCCTGCCTTCCTGGTCTATATTCGTCACTATGCAGTTCTCCTTCACATCTAAAATCTCTTTGGTGGCCCCATAACTACATTTCTTTTAATTGCCCAAGCTAAGAAGCATCCCGTATGCTCACTCTTCTCACAGAATGTTTAAACGCAAGACCTCTGATTTATTACATCTGTTGAGATAAAGTAATCTTTAGGATGTGGACTTGCCACCACCAGTTTGGCATTGGACTCAACTGTATGTAAGCTGATGTCCTCTCTTTGGCCTGCTCCAGTTCTTGTTGCAGGGTAGTAATTTCCTCACACCTAGCTCTATTTTTTTGGGCAGTATAGTAGATAGCTTCCTCAAGTATAAAGGATTTACATGCCTCCCGGACTAAATAGTTAGCAGCCGTACCAACATTCCTCTGGAATAAACTTGGTTAATGCAACCGGCATAATTGTGACCCAGCCCTCCTGCATCGTGGCCTTTCCTTTAGAGGTCTGTTCATTTTAAGAACTACATATAAAACTGAATGATCAGAGAGCTGGTTCAAGAGTATACCTGAATCTGTTTTCCTTCAACTTTGTGATATTAAAAAGTAATCAATACGAGAAGCTTAGAGAGGCAAGTAATCTCCCGCCCAAGAGGATGGTCAACTCTCCAAGGATCAATGAATGCGAGATCCCGTACCAGATTGGCCAGGACCCATGCAGATTTCAGCTTGTTCTGGTATTTATTTTGGTGAGAACAATCACAACTAACCTGCTTAATAAGGTTAAAATCCCCAATAAGTACTATTCCTGTAAGTGGGACTAAAATATTATAAACCTCTTCCAATGGAGTCGCCTCATCTTCAAGAGGCCCATAAAACCTGACTATATGCATGATTAGATTATGGGCCTTTAGACTCACCAAGATCCATCTAGCATTAGGGCCGCACATCACCCGCATCTCTTCGCCAACAAACTTTTTAATTAATAAAATGGTGACAATTCTAACCTTTGTGTCTGCCGATGCTAAAAATGACATATTTGGCAACTTAGCCGATGATTTTAGATGCATCTCTTGGGGGAAAATCACCTGAACATCTGATGATTTAAGTCATGATAGGATGGATCTAAATTTACTCTGATTGTTGATGCCATTATTATTACATGAAACTAATCCAAAGACTTCCAATTTAAAATTTTGGAACAATTATACAAGGGTTTCCTTTCGGCTACCTTCCCACCTAAGTACAACCTTATGGCAGTATCGCCCCCCCTAAGATGTGCCTAATCATCATAAAAGGGAGATGTGTTCCTGCGACAATTACGAATATCTTTTTTTTATTAGTGCTCTCCCCACCCTGCCCCCGCCCCCAAGTGACCCCTTCCCCCTTGAACTTCCATTGTCCTGGAGTCCTCCCCACCTGGGGTTCCTAGGAGGGTTCCCCTCCCTTCATGCAACTCTATCTCCCCTCCAGCCCATCCCCTCTCCACCCCCATGTTGTGGCACTTTCACATGGTGCCTGGAGGCTGTTTAGGGCTACCAACAGAAATGCATGAAATATCTGGCCACTGATCAAAAATAGAAGAGAACAAGCCTATTTCTTCCAAAATGGCCAAAAAAGCAAATCAGCTGTTGCCAGTTTCAACAATTTTGAGTTATGAAAAAAGCTCATTTAGCAAAACTGGCTACTCCCAACCCTCCCCCTGATGTTGTAAAGAATATGGAAAGTCTCATGCTTGGTCAACAGATTGGAAGATATGTGCCCACCCCTTATACAGAGCTTTCAGGCTTGACTGTTCAATGATGCTAGCTGGGGCGCAGAGATTCTGGAAAACGTTAATCATGCCTCAAAATTTTGTGTGTCATGCTGAAAATATAGACATGTCGGAAAATATCTTAAAAGAAAAGTTCTTAGAAGTCTGATATGTTTTATCTCTGTGGGCAATAGCAAGAACAATGTTCAAGATCCTGAAATTTCAGAATTCACCACTATTGTCCGAGGATACTTTGCATTAGGAGGCTGAACCACAGGGACGCGGTGAGCGCGCATAATTGTTAGGTCTATCTTTTATGCAGTGACATCGGGATAAACTTGTTTGAGGATAGGGTCCGTTACTGAGGGGGCAACTGACTGGTCTTTCTCGCGCCCCTCAGGTATTCCTGTTAATCTTAGATTAGAGCATCACCATCTGTTGTCTGCATCGTAGACCTTTATTTAAAGCTCTGTCAGTTCAACTTGTAATTTATCCACCTAGATCTTCTAGATCAAAGACTCGTTGCTCTATGCCCGAGATTCGTGTGATAAGCTGCTGCATATTAGTTTGAGTTAAGCTGAGCTATTTTGCTGTTTAACCACCTGTTCTTGGGAGATTTACATTTCTTTTAGTTCTTCTAAGATCTGATGGAGAAGCAAATTTGTTGAAGCCGCTTGAGATTCGGCAACCCCAAAGGTTTGGCTTTGCACTTGAATCTGCTGAGATTCCAGGACTAAAGCTAGTATTCTGGTGATAGCTGTACCTCTTGCCTGTATGCCTTCCCATACCCCAGGTGATGGAGTGGCAATTCTTGGCAAACTCAAGGCGGCTACATTTCCCTGAACTTCTGGAGTTGAGCTGTCCTTGGATGGCACATGCCCTTCTTCCTTGCTTTACTGCCTGGCACTAGTGCTGGAACATGAGGGGTATGCTTGTAGTTGCGTAGGTCCTGAGAGGCTATTGGATGATTGGCTTGGCTCCTTCATCCCTGTGCCTAGAGTACCCTTAGTTTGCCCTGCTGGAGGTGTACTAGACTTCATGGTCTTTAACAAGTCCATACGTAGGACGACTGGGGGCACTGTGTCACTAATTTCAGTTTCCATGGATGCCAGGAATTCCTTATTACGCACCAGTTCTCTCGTCAAGTATTCGAAGACTGTTCTATCTTTTTTTGGGCAGGACCCCTGCCCATGTACACTATCAGGGGAAAAGCTTTTACTTTTTATGCCGAGCGATTTAGACCCACCTCCCCTTGCAGAAGAGGTGTGGTTGTGGTACTTTGCACTGCGTACTGGATTTGTGGCTACACAATTCTTGGCTTTTGTGTCCCTTGAAAGCCTCTTCATTGTTCATGCATGTTGCGCTAAGAGATTCTCATGGGAGCCGCAAGCCACACCCGTGTCTACACAGGCCATTCCACAACCATCTACAAGGCCCATTCCTGCAGGGGAGCCTAATGCCCCATCTGAGGTGCGCTAAGCCTGCCCCACTACAAGGTTGTCTATTTGTACAACTTCATTCATTGTCGCAGCTGATTGATTCCTGGGGATGCCATTGAGATAACACTACCTGAGAGTGTTCTTAAATTACTACAGTTTCTTTTTGAAGCTTCTCCCTTGTACTGTGTGCGTTGCCACCATACACGCCTTCTACCCCTTCCTTTTCCTTCCATTTCTCTGCACTGCGGCTACAGGATGAGCATGCCCCTCCACCTGCCACACAGCAAAGCACTTTTTAAAGATATACACAGGCAATTTAGTGCGGTAACAATTAATATTAGCAGTGGCTTCCCCGACTGTTGGCAAGATCATACAACATCCCCCAATGTGCAGTGCCCGCTTCCATAATAAAGGTACTTATCTGTGAGTGGGAAGGTTTTGGAGCGGTAATCCGTGCATCTGTTACTTGAGTCTACAATCACTTGCAATGGCAGTGATTATAATGCAGCTTCTGCTTGCGACGTACGTGGCATCCAGCAACAGAGAAAATGCAGTCCGTTTTACACCAAGAGAGTTGCTCAGGGCTTGCGCTCCCCTGATTACGGTGGCCCAAAATGGAAGCAGCGGGAGACCCCACAGTTGATTGTGATCATGTTGCTGGGGGAATCCTCACCCCCGGGATGGAGTACAAGGAGGTGTGGTGCAAAGCTCGCCCGCCATCTTGGTATCACCATTAGAAAACCGCAAACACCCATAAGCCACAGTGGCGTAACGAAAGTTTAAGGGGCCCCCGCACCACGGCGGATGCGGGGGCCTGTGTTTCGCCCCTGATCAGCCACAGAACATGGTGGGTGCTTTATGTGGTCTCCTTTTCTGCTACTGAACCTATTTACACCAAATCAGCAAATCAGCAACAGCATTCTTTCTATTGCAAAGTTCTTCTTTCATGTCAACTTTGGTGTATATCTGTTGAGCGGTTCGGATGTCAGAGTGAGTAAAAAAAATACAAATAAATGCAATCAATTTTTAATGTGTGAGAAACAAGTCAAGTTCCTGCAGGGAGCTCATTGACTCCAACTTTTTTACATCATTAAGATCATCAGGTCCCTGGGAAACCTGAACGCATAAATTTGAATGACTCACAAGGCACCAGATATTTGAGATTGCACAAATAACAGCACATAATGATTGGGCAGCCATCTCATAGAACACGATCAAAGTGCATCACAAAGCAGATCAGAACTAATACAATTAAAATAAATTACCTGTTGAGATTTCTCAGGACAGAGTTCCCCATTAAAATGTAAACATTTCTGTAACAAATTTGGAGCAATTAAAGGTGTTTCATTGAATACTGTGAACTATGTATGGAAATGATTTTCTGAAAGGTTGTTTCTTATGAATTGTTTATTTTCAATGTGCTACACTCTAAAACTTGAGCCAATCTCCTAAACAATATTGAGTAGTTAATACAGTCAAGTGCTGAATCAGCCATTCTCATTTAAGACATGCCAGGAAACAGAGGGGCATATTTACTAGGAAATGTCTGCGTACGGAGCAATGGCATATTTGGCAGCACCGCACTCCAACATTTTCAAAACACAGGGATGCACTGTATTTACTACAATACGGTGCACCCCTGTGTTTTCCTTAGCGCTGCCACTAAAATTAGCTACCTAGCTCTAATGTAGGCACCGTAGTGCAAGGGTGCCTGCATTGTAGGGAATGATTGTTTATATGCAGGAATTTTTCCCTTCCTTTGTGCACCTTTTCTAGTCAAGTCGGTGAGCAAAGGGTTAGCCCTTCTGGAGGACAATAGCTGGTGGAACAAGAGAAGTCTGCTTTGGCTCTCCGATTCACAGGTGTGTACCATGAGGAAACATTCAAAGCTTGATGCTGATGAATGTGATTGGTCTAGTTGGTTACAGCAAGAAGAGTAACCAACAACTTCTAGGGTTGCTACAAGCATAAGTGCCTCTTCTCGGAAGGTCACCACTGCTTTGGCTCTTTACTCTGACGGAGGTGAGTCTGAGTCTCAGAAATGGGGAGCAAGGGGCCGCCAGAGAGGTTTACCAAGCAGGGTAAATGATTATGTGACAACCCTTTCTGCACCCATTTACTGGCTTCTAGGTTCATGTTTTTAAATGTTTTCCCTGTGCACTAGTGCGCTTTCATGGCGTTCTGCTTCTGAATCACGTTACCGTTCAAAAACCTTATCTGCAGCAATTTCCTCCAAATTACCCTTAATTCTCAAACAATCAGGCAAAAAAATTGTATGTACTTTTCTAACCCTGAGCAATGTAAATGGTGCATTTCCTCTGGTACTTTGGGGTGTGTCAATGTAGCGCCAAACCTTTGTATGCACAAAATCCTAAATGTTCTGTCCAGAAGAGATCGCTGTTTGGATCCCCTCCTTCACCATTCTGTACCCCTCTCAACTAGAACATTCAAGGATGGGGAACAAAGGCCTATCTTGAGATTTTGAATATCATGGAGCTTCCAAAATGTGCACATGAAATGTGATAAAAAAAATGTGTACTGTTATCCCTAACTATTGTTTTCGGTGACCTTTCTAATGTGAATACATGTTTCAAAAATGTGATGGCATTTTCAGTGCTAGGGGTGTCACAAAACAGAAAGTACATCCAATTAGAATGATAACCTATAAACAAGATCAAATACCTGTAACCATTAGGCAGTACCTCATACGGGCCTGAGAAATCCAGACCAACTTTGTCCCAAGGTTTCTTTGATGTCAGGACCCATCGGAAGACACCAAAACCCAAAGTTAAAATGGTCAATGTGATTTTGTCCACAGAGCATTTTAGAGTAAAACCACAAACTACATCCAATAGCTGGAGAGCTATATGGAACTTGAGCAAATTTAAGATGGCCACTCAAGGGCAATCGAAAATTCCAACCTTGCTTTGTGGGGCCATATCTCATCAAGGAAATTATAAATTCATTGACATTTCGATAAAGGTTACTTCCACAGGTCAAGATATGTTGGATCTTTTATTTTTGACCAGCAAGCTCCAGATGTTTGATACCCCACTGACACTAACATTGACGGATCATTTTCTGATTAGTTTCCAAATTCCACTAATCATGATATCTAAGTCATCCAAGGCTGAGCACCAATCCACCACCAAATCCTGGAAGCAGATTTCTGGTAACTTCTTCCAAGCAGCCTGAACCACTTTCGAACCAAGTAACCTGTTAAATATCAATGAAACCCTTGCACAGTTCAACAACTCCCTTGATCAGGCATCCAACATTGTGACCCCCTATAAACAACTTTCTAGGAAACATCCAAGATTTAATGCCCAGTGGTACTCAACAGAATCTAAAACCGACAAGACCCACTGCAAAAGGCTTAAGAGCAACTGAAGGCTTTCAAAAAGCAATTCTGACAAATAATCAAAGACACACTTCACTCTTCCCATGCTTAAATAAAGACTGCTCATAAACAATATATTGTTCTTAAAAAGAACCAAGCCGGTAGCTCCTCAGGAACTCTTCAAAATTTTAAAACCCTCCGCCCAACATCAGGCCTGCTCGCCTGCCCCCCCCAGTATCCCAAGTCTTCTACGATAACCTGGCAACTCACTTCCAAACTAAAATCGACAATATTTACAATAATTTTCAATCCGCTCTCATCCCCCCCCACTGTTACACAACATTACTCCTGCTCAGCTTTACATAACTGCTTTGAGCCCATCCCACTAACCCAAATAATCGACTTACTAGCCCTGTCCTCTAAAAATCATCTCACTTCTCTCCCGTTATCTTGCCCCGGCCATCACTGAACTATGTAACCAATCATTGACCCTAGCCAAGCTTCCATGGCTATGGAAAGCAGCCCACGTAACTCCTATCTTGAAGAAATCCACCGCCGACCCCAAGGACCCCAACAGCTACCGTCCCATATTTCTCCCCCTACTTGGAAAGATATTAGAGTCCCATGTTAACAAACATCTTATGGTCCACCTCAAACAGAACAATTTGTTAGACATCTCCCAATCTGGTTTTAGACCATCTCACAGCACCGAGACTGCTTTACTTGCAGTAGTAGACACAATTAGAATGTCACTTGACGATGGGCAACCAGCTATGCTGGTGCTGCTTGATTTATCGTCAGCTTGCGGTACCATCTTGCACAAAACCTACTGCAATGTCTGCAGCAGATAGGTGTCAGGGATTCAGCCTTGTCTGGTTGAGCGACTTCCTTAAAGGCCGAGTCCAAACAATCTCTATGGGACCACTCCACTCTAGGGCTCTCCACTTAAACAAAGGAGTTCCCCAGGGCTGCTCCCTGAGTTTAACGCTTTTGAATATATATGTAGCCCCTTTGGACTGTCTGATAAAATTATTTGGTTTTGAGACACTCTCATATGCTGATGACACTCAATTGGTCATCTCATTCGGACAGGACATTGAGAACGTTAAACACAGGTTCCCTACCTGCATGAGAGGTGTTGCTTTCTGGATGTCCTCTAACTGCCTTCAAAAAAATGGGAGTAAAACTGAAATTCTTCTCTTTGGCAAAGCCCTAGTCTCTGGACTGAGGATTGTAACCGGCAGAATTGAGCCCCTCCCCTTTACCTAGTAGAACGGCCAGGAATTCAGGCATCCTTATCAACGATCAACTCTCAATGCAAGACCACATATCCTCCATATGTGGCACCTACTTTGGGACCGTGCATCATCTTAGAAAGATCGTTCAATGGCTCCCATTGCAGACACGTAAAACTTTCACCCAGGCCCTGGTCATTAGCCGACCAGACTATGGTAATGCCTTGTTTCTTGCCTCTAATGAATCCCTCTTGTCCCAACTGCACGTTGTCCAAAAGACAGCGGCACGTCTGGTTAACAACCTGCCCAAAAGGACTTCATCAGCCCCCACACTCAGTGCCTTACATTGGCTACCTATCCTCAAGAGAGCCCTGTTTAAATTACTATGTATAACTTATGCATCTCTCTCAGGCTCTGGCCGTATATACCTACATAACAGGCTTGCCCCTTATATCCCCAATAGAAACTGGCAATCCAGCAAACAATTCTTTCTATACCTCCGCTGGATTCGTACGGCTAAATACAGAGGTTGTGCATTCTCACACCTGAGCCTCCTTCACTGGAATAAATGACCACTGACTCTACAACATACCCTAGTTTTTTGGATTTCTAGAAACACCTGAAGACCTGGTTATTCTAAAATATCATGCCTATGTTAGCTATCTGCTTTTCCAAGCACCGAGAAATCCCTTCCGAAGTTGAGTTGTGTGCTATATTAAGCAATTCTTAACATAACATCTCACCCTGTATTTCATGTCTTCTTATTAAAAAAGGTGTCTCAGAACCTCAGAAAGACCTTGCCGCTCAAGCCTCTCCAACTTGAGGAAGGATTAGAGTTTGAGGTAAAATGTGGATCCTGTACTCAAAGAAAGTTAGAGGTCAAATATACTATCTAATTGATTGGAAGGGCTGTGGACCAGACGAAAGGTCCTGAGAATTGCGTACCGATGTCCATGCCCCTCGATTGACCAAATTCTTTCATCAGAAAATTCCAACCAAGCCTCGACCGGGAAAATCCTCCTTGTGAGCCAGCATACCTAAACAACCGCCTCTCCTTCCATGCACCCAAGAGACACCTCTGATCAACTGACCTCTCTGTGGCCACCATCACATCCATCTACAAGACCAGAACGGGAGGAAAGTCCTCCTCCTACCTCACAGCCAAGGCCTAGAGTGACTTCTTCCTCCACCTCCGGCATGTACCAACACTGCTCCAGTTCAGGACCCAAGACCTGGCTCTTCGGATGGCCCCAGCACTCAATGAAGCCGCACCCCCTCCCCCTAGAGCCTTGAGGCCCTCGCAGGAGAGTAGCTGAGCTTTATCAACCCTGATTGATTGATTGATTGATTGATTGATTGATTGATTGATTGATTGATTAAAAGGGTACTGTCAGAACCTACCAGAAGACACCAAAACCCAAAGCTAAAATGGTCAATTTGATTTTGAACACAGAGCGTTTTAGAGTAAAACCATGAACTACATCCAATAGCTGAGAGCTATATGGAACTTTAAAACAAAAAAATGTTATTATTTAATCCACAGTATCAAAAACATTAATAAAAAATAAACAGACAGATCTGATAACACAACATAAAACCAATTCATTTAGTTCACTTTTACCAAAAATTAAATTTTAACAATTCATGTGATCGATCATTGCCCCCCATACATAGATACCTAATTCGCGTTTTCTTGGTCTTTTAACAGAATACAAACTGTACTCCAGATTATATATATTGTAAAACCGGGCACGCCACATTTCATAAGACGGTACTTCAGGCTGAAGCCATGAAGACGCTAAACATAGCCGTGCAACTGCCGTTGCAATAAAGAGCAAATGACGGAATTTATACATGGGTCTCCCTTACTCTAGGTCTTCACCAATTCCAAGTAACATCATAGAAGCCGATATTTTAATAACAACCCCAGTAACCTCTGTCAGAAACTTCTCGATATGTTCTATTAATGGCACCAGTTTAGCACAAACATAAAAATATGGAGGCTATCATCTACATGCACTTTGTGCTAAATTCTTGTGGGCTCCGGGGAAACCACAGAGGGCCATGCGATTTATGACTCTTCCCAGAGAGAGGGGTGGGTGGGCGGTTCCCGACTTCACGCTCTATTATTATGTGTCCCTCTTGTCAAATATGCGGATGATATTGACAGGAGAAGATGTGAGTAATCCTGCTGAGGCACCCTCAATCTATCAGACGGTGTTAGGATCCCAGGTTAAGAATTGCCTGTTCAAGAAATTGGATAGGAGCTATTACAAAAAGCGCATTTTAAAATCTTGGGGGCAGTTTTTAAGGTTTGGAGCACAGTATGTAACAACTTACAAATTCAGGGATCAACCTTTTATACACCTACTACTACTGCCGTAGGTATATTGCCGCCGATATTTCAAGACCACGTGGCAACCAGCTAGAGATGTAAGGGTATTAATCAAATTGGGTACTTTTACGAGGCAGGGTGGTTATATTTATCTTTTAGTGACCTAGCTGACAAATTTCTTCTACCTAAGAATCAGTTTTTTTAATTCTTACAGATTCGAGATTTCCTGAGCAAACAGCCCACTTTGATAACATCTCATAAATTAGTAGAAGCTATTAGGCGCCAGGAAAAGACAGGGATCCTTTATAAAATCCTGTTAGCCTTGAGGAGGGATGATCTGGATAAGCACACCCTTAAGTGGGCACTTAAACTGGGAGAACCAATGGTTGCTTTAGAGATGGCGATTGATATCGCCAGGGAAGTTTGCATGTCGGCGAGTCTCACAGCCCAGTTTTACAAAACGATATTTAATCTTTACCATACCCCAGCTAAGATGATGAAATGGGGGAGGGGGTATGATGGTAAATGCTTTCGCTGTGGCATAGATAATGCTGAGCTATATGGAATGAATTTAAGGCATTCTAAGATAGCCAATGGTGTAAATATTTCAAGGCACTGTTCTAGTGTTCCTAATGATTCTAGACGGATTCAGGAAAAGAATGTCCAGCATGCATTAATTCTAATCTGTGCACTTCACTGAGAATTTCCCCTTGTTGGGGAGCTCACCTCAGTTCAGAGAAAGGGGGTGGACCACAATGACCTCTCAGCATTCACGCAGTATGGTTGTTACTAAAGGTAACGGGAGGGGTAGTTGGCCCACAAGAATGTCCTTGGGGGCCGATAACTACTCCTGTTACCTCCAGTAAGTCCCACACAGGGCAATTGCTTATAGATTTTTGGAAGCCATGCCCCTTTCCCCAGTACTCTGCAAAGTTGCCTTCTGGAGCACTGCTGGTTGGGGGATGAAGTCCAGTTGGCTCAAAAGTGTCCTTTCGGGCCAACAAGCCCTCCTGTTACCTCCAGTAAGTCCCACACAGCAGAATTGCCGGGAGGTCTTCAGAGGCCCCATCCCCTTTTTCCAGCACTCAGCAAAAGTGCCTCCTGGTGCACTGCTGATTGGGGGATGAGGTCAATTTGAATGCTGAGGATCCTTGGGGGCCAATAAGCCCTCCTGTTACCTCCAGTAAGTCCCATACAGCCTGATTGCTGAGATGGCTTTGGAGGCCATGCCCCCTTTCTCCACCACTCTGCAAACGCGGCTCGTGGTGCACTACTGGTTGGGGAATGTAGTCCACTTTACTCCTGATGGACCTTGGGGGTCAAGAAGACCTCCTGTAAGTCCTATACAGTGGGATTCCTGAGAGCTGGTCAGAGGCCCAGCCGCCTTTCTCCACCACTCTGCAAACGTGACTACTCGTTAAAAAGCCATCGAAATTTACTGAAAAACCAAAGGTTACAGGAACGTTATAGTTAGGAATTAGTATTTTAAAAAACTTTAAAAATTCACTGAAAAACCAAAGGTTACAGGGACGTTATAGTTAGGAATTAGCATTTGAGAAAGCTTAGAAATTCACTGAAAAAAGCAAAGGCTAGAGGGGAGTTATAGTTAGGAAATGGAATTAAGAAAAACCTTAGAAATGTACTGAAAAACGCAATGGTTACAGAGAGGTTATGGTTAGGCTCAGGTGTCACTCATACAAAACCAGAGAAATTCAGCCGCTATAGTTAGTGAGCTAACTATAACTTAAACCCCTGCAATGCACTGCTTATGACCTCACATATTATATCACTTATGTCATGGACAGTGACATCAGTGATGACATCGATGATGACATCCCAAATGACATTGGACAGTTTAGACAACATGTTGTGCAGTGTTTTGTGATGCGCCTCCCAACTCCTAGCAAAGGCCAATATGTCATTTTGGTATGCCTGGACCCCTGATATCTCCCCCAATAAGTTGTCCATGAGCTTTTGGGATATGCTAGCCGAGAAGGCCAGTCCAAAGGGTAATTTTAGACACTTGAATGCTCCAAATGGGGTTCCTGCAACTCAGCCATAAGTGGCATCTGATGTTGCTGAGCGCAGGTCTATAATGGAAAAGAATGTGCCACCTTGACCAAACATTGGCTAGCAACCAAGTATTTTGAGGAGCGGATGACAGTGGATGAGTATCCTCCTGTTCAATTAACGTAAGTCAGCGCAAAGTCTGACCTCCCCAGACTTCTTTCTCACCACTACTTTGGGCAAAACCTGCTGGAATCAGTCACACGGTGCAATGCTCCATTCTGAGCATAAGTTCTTCAACACAGACCTTACCTCATCTCTCACGCTCAATGGAAGTGGACAAACTTTGTGCAAAACTGGTTGAGGCCCTGACTCAAGGCCGATATGATGTTCAAAACCTTTGATAGTTCCAACCTTTTTGTTGAACACTGTGGTATGTTGATTTGAAATATTTTCTATATCTGCGGCACCTGGACTGTCCTCAATGCTTACAACATATGATTTCTCCTCCAAACCCCCTCCTGGTTTTGAAAACAGCCCTATTTGTACTAAATCTTGTCACCCGGTGATAGTTCTGCCTCTAACGGCCACATACACCATTGTGCTTTTCACACATGGGTTCAGATCCAATCCTTGTCGCCAATCTGTAGAAAGGGAGGTCACTGGACTCAAGCGTAGATTAAAGGGTTTTATTCCAGAATAAGAAACACCCACAACCAGGAGTGTCCTACACCTGCGAGCCTCACCCAGCAACTGACTGGCATTGCAGTGAGGCTCACAGGTACCATTCTACTCCTGAGCTTGTAATCAACACTGAACAATAACATGTATGGATTCATGTTAGAAATGGGATTTTTGGTTGGCTAGAGCATGTGCCTACGCCAGGCAGAAACCACCACTCTAGTCAGGGCAAGGGAGTTACATGCTGAAGATAACCCATGCTCATCCTCTTGGGAGCTTGGCACAAGCAGTCAGGCTTATCCCAGAGGCAATGTGTAAAGCGTTTTTGCAACACACACACAGCAGCAACACACTAGGCACACAACAAAAGAAACTCCACACAGGATTATGTAAATATAACCTTTGTATTATCTATATCACACATTAGAATCATAACTACAAATGTACACTGTTTCACCTGGCACTAGGTAATACTTTACAGGGGGATTATATACAGGACAGGGCCAATTGGGCCACTGTCAGAACCATCACAACAGGTAAGTAACAACACAACCAGTAACTACTGGTACCGGCACTTAGCAAAACACATTATACATAAGTCACATTAGATCAGGCATAAACCACAATATGCATCAATCATATTAGCAATGCAACACAGTAACACTAACCAGGTGCATTCATCCTCTTAGAGCCTTGCGCCCCACCAGAACACAAGGTGCTCCCAGGCCAACTGGCCTACCTCGGGGGACAGGCCATCTTGGGCTGTCCCACATGCCCCTTGTCCAAAGAGTCAGAGCTCCCTGAAATGAGTGTTCCCCACGCAGCTGCCCGCGATCTCACCCCCAACTCGGGGCAACCTCCAGAAAGTGCCTCAGGGCAATCTCCACCATTGAGGGGGAGGGAAGCCGACACCAGACTTCCTCTCCTCTGCCCTAGCTTGGAGGGCTAAGGCTCCCAACTACACGGCGATCAGAGTGTAATGCCAGGGAGCCCAGCACCACTCACCATTCCTTGGGGCTGAGCGGTTCTGCTCCCAGTCCTCCTGTGGGCGGAGGGGTCTCTATCTTGGCAGCCGCAGCTTCTGCAGAATCCTCAGATCCCCTTGTCCGCGGGGAACACACAGAACTCCTCTCTGCCTCCAGCAATGCCGGCAGATACGCGGGACTTCTCCTCCTCCTTATGGGGAGCCCCGTCCACAGTCATGCAAGTGCCACCTGGCTTCCTGTTTTGTCTTTGCCTGGCTTCTGGTTCTGCGGTTGGACGGAGCGAGGTCCCCGTTACTCCTGCCGCCTCCTCTGCCACACAGTACAGAGCGGAGCCTCCGCAACTTCTTGGTTTGGGGAAGGCTCCCCCATGCCCACAGCACGGCCTCACAGCCCTGGGCCAAGTAACATAGCCCTGGCTACCAGGCCTTATACCACACAAAAGGCAGGCAATTCGGCTGGAGGGGGGAAAATGCTTTGCTCCTTTTAGCTCTCCCCTCCCGTTGCTTTAAGCCCCAAAGGAGAGGACTGTGCTGCACACGCTGCAGGGCAAGGAGCATTCCTCGCCAAGCTTCCACACAGAGTAACCCCCCTCCTTGGGCCACGAAATTGAAAGGGCTCTCAAAGCACGCTGCGCAGGATAGAGCAAGGCGATCCTCCAATGCCCAAGCCTTGATAATTCCAGATGCTGGGCACAGGCAGGCCAGCACGCAGGGCCTCCCAGCAGAGGGCAGCAGCTGGGCCACATGGCGGTACCTCCTGGCAAGGTCCTTCCTTCAAGTCCAAGTAAGCAACTAAGTACCAACCCTTTATATGGGGTGACAGCCTCAATAGTTATACCACATGTGTCTTTGTTCTAAGGGTTCTGCGCCCGGTCCAAACCAGTTCTGGGGGCGCTCCAACATTTCTATACAGTGCTCAAACCCCTTATTGTTAGATTAGGCTCTGGCCCCAGAAACACCACAGGGGTGGAGCCAACATTGTACAAGGCAGGCACAGACCTATTCAGGGTCAGGGGCTAGTCCTCCCACTACTCCAAATGCAGATCTGCCTATTCAGCCTAGTGCTGACTCACCCAGCCCCTCTGGAGCTACTGCAGCTAACCAGCCCCTGTCACTTCAGAGCCAGACATGCAATGCACATCAGGCAGGCACAAAGACACATAGCACACAGAAATGCCAACTTCTAAAAGTGGCATTTCTAAAATAGTGATAATAAATCTGTGCACACCATTACACAGAATGTATTACCACTGTTCCAAACATACCTAACTTGATCATGCTACTACTCTCTTATCAGGATTTACCACTGAAACACTTAACAGGGAATCCCCAATGCATTCCTATGAGAGGGCAGCCTCACAGCAGTAAGACATCAAAATGGCTGTTTGTCACTACCAGTACATGCCATACAGTTAGACACATGTCCTAACTTTTACCTACAATACACCCTGCCCATAGGGCTAGCTAGGGCCTACCTTAGTGGTGACTGACATGTAGTAAAAGAGGAGTCCCAGACGTGGCACCCCCTTTATGTGCCATGTCACAGCAGCAGTAAGCTGCACGCACAGGCCCTGCAATGACAGAGACCTGAGACAGGTTTGAAAGGCTACTTTGGTGCGTGGCGCAAGCAGCGCTGCAAGCCCACCAGTAGCATTTAATTTACTGGCCCTGGGAATCAGAGATACCGCTTTACAAGGGACTGAAAGGTAAATTAAATACGCCAAACAGGTTCAGACGAATCTTACCATGTTTACCACAGAGAGCACATGCACTTTACACTGGAAAGCAGTGCTGAAGTGCCCAGAGTCCTAAAAACCACCGACACCAGGTCAGAAAAAATACTAGGAGGAAAGCGAAAAGTTCAGGAATGACCCTGCAAAAAGGGCCAAGTCTAACAGTTCATAAATAACCTACAAAATCAGCGCCTTGAAAATGCACATGGTTTCCTACTAGACCCGCGCCGTAATTATGTTGAGTCCTTCCTCCATGGATCTCTAACAAACTACGGGAGCTGGTGGTTGCTTGGTCTACCAACAGGCTGACTCGGCCTGCCACCATGTTTCCCCGGATAATATAGAATAAAGTCTGTCTTTCCCACACGTTTAAGCAATGGAATGCATCATCTTTTGTAAAGACCATCTTTGTGGTCAAGTAGAATGACATCAAATCTACGGTAAGAAGCCTTTGTTTGCCCTTGGGGCCCTTTCACTTGTAAACTGACCCACATATCCGATAAAGACTGCCCTTCATGTAGTTTCCTTTAAATGCTCCACAATGTGCCCCTGGCCTGATGTTAGAGAACCTGAAGATAACTGATCTTAAAAAGACTATTTGAAATCAATGTCACTGCTCTGCACTTCAAACGCCTAGCTCGCATCCTGTATACGTTTATAGTGTTCGGCTCTGAGCATGAACCCCTGCTCCCCTAACAGTGCTGTTAATGTGGGGAATAATCTCCTTACTTATAAGATATTAAATAAGCAAAAAAACAGAGGAGAAATTGGAAGAATTAAAAAAGAAAGAACATGGTTACAAATAGATTTTGTGATGTGTCCCATTCTAAAACGTGTTAAATTTATTTTTACGAGGCACAGGCCTTCTCCCGCCTGCTATGACAACAGACGACCCGGTACTTGCATTTATTTTCACCACAGCCATTTATTGAAAAGGAGAATGCTTTCCTTTTTTTTTTAACTGATGTATTTTTGCCTGTACAGTCACATGTTTGGCAGGGACAGTGCTGGAACGCTCGCCTTGTCTAATCGTGGGAGTAAGATGTGTAACACTGCTGTCGCTGTGTCACTGTGCTCAGACGAGAATGCCATGACACGTTGCGTGAAGCTGTCAGCCCTGAACATTCGTCTAAATAAGTTGTTCTCGGAAGCCTGTTCTGGCCACTGCTACCTGACATAACATCTGTGCATCTCTCCCACAGACGACTGACTCACCGGTTTCTATACAGAGCATGGAGACAACGATCGGTGCGAAGGTATTACATATGTGAAAACAGTAATAATAATAAAAATAATAATAATATAATGATTTATGCAAGGGCCTAAAGTTTTTCTTAGCCCCCACGGTGCTTTTCAATGCCATGGTTACCGAAGCAAGGTATTCAGAGGCGGTGCGCCCCCGAGTTTTACCATAGAGACTTCGGTATACGCGAGCGAGCTGTTGCACTGAGAATTATGCCCTCGGTCACGGAAGTAAGATAACGTATGCCTAGCGGTTTAGAGGATCCCGACATAGGGAGCGAAAGAAGTATTCCTCATGATTGAAAGCTATAATTATATCTAGCGTATTTTGAATTATCTTGGTGAACTCCGCCTACAGATTTGCAACTCTCAGTATCACCCTTTGCTATACCTGAATCTACCTGATCCCTGGAAGTTTATACCCTCTCTCTGTCGAGTCCATACTGAAACAGACCTTGACTTCTTGTGATTATTACTTTCCTGAAGTCATTCCTTTTGATTTTACGAGTTTGAATTATTGGATGCGACTGACGAGGCAAAAAGAAGGAAAATAAATCTATTTTATTGATTGAACAATTTTCTTTAGTCTATGTTACCGAATCATATTGAGTCTCTACCACCTTGAAATACCTCAACGCCATGAAGAAGGAAGACTCCGAAACGCGCGTCGGCGCAATTGTGTGTGTTTTTTCTTATGCTTTTTGTATTGTCTTTTACAGGTGTTTTTCTCATTCGTATTTCTTGTGTTGTATGTTTTCACTGAAATTGTTCACTATTTTATACACTTCACTAATTGTTTTAGTCTGGATGTAATGTTATGAGTGTTTACGTGTCTCCTTAATAATTGCATTGCTTCGTCAATCTGAGCTTGACTTATTAGCTGGCTAGTTTTGTCTATGAACAAAAATTGAATGTTTGACTTAAAAGAGATGTATTGATATATAACTTTATATTTTTATAATAAAAATTTAAAAAGAATGATTTAGCAGACTTATTCTATTCTGTGGGATAGACTGATAATTTCTCTTTAAAGGGGTTTTTTGTGTGTTTTTTTAATTGTATTTTCCCTGGGACTCTGCCCCGTTATATATTTTTTGAGTACAGGGCCCCTCTGATGTAATTATTGTACCGAAGCAAGGCAGCCTTGTCCTTATTCCACCTTGTGCCCCTGTCTTTTATCACCCTACACGTTCTGTCTTTTTTATTTAACTCACTCTTCCTAGTTCTTGTTCTTCCCTCTTTCTCCCTTTTTCACAGCTCTCCTATCTTTCTTTTCCTCCTCCTTTTTTGCATTTTCTCCCTTTCTCCCTCCGGGTCACACCCCCTAGAACTGCTGGTGCCTCACCTGCAACCACAGGGCTAAACACTTGTGACGATGTACATCAGGGGCAGAGTGTGTGCCTGCAAGAGAGCTATTGTGAGAGAAGTGCTGTGAAGTGGCCATAATGCATGGGCTGATTCAAATCAAATGCATAGGGAACGCATAATGAAAGAAGAGAGAAAAGGAAGGAACGGGAGGGATGGAGGAAGGGAAGGAAATGGAAGTAAAAACAATATCAAAGGGAACAGAAAGGAAAGGCAAGGGGAGGGGAAAGAGAAGAGATAGAGAAGGGGAAGAGAAGGGGAGGAGAAGGAAAAAAATAAGGAAGGAAAGAAGGCTTAATCTGAGATATGATGGTCTGTCCACCAGACCACTATTGTAGAGGATATGGATATTTCCTGTGAAGTTCATTTACCATAACAATCTTCCTCCTGGCACAGAGGGAGGTGACCCCACCTTAGGAAACGCTGCCATCCTCGGCCTCCTACTGGACAAGGGTAGGCAGACTGTGAATCCACCACTTTTGGCACATGGGAGTTGGAACGGACACGTCAGAGGAGATTGGAATGAATGTTAACTTGTGGAGACATATAAAAACTGTCTTTTTAAAAGGCTCCCAGATACCAGAAGAGCGGGGTGAAGACTAGAAGAAACCAGCACTACCAGATCTCTGCCTTGCAGGTGTCTCAGCCACAGCTCTGGAAGTGGGGGTTTTATTTTTCACCACAATATTCCAGTATTACCCTAAAATGTAATTTTCTTTTTAGGAGTGAAAGTAGAAACTGTCGGGGGGCAATTTTCCTATAGGGACATGAGGATACCTCCTGAAGCAAACTACACAAAACAAGGGGCTTGCAGGCACATGCATCAAGCTAGGATTTTGCGAGTCCTTAATTGCAAATATTAAGGATTCGCAATTAAGGACTTGCAAAATCCTATGCATGTAGGAATCGCTATAATAATAGCGATTCCTACACATTCCTTCTTTGCAACTCGCAAATAGCGAGTCGCAAATAAGGAATAGCTTCCCATTCATTCCTATGGGCCTACAGGCCCATAGGAATGAATGGGAAATTGCAAGCGCAATTTGCGAGTACCAATGTGTAACCTACAACTTTGAAAAATGCACTTTTTGCATTTTTCAAAGTTTTTGCAAATTACCATGAAGTTCAACTTCATGGTAATTTGCGCCCCCTAGTAGCGAAATCGCTACTTCAAAGTGGTTCTTGCATTGCATTTAAGGAATCGCAAAATGCGATTCCTTAAATGCAATCGCAATTTGAGAACTCGCAATTAATTGTGAATTCTCAAATTGCGAGGGCCCTGACCCTTGACGCGATGGCAAACGGCCGATTTTTGCGAATCGCACCATTTGCGATCGCAAAAAGCTTTGATGCATGTGCCAGTTAGAGATCTAAAAGAACATACTGGGCTTGCATGAGGTATGGGGATAGAAAGTAACCTAGGGTGGGCTTCTTCAGTCTTGTTCATTCGGACTGGAATGCGACCCGCAGTAATTACCAGTGGCTGAGATGTATTCACTCATTCCAAAGACTACTTCCTTGATTTTTTCAGGGATAAGATATCCACAGGATTGTGTTGATATATCATCTCAGAGGAGTCTACCTGTCACCGATTGGGTATGTGAGCATGCGTTAGTTGTCAATACATAGGAGTCTTGGCACTCTAGATTGGTGGGATCCTCGGTGTTTCGTTTAACGGAGGATGGCATTGTAAATGTAAAGTCTTCTGGTGATATACATTTCTATTGCCTCCTTAGGGTGTATTTCTGAGTTGCCTCCTAACGCCAATATGGGTGGAAACGGGAATTTCCTCCCAAAACAGTACTACAAGTGATGCAGTGATACAACATGCAGTATGATGTGATATTGATGTGATTCTGGGTGGGTGTTTTTCCTGGACAAATTCTCCAGGTCAGTCTTTAAGGCATGTATCCTGGGAAAATAAAATGGTCCCGAATTCAGGAAATGCATATGGAAATAGCTGTGAAAACAATGATTTCCAGTGTTATTCTCTATATACATAAGCTCCCAAGGAGGGCGGGGGGGGGGGCGGGGTTACTCATAGACACGTGCTAATTTCACCTCTCAGATTTACCATACCTCTATCAGAATTACCAATGCACTGGTGATGGGGCTTTGAGTGCCTAAAGTTACCTTTAAGACTGGAGTCCAATCTACAAATAGAATATTTCTAAGTAAGGAACCACATGTTATTCGTGAATATCTGGTATGCATATGTATTTATATGCATCTAAAAACAGACCTGTATACTTTAACAAAAAACTCTCAGGTCTACTTGGCCTCGCGAAGCCAAAAATGTGAGATTTCCTCTCCTGCTTGTGTTATGACTGTGTAAAGTTTGTTTTAAATCAAAGGGAAAATTGGGCTTAGAGTGAGGAAATTGGGAGCTATGTGTTACCTGAAGCACATGTATTATCGAGATAGAAATAGGGGCTCGAATCAGGACACAGCGACACACTTAGAATGGCCACTGATGTCAGAAGGTACAGTTGGAGAGGCGACGTGGTTGCTGAGAATACACGCCACAAGGGTCAGTCAAGAAAATATGGTAATGTCACAAGAAATGCAGAAGTCTATCTCTGTCGGATGAGGAACAGGAGCCGAGAAAAACGGATGTAAGATGCAGTGTGCATTGGCAAAGTCTATGCTTATCTAGGCTGGGATGATGGCTATTTTTTTTTTATTATCATTGCAAGCAAGTGCCAAGACAATAAAAAGAGAAAATAAAACATACTGCCACTTAAATGTGGCACCCAAAAGCTTGAATAAAACAAAATAATAAAACAACGTAACCATGCATATCATTTCCGCGGACCAGTAATGTACTTCCTAGCAAGCTGCTGCAATTAGAATATGCAAAGAAGCTCTTTTCTTTTATTAGTTTTAATGTACTCCACAGTACACTATGATTCTTATTGGCACAAATATAGGGTACTGTTATGTTACCCTTGAATTACTGTTATCTAAAGACTTACTTTAAACACAGACGTACGGCTAAAAAAAAAAATAGTGATACAGAATGGAAAGAAAAAAGCGTTGGCAAAGTAAAATAATGGCCCAGCCGTCCTGGCACTTCATTGCACTTCTATTTAGGCGAATCAATGTGTAAATGCCATCACTCACACTTTAAGTCATCCAGTGACTGAAGTGGCTTGGCCCACTGCCCTATGTTCTATGCTGCAATGAGCAGAAGCAAAATGTGAATGAAAGGTGTCCAGACCAATGAATGAAGAAGGCTGACCAAAGTGCCACTATATTTGTATGTATACTTTTTTGTATTGGCGGGTGCTGAGACGTTTGACTTTGAGAAGGCCCTCAAAATTCAGTTGGAAAAATTACATTAGGTGTTCTACATAACTCCCAACGTAAAAGGTACCCCTAAAGCTCATGAAATTGCCCTACAAACAATTGGGTACAGAAGTCCAGTGCCATTTTGACACTTCTGTCTGAATGCCATAAGAAGCTCTGCTGAATTTCCATTCAGATCGATGGGTATAATGTTTTTATAATAGTTCAGCTCCCGGCCTTGTCATGACTTTTCTAGATCTTTAGATTGTATTAATTTCCTGTCTCTTCTTTGTTCAGATAGGCTACCTGTGACAGTGATAATGTGTGCGGAAAGGCAATTCAGAAGAAAGAATTCAATATAAAGAAATGAATCAGAACCGACACAGTGCAGACTGTACAGCAAACAGAGAGCAGACGAACACTGTGCCTTGTCCAGAATATCTCTTCTGCCTCACACCTATAAAGAGAAAGTACCTCACACCTTTGAATTACAAATTAGTATGCGGTGCTTAGTTTGTAACTCAACTATTAACCATCGCACTCCTACAAGTGTGACATTTTGGACTATATCAGGCCCCCGAAGCTATAAGAATGACTTGGCAGCAGGTAATAGTCATTTTTGATGTATATTGAATTAATACTTAACTGTTGTTGTGGACATCTCTAAAATGGCTAGACAGCGCCACCTTGTGGCAGACTGTCAGAAGCACGGGTGCTGACAATTAAGTGCGGTGCCGGGCACCGGAAACCACGGCTCAAATTAAGCACTGTTGGTATGTTATGTTGACAGAGATGTGTATAGTGCAGTTTTGCCACAGGCCTTGCCTGGCAGAGCTGTTGGTCCAGCAATAAGCATTAGAAAGAAGTCTTCCACCTGGCGTTGGTATATGTACATTAATAGGAATATGCTTGTTTCTAAAAGTCATACGTTTTCTCAAAAACTCTTTTGACAATCATTATGCCATTTAAATGTTGTGTTTCATGAGGTACACTGTTTCTGAACAGGGTCATCTGAACATATTACATTTACATTAAGTGAAAAACAATTATAGTCACAGCAGGTGCCATCATTCCACAATTTAACATTAATCCTTTGTTGCATGTTTCTGTCTGGGCACTCAGGATGGAACAGGAGACTATACAACGTTGTAATCATCCTGGGGATGGCTTAACCCCAGAGATAGACAGGGGTCCTGAGGCATGGAGAAAGAAGCAGCTGCAAAAATGGCGCCGGGAACTTTGTGCAGTGTTCTCTGTCCTCGTGCTGGCTGAGTGTGGAGTGTGTGCTTGAACAACAAAGAGACTGACCAGTTGCTATCAATAAATTAGCAGACAGCAGTGCTTAATATGAGCGGGTGTTTGCCAGACTGTCCGACACTCGAAGTGAAGGTATCACCTGACAAAGTATACACCTTGAATACAGTTACAGGAAAAAAAGAATATAGAATATATGGAACACACAAACATGATATATTGTCTCGGTGTGTGTGGAGACAAATGGCAGTGCAACAGTGCCGTAAACTAAATAGAAGCCAGCATGAAGCAACCTTTTCTTGGTTCCCTTGTGGAGAGTACGCACTGACAGAGTTTTGGTACTATGGTGATTACATTCAGATGCTGGTAGAAATGTAAGGTCTGATTCACAAACTGCATTTTGTAGTGTGCTTTGTACTATAAAACATAGTACAAAGTGCTATTCACAAACTGTGTGCAGAGTTTAAGCCTCCCCAATACCCATACTTTTGTATGCGGAGTTCTCAGCCCCGACTGCGGAGTCTCGGTAAATGTGAGCGAGACTGAGGGAGTCGGTGGGAAAAGGGGCAGAAGTACTCCACAAAGTATGGGATTAGAGAGGAGGAAGAGGGATTTAGGGACTGCCAGGGAGGGGTTTAGGGAGGGGCCCACCCACCATCATTAGAGTCAGCCAATTGCTTTACAAGCATAGTGGAGACATGCAACTTACAATTACGTAATTGTTTACACTCGAGGGCCATATTCACAAAGGTAAACTTAGACGTTTAGTCTAAACTTAGGCCAAATGTCTACGTTTACGACTTTGGGAACTTACAAAGCGCATTTACGAATGGTATCTTTATATCTGCACTTGGCGGAGATCCGGGCCAAGTGCGGACATAAAGATAGTATTCGTACATGTCCGTTGTGAATTCCCATAGTCATAAACGCAGACATTTGGTGTAAGTTTAGGCCAAATGTCTAAGTTTACCTTTGTGAATCGAGCCCAGAGTTTGTGAATACCGAAAAGTAGTGAAGCTATTCCAAAGTGTAAATTACTCCGAAGTGTACGTAACCTTTGTGAATCAGGCCCATAGTGTGTCTGAGAGATGATTTGAGGCTTAGATTGGTTGTACATCTTGGGGCCACAGTAGTGGTCCAATCCATTTATGCAACTGAACTGTGAGAGAAGCAGCCTGGTCACCAATACAACAAAGAAGGCATAACAAGCACAAGTGAAAGAGGGATGTTTTGTTCAGGGTGTGGAAAGTGGGAGGTGAGGTAAACGCAAGACAGGCCCTTTATAGGCAGTCTGGGAAACCTTGGGCATTCTAGATAGCATGTCCGTCTGGCAACCCTGCCCACAGTGAACATGAACTGTGCAGAACTGTCTGTGAGAAGCAATTGTTTGTTTAGAAGGTGAAAGGAAGGGAAGAACTGCAGAACTACTGTGTTTCAGAAATATTGTCAGAAATTGGATTACTGGTTGACTGGGGTGTGAGCCCTGGTCAAGCAGCAACCACGATACTAGTCAGAGTAAGACACATGTAAACCCCAAATTATATAATGCTCAACTCTCTAGTAGCTTGGCGCAGAGCAGTCAAGCTTAACTTAGAGGCAATGTGTAAAATATTTGTGCAACACTTTAAGCAGTAAAACAGTCAGAACACCACACAAAACATCCCACACCAGGTTAGAAAAATAGAACCTAATTTAATAAATAAAACAAGACCAAAATAACAAAAATTCAATCAGTAGAAGCGGAGTTATGAATTTTTAACAAATAAACTGTAAAATAGTGCATGAAAGCGCCAACCATGGCTATCTGTTTGTGCCGTACCGGGTTAAAGTCAAAAGTTCAGGCCGACCATGATGGAATGTGGGTTAAAGATAGTCCCAGATTAGCCCTGCTGGAGATGTACCTTCTCAAAATTGTGCCAAGAGTGCCCTTCTCATTTGAGAGGTTGACAGAGAGCAAGAAGAGCATCAAGGTGGTGGCTGCCATGTCGCGAAGAGCAAGCTGGGCTTTGCAGACAGGCGGGCTGGAGCCTCGCATTGGCAGTTCTCCATGGGTGATTGATGCTTGCTCTGTGAAGAGATAGACTGGCGGCAAAGAACAAAACCACAGGGTATGAGGCAATTTGGGACTGCACTTATCACTATAGTGAGGTCATGTATTGTATTAGTTCTTTTGGTGCACCTGACCTGAGGCTTAATACACTTAAGCCTCCTAGGGTTAAAGAACCCTACACATATCACAACAACAATACAGTCCAGCACTCAATTACAATTTTGTACAATGTATCACATAATTATGAAAGAACACTGATTCAGCAGGTATTTCAATCCTTCTTTTATTCGTGAATTTCTTCTTCACAACAAGATAAAACCGTAGCCAACGCGTTTTGCCC
The DNA here is from genome assembly GCF_964204655.1 of Triturus cristatus. Taxonomy (NCBI): domain Eukaryota; kingdom Metazoa; phylum Chordata; class Amphibia; order Caudata; family Salamandridae; genus Triturus; species Triturus cristatus. Next base: position 454,555,017 of record NC_140595.1, on the reverse strand, counting down.
TCTCGAACGTCCTCAGGGCAAGGAAAGTGTGTTGGCCTTCTATTATGGATGCTGTCTAGCGTATGGTCTGTTTTTCTTTTCAAATAGTGCTGAATAAGCCTTGGCAAGGTAGAATTACTTCTTAGGTGAGGCGAAATCTAATTAGTAACCAAACCTCCGTATGGTTGGTGTTATTAGCCAAAGTCTGGCATAGGATGATGGGTATTATCCCATTCCAACTTCTTTCGAATGGTAACATATCACCTGTGTTGTATTTGCGATGGGCTGGCGGTGGCTTGTGCTGAATTAGGTGCGTGTGGCGCAGTCATGGAGCAAACAGGCCCGTTCGCGGTCACAAAAAGCCCAAAAGCTTGATTTCAAGAACCCATGAGCCACACCAATGGTCCATGATCTGAAAGGCACCACTTGAGGGTCAGGATCCTCCTGCATCTGGGTCCAGGAGCTGCTTGGGGAGCCTTTTATGTTCCTGAGGCTCAGATCATGAAGCCAGTAGACTAGCCTGTAGAGTCACTGTGGGCTCCTGGGTTCAAGATGAAGTTGCAGGTCCAGTTCTTCTTCCCCAGGCAAGAGAGCAGCAGGCAGCTGGTCAGCACAGCAGCGTGGCAGTTCCTTTGGAGCAGCAGTCCAGCAGAAGGGCAGTCCTTGCACCAGCACAGCAACCCTTCTTCCTGGCAGAGTATCCACAGGTCCAGAAGTGTACTGAAGAGTTGGTGTCTGAGGTCCTAATTTTTTATTCTGCTGCCCTGGTTTTGGAAGATGGAAGAAGCTTCTAGACAGTGGCTTTGAAGTGAATGAACTCCCTACCTCCCCTGCCTTGGCTCCAAGCTGGCTGCAATAACAATGCAAGCTTGTTAGGCCCTTTCTTTGAAGGCAGAGCACAGATTATTCAGTTTTAAGTGGGACTGTGCGCAACTCCTCCCTCCCATCCTGCCAGCAAATGGCTCCTCCAAGCCCTTCTAAAACCTCTATTGATTGACTGTCTGGAAAGAATTCACAATGCCCAACTGTCAGGTACACTTAGTTATGTGGCCCAGGCCAGGCTAGAGGCAAAAAAGTGATAAAGGCAGAAAAATGTCTACTTTCTAAAAGAAAACAGAAGGAAATGATGGACAGGGCGCTGAAACTTTTCAGACACTCCAAGTCACGGATCTGGGTTGAATCCATCATCGTTCTTTAGCTCACTTGACCACCCCAGTTCAGACCCACACATATGCAAATCATTCTCGACCCTATTCCTCATGGGAATAGCCCAGCCGAACTGCCAAGCCAGGTCTTTCCTAGACCGGAAACAAGCATACTGGGGCCGGTTTCGGAGTAACACACCTCATCAGCCAGGCCAATTAGGGCAAACAAAGCAAACACAAGGAGATGATGGACAGAGCCCTGAAACATTTCAGACATTCACCCCAGCCACAGATCTAGGTTGAATCTATCATCGTTCTTTAGCTCACTTTGCCTCCGCAGTTCAGACCCTGCCATATGCAAATCAGTCTTGACCTTATTCCTCATGGGAATAGTCCAGCTCCAACTACTGCCAAGCCAGGTCTTTCCTGGACCGGAAACAAGCATCCTGGTACCAGTTTTGGGATAACACCCCTCATCAGCCAGGCTGGCTTGAATCCAGTGGCAAAGTGAGCAAGGGAAACATGTTTGGCAATACCCCATCAACTAGGGTGAACAAAGCAAACACAAGGCAACTTACTAAAAGTGCCATTTTTATAATTGTCATCAAAAACCTGACTTTACAATTAAATAGGGCTCCTTACTTCAATCTCAAAGACAACAAACATGACATACCTACCAGCTCCCAGTTAGAAATGACAGCGTATTAAATGTAACACGGATTCCCCAATGTCATCCTATGTGAGGGGTAGGCCTCAGAGTAGTGAAAAACAAATTAGACGTTTTTCACTACCAGGACATGTAAAACTTAAAAGTGCATGCCCAACCTCTTCATTACACAGCACCCTACTCTATGGGCTTCATAGGGCCTACTTTAGGGGTGACTTACATGTAATAAAAGGGCAGTTTAAGGCTTGGCAGGGGGGGGTGAATGACATTTCAACATGACAGTTTAAAACTATATTATGGCTTCAGGAGCAGACCTGGAACATGTTTTATGTTGATTTTGGAGTGGGTGGCACAATAAGTGCAGCAGGTCCACTGGTAGCATTTAATTTACCGGGCCTGAGTATATAGTATACCAGTCTACAAGAGACTCACAAGTAAATTAAATATGCCAAATGCGTGTAAGCCAATTTAACCATGTTTAGGAGAGAGAGCCCAAGCACGTTAGCACTGGTTAGCAGGGGTAAAGTGCACCTAGTCCTAAGGCCAACAAAAACAAATTCAACAAAAATTGTAGGGTAAAAGGCAAAACTTTGGGGTGACGCTGCAGAGGGGGCCAAGCCCAACAATCATATTTTTACCTTTCAAGATGTTAATAAGAAGGTATGTAAACAACTACAGTGAATCAGCCCTAAATCAGCAGTGAAGCAGTGGCGTAACACAGACCCCAGCAGCTCCCGCATTGCGGGGGGTCCCCGAGCTCCATGGGGCCCCTTCAGCACAATACCCTGGCGTGACAGCTCCTGACTGAGTCCGGAGGGGGGCCCCTCCATGTAGTTTGCAGGGGACCCCCCTAAAGTTTTGTTAAGCTAGTGCAGTGGAGCAACAATAAACCAGCATGGACTTGTCGCCCAAACTTTTTCATGCAGCCAGTCTGTCTGGTATGGGGCCAGATTAAATTAATAGTTAGTTCACCCATTGGATCATTCCAACAGATGTTCAGGGCTGAGCAGGGACATAAACAGTCTGTTTCGAGGAGCAAATGGCGTACTAGAGTGGTCTCTTACCGGGAACCGTCACCTGCTACCGCATAACTATGAATTGTTGGCCTGTGGAACAATTAGGAAAGTCACTGAATCTGTGAGCAGGGCCGGAATCTGTCTGGAGAACCTCACCCAGGTGGAGGGCTGATTCAAGGGCTGAAGTCTGCAACTTCAGGATCCCCCTTCTATGTAGCTCTATGTTTCCCCTAATCCCATCTTTATGCAACTATTCTTCCGCGTCCACTTGTACATATCATGCTGTCATGTTAGGACAGGAGGACAAGCTGTGAACTGGCTGGCCTAATGCTTTCATATTGTCATAGCAACGGAGCAACAAATGCTGTGTCACTAATATTCCAATTTAAACGGATCTTACTGAGAATCGTGACTTCAAATTGTTAGTCTTTAATAAAGGGAGGGCTTCAGAAAATCCTCTAAACATTTTAAAATTTCAAATAAACATCGTGACTGAGCCATATCAGATCATAAAGAGATCTCTGCTCACATGCAAATAAACAAAAAGTTAGCTTTGCATACTTTTATATGCTGCTAGATTCTTAAATGCTTAGTCATTTGAGTAATAATAGAAATACAATATTAGAAATAAAGGAGGAAAAGTAGGAAGTTCCCGTAATCATGGAAACAGAAGAAATCACTAGCACAGGGAAAAAAGATTTAAAGCAGCCTCCGAGCCTATCACCAAACTGGAACCACCCTGATGAATGCCCATATTGAATGTATTGAAAGTATAATAAGGGATCATATAATATAAAATATCAATGTGTATCAGTGTATGTGAAAGGTAGGACATGTATTGGTGTGTTTTGCATGTCCTGACAGTGAAATACTGTCAATATAATTTTTCACTATTGCAAGGATTAGCACTCCCATGGGTTATCATCTGAGCTGTCTTGTAACATTGTACAACTGTTACTTTCAGTTGGGAACAGCTGGAGATTTGGAGTATGGGCTCTCTGAGCTCAGGACTTAAAAAAACACATATTTTAGTAAAGGTGTTTTTTAAATTGAGTGTTTGAAAATGCCACTTTCAGAAAGTGGGCATTTTCTTGTTTAATTATCCTGTGCCTCTGCCTGCCTATGGAATCAACGTTTGGTATAGACTGACAGGGGCCCGTTTATGCATTCAATCTAGACAGTCACACAAAGGGAGATGAGGTGTGCCCTGCCTATCCTGATGGCCAATCACCAGGCTGATAGACCTTCCTAAGCTAGAGTGGTGAGAGGAGCTGCCACCTGCACCTCAATAGGGATTTCCCTGGCTTTTCACAATGCTGTCTCCGCCCCCCTGGAGTATGTCTGAAGCCAAGACCAGACAGGACAAGAACTTGTGCACTACAAAGACAATTCTTTGAAGAATGCCTACTTTGAAGGACAAAAGGACCTAAAACCCCAGAATTTTAGAACACTTCTGGATCAAGAGGCACCTCCTTCAAGGAGAAAATCTGAAGAGCTGTGAGGAGGAGTACTGCCCATTTGCTGTGTGATGCTTTGCCGAGTTGGCCTGCAGTTGCTGCCTCTGCTTTGGAGAGGAAAATGTCTGCACTTTACTTTGTATCCTGCTTATGAAGTTTCTCCAAGGACTTGTGTGTGCTTGACTCCTGTTGGAAGTCTTGAGGCAACTACTTTAAACGAGTTAAATTTCCAGACTTCCAAAGACAGTTTTAAAATCTGGCAATTGATTTTGACTAAATGCAATACGACGCTTTATCATCCGCAACTATCTTTATGGGTAAACCCAGGTCTCCCAGGAATATTTCACGACGGGTCATTTAAAATCTGGGAAAATGCTGGAATAAAACCACTTGGTGACTTATATGGCAATGATGGTCTTCTGACCTTTGAGACTCTTAGTAGACTTTACAAACTACCTGAAACACGCTTTAAATATATACAGATTCATGACTTTCTTATTCATAAAATGAAGCTTTTGAATATTCTTGACACCGATATTTGGGAATGTCTCTATTTCAGCAAGGATAGGTCATTTATTAGTGTTGGATACAGTGTTTTAACTTTATATAAACCTGATGATTGTGGGAAAATAGCAGAGAAATGGAGCTCTCGACTAGGCCTAAATATTACTGCTAATCAAATCTCTACATCTATCTGTAATACAAATCGTATAATTCACTCTTCCAGCTTGAGGTTACAGTATTATAAAACTATCTGTCAGTTATATTATACTCCCGAAAGACTTTTTAAGTGGTATAGTAATAGCACTGATAACCAACGGACTAGTTGCCCTAAGTGTGACCTTCCTGCTGCAAGTTTAGAACATATGCTGTTTACTTGCACTAGACTTGCGGAATTCTGGACTAAGGTAAAACAAGGAATGGTTTTGATTTTGTCTAGACCAGTAATACTTAACATAACTAGCGTATTGCTCGGTATTCAGATTTACAATAACTCTCCAGCAGATTCACACTCAGATCTCTTCAATATCTTAATTGGTTGTGCTAGACTGATTCTAGCTCGAACTTGGATCGCAAGTAACTCACCACAAGTGATGGATTGGTGGATTTTGGTTAAAGAAATATATATTATGGAATCCTCTCTAGCTAAAATTAGAGGAGCAAAATCCTTACAGAAGCTAGATAGTATCTGGGGGTCCTCATTTATTTGAACTCCTCTGAAAATATATATATACATATATATAATTTTTTTTTTTTTTTTTTTTTGGCTTTACTTCTTCTTGCTGTTTGCTATACCTGCTATTTGAATAAAAATGACCTTTTCATTTATGAAAGTTACTTTGACATTTATATCCATGTCCTGCAAGTTATACTGATATGAATATGTATACAATTATTTTAGTACTTTTAAATGTACTGTTGATTTGAACTCTTATCCCGATCTCAATAAAAAGATTTTAAAAAAAAGGAAGTCTTGAGGCAATAAAAAACTTCATCTGCAGCATCTTTGAACCCCATTGCTTGGAGTCCTGCCCTACCACGTGGTGCCAAATCCAGTTCTGGGGCCTTGGATGTTGTTCCTGCTGCAAATACCTGCTTGAAACCAGCAAAATTGACACATCACCCTTCCAGCGCCTGTTTTTTTGATGCAGCTCTGATGTGTGGGAGAAATTTCCATGCACCGCTGCCTTGTGGCTGAAGAAATTGATGCCACGCCTTTCAGTGGCTGTAGAAAGCACAGCAGTGCAAGTTCTGCACACTGTCTCCGAAGTCCGAGACTTCCGCATTGACTCCAACGCAGGCTCTGCTGTGCAGTTGAAAGAATCGACACATCGTGGACCGTGGCTGAAGAAATCAAAGCGATACCAAAGGGGATGATGGATGGAGCATTTGTGCAAATCAATGCAGCGCCTGTTTGCCACTGAGCATCAACCTCCAGCGTGTCTGGATTTCTACCCATCGCATGTGTGAACAAGGTTTTTCTGACGCATAACCGGCAGACCAGAACCGTCTTGGACTTTGACGCATCGTTTCACCCTACTGTCCGGATTTGACGCAACACTTATCATGCTTGCAGTAGAACTGATGCATCGCCTCCCTGTGGACTCAGGAACCGATGCATCACTTTGTTTTCCGATGCTTCCCTCTTCTGTGGCTTTTTTGCTTTGTGAATTTTGATGCATTTGAGGTACTTTGTGTACAATCACTGCATCCAAAGAGATATATGAACATCATTTTTTGAAGCCTTTTAAAAGTTATATTTTGACTTCTGTATGTTGGATCTGTGTCATTATGGTCTTGTTTGGTTTAGATAAAGATACTTTATGTTTCTAAATTGATGTGGTGTCCAATTGTAGTGTTTTCACTGTGTTACTGTATGTGATATGTACAAATACTCTACACTTTACCTCTAAGATAAGCCTGACTGCTTGTGCCAAGCTACCAAGGGGTTGCGCAGGAGTTATCTGTGTGTGTAACTCCCTTTTGACTAGAAGGGTATCTACTTGGACAGGGTGCAAGCCACTGCCAACTAGAGACCCCCATTTCTAGCAGTCTCTGTGGTAACAATAAGCTGCACTCAAGTGAATGAAGAGGACTTCAGGACTTTTTAGATCTACTCTTTTTTTGGTAAATAAAGACAATATGAATAGATCAGAGCTCTTCCCTTTGTGACGTTCCATGAGGTAGCCCCATGGATTGGATGCAACAGTGGACAACTCAGTTTTCTGGCTCACCAGTGGCTGATTCTCTATTAGGAAAACAGTAGAAACTCTTTATTAAAAAAAATACAATTCAAACAAAGGCCCACAAAAAAAATCAGTTCCGTAGTCCGTACTTTCCTATCCCAATTGATGGAAACAGAGGTAGTACACCCTGGTGCACATGTGAGCAGGCAAAGTCTTTCAGCATCTGAGTGTTGGAAGCCTCACAGTAGTGTTCGTACATATGTGCAGCTATCTCTGTCCCTTTTTGGGGAACTTAGATACATTACATAGACTCCCCTTTGTTTAAAGAGAAGTACTGTTGTTGTACATTGAAACCACGATGTGATTAAGCATTTACTAAAGACATGAATTCTCCTCCCTTAGACATGTCTTTTTCGTTATGTCGACTGAAGTTTGGACTCCATTTTGTATTGTCATGTCTCCACGTGCTCAACACGAGAAGAGTCCTATCTCCGTGTTAGTTGCTCTTGTAATCTGCCTAGTAACAGTCTATAAATAGTTCCTTTGTCCGCCTGGCGCATGCCCAGGCTTGACCACATCTGTTATCAGTTAGTCCTTGCTTGACCATGTTTTCGCGGGCTCAAAGAGTATGTCAGCTCCACCCACATATTGATCTTGTATCGAAAATGTCCATAAAAGGTAACATTCCTTGCCTCATGTTGTATCCTCCCACTTATGAGCCCCTCTGTTGTGTATAAAAGGGGACCGTGTACGCAAGTTCTTTGTGCTACTCTATGCAATACTGAAGGGTATTGTATGGATTGTAGGACCACCCTTAAGGGTTAATAAACTTTGTCTTTGTACTTTGCAGTTTCCGTGCCAACTTCCTTATAGATTCCATTGCAGGAGAGCGAACCCTTGTGTCCTGCGGGCCTAGCTGAGGCCTGTATACATCAATTGGCGCCCGTCACGTGGGGCTCATCGGCGACTCGGATGCTCGAAGGATTGGTCGCGACGAAGGTGAGGAATTTGGCCGGGGATGTGATCACTGCCAGCGGCACTTCAGTCCTGGCATCCCGAGGTTTTTCTTCCTTCCCTTCCGAGCTGACCATCTGGGTGGCGCCGGTCCTCGACTGAGACCTCTTCTGTCGGTCCTGCCGTGACAGCCGTTTGGGCGAATTTTGGAGCTTGGCAGTTGGAATCTGGACTCTTGATTGGTAAGAACCATTGTACGGTACTTGCTCCGAGTTTTTGAAGCCTGGTTTGGCTATTTGACTTTGATTTGTGATGACCGGTCATATCTTGTATTGATTATTGTGAGAATATATGCGTTGCAACACATATAGGCAGGTAATGTGGAGATATTTCTCCGGAACTGTGTAACTTTGAACGGCACAACGTTTAAGTGCCATTTTTTTGATAATACTGCATATTCTGCATTATTTTTGAGCATGCCTGCTTTTAGCGCACTCCGTAAGTGGTGCTGCTGCTTTGGAAACCGGTTAAACCTCAAGGAATCTGCTCCAGCTCCCCCAGAGGGGACTCCTAATAGGGATATGTATGTGAAGCATGGTCTTTCTTCCATAATGTACAGCACAGTATGGAGGAAATATACCAGAAAGGATCCTGAGTTACGGTGGCCGTTGTATGGGTCGTTTGATATGCGTAAGATTGAGTATGTGGAACAGTGTATGTGTAAGCGGCGTGTTCGTCAAGACATGTTTGAATGTGTGCGATTATGGGTGAAGGAAGTGCGTGAGCGAGAGAAGCGTGAGAAAGCGCTGTTTGATAAAGAGCAACGGAAGAATGATCATGTGCGAGCACAGGAAGCAAAGCGTCGGGAGGAAAGAGAACAGACGGAGAGGCAAGAGAAAGAGCGTAGGTTACAAGTCTCGGGTCAATATGCTGTTCGTCAGTCACTTTATCCTGTCCTTGATAATCATGACGATGATTTTTATTTATTAGATCGTTCTCCGCCTCCTTATGTCGGCGCGTCTGCCCCGAGGCCACAAGATTCTGGATCGGGTTCGGGTAAGGTGGACACGCGGTCCATGTTATCGGCTGACCGAATGGGTGAGCTTCGGCAAGTTTCCTATCGTGCACTCAAGGGCAAGTTATCCCTTGCTGAGTTGTTGAATTCTTGGGAGTTGTGGCAGGAGAGAGAAAGGTTGTATTTTTTGGGTCACTTTTCTGAGGAAGTGATTGCTGCTTTCCGGAAATATTCCAGTGTCTTTGAACCTGACGATGTGGTATCAGATGCTAAAGCATTGCGTAATGGTGTTTTCTCTCCCTCTAAGGCGCCTGATGCGGTTCGGCGACTGTTTGCGTTGCGGGATGCGGCGAGGAACCTTAAAGAGAAAGCACGCTAACAAGCTGAGGAGGAGAAGCGGTCGGATTCGCGTACCGGAGATGGCCATTCATCCACCTCTCAGTCAGATAAGAGCGACTTAGTGCATGCTAAACCAATGCGAGAGGCGGCGCCTTTGTATGTTCCTCCTAAAGGAGCGGAGACTAGCTCGGATATTACCTCCGCCGATGCTAAGGGATATTTTGTGTATAATTGGGTTTATACTCCCTGGCACAGGGCTGACGTCATGGCGTTAAAGAATGCGTTGCCTGATCCCCGCAAGAATCCAGCGGCCTTTTACGAAGAAGTCGAGGGGGCCTTGAATTCTTGTACTATGACCTTAGCAGATATAGATTTGTTCTTTGGGCTTATTTTACCACCAGATATGTGGCGATCTGTGCGGAAGGTGGATGATGTTGCCGCTTTTAAGGCTCGGTGGTCTGAGCTTGAGGATGAGGATAGGGAGAGGAAGCCCGCACAGAAACCACCTCAGGTTATCTTAGATCTCCCTGCTGCTATTCTGGCTAAGTTGAAGACAATCATTCCCCCTAAAAATATTGACTGGAATATGCTAGCCTCGTGCAAGCAGAAAGTCGATGAATCAGTTGCAGATTTCTTTACGCGCTTTGAGGAGACGTTTCATGATTTTAGTGGTCAGTCACTTACGGATGATACGTGTCGACACCTCTTTGCTGATAAATATGTGGCGAATTTATTACCGGCGATCGCAGCCCGCCTAAAAGCGAGTGAAAGTTCTTGGTCCACTGCGACCCCGACAGCCCTCCTGACTATAGCTCAGTACTATGAGCGCCAGGAGCAAGAAGCGAAGGGGCAGGAGGAGAAGAAATCGAAGGATTTAAAAACGAAGGTGATGTTAGCACAAGTATATGGTCCGCCCCGACGGGGTGTAAATAGAGGTAGGGGAGGATTTTATGGTCCTCCCTCGGGCCGATCTGATTTGAACAGGAATCAATGTGCGTATTGTAAGCAATCGGGACACTGGGCCAGAGATTGCCCGGCGTTGCATGCTTCGCGTCAGGGACACAATCAGGGTGGCCCGAGAGGTAGAGGGGGTTTCTCGAATTTTAGAGGGAATTCTAACGATCACACTCGTTTCGACCCTGCCGGGCAGCAACGAGATAGGCCTAATGTTTTCGATCGACAAAACCAGTATCAAGTGTCGGGGATTGACCGTTCTGGGTATCATGATTCTCAGCATGCATAGGAATGCGTTGGATGGGGGTTAGAATCAGTTGAGGTGCCGGTTGATCAGAAGGGTCCTTACGTATCAGCTGAGGTTTTGGGTTCTACTGATCAGTTCCTAGTGGATACAGGAGCGACTCGTAGTGCGCTGTCTAAACAATTGGTTCCGAGGGCTCCCCCATCTGGCTTAATGGTTACATCGGTAGGGTTTGATGGTACACTCTCCCGAAGCCCTCTTTCACGGCCCCTCACATTTCAGGTTGATTCTTTTTCTGCACCCTGTCCGTTTCTGCTTGCCCCGAACACGCCGGACAATATTATGGGCCTTGATATGTTGAAGCATTTCAGAGCTACGATCCGCTGCTCCCCTGCTGGAGTGCGGGTGATATTAAATGACAATTACCCCCTGTCTGAACGGATGTGTGTGGTTACAGAAGATGCTGTGTTAGCTACCCTCCCTTGTGCTTTGTGGGCCACCTCGGATACTGATGTGGGACAGATGGTGATTCCGCCTGTTCACATTAGTGTCCAGGAGGGGGCGGTGTTACCACGCCTTCCACAGTATCGTATTTCGCAGGAGGGGGAAGAGGCTCTTATACAGATAGTGCAGGATTTGATTAAGGTGGGAGTAGTGGAAGAAGTCCCCTATAACGTCTGTAATAGCCCGATTTTACCCATTTTGAAAAAGGATACGGATGCCAAAGTCTATCGGTTTATAATTGACTTGAGAGAAGTGAACAAGATCGTGATACCTCAGTACCCAGTGGTTTCTGATATCACGACGTTGCTTACTTTGGTCCCGCCTACGGCGACCACGTTTTCAGTTATTGATTTGAAAAATGCCTTCTTTTCAATTCCTATTCATCCCGATAGTCGATACCTCTTTGGTTTCGCTCTAAATAATAGGTCTTACCGATTTTGTAGAATCCCTCAGGGTTACACGGAAAGCCCTAGCATTTACAGTCAAGCTTTGAAAAGACAATTGGACTCCTTTGTTCTGCCCGAGGGTGTCGCCCTCATTCAATATGTCGATGACATCTTGCTGGCGGCCGACACTCCGGAGTTGTGTGAAACGAGTACGTTGTCTTTGCTTTCCTTTTTGGCATCCCATAATCACAAAGTATCTCGGAAAAAGTTACAGTTCTGTAGACCAAAGGTGACTTATCTGGGTCACCTTTTGTCTAAGGAGGGGCGTGCACTCACACCAGATCGTGTCCAAGTAATTCTGGACACGCCGACGCCGTCCACGCAGAAGGACGTGCGTGCATTTTTGGGTCTTGTTTCGTTTTGTAGGCAATGGATACTAGGGTTTTCACACATAGCTAAGCCATTGTTAGCCCTTTTGACAAAAGACACACCTATTCCGCTTCCTTGGACGAATGAGTGTGACACTGCCTTTCAGAAATTGCGACAGGCTCTCTGTTCAGCGCCAGTGTTAGGGACTCCTGATTATACCAAACCCTTTTCGCTGTATGTGCATGAGAAAGATGGATGTGCATTATCAGTTTTAGTGCAGATGCCCGGCGACAAGCAGCGCCCTTGTGCATATTTTTCAGCTGTACTTGATCCTGTTGCCCGAGCATTGCCTGGTTGTTTTCGCTCGGTTGCTGCGACAGCTGTGTCAATACGCCAAAGCGAGGGAATTGTGTTATCTCATAAGCTGTTGGTATTAGTCCCCCATGCTGTTGATGCCCTGCTTAATCAGACAAAGACGCAGCATTTGACCAGTGCCCGTTTAACGGGATATGAGCTGACACTTTTGGCTCCTCATATTACGTTAAAGAGGTGCGTGACGTTAAATCCGGCCACATTGTTGCCATACCCCGAGACTCAGTCTGAAGCACGGAAAGCACATGATTGTATTCTTGTGACTGAGGAACAAACAAAGGGTCGTATTGATCTCCAGGATACGCCCTTTCCAGATGTAGATGGAGAACTGTGGGTGGACGGGTCATGCCTGAAGCTACCAGATGGTACGACTTCAGCATCGTATGCAATTACCACATTGCAAACAATAGTGGAGACAGCACGCATACCACAGAAATCAGCTCAAGCAGCGGAACTGATAGCATTAACACGAGCATGTGAGCTCAGTACAGGATTGTGTGTGAATGTTTATACAGATAGCCGGTATGCCTTCGGAGTAGCGCACGATTTCGGCCTGCTCTGGAAGGAGAGAGGGTTTTTAACGTCACATGGAGCACAAATAATGCATGGGGAGTTAGTTCATAATCTTTTAACTGCATTGACATATCCGAAGAAAATTGCCATCGTTAAATGTAGCGCCCATAGGAAAGTAGTCGATAAAGTTGGAGAAGGGAATGCGTTAGCAGACCGGGTGGCACGGGAGACTGCGATGCAGCCTGGTGCTACTGCCATGTATGTAGTGAAGTCGCAAGTAGAAAGATGGCATGATGCAAAGGAAGAAGTGCGAGAAATACAGAGGACCGTTTCTGATAAAGAGCGGGAGCAATGGTCCAGTGAGGGAGAATTGGATGATGAGGGTTGCTGGAGAAATAAGCAGATGGATAGATGGAAACTACCCACGGCTTTTGTACAACCTATGGTTCAGATGGCACATGGGCTAGCACATGTTGGAGCTTCCGCAATTGTAAAATTGCTTACCCAAGTCTGGGAGCATCCAGAGATTGCTAGCACGGCAAAGAGGGTGGTGCAGACCTGTATGATCTGCCTGAGGTACAACCCAGGAAAGGGTACTCGAACTCTAGCAGGAGGATTTGTAACACCTACTGCACCCTTTGAGGTTCTGCAGATGGATTACATCCAGCTTGAGCGCTGTAACAATTTGAAGTATGTTCTAGTAGTGGTTTGTGCCTTTAGCAAATGGGTTGAGGCATACCCTACGAAAGACAATACTGCAATGACTACCGCCAAGATGCTGTTGAAGGAGTTCTTCCCTCGATATGGCGTTTGTAGACTTCTGTGGAGTGATAACGGACCCCACTTTATAGCGGATGTTATAAAGTATGTTTTGAAGGGTCTGGGCATCACCCAGAAGTTCCACGCAGTATTTCACTCTCAATCTGCAGGACTAGTCGAGAAGTATAATGGTACACTGAAGCTCAAGATCGCTAAACTCCAAGCTTCGACGTCTTTGACTTGGCCAGATGCTTTACCGCTGGCGTTATTGTCAATTAGGTCGGTACCGCACTCTCGAACCGGTCTTACACCGTACGAGATTGTCTTTGGACGTCCAATGAATATTTGGGGTCCACCAAAACCTAAGACTGTGTATGATGTACCTTGTGTAATGATGAATGATTATCTGGCACAGTTAACGGATAACTTGGTTTCTATTCATCAACAGGTCCGGGAGGCGCTCCCTGATCGGTCCACCGGTGAAGGACATAGTATCCGGCCTGGCGACTATGTCATGATAAAAATCTTTGACAGGACGAACAGCCTGGAGCCGAGATGGGTTGGTCCTGAGCAAGTCCTGCTTGCAACGAGGACGGCTGTGCGAGTTTCCAACAGAAAGAATTGGATCCATTCCCTGCACTGCCGCAAAGTACCGCCCGGATTGGTGGAGCCTGCTGTATTGACCGATCAACGAGAGATTCTGACCACAGAGAAGGGCCGTGCTGTGGAATCGAACGACGCTGAGGAGCTCTTTCCGGACCACGCGACTCCTGGAGGAAAGCGATATCATCTGAGGCCAAGAAAGTGAATCCTTCAGTATCGGGACATGTTGTCAGAACGGCCCTTGGGTTAGTGAAACGGAGAGCCAATGAGGCAAGGGGGGTGATCAGCCCTGCATTAGTGTAGTGACACCCGTCTTGGCCCGTTGGTGAAGAAATCGACCGCTGCCTAAGGGGAAGAGTTCTGACAAACCTTTTAGTTTCAGGAAGATATTGATTCCTTACCTTGACATGGAGAAAAAGAAGATCCTTTGTGCAACAGGTTTTATGCTCACAGTAGCTATTGTTGGGATAACCACATGGTTTGTGGAGGATGTGACTCCTGCTCGAGAGTTACTTGTGTTGACCACTCCAGTGCCTGAGGAGCACTACTTCTATACCCTTCCGTATCAAGAATTGAAGCATCGTCAGTCTTATTTGAATAACACTTTCATCCAGATGTTGCATCATACCCACGTTGCCACAAATGCTACGAACTGTTGGATATGTGGTATGATGCCAGCTCATCAGAAGAAAGGAGGAACGCCATTCATACCTCTTCCTTTCTCTCATAATGGCTCTTGTAGAGCATGGTACACTTTGCTTTTTGCCACCCGGAAACCCACAGTGGGACGATTACTCTTCAGACTCAATAAAGAATGTCATCAGGATAAAGATGGATATCCGCAAGCGAATGGGACAATTTGGGAATGGGAAGAGTATCGACCAGACAATGAATCGATTCCTTATATTTTCACGAACACTAGAGACACTGTGGGAAAAGACAAATTTGTGATTCAAGTGGCACAAGCTCAAGCGGACCTGTGTGTCCAGAGTGTGGGTTATATTCCTGTTGGTGTTAGTGATTGTATTACCATATTAAACATCGACGGGTTGAATAACAGTACCTTCTTAGCATCCCATAATACATACTTCGTATGTGGAAATAAAGGTTATTACCGTTTGCCAGCCGGTTGGTCCGGAGTATGTTATGTAGCATTTCTATTGCCTCCTGTATTTTTGGCACCTGCATCCTATCATAAGGATTTGAAGTTGTTAAATAATGTGACTGTAGATAGGTATAAACGTACTTTATCAATTGATGATGTGGATCAGACTGACACCAGTCTGCAGCAGTACATTGATTTTAATTTAGGATTGTTTTTCTTCGTTGGAGCTGCCCTAAATAGTAGGAAAGTTCGAAGATTGACAAGAGTGGTAGAGGCTGTGACAAACCAAACCGCTGCTGCTCTTGGGAATCTTACGGAAGAATTGCAGATTACCAGAATTGTTGCATTGCAGAATCGTATGGTGTTAGATGTTATGTTAGCTGATCGAGGTGGAGCTTGTAAAATTATCGGGAGTAGTTGCTGTGTGTTTATCCCTGACCACACACCGTCAGTCTATAATGCAATCAATAGGTTGCATAAAATTGCAGCTGAAATCCATACAGAAAACGGCACTTGGTCCTTTTCTGGATGGTTTTGGGCATTGATCACTGCTTGGGGTTGGAAGGTTTTAACTGGTCTCTGTATAATTATAGCAGTTCTGTTTTCTTGCTGCATCTGTGTCCAATGTGGTCCTTTGCTTTGTTCCTTATGTGTATCCTTCTGTATTCCCGATAAGAAAGCTATTGCCAATGTCACTTATCAGAAACGTTTAGCCAAGGAAGTAGAAGGAATGATGACAATTGACATATACGATGATTATCCTAACAAACCGGATGTCTTCAGTAAATGCTGAAAGGGTCGTCTGTTGTACATTGAAACCACGATGTGATTAAGCATTTACTAAAGACATGAATTCTCCTCCCTTAGACATGATATTTCGTTATGTTGACTGAAGTTTGGACTCCATTTTGTATTGTCATGTCTCCACATGCTCAACACGAGAAGAGTCCTATCTCCATGTTAGTTGCTCTTGTAATCTGCCTAGTAACAGTCTATAAATAGTTCCTTTGTCCGCCTGGCGCATGCCCAGGCTTGACCACATCTGTTATCAGTTAGTCCTTGCTTGACCATGTTTTCGCGGGCTCAAAGAGTATGTCAGCTCCACCCACATATTGATCTTGTATCGAAAATGTCCATAAAAGGTAACATTCCTTGCCTCATGTTGTATCCTCCCACTTATGAGCCCCTCTGTTGTGTGTAAAAGGGGACCGTGTACGCAAGTTCTTTGTGCTACTCTATGCAATACTGAAGGGTATTGTATGGATTGTAGGACCACCCTTAAGGGTTAATAAACTTTGTCTTTGTACTTTGCAGTTTCCGTGCCAACTTCCTTATAGATTCCATTGCAGTAGAGCGAACCCTTGTGTCCTGCGGGCCTAGCTGAGGCCTGTATACATCACTGTCTCAGACATACCCAATGGACATGAGGCAAACCTATCCACATTAGCCTCCACAAACCCTAACTATCACTCAGAAGAAGAAGGGTAATTAGACTCACTGCATCTGGGGAGCAGGGTCAAGACTGATTTGCATATGGCTTGGTCTAAACTGGAATGGTATGTCGTGCAAAAAACAATGGATTTAACCCAGATCTATGACTGGGGGTGAATGTTTGATTAATTTAGTATTCTGTCTTTTTGCATTTGTCGCCTTGAGTGGGAAGGGTATGCCCAGACGTGGGTCTCGTGCTCGCTATGCCACCAGATTCAAACAGCCTGGCTGATGAGGGGTGAAACCCCAAAACCAGTCCCAGGATGCTTGTTTCCGTTACTGGGAAGACCTTGCCTGGCAGTTCAGGCCGGACTGTTCCCATGGGAAACAGGGTCAAGACTGATTTGCATATGGCTGGGTCTAAACTGGAATGGCGTGGTGTGCAAAAAAAACTATGGTTTAGCCCAGATCTTTGCCTGGGGGTAAATGTTTGATTAATTCAGAATTCCAACCATCATCTGTTCTTTTTGTGTTTATACTCTGACAACGTTAAACCCTACCCACTATCCTTTAGGAGTCAAACAGAGAGAGCATGTAGTATAACGGGCAGAGCTGGTGACCTTGGAACTGGGGATCTAGGTTTGAGTCTTGGAGTCGGCTCAACATCATCTCCCTGTGCCTACCAAAAATGAATGTGTCCCAGTATAATGCAACTGGTGCTCGTGTAAAGCGTACCAATACCTCATGATCTTCTTCGGGCAATATAAAATAGCAACAAAAAAAAACACATCCCAAAGGCTCAGTTGGGTTAAACGTCTAGCCAAACCTATGCATCCTCAGGGCATTGACTAGAATGGGATAGACAAACTAAAACTTCTATTCCTCCATGTTTACTTTAAATGGATTACTCGCTTAAACATCTTAAAATCACACGGATTCCCTTCAGTTGAGACGGGGGACTACATGTAAAGGGAGGTGTAGGAGAGAGGTTTTGGCATTACGGCTAGAACTACCTAATCTTGTTGGCTCAAGATCCTATGATTCTTGGCAAAACACTTGATCTCCATGTGCATAAAAAAATAATATGATCTTATTTAATTTAACTGGTACTCTCGTAAAGCGCTCTAAAACCTTCCTGTCGAGTTTGCACTGTATTAAACTGCAGAAAAAACAAAAACGGGGGCAACTTTAAAAAATTAGATCAGACTTAATTTTGTGCCTGAAAGCAACAACGCACAAATTCTTTGTACAGCTCTATTGCACAAATGTGCTGGTGACCTCTGAGAAGGATACTGAATGAGGCATTCGTGGACATATAATTACTGTATTTCTTTTTTTCTTTTGCCCAGACTGAAAACCTCCAGGCACGTCTGTACGTTAATCCAATGCACTCCTGAACTGTGAAGGCCCATTCTTCACTTGAGTCAACCCACTCCAGGTCTCAGAGGAAGAAATAACAGATCAAGCATCTCTTGGCACTGATGAACTCCTCTCTGTCTCTGGAGAAAAACAGACCTCGGTTTCACATTAGTTCAAGATGAGGACACAGGCGAAGGTCTTGGATAAATGTCTGTGCCAACAGTAGCGGCTGTTACCAGGCAGCAGTGGTTGGGCAGGGGGAGGGGTTAAAAAAAAAAGAAAAATTACAAAATAAATAAACTTACTTTACCGGCGGCTGCCTCTCCTCCGTCCTTCTTCCACAACTCAGGAACTGGAAGCACCCAAGCTTCCAGACTCCTCTAGACAATCACAACGCTGCAATGCAGTGTTGTGATTGGTCTGAGCACCATGAATTGGAGATGGGGCCCGAGGACCTGTGCGTGTTTCTCACCAGACGGCTTGGCCAAACCCTCATGCACACTTGGGGAGTGCCTCCCACTCCTCCCCTGCTCTTTGGCAAGCCCAGGCCCACCCCGCCCTGCAACTGGAGATCGGCCAGTGAAAAATGAAATTATAATAACCTTGCGTTATTATCATTTTATCTTTCTTGTGGGCTGACGCTCCTCCTCCTTAGCAGAGGAGCCCCCACTGTGTGCCAACCAGTTACCCAAGGACTGTTTATTTTACAATCCGTAGAGTTGGCAGAAATCTCTCATCTAAAATAAAAAGCAAAATCAAACTTGAGTCTATAAAGGTCCTTCTATATCCAATGCCCAGGTTGTCAGCCTGACAGCTGCCTTTAAACCACCGTCCCAAAACGTTGTGACGTGTGCCTCCTCTGGTGAAGATGGAAGTGCAGTGGCAGAGGGAGAGAGGAGTGTAAAGACTGTAACCGGCACCAGGTATCAAACCAGAGACAAGTTCCTGGACGGATTTAGGGAACACTGATTCATACACTTTCATCTCCTTTCCTCTACAGTAATTTTCTGAGCATCTCCCAACAAATAAACTGTTCACTGGCTACAAGAAGCATAAACCATGGTACTGGGGGCTGTGTTAAGGAAACATTCATACCATCTTCATTCCCTTTCACCTCGTTGTGTGTTCCTCATAGGGGTTTTCTGTATTTGTCTTGTTTCTAGCCTTTCTACGTTTTCAGAATGTGGCTGGTTCCACTCTGTTTCAGGACCTTCCTCTGCTGAATTTTCACTGTTTCTGTCTGTTCTCGCTTCTCGTCCTGTCCTGCGTTTTCAGCTTTTCCGTTTCTCTTCCTCTGTAGATCTCAGTCTTCTGCTGTGTCTTTTCTTCTACAGTGTGTCCTCCAGTCTGCTCTGACTGTTTGTCTGCAGTGTTTTCAGCGTGGTCATTTTACTCTGGCCATATCCACTGACTTTAAAGATGTGTTGAGCAGGGCAAAGTGTGGGTTACTTCAGAGGTGGTATTCTTCCATTTTGGAAGAGAGGGCTGCTAAGTACTCAGACATGTTCTGAACTTTGATCTTGCAGTAGCGACCAGGGTCTGCAAGAGTATTTTTTTCGGATCTCATGAACCACTCTTTCTGCCAATAACATCACTTTGAGTTAAAACACAAGCACATCATGATAACAACTATTATCTAAGCAGGAGTCCTTGTTAACCTGCTATGGAGCTAACCCTACCTACCACATGCTGTGCCAATTGTATTAACGATTAATTGGTTGTGTTTAGGTGCTCTAATGGCAGAGTTTTGCGCTTGGAAATTTACGGCCTTTCTTTGTAAATTCCTTGCAACGGCTCTGTTTTTGCAAGTGTTGTCTGCAAAGAGCAGTGTGGATTTTGCTTTGCCATTTCATTCTTCTTTCCTATTCTCAACACTTCAGATTTTCCCTAGAGGTGGCTGTCCGGTGTCTGGTATAAACAAGTCATAACACTTGAACAAACTTTCAGGAACTTATATTGCACAACTATTCACCAAGCTACAACTTACAACAAATACAGCTTATTATTAATCAAATAATCGAAACCTGATGCATGTGCCAATGCTTGTTTTTTGTTTGTTGGATACCTTCTTTATGACACCTGAGGGAAGTCAAACCATGACTTTGTCCATTGGACTTCACTGTGTTTTGTGGGCAGAGAAGACGGACTGTGTTAGTAGTTACATTTATAATAAAGATGTTTCCCAGGGCCAATGTTACATTTGAAAGGCAGGCTTCTTCCGGCTCCTGTGCTTGTTGAATTTGCCGCAGTCTCAGGGGCGCGGGTCTTTTATTTCCCCCTGTAAATCTTGATGGCGCTCGTGATGCAAGCACAGTATACAAGTTCAGGCCGTGTGATTAGATCTCACAGACACACTGTGCTCCTCACATCTAAGAGGCGGCCGGAAGGAGATGCCTATCTTTGCTCCTTCTGTAAATGGAATTTTTCCATTAGTGGTGTGCTCGGCCCAAAGAATGTAAACAAGCATCATTCAGTGCCGGAGTTGCTGATACCAGTCCATTATGTTTATTCCTCAATTATTTCAGAGTATCTGAAGAGTATATGAAGAGGCAGACGACAAGGGGCTGTATATAGCAAATAAGCGTCTGTCACCGACTGGGTGGTCGCAAAGGCTTAAGGGTATGCACGCACCTCTACTCTGGGGAGCGTCACTCGCGTAGCATAGATGGCATACAAAGCGCACTTGTCCCCCCCCCTCAACATCACCAGTCTTCTCCACTCTCTCAAAGAGACACCTGAGTCAGCTTTGGTCTTCACAGTGTGTACGTTTTATTAAATTAACTTTCTGGCCAATTATTCCATTGGCCTTTCTTATTTATTTGTAGAATCTTTTAAAACACTTTTCTTATAAACACCACAGCATTCAAATAAATCTCAAAATTCATGCATTGTCATTATATTTACATCCCGCCCTCAAAGGGGCCTTTGTTTTACCTTCGGGCTGTGCCAGCAGGCCACAACCAAGATGGCCTGCTCTCCTTAGGTTGACTGCCCTCCGGTCAACAGAGCCGCAGGTAAATAATCTGCCACCACTTGTGACAGCCAACGGCTTCCAGGGTAGAGCTAGAGAATCCAGAGCCACCAGCAGGTCAGCCCCAAATCTCTCGCCAGCCCGGAGCCCATGATGAATTTCAAAACCTGTTCTGGGGTCAAAAATGGCACCGACTAACGGAGTCCCTGTCATTCCTCTTGCCCAGGACCCCGCCAGTACCCCGAGACCACGCTTAACCCGAAACCTTAACTTCAGGGATGGGTGGGTGGGGAACTTGCAATGCGACCTCCGACTCCGGCAGGCGAGTGGACAAAGAGGGGGTGTCTTCAGGCTCGCTGGCTTTTCAAGCCTCACGCCCAACGCAAATCGCTTCCGGGGTCACCCTGCCTTCCTTCCTCTCTACGCTACGCACTTCCGGTTTTTGCCACCTAGCGTATTATCCACTTCCGGGTTATGTGACCCGGAAGGGATCCCTACTCTGACGTCACTTTGCTGCCACTATCGGCGTCACGCCCCCGAGTAGGGGTGGCGCCCTTCATAGATGGCATACAAAGCGCACTTGTCCCCCCCCTCAACATCACCAGTCTTCTCCACTCTCTCAAAGAGACACCTGAGTCAGCTTTGGTCTTCACAGTGTGTACGTTTTATTAAATTAACTTTCTGGCCAATTATTCCATTGGCCTTTCTTATTTATTTGTAGAATCTTTTAAAACACTTTTCTTATAAACACCACAGCATTCAAATAAATCTCAAAATTCACGCATTGTCATTATATTTACATCCCGCCCTCAAAGGGGCCTTGGCTTTACCTTCGGGCTGTGCCAGCAGGCCACAACCAAGATAGCCTGCTCTCCTTAGGTTGACTGCCCTCCGGTCAACAGAGCCGCAGGTAAATAATCTCCCACCACTTGTGACAGCCAACAGCTTCCAGGGTAGTGCTAGAGAATCCAGAGCCACCAGCAGGTCAGCCCCAAATCTCTCGCCAGCCCGGAGCCCATGATGAATTTCAAAACCTGTTCTGGGGTCAAAAATGGCACAGACTAACAGAGTCCCTGTCATTTCTCTTGCCCAGGACCCCGCCACAGGGCGAGGTGCTTACTGGCGGACTCGACCTCCCCCTCCGCGCTCGAATGCCTCTGCAATGGCTCCTAGCACTGTCTGTATGAACAAGTCATTACCTACGTCGGACAAATGTACCCCGTCCGCCGCATAAAGTTCTAGCCTTGATGTTTGTATCAACTTATGCCTTATGGTCCGGATGCTTGATTTCTTTAGGATCCCTGCCACTGACTGATTTAGTCTCCTTACTGACTTATTCACTGCCCTCGGGGGAGCTCCCTGCGCCCAAACTTGCCTTGGTATAACTTCAGACCACAACAATAACGTATTGGGGAGCATGTTCCTGACCACAGCGAGGACTGAAAACAAGGAGTCTTTCACGCCCCTCCGTCCCTCCGGGATCATATCGTTACCTCCTGAATGTAGCACTAATAGATCGGGGGTAGGCATGCCTCTGTTCAAGGCCCCCCGAAATCGTCCGGTACTTCAGCCAAATGTTGTCCGCCTATCCCCACCCAATGGTGTTCGAATCCATTTACCTCCTGTCTTGTTTCCTCGCGTGAGTTCTTGAAGGCAAGCCCCGCCCTGCGAATAAAAGAGTGGCCGCACCAACATATTTGGTGCTTCTGAGACGTAGAACCTAGAGTAAGTAGAGATGGAACGCAATCAAGCAGGACAATGGGAGGCAAAAGGAGGCAACCAGAAAAACTCAAACTAATTGTGGGCGAACATAACGCTCATAGCACGCAGACTTCCAACGGCCTACCCTCTTAATTGTCTCTTCAGGTAGCCCCAGACCCGCCGCCGTTGTGGCCGCGCCGATGCGGAACGAATGAGATGTGAAATCAGTTGCGTCTACGCCCAATCTAATCAGAGCAAGCTTACATACCCTGGTGAACTGGAATCTAGTGAGGGGGATACCGTCAGCATGCAACAGAACCCTACTATCTCCCTCCTGTGGCCTAATTTGAAGAAATTCCCTCGTCAGACTTACTGGGCAGTACGTAGCCCCGTACACTGCCCCCAGCTGGGACCATGTGCCTTTACCTAACGGGTCTGTCTTTGATTTCCGGACCCTGACTCTCAGGGTTTCCACCGACAGGATTAGGTCCTCGCACCATATGCCCCCTACCCTGTCTGCCTTAGAGGCAGGTATCAGTTCAGAGATCCTGAATGCCCCAAAAAAGGCTAATGCATAAGCTACTCTAAATAATTGCGTCTCGTATGGCAAGAAGCAGATCTTGGGCAGTATCTCCAGGATATTTACCAACCTGCTTACATCTATGGGTCTCCTACTGTCCTTGACCCCCGGGGTTAGGCGTTCCCAGCCCTTCACAGCTCTCCTCACCCTAGGATCCTTTGTTGGGTCTGCGGCCCCCCCCTAGACCGGCAAAGAAAGCCATTGCCGATAATTGTCTTTTCATCATTGCTACTGACTTCCCACTGGATTTCTGATGTACTATGAAACTCAAAACACTCGTAGGTGAGAACACCTCCACTATCCCCACCCCTTTTAGGTAATCCTGATAAACCTGCCACGAACTCTCATACATACACTTAGTCTTGGGGGCCAGAGACGCTGTTATCAATTCAGAGGCAGTGGGGCACCAAGCTTCCATAGCCCCGCCGGGAAGTTCGTCATCTCTCTGTCTGCTTGAGGCCATTGAATGCGGAACTCTGCCAACTTAAAACGGGACAAGGCGTCAGCGGCTAGGTTGTCTACTCCCGGTACATGTCTGGCAGTAAACAATACATTGCGCCGTAAACATTGCAACACTAGCTCCTTCAACAGGCGCAGCACCCAGGTACATTTCGCTCTCTGATTATTGATTGCCATCACCACAGACATGCTGTCAGACCAGAACACAATGCGCCTATTTGTCAGTATATCTCCCCACAAATGCAACGCTACAATGATTGGAAACAGTTCTAAAAAGGTGATATTCCGAGTCATACCGTGCCTTACCCATTCCTCTGGCCAATGCTGCATGCACCATTTGGGACCTAACACTGCACCGAAACCCACACTGCCTGCCGCATCGGTGAACAATTCTAACTCGACATTGGAACTACTCGGCATTTGCCATATCACTGACCCATTGAAGTTCTCCAAGAAGTCTTTCCAAATTGCCAAGTCATTCCTTACCTCTGCCGACAACCTAGTGTGATGGTGCTTGGCGCGAAGCCCAGACATAGTCCTTGCGATGTTCCTAGAAAAGGCCCTGCCCATCGGTATGACTCTCAAGGCGAAGTTCAGCTGACCCACCAGGACTTGCAATTGGTGTAGTGTCACCTTCCGGGCCCCCAAACAGGAGTCGATGGCCGCCTTGAATGCAGTCACCTTCGACACTGGAAGCCTACACACCCCTTCTCTAGTATCTATTTCTATGCCCAGGAATGTTAAACAAGTAGTCGGCCCCTCCGTCTTCTCTGCGCACAGCGGCACGCCCAGTGCTTTAGTCAAATGCTGGAAGGCCAGCAGGGCCATTCTGCAAGACTGCGACCCATGGGGGCCCAGAAACAAGAAGTCATCTAGATAATGTACGACTCCATAAGATGCAACTGATGTTAGGAAATGCTGCACAGCCCACTCTAAGAACCTGGCGAAAGTCTCAAATACTGCACAGGCGATTGAGCACCCCATGGGCATGCAGAGGTCAATGAAAAACTCGCCCTTGAACGTGAAACCCAAGAACTTTGTATCTTCGGGATGTACAGGCAATAGTCGAAAAGCTGCCTCAATATCTGACTTAGCCATTAAGGCTCCCTGACCCAGCGCCTGCAGTTTCTGTATTGCAGTGTCGAATGTTGTATAGCGCACCGTACATAGATCTGGATTAAGCTTGTCATTAACAGATAAACCAGGGGGGCTGGACAAATTGTGAATCAATCGGTATTTCCCTGCCTCTTTTTTAGGTACTAAACCTAGAGGTGAGCATACAAGGTCCGGCTTCGGCAACTGTTTAAAGGGTCCCGCCACCCTCCCCAAGGCTACTTCTTTCCTGATTTTTTGCTCCGCAGCCTCCATGTTCTGCAGCACTGAGTTTTGGTTTGCGAGGAGGAACACTGGCGGGGGTGGCCGAAGAAGGGATGCGGAAACCAGAGACAAAACCTTCATGTAAAAACTGCGCATCTTTCAATTTGCCATACATGCTAAGGAGGTGTGTCAGTACATGAATCCTAATGGGAGTTGGCAGATTTCTCGGATGCTTGAGGAGGCCGACTTTTGGCCGCATTCTGGGCCGGCTGCTCTCTCGGCCTTCCTGATTTCTTGAAACATTTGTTTTCTGGGTGAGACGGTCCCCCGCAAAAGGAGCAACAATGCTTGTATCTGCATGCTGCGCCCCTGGTGCACTCGTTCTTATTGTACTGCCAGCAGGACTGTTTCTTATCCCCTGCTCCCTTGTCACTCCGAAAGGACTGATTCTGACTCGGGTAACTAGCCTTATTCGTGAGAACCGTGGAATAGAATACCGCATGCCACACATTAATTTCGCGTTGGTCCCATGCTATCTCAGGGTGTACTGCCTTCATTTGACGGAATTTGGTGTCATATTGTAACCAACCCGTCCCGGGGAATTCGGAAGCTGCCCCATGAATCAAGGAAATATAACTAATCAACTGGGGTGCTACCGCGGGGTACCTTTCTACCATGATGGCCGCATAGATAGCAAAACCTGTGATCCAATTTTTTATCGACCACTCCACCCATACCTTCTTTTGCTTGTATTCCCCTTCTTTACCTACCCTGGCTTTACCCGGGATTACCCCGGCATTAATGAGGTCAAACACATCGATATACTCTCCTTTCAGGATCTTCTCTTTGGTCTCCAGGGGCACGTGCCATGTGATGCCCGCTGAGGGCGATAGAGCCATGGAGGCTGATCCGTAGATCAAAGGACTGTAAGAGAGCGTAGGCTGCCCCATCACCACCGGCCCCACCGCCCCTTGAATCGTGTTACTTGTTGGCCCTGAGACTGTTGCGCCATTACTGGCCGTTTGCCCTTGTGGCGCTGGCATCACCCCGCTTGGGAATTGCCTCGTAATCACCGACCCCAACACCCCTGGGTAAGCCGCTGCAGGCACCATTGCACCCGCTGGGCAATTGTTAAGGGCTTGGCCGTGCGATGTCATTGCCAGTACACCTGGTGATTGTGCTACCCCCCCCAGACTGAACCCACACCTGCGCGATGCCGCTGCCAGGATGTGCGACCACTGGTGGCGCAGCTATCTGAGCCCCAGGCGCTCCCGCATTTGAGACGGGTGTCACACCCGCCGGTGAAACAGTATTCTGCGTGTTGGGTCCCCCGCTTGTACCTGTGAGAGGGGCCAAGGTATCTTGCACAGTGTTCGAAACCAAGTCTGTTGAATCTAGTGCTCCCTTCTCACCTGAGGGTGCTGCCTGAGAATCCCCGACTCTGGAACGCTTTCCCCCTGATGCCTCTTTAAATCTTTCGGGTGTGCGCCGGGCTCGCTTGCTTCGCCCTGTTCCCTCCTGGGCAACCGTACCTGCCCCTTCCTTTAATGTCTTAAGTGCCCAATCGACTCCTTTTTCCTTCGTGAACTCCAGCAGCTCCGTCAACGCCAGATAATCGTCTCTTTTAGCCTGGGCCCCTTTGCCCTTCGTTGGCCTTTTTGGCGGCATTCTGCACTTAATGAGAAATAGAAAAGTTAGTTCCGCCCTTTAAACCACGCCCAATTTGCTATGGACCCAGTGCGCCTTAATGAGGTTCAAAACAACAATTGCAAGAACACGTGCCTTCTTAGCTGCCGCGCGCACGCTTCCCTTCGTCTAGAATTTGGCGCGCCAAACTCGACATTAAGGCTCCCCCATGTAATTCCCACATAGCGACTGGCCCCGCTGAGCTGCCAATCCGGCGTGCCACTTCTACCGGAAGGTATTGGAGCCTGCGGCTGCCCTTGCAGAGGGAATGTAAACCTGAACTCGCTTCAAAACAATTCCGACCCAAAACGAAACAGTTTGCCGATTACAAGACAAAAACTGCGAGAACAATGCACCATTCGCAGAGCACCGCATTCACGCCCAACATTCATGCCCAGGGAGATTAAGAGACCCGACTGATCACCGGATGTGGAAGCGACCCCGAGGCCTGAATCCTGGCTCCCTGCATCAGGGGCAGCAGCGGAGCCGCCAAACCGCATCTTTAATGAGTGTTTCCTGAAATGATTTCCCCCGTATGTTGGCTAAAGGGATAGCGGAGGGAAATAGTGCTGGGATCCCTTCGCGGTTGTTATTAATGGCGCCATGCCTAGTTAAAAACGGGTAAGCGACTGATGCAGCCGAGTTTAAAATTTTGCCAACTTATGACATTTTGACAGCGTTTGCTGGACTCGAACCCTTGTCCTGTGATGAGCCTTGATAACCAAAGGCACCAGACTTACCATTGAGCTATAGCTCCTGGTCTACGCCAACATTAACCCTTCACTCGTATACGGAACATGTCTCATTCACTCTCACGCAGATAGCATTAACGTAATAAGGATGCTCCGCTTCTCCGATCATGCCCGTCCCTCGGCCTATGCACACCATACCTTAAGGCACTCCCACGGCGCTGAGCTTCGGAGCTTGCGGCGCCCCGCGCTAAATTTAAATTAAAGCATTTAAATCAGCTATAAACATCCTAACAAGCGCAACACTGTGAAGCCCGCTCACCTGCCCTTAAGCCGCTTGGACTCCTCGACTTCCGAAGATGACGCTCGTGGTCCTAGTGGGAACTTGCAATGTGACCTCCGACTCCGGCAGGCGAGTGGACAAAGAGGGGGCGTCTTCAGGCTCGCTGGCTTTTCAAGCCTCGCGCCCAACGCAAATCGCTTCCGGGGTCACCCTGCCTTCCTTCCTCCCTACGCTACGCACTTCCGGTTTTTGCCACCTAGCGTCTTATCCACTTCCGGGTTATGTGACCCGGAAGGGATCCCTACTCTGACGTCACTTTGCTGCCACTAACGGTGCCACGCCCCCGAGGAGGGGTGGCGCCCTTCATTGGTTTAACTGGAGAAATTAACCATCTAAGATGCTCTTTACCCACTTCCCGATTTATCTAAAACTCAAATCCTCCTTCATTTACGGGCCCCTGAGACTCCCAAATCAATTCAGTGCCTAATTTGTAAAATAAGATGAAAAAAAAGCGACGGGTCCCTCGTCAGGAGGAAGTTTGCTCCGCACATTGCTACTGTACTCACACAACTGCCAACCATTACACTACTAGAAGTGTTACGATTCAGACTGTTCAAGCTCGCCAAAGCTTCAAGAATGGCTTGGGTAGAAGGTTTCAGTTGCTTCTAATGTATTGAATTAACAAACAGCTGCTTCAATTAAACAAACAGTGCCACGATGTGGCAGCTGTCATAAGTGCAGCTTCCGGCAATTAAGTGCCGGTAATTAAATGCCTTGCCAAGCACTGGAAACCACCGGCTCAAATTAAGAGTTGTATTGTACAAATCTATTAGGCCTTAGTCTGACTAGTAGACCCTTGCAGAATGCCCCCAGCAATAGCATTCCCCCACTCTTTCAGGGGCTTTAGGAACTCGCGATTTCTACCCTGATATAGCACGCTGCACAGGGACAGTCCTGACACATAGGAAGACAAAGCATTGCCTGGCAGCAGTTATTCGAAGTTCTTGTAAATGGCAAACGCACTCTTCTTCTGTGTGAAGGTTTTCACAGATTCCATTGAGCTAGACAGGAAGGCAAATGGATCGTAAAGTGAAAAATCATCTCAAACTGTACCTCCTATATAAGTTCGGCTCAAATGTTATTTCTGCAATTGGAAACATTCTGGTAAACATAAAACTTCAACTCTGAAAACAAATGTACTTTATTTTAGTTGTTTGTATTAATATTTGACAGATAACTGTAAAAATGTTTGACAAACATCTCAAAATATACTAAACCTAATGTAATTGTTTAAGTAATAAATTAAATCATGTGAAATTTCACTAAATTCGTACAAAAAGAAAATCGTTAGGGGGTGGGGCCTGACATCAATCTGGCTACACCTCTGACCTATAAACTACTCACTTGGAACATTAGTGGGATGCATACCATGACAAAACTCTACATACAAAGGGGCAGATTTATGTTTCCTGGCGCATCCCTGCAAATCAGCAGGAATGCGCCAGGAAAGATGTGTCACTCAAGTTTACCCTTGCGCCACCACAGATGCGCCGCATTGTTCTGCTTGGGTTTTCGGATCAGATAGAACCCGCTCATCAGAGCCTCACTAACCCAGCCAGAACGTTACCCCCTCCCTAGAACCTATTTACAATAGTGCAACCACATATATCTACCACCTAAGGACAGGGGATTCCTACTATACATACCAAGACCTCTTATAATCGGCGGCCTCGCGATCCCATACGGATCCAGACCTCTCTGCCAATACGACAGTATCACAAGTTGCGGCCTCGCGATCCCATACGAATCCAGACCTCTCTGCCCATACGACAGTATCACAAGTGGCGGCCTCGCGATCCCACACGAATCCAGACCTCTCTACCCAGACGGCAGTCTCAGCACAATCGGCGGCCTCGTGATCCCATACGAATCCAGACCTCTCTGCCCATACGACAGTATCACAAGTGGCGGCCTCGCGATCCCATACAAATCCAGACCTCTCTACCCAGACGGCAGTCTCAGCACAATCGGCGGCCTCGCGATCCCATACGAATCCAGACCTCTCTGCCCATACGACAGTATCACAAGTGGCGGCCTCGCGATCCTACACGAATCCAGACCTCTCTACCCAGACGGCAGTCTCAGCACAATCGGCGGCCTTGCGATCCCATACGAATCCAGACCTCTCTGCCCATACGACAGTATCACAAGTGGCGGCCTCGCGATCCCACACGAATCCAGACCTCTCTACCCAGACGGCAGTCTCAGCACAATCGGCGGCCTCGCGATCCCATACGAATCCAGACCTCTCTGCCCATACGACAGTATCACAAGTGGCGGCCTCGCGATCCCATACGAATCCAGACCTCTCTACCCAGACGGCAGTCTCAGCACAAGTGGCGGCCTCGCGATTCCATACGAATCCAGACCTCTCTACCCAGACGGCAGTCTCAGCACAATCGGCGGCCTCGCGATCCCCTACGAATCCAGACCTCTCTGCCCATACGACAGTATCACAAGTGGCGGCCTCGCGATCCTATACGAATCCAGACCTCTCTACCCAGACGGCAGTCTCAGCGCAATCGGCGGCCTCGCGATCCCCTACGAATCCAGACCTCTCTGCCCATACGACAGTATCACAAGTGGCGGCCTCGCGATCCTATATGAATCCAGACCTCTCTACCTAGACGGCAGTCTCATACGACAGTTCATCCTATGATCACCATAACATACAAAAAGGGAATCAGTCTCACTATTCATCAGATCACACAAGGATTGCCAGTTCGAGCATAGCCTGTTCTCAGGTTCGAGGGGCTCCTCTTTCCCTTATTCAGTTACCACTTACCTGATCAGGGTTAACATCTGTTCATGTAGCCGCAGCTGACTAGAAGAATAGGCTACCCTCTCATACAAGAACACGCAGCACATGTTGGTTCACTACAAACTGGGTACTTTATTACTCATTACATACACAATCACATAACATTACGATATAACACATAACCTGCAAAGAAAAGTGAAAGATTAAGTTGTACACTCTAATAAGAAAGGGTCGACATCACCTTAGTAGTATGTAGCCTGCACTCAGTGGTCATCTAGGTTCCCTTCTCGTCTGTGCCTCGGCTCGCCTGGAATCACCCTTCTCCGAGTCACTGGGACCTCTTCCTTATCGGCTACTCTCTCCTCTCTGGCTATTCTGCTAGGAGAGCATCTGTCTCTCGGTTCTTCTCCGCCTTCAAGATGGCGTATGTCTTCCCTGGAATGAGTAGTAGCTTTACTGCTAACGGCTAGATGCCGCCTACGGACTGAACATGTAACTGCCTCAGACTTTCACTAATATAGAGGTGCGTTTCCTCATGGAAAATTCCGGCCTGTAACCTGCCGCCCACCAAATTCTTGTACCTCCCCGTACCAAGGACACGTTCCCAGCCGGCCGGCCTGATGTAGTGTCTTCGGCATGAAGAAAAATACAATCCTTCGATAAGGGCCGGCCTGAACCGGTTCTCTCCAAGCGAATAACACCTCATAACTAAAACATTACATTTGACCTAGAAGCATCCCAAGCTGCCGGAGCAGAAAGAAAGATGGAGTCTCTCCCGTTTGAGGCCTACCAGGCCTGAATTCAGCACGGCTCCATGAAATACCCTCACTACAGGACAGGTTATCCCTAATACTAACGAATCTATCCCCTAGGCTATGTGTGCAAGCCCTGATCTATGGGGAAGAGCACAGAATCATGTCGAAGTGCCTAGTAAATAGGCTCCATTCACTACTCTAACCCTTAGACTTGAATGATAAGAGACTGAAGTCACATTCCATCATTGTGCCACACAAGAAGGCCGGGAAAATCGAGCAGAACATTTCACCCTTGACTTCAGTCTATTATACATTCATTAAACAGAACTAATATCTGTGGAAGAATAATATGAAACAAGACTAACTGATCTATGTCTAGTACCAGGTGTACAGAATTGAAGTAGTGAAGGAATACACTGAATAAAGCAACAGATAGAAATCAAAATGCCGATAGTAATCAGAATACCTCCTAATATCTGACGTAACATATGCAAATCAGGTAACCAATTAAAGAGCCAGTCAAACCAGCCCTGGTCAATGTGTTTTCTAACTTCTTCTGTCAAGTCATGTAGTTTATCAATGTGAGCTTGAATGGATTTTGTATGATCCGATAAGTTAAGACAACAAAGACCCTCAAAATCAGAACAATCGTGTCCATGTTTAAGCAAAAGATAATCAATGGCCGCTCGATTTTGCAAGATAGCCCTACGTTCACCCTGGGCGTCTAATAGCATGTCAGACAGGACTGTAGAAGTATGATTGATGGATTTTACCATCCAGCAGGCCATTTTCCCAATAGATTTGGCATTATAAACTGCCAAAGCAGGAACACCAACAATTGAAATAGCCAGGCTAAGGTATTCAGACTTGGAATATAAATGCAAAGATGAGTCACAATCCTCCTGTAACTTCACTGTATCTCGAATCACACGAGAGTTGGCATTCGGATGTGATGAAAACATTAATAAGCTCAGTCTAGTAATGGCACAAGGGCCTCCAGAAATATTTGCGGGAATATATGGCCAGGAAGTATTACCACATGAGAAAAGCCATCCGGCAGGCAGTAACATCGTGCGATAGTGACTGGGGGTAACTACCATACTCTTGCAAGTCATGTCATTCTGAACAGAAGTACATGTTTTCGGTGTCCTTTGAAGGCACAAAGTTCGTTCATGAGCGGTGAATGAAGTGGCACCTTTCAATCTTAAACGCGTACATTCAGAAATCGCACTAGGATCACAAGTAAGGAAGAAACACAAATCACCCTGTGTGATATTATAGGTAACTATTTGGGACTGGATGGGGGGTATCGGGTCTGAAAGTACAGTACACAAGGGGCAATACTCATGGGTGGCAAAATCGCCCAGAAGAACATTGGGGCGAGCATTTGATAAATTGAAAATATGAGTCAAAGTCTCCAATGAAGCAGGGACAGCAACTAAACAAGTCGCTAGAATGTCAGACACCGATCTCATCGGTGTCAAGCAGAAATGAGGGGCTTTAGTCACCCTTTTGGCTAACGTAGTCCAAAAGTTCGACGACGAATCCCACGCAGCGAAGGAACGCGACACTCGGGTTCTCATCTCAGCCCGGGTTGATGGGATCCCTCCTCTCTCGTCGTACCAGCCCAAAAGGAGTCCAACGCCGACACATCCTGCAGCAACAGTCCAAAGAATGATCTGAAAGAGAATCAAATACAAGCATTATTCATTCTCGTAAATAACATTTGTCAGCCGGGACTGCTTCCCAGCTATCTTTCCCTGGTCTCATAACTAAAATGGTGTTGTCTTGACCGGTTGCAATGACTTCTGCTTGTTCAGGGGGATTCTTAGGCGACTGCACCCAAACTCTGGCCCCAGGATTATCTGTGGAGCCAAAACCTTTCTGGCCTCATACAGTTAGCAACGTTGGGGCAGTGCCTTTTGTGATCTCACCACTGAAAACAGGCATTATTAGCAATTGAGCCACTCGGTCAGTTTGATGTATCAGTAAGTCAACCTCACTGCTATTCAGCAGGAGCACCTTAATCTCTCCCTGATAATCACTATCAATGATTCCTCCAAGCACCTGAATGCCTTTTACAGCCAGCCCCGATCTAGGGGCGATTAATCCGAAATTTCCAGTTGGTATATGAACACCAACACCAGTTTCAATGATGACTCGATCCTTACTTTTTATAACGGTGTCATCCATGGCATGCAAGTCTAAACCTGCCGACCCTGGGGTCGCTCTAGATGGAGCCAAAGCTCCGGGAGTAATCTCCCAGTACATCACAGTCTCTCTGATTTCATTGGGCTTAGCATCAACATTCGGAGGAAACAAACGCATAAGTGGGGATTCAGCATTTAGAAAAGGACGGTTATTCAAAATCAATAGCGCTTGAGGCAAAAAGTCTCGCCAATTCTTATACTTGTCATCTGTTAATTTACGCAACTGATTTTTCAGCAGTCCATTCAACCTCTCCACAAGACCCGAGGCCTGTGGATAATATGGTATATGAAACACCCATTCAATATTGTTTTCCACACAGAATTCCTGTACCAATCTTCCACGAAAATGGGATGCATTATCAGATTGAATTTGGAATGGCACACCATATCAATTCCAATGTTTTAATAGTATTCAATTGGGTAGCTTGCTTACAGGGAAGGGCCACCAACAGGCCACTGTATGTATCAACAATAGTGCAAACATATTGACAATTCCTACTCATAGGAAGTGGACCGATGTAATCAATCTGCCAAATTTGAGCGGGCAATTTCCCGCGATGTAAATGACCTTTAACAATTTGGGGCACTTTTCGCTGCCTGATATGCTGACAAATGGGACAATGTAGAATAACATTTTTGATTAAATCTAGGGGAATATAAATTCCTCGATCAGCAGCCCACCTGCTAGTGGCTTTCTCTCCAAAGTGTCCTGCTTTCTGGTGGGATCATTTCGCCAATCCCGCAATATCAGAATCTTGCGTGTCCACCACTGCCTCAGCAATTTTAGATTTCTCATCTGCAATATTATGAAAGAATTTGTCAAGAGAGTCTATCGGGGTATGAGCATCCACATGGAAGATTGTAACAGTACTCTGTGGGAGCATTTCCCAAATCTCCTGCCATAATTCTTTTCCCCACAGTTCTTTTGAATGGATTTTCCAACTATGGGAATGCCAAGTCGGTAACCAAACTGCCAGTCCGTTGGCAGTAGACCAAGAATCGGTAAAAATATGACATGTGCCAGGTAACTCTTGTTTCAGAACTTGATGAACAGCATAGAGTTCAGCAAATTGACTGCTCTTACCCTCACCAGTTGTACTCAGCAATTTTTGTGTGATCGGATTATAGGACACTGCCTTCCAATGTCGTTTCATCCCTATGAACCTTGCTGAACCATCCGTAAACCAGACATGGTTTCTGTCCTCTGCGGACAAATCATCAAAAGGTCTACCCCACTTAACAGGAGACTCCTGTACTAAAGGTACGGAACATTCACTCTCAGTCTCAGTCGATGGCGCCCGCGCCACCTGCTCATGCAAAGATGCAACTCCTTTTTGTCCCACACGTGCCCTGTCTTGTATATACCATTTCCATTTAATCACACTCGCCTCTTGAGCGTGTCCAATTCGGTGAGTTTTCGGCGAACTCATAACCCACTGCATGATAGGAATTTCAGGTCGCAAAACTATATCATGTCCCAAAGTCAATTGCTCGGTATCCACCAGAGCCCAATAACATGCACGTAACTGTTTCTCAAAAGGTGTATAACGCTCACCAGCATCAGGTAACTTTTTTGTCCAGAAACCTAACGGTACTCTACTCTTGCCTTGTTTCTGCCACAAGCTCCAATTCGCATAAAGGCCTTGTACAGACACATTCAAATCCACATCACCATCACATACAGGCCATAAATCCAGAGCATGCTGAATTGCTTCTTTTGCCAGACTAAACGCATCTTGCTGTGGTTTACCCCATTCAAATGCATTCTTTTTACGAGTGACCTGGTACAAAGGGGCCAATATTTGACTCAAATGAGGAATATGCTGGCGCCAAAAACCAAACAAACCAATGAAGCTTTGGGCTTCTTTCCTATTCCTCGGAACTGCAAAATCAAGAATTTTCTGTTTAACCTGAGGGATCACTTCTCGGTGCCCCTCATGCCAATTAATACCCAAAAATTTCACAGCCTGGGACGGACCTTGTAATTTATCCGGGTTGATTTCCCAACCTTTCTCACGCAGGCACTCAATGACTCTGTCCAATTGGGTCTGAACTTCCTCTTGTGTTTCGCCTTGGATCAAAATATCATCAATATAGTGACATATCTGAATTTGCGGATGAACCGGTACCTCAGCCAAATGCTCTGCCACCAGCCAGTGACATATCGTAGGACTATGCACATAGCCCTGGGGAAGACTTCTAAACGTCATCTGACGCCCGTTCCACGTAAAACTGAATTGTTCCTGAAACTCAGGGGCAATCGGAATCGAAAAGAAAGCATTAGCAATATCAATGGACGCATACCATGTACCTGGATGTTTTTGGATTCTTTCAATTAGGGTAATAACATCCGGTACTGCAACAGTCAAAGAGGGTGTGTGTCTATTCAATTCTCGATAATCAACAGTCATGCGCCAAGAATTATCACTCTTACGTACAGGCCAAACAGGATTATTCCAAGCAGAAGTAACTGGGGTTATAACTCCTGCATCCACCAACTCCTGAATAGTGGTACTAATCTCTTCATGACCACCTGGAATACGATACTGCTTCTGACGAACCACTTTTGTCGCCTGGGGAACTTTTATGGGGGGCATTCTTAAACGACCAACCCGTACAGGCCTGGACGATATATAATGTTTAGTTCCAAATTGGTAACATCCATCATCTAAGTGCAAAGTCATTCCTTTCAAAATATCAATTCCAATTATGAATTCTAAGAGTGGCACCACTAATACAGAGTATTCTTTTCTAGGAATTCTACCTATTCTCATTTTAAGTAAAGTTTGAACTGCGGGAGTTTCCTTTCCACCTAATCCGGTAATTGTAAAAGGCTGACCTTTAAACTTCTTTGATTTTCCATGAATAAGAGTGGCCTCCGCTCCTGTATCTACCAATGCTCGGGCCCTTTGGATATTACGATGTCTCCAATAAATATCAATATCTACATAGGGTCTATTATCTCTGTGAGGCCATCTGTGTACTGGAGCTTGACCTATTTCCTAGTCCTTTTTACTGCGTTCTGTGTACCAGGATAAATCAGGATAAAGACTCTCACGTTTCCCAGGTATCGATACCTCCTGTTCATATCCATCTCCATTACGAAATGGATTACTGTTCTCTGCATTGTACTGCGGGTTTCGATCGGCCAATATGTGTCGATCCTCTCTCCTTCTCAACTCAGGGGATTGATCCCTATCATCTCTACGTCTGCTGTTAACATAATCATCTCTCCCCCTCTCTCTTTCCCCCTCTCTCTCCCTGTCTCTCTCACGACGGGGGGACAAATCACGTACATAACGTCGATCATCACGACGATCAGAGCGCCCACGGCGGTCGTCATCACCGCTACCGTCAGAAAAACCACGATCACACTCAGTTGTCCGAACACGCCGGGCACCCTCCTTTCGATCCAAGCCACGTTTGCGAAACATTTCCCACAAACGAGAAGTAGTCTCACCATCAATGTCCTCCTTCCGCACACCATCGGCCATAAGACCAAAAAACATATCACGTCTAGTAAGTTTATTGTCACCAGGAGTACGAGTGTCAGGCCGGGACTGCCGTTCAGGTTTAAACCACTCACCCAACTCACCGAGTTGGTGTACCGATTCCAGCACCACAGATAACATGTTACCAGTCTGATTAATCAATAAAGTCATCATGACCTGCTTATAAGCAACAGGGGAAGAACGAATAATACGATTCCGCACAGAAGATGTCAAGAAACCATCAAGCAACCTGTCAGCAGTATTTAGAAAAATTGCCGTTTTCATCACCTCCTCTTTGAGACATTGCGCAGCATCGCGCAAAGTATACCACGGTTTGTCATTCACAGGCCAGTCAGACTCAGTAGGATATTTTTGATTACAACCCTCAGTTGCCAATTGAAGCAAAGAAATTTGACCACCAACATTAAAGTTACGAAAATGATCCTGTACAGTAGAATCCGAACTCAAGGAACAAAACTTCAAACAATCGCCAGCATCCAACATAATGCCAGCAGCGCCCAGTTCATAAAGGCGCACCATCCATGTGAGTAAGGTCTCACCAGCTCGCTGCCGAAATCGCTGCAAAATATCACTAATTTCTTGTTGAGTAAAATCCTCCAAAGAGTCTAAAGCAATACCATTCGGAGCACCGGGAGCCTGCTGCAACTTCCGCCGAAAAACTGGATGCACCGAGACCGCGGGACGAGCATCACATGGAGCTCGACCAGTACACGTAGAGGAACAATCAGTGTAAGAAGCATCGACCCCGCTCGAAGGACGAGCGCAATCACGGGGTGCACCATCAGAGGCGCAAGAAGCAGACTTACAATCACGGCCGGAGCGAGAGGACTCGCGCTTGGCAGACTCCTCACCCGAGGAAGGAGAATCACTCGAGTTCCAGATATTACCATCCCATTCATCAGGATTCCAATCCAGTCTGGCTTTCGCCACGACCAGACGCACCTTTCGCGTCGAAACCCGACCACGCCGATTCTTGTATTTATAACGAGCAATTTGCACAGCCGCCCTCTCGGCAATAGTTTGGTACGTCTCAAGTTTATCAGCAAGCAACTTATTTTGACATCGCAACAAAGTATGAGCATTCTGAATCTCAACAAAGTTTGCTTCCAAATCCTTATGCAAGTTCTGTAACTTCAACAACCTCTCATGCAGAATCCTGTACGCAGACAGAACAATCCAACCTCTGCGCCCCAAAACGGGAAGCTCATCACCCTTAGATACCGGCGACTTCTGTAAACAAGTAATCACATTAGCCGGCTCCGCCAGCTCCAAAAAAGAATTCCAATTCTCACTCAAACCAGTAGAATCAGCCCACTCACGGGCTAAGGCTTCATAAGGCGTTGAATCCCAGCCGGGAATATCAACGGGCAACTTAAAAGTAGATTTCGACTTTCTAGAAAACATCTCGGAAAAGAAAGAAAAAGAGAAAAAGAAAAAGAAGAAAGAGAAAAGAAAACTACACACAATTATATACAAATAATATACAAACGAAACCACGCACGCGCCGAAAGCAAACACGATACAACCACAACGCACACAGGTTTCGTAAACGGTTCGTGACGCCAAATGTTCTGCTTGGGTTTTCGGATCAGATAGAACCCGCTCATCAGAGCCTCACTAACCCAGCCAGAACGTTACCCCCTCCCTAGAACCTATTTACAATAGTGCAACCACATATATCTACCACCTAAGGACAGGGGATTCCTACTATACATACCAAGACCTCTTATAATCGGCGGCCTCGCGATCCCATACGGATCCAGACCTCTCTGCCAATACGACAGTATCACAAGTGGCGGCCTCGCGATCCCATACGAATCCAGACCTCTCTGCCCATACGACAGTATCACAAGTGGCGGCCTCGCGATCCCACACGAATCCAGACCTCTCTACCCAGACGGCAGTCTCAGCACAATCGGCGGCCTCGCGATCCCATACGAATCCAGACCTCTCTGCCCATACGACAGTATCACAAGTGGCGGCCTCGCGATCCCATACAAATCCAGACCTCTCTACCCAGACGGCAGTCTCAGCACAATCGGCGGCCTCGCGATCCCATACGAATCCAGACCTCTCTGCCCATACGACAGTATCACAAGTGGCGGCCTCGCGATCCCACACGAATCCAGACCTCTCTACCCAGACGGCAGTCTCAGCACAATCGGCGGCCTCGCGATCCCATACGAATCCAGACCTCTCTGCCCATACGACAGTATCACAAGTGGTGGCCTCGCGATCCCACACGAATCCAGACCTCTCTACCCAGACGGCAGTCTCAGCACAATCGGCGGCCTCGCGATCCCATACGAATCCAGACCTCTCTGCCCATACGACAGTATCACAAGTGGCGGCCTCGCGATCCCATACGAATCCAGACCTCTCTACCCAGACGGCAGTCTCAGCACAAGTGGCGGCCTCGCGATTCCATACGAATCCAGACCTCTCTACCCAGACGGCAGTCTCAGCACAATCGGCGGCCTCGCGATCCCCTACGAATCCAGACCTCTCTGCCCATACGACAGTATCACAAGTGGCGGCCTCGCGATCCTATACGAATCCAGACCTCTCTACCCAGACGGCAGTCTCAGCACAATCGGCGGCCTCGCGATCCCCTACGAATCCAGACCTCTCTGCCCATACGACAGTATCACAAGTGGCGGCCTCGCGATCCTATACGAATCCAGACCTCTCTACCTAGACGGCAGTCTCATACGACAGTTCATCCTATGATCACCATAACATACAAAAAGGGAATCAGTCTCACTATTCATCAGATCACACAAGGATTGCCAGTTCGAGCATAGCCTGTTCTCAGGTCCGAGGGGCT
Source organism: Triturus cristatus (assembly GCF_964204655.1). Lineage (NCBI taxonomy): Eukaryota > Metazoa > Chordata > Amphibia > Caudata > Salamandridae > Triturus > Triturus cristatus. The sequence continues at coordinate 454,515,348 of NC_140595.1, read as the reverse complement.
CCTCTTTCCCTTATTCAGTTACCACTTACCTGATCAGGGTTAACATCTGTTCATGTAGCCGCAGCTGACTAGAAGAATAGGCTACCCTCTCATACAAGAACACGCAGCACATGTTGGTTCACTACAAACTGGGTACTTTATTACTCATTACATACACAATCACATAACATTACGATATAACACATAACCTGCAAAGAAAAGTGAAAGATTAAGTTGTACACTCTAATAAGAAAGGGTCGACATCACCTTAGTAGTATGTAGCCTGCACTCAGTGGTCATCTAGGTTCCCTTCTCGTCTGTGCCTCGGCTCGCTTGGAATCACCCTTCTCCGAGTCACTGGGACCTCTTCCTTATCGGCTACTCTCTCCTCTCTGGCTATTCTGCTAGGAGAGCATCTGTCTCTCGGTTCTTCTCCGCCTTCAAGATGGCGTCTGTCTTCCCTGGAATGAGTAGTAGCTTTACTGCTAACGGCTAGATGCCGCCTACGGACTGAACATGTAACTGCCTCAGACTTTCACTAATATAGAGGTGCGTTTCCTCATGGAAAATTCCGGCCTGTAACCTGCCGCCCACCAAATTCTTGTACCTCCCCGTACCAAGGACACGTTCCCAGCCGGCCGGCCTGATGTAGTGTCTTCGGCATGAAGAAAAATACAATCCTTCGATAAGGGCCGGCCTGAACCGGTTCTCTCCAAGCGAATAACACCTCATAACTAAAACATTACATTTGACCTAGAAGCATCCCAAGCTGCCGGAGCAGAAAGAAAGATGGAGTCTCTCCCGTTTGAGGCCTACCAGGCCTGAATTCAGCACGGCTCCATGAAATACCCTCACTACAGGACAGGTTATCCCTAATACTAACGAATCTATCCCCTAGGCTATGTGTGCAAGCCCTGATCTATGGGGAAGAGCACAGAATCATGTCGAAGTGCCTAGTAAATAGGCTCCATTCACTACTCTAACCCTTAGACTTGAATGATAAGAGACTGAAGTCACATTCCATCATTGTGCCACACAAGAAGGCCGGGAAAATCGAGCAGAACACGCATTTAAAATGCAGCGCATCGTGGCGCAAGGATAAACAGATGCGTGACGCATCTGATGGTATAAGGGCGGCACATTGCTGGAGTCGTGTTGCAAGCACGACACAACTCCAGCAATGCTCAGGGGCTGCCCATACCGACCATGCTGCGTCATGCCTTACGCCTGCTTCAAGCAGGCGCAGGGTTTTGACGCAGCAGCGTCGGAAAAGTGAATCCATGAAATCTTGTAGATTTCACTGCCTCACTTTCCTGAGGCTTTTTCCGACGGAACGCCCACCCTGCATACATTAAACCTGACGCAGGTTTAATGTAGCGCAGGGCTTTACAACGTGACGCATCTCCCCAGATGCGTCACGTTGTAAATAAGGCACAACATGGCGCATGGTTTACGCCGCCGCTGCGTCACAGAAGTGACACAACGGCAGCGTAATTGTCTCGCAAGGGGCTTGTAAATCTGCCCCAACGTGCTTTCCTTTTTGAACAGAAGGGGGATTCATGTGGCATTCTTGCACACCTCGTGGCTAAGGAGGGAGCTGTGCTACACAGAAGATGGTGAGGTCAGGCTTATTACACCACGTATTCAGCTTGTGCCAGGGGTACACTAATTTGGATCAGGTCAGGGGTCCCTTTCAAACACACAGGAGACCTAATAGACACAGAGGGTAGATATGTGGTAGTGACGGGTTACCTAGAGGGCCAAGACATAGCCCTAGTTAACATCTACGCACCAAATGTAGATCAAGAGGCCTTTCTAACAACGTTATCAGGCAGAATGCCCCCTATTTGGCTCATTCTGTCATCATAGGTGGGGACTTTATTTGCTGGCAGACCCTGAGATCGACCGCTCACATTCACAGCTGAGGTACTCACATGTATTTAGGACATCCAGGGTCTTTTAGGACTGGCAGACCCAATGGAGTCTATTGGACACATAGCGCCGAATGAACCCACTGACAAAAGACTACTCCAGGCGTCTCCAACGAGTAGCTCATGAGCTACCAGTATCTCTCCAGCTCCTTGTGAGTAGCTCTCAAGTATGCAGCCCAGTCTCCTACAATAGACATTTTTGGATGAAAATGTGTGCATTTTCCGAACTCCTAAGTCTCTGTTTGGAGAAAAAAAAATTAATTTTCAAAATGTATTTAAAGCTATTATTTGTGTTGGAGAAATATATTACTGCCATTTTCACCTTGGTGCCAGTGGAAGCAGCTATGGCTGTTATGTATTACCCATGTAGAGGGGAATTTACTGGTAACCCTGCTTAATGCACTGATGTGATCACTGCTGACTGTCTTGTTTGGGGTGGCCACTCCAACATCACTAATATTAGTAGCTCGTGATAATTTTCATTCAAGATAAGTAGCTCTGATTACAGAAAAGGTTGGAGGCCCCTGGACTACTCCTTCTCTAGCTTACACCACATGCGTATACGTCTTGACACGTTTCTCTGCAACCCAGATATACACGGCCTAATACATGAGGTAGAATATCTAGCCTGCACAATCTCGGCTCGCAACCCAGTGCTGTTACAATTAAGATGGTGATGCCCCAAACTGTGCAGCCCTACATGGTAACTGAAAACGGAATCACTGAGGACCCAGTTCTTGTCTCCTGTTGGAAGTCTTGAGGCAATAAAAAACTTCATCTGCAGCATCTTTGAACCCCATTGCTTGGAGTCCTGCCCTACCACGTGGTGCCAAATCCAGTTCTGGGGCCTTAGATGTTCTTCCTGCTGCAAATACCTGCTTGAAACCATCAAAATTGACACATCACCCTTCCAGCGCCTCTTTTTTTGATGCACCTCTGATGTGTGGGAGAAATTTCCATGCACTGCTGCCTTGTGGCTGAAGAAATTGATGCCGCGCCTTTCAGTGGCTGTAGAAAGCACAGCAGTCAAAGTTCTGCACACTGTGTCTCCGAAGTACGAGACTTCCGCATTGACTCCAACGCAGGCTCTGCTGTGCAGTTGAAAGAATCGACACATCGTGGACCGTGGCTGAAGAAATCAAAGCGATACCAAAGGGGATGATGGATGGAGCATTTGAGCAAATCAATGCAGCGCCTGTTTGCCACTGAGCATCAACCTCCAGCGTGTCTGGATTTCTACCCATCGCATGTGTGAACAAGGTTTTTCTGACGCATAACCGGCAGACCAGAACCGTCTTGGACTTTGACGCATCGTTTCACCCTACTGTCCGGATTTGACGCAACACTTATCATGCTTGCAGTAGAACTGATGCATCGCCTCCCTGTGGACTCAGGAACCGATGCATCACTTTGTTTTCCGATGCTTCCCTCTTCTGTGGCTTTTTTGCTTTGTGAATTTTGATGCATTTGAGGTACTTTGTGTACAATCACTGCATCCAAAGAGATATATGAACATCATTTTTTGAAGCCTTTTAAAAGTTATATTTTGACTTCTGTGTGTTGGATCTGTGTCATTATGGTCTTGTTTGGTTTAGATAAAGATACTTTATGTTTCTAAATTGATGTGGTGTCCAATTGTAGTGTTTTCACTGTGTTACTGTATGTGATATGTACAAATACTCTACACTTTACCTCTAAGATAAGCCTGACTGCTTGTGCCAAGCTACCAAGGGGTTGAGCAGGAGTTATCTGTGTGTGTAACTCCCTTTTGACTAGAAGGGTATCTACTTGGACAGGGTGCAAGCCACTGCCAACTAGAGACCCCCATTTCTAGCAGTCCCTGTGGTAACAATAAGATTCACTCAAGTGAATGAAGAGGACTTCAGGACTTTTTAGATCTACTCTTTTTTGGTAAATAAAGACAATATGAATAGATCAGAGCTCTTCCCTTTGTGACGTTCCATGAGGTAGCCCCATTGATTGGATGCAACGGTGGACAACTCAGTTATCTGGCTCACCAGTGGCTGATTCTCTATTATGAAAACAGTAGAAACTCTTTATTAAAAAAAAAAAAATACAATTCAAACAAAGGCCCACAAAAAAAAATCAGTTCCGTAGTCTGTACTTTCCTATCCCAATTGATGGAAACAGAGGTAGTACACCCTGGTGCACATGTGAGCAGGCAAAGTCTTTCAGCATCTGAGTGTTGGAAGCCTCACAGTAGTGTGAGTACATATGTGCAGCTATCTCTGTCCCTTTTTGGGGAACTTAGATGCATTACATAGACTCCCCTTTGTTTAAAGAGAAGTACTGTCTCAGACATACCCAATGGACATGAGGCAAACCTATCCACATTAGCCTCCACAAACCCTAGCTATCACTCAGAAGAAGAAGGGTAATTAGACTCACTGCATCTGGGGAGCAGGGTCAAGACTGATTTGCATATGGCTTGGTCTAAACTGGAATGGCATGTCGTGCAAAAAACAATGGATTTAACCCAGATCTATGACTGGGGGTGAATGTTTGATTAATTTAGAATTCTGTCTTTTTGCATTCGTCGCCTTGAGTGGGAAGGGTATGCTCAGACGTGGGTCCCGTGCTCGCTATGCCACCAGATTCAAACAGCCTGGCTGATGAGGGGTGAAACCCCAAAACCAGTCCCAGGATGCTTGTTTCTGTTACAGTGAAGACCTTGCCTGGCAGTTCAGGCAGGACTGTTCCCATGGGAAACAGGGTCAAGACTGATTTGCATATGGCTGGGTCTAAACTGGAATGGCGTGGTGTGCAAAAAAACTATGGTTTAGCCCAGATCTTTGACTGGGGTAAATGTTTGATTAATTCAGAATTCCAACCATCATCTGTTCTTTTTGTGTTTATACTCTGACAACGTTAAACTCTACCCACTATCCTTTAGGAGTCAAACAGAGAGAGCATGTAGTATAACGGGCAGAGCTGGTGACCTTGGAACTGGGGATATAGGTTTGAGTCTTGGAGTCGGCTCAACATCATCTCCCTGTGCCTACCAAAAATGAATGTGTCCCAGTATAATGCAACTGGTGCTCGTGAAAAGCGTACCAATACCTCATGATCTTCTTCGGGCTATATAAAATAGCAACAAAAAAAACCACATCCCAAAGGCTCAGTGGGGTTAAACGTCTAGCCAAACCTATGCATCCTCAGGGCATTGACTAGAATGGGATAGACAAACTAAAACTTCTATTCCTCCATGTTTACATTAAATGGATTACTCGCTTAAACATCTTAAAATCACACGGTTTCCCTTCGGTTGAGACGGGGGACTACATGTAAAGGGAGGTGTAGGAGAGAGGTTTTGGCATTACGGCTAGAACTACCTAATCTTGTTGGCTCAATATCCTATGATTCTTGGCAAAACACTTGATCTCCCTGTGCATAAAAAAATAATATGACCTTATTTAATTTAACTGGTACTCTCGTAAAGCGCTCTAAAACCATCCTGTCGAGTTTGCACTGTATTAAACTGCAAAAAAAACTAAAACGGGGGCAACTTTCAAAAATTAGATCAGACTTAATTTTGTGCCTGAAAGCAACAACGCACAAATTCTTTGTACAGCTCTATTGCACAAATGTGCTGGTGACCTCTGAGCAGGCTACTGAATGAGGCATTCGTGGACATATAATTACTGTATTTCTTTTTTTCTTTTGCCCAGACTGAAAACCTCCAGGCACGTTTGTACATTAATCCACTGCACTCCTGAACTGTGAAGGCCCATTCTTCACTTGAGTCAACCCACTCCAGGTCTCAGAGGAAGAAATAACAGATCAAGCATCTCTTGGCACTGATGAACTCCTCTCTGTCTCTGGAGAAAAATAGACCTCGGTTTCACATTAGTTCAAGATGAGGATACAGGCGAAGGTCTTGGATAAATGTCTGTAACAGCTGTTACCAGGCAGCAGTGGTAGGGCAGGGGGAGGGGTTAAAAAAAAAAAGAAAAATTACAAAATAAATAAACTTACCTTACCGGCGGCCACCTCTCCTCCGTCCTTCTTCCACGACTCAGGAACTGGAAGCACCCAGGTTTCCAGACTCCTCTAGACAATCACAATGCTACAAAGCAGTGTTGTGATTGGTCTGAGCACCATGAATTGGAAATGGGGCCCGAGGGCCTGTGCGTGTTTCTCACCAGGCTGTGCATTACAGCCTGGTGGGGAACAGGCACAGTGCTCATGAATGTTTGACCGGCCTGAGACGGCTGGCAAACCCTCATGCACACTTGGGGAGTGCCTCCCACTCCTCCCCTGCTCTTTGGCCAGCCCAGCCCCACCCTGCCCTGCAACTGGAGATCGGTCAGTGAAAAATGAAATTATAAAAATCTTGCATTATTATCATTTTATCTTTCTTGTGGGGCGACGCTCCTCCTTTTCCTTAGCAGAGGAGCCCCCACTGCGTGCCAACCAGTTACCCAAGGACAGTTTATTTTACAATCCGTTGAATTGGCAGACATCTCCCATCTAAAATAAAAAGCAAAATGAAAGTTGAGTCCATAAAGGTCCGTCTATATCCAATGCCCAGGTTGTCAGCCTGACAGCTGCCTTTAAACCACCATCCCAAAACGTTGTGACGTGTGCCTCCTCTGGTAAAGATGGAAGTGCAGTGGCAGAGGGAGAGAGGAGTGTAAAGACTGTGACTGGCACCAGGTGTCAAACCAGAGACAAGTACCTGGACGGATTTAGGGAACACTGATTCATACACTTTCATCTCCTTTCCTCTACAGTAATTTTCTGAGCATCTCCCAACAAATAAACTGTTCGCTGGCTGCAAGAAGCATAAACCATGGTACCGGGGGCTGTGTTAAGGAAACATTCATACCATCTCCATTCCCTTTCACCTCGTTGTGTGTTCCTCATAGGGGTTTTCTTTATTTCTCTTGTTTCTAGCCTTTCTACGTTTTCAGAATGTGGCTGGTTCCACTCTGTTTCAGACCCTTCCTCTGCTGAATTTTCACTGTTTCCGTCTGTTCTCGCTTCTCGTCCTGTCCTGCGTTTTCAGCTTTTCCGTGTGTCTTCCTCTGTAGATTTCAGTCTGCGGCTGTGTCTTTTCTTCTACAGTGTGTCCTCCAGTCTGCTGTGACTGTTTTTCTGCAGTGTTTTCAGCGTGGTCATTTTACTCTGGCCATATCCACTGACTTTAAAGATGTGTTGAGCAGGGCAAAGTGTGGGTTACTTCAGAGGTGGTATTCTTCCATTTTGGAAGAGAGGGCTGCTAAGTACTCAGACATGTTCTGAACTTTGATCTTGCAGTAGCGACCAGGGTCTGCAAGAGTATTTTTTTCGGATCTCATGAACCACTCTTTCTACCAATAACATCACTGTGAGTTAAAACAAAAGCACATCATGATAACAACTATTATCTAAGCAGGAGTCGTTGTTATCCTGCTATGGAGCTAACCCTACCTACCACATGCTGTGCCAATTGTATTAACGATTAATCGGTTGTGTTTAGATGCTCTAACGGCAGAGTTTTGCGCTTGGAAATTTATGGCCTTTCTTCGTAAATTCTTTGGAACGGCTCTGTTTTTGCAGGTGTTGTCTGCAAAGAGCAGTGTGGATTTTGCTTTGCCATTTCATTCTTCTTTCCAATTCTCAACACTTCAGATTTTCCCTAGAGCTGGCTGTCCGGTGTCTGGTATAAACAAGTCACAACACTTGAACAAACTTTCAGAAACTTATATTGCACAACGATTCACCAAGCTACAACTTACAACAAATACAGCTTATTATTAATCAAATAATCGAAACCTGATGCATGTGCCAATGCTTGTTTTTTGTTTGTTGGATACCTTCTTTATGACACCTGAGGGAAGTCAAACCATGACTTTGTCCATTGGACTTCACTGTGTTTTGTGGGCAGAGAAGACGGACTGTGTTAGTAGTTACATTTATAATAAAGATGTTTCCCAGGGCCAATGTTACATTTGGAAGGCAGGCTTCTTCCGGCTCCTGTGCTTGTTGAATTTGCCGCAGTCTCAGGGGCGCGGGTCTTTTACGTCCCCCTGTAAATCTTGATGGCGCTCGTGATGCAAGCACAGTATACAAGTTCAAGCCGTGTGATTAGATCTCACAGACACACTGTGCTCCTCACATCTAAGAGGCGGCCGGAAGGAGATGCCTATCTTTGCTCCTTCTGTAAATGGAATTTTTCCATTAGTGGTGTGCTCGGCCCAAAGAATGTAAACAAGCATCATTCAGTGCCGGAGTTGCTGATACCAGTCCATTATGTTTATTCCTCAATTATTTCAGAGTATCTGAAGAGTATATGAAGAGGCAGACGACAAGGGGCTGTATAGAGCAAATAAGCGTCTGTCACCGACTGGGTGGTCGCAAAGGCTTAAGGGAATGCACGCACCTCTACTCTGGGGAGCGTCACTCGCGTAGCATAGATGGCATACAAAGCGCACTTGTCCCCCCCCTAAACATCACCAGTCTTCTACACTCTCTCAAAGAGACACCTGTGTGTACGTTTTATTAAATTAAGTTTCTGGCCAATTATTCCATTGGCCTTTCTTATTTATTTGTAGAATCTTTTAAAACACTTTTCTTATAAACACCACAGCATTCAAATAAATCTCAAAATTCATGCATTGTCATTATATTTACATCCCGCCCTCAAAGGGGCCTTTGTTTTACCTTCGGGCTGTGCCAGCAGGCCACAACCAAGATAGCCTGCTCTACTTAGGTTGACTGCCCTCCGGTCAACAGAGCCGCAGGTAAATAATCTGCCACCACTTGTGACAGCCAACGGCTTCCAGGGTAGAGCTAGAGAATCCAGAGCCACCAGCAGGTCAGCCCCAAATCTCTCGCCAGCCCGGAGCCCATGATGAATTTCAAAACCTGTTCTGGGGTCAAAAATGGCACCGACTAACGGAGTCCCTGTCATTCCTCTTGCCCAGGACCCCGCCAGTACCCCGAGACCCCGCTTAACCCGAAACCTTAACTTCAGGGATGGGTGGGTGGGGAACTTGCAATGCGACCTCTGACTCCGGCAGGCGAGTGGACAAAGAGGGGGTGTCTTCAGGCTCGCTGGCTTTTCAAGCCTCACGCCCAACGCAAATCGCTTCCGGGGTCACCCTGCCTTCCTTCCTCTCTACGCTACGCACTTCCGGTTTTTGCCACCTAGCGTATTATCCACTTCCGGGTTATGTGACCCGGAAGGGATCCCTACTCTGACGTCACTTTGCTGCCACTATCGGCGTCACGCCCCCGAAGAGGGGTGGCGCCCTTCATAGATGGCATACAAAGCGCACTTGTCCCCCCCCTCAACATCACCAGTCTTCTCCACTCTCTCAAAGAGACACCTGAGTCAGCTTTGGTCTTCACAGTGTGTACGTTTTATTAAATTAACTTTCTGGCCAATTATTCCATTGGCCTTTCTTATTTATTTGTAGAATCTTTTAAAACACTTTTCTTATAAACACCACAGCATTCAAATAAATCTCAAAATTCACGCATTGTCATTATATTTACATCCCGCCCTCAAAGGGGCCTTTGCTTTACCTTCGGGCTGTGCCAGCAGGCCACAACCAAGATCGCCTGCTCTCCTTAGGTTGACTGCCCTCCGGTCAACAGAGCCGCAGGTAAATAATCTCCCACCACTTGTGACAGCCAACGGCTTCCAGGGTAGTGCTAGAGAATCCAGAGCCACCAGCAGGTCAGCCCCAAATCTCTCGCCAGCCCGGAGCCCATGATGAATTTCAAAACCTGTTCTGGGGTCAAAAATGGCACCGACTAACGGAGTCCCTGTCATTTCTCTTGCCCAGGACCCCGACACAGGGCGAGGTGCTTACTGGCGGACTCGACCTCCCCCTCCGCGCTCGAATGCCTCTGAAATGGCTCCTAGCACTGTCTGTATGAACAAGTCATTACCTACATCGGACAAATGTACCCCGTCCGCCGCATAAAGTTCTAGCCTTGATGTTTGTATCAACTTATGCCTTATGGTCCGGATGCTTGATTTCTTTAGGATCTCTGCCACTGACTGATTTGGTCTCCTTACTGACTTATTCACTGCCCTCGGGGGAGCTCCCTGCGCCCAAACTTGCCTTGGTATAACTTCAGACCACAACAATAACGTATTGGGGAGCATGTTCCTGACCACAGCGAGGACTGAAAACAAGGAGTCTTTCACGCCCCTCCTTCCCTCCGGGATCATATTGTTACCTCCTGAATGTAGCACTAATAGATCGGGGGTAGGCATGCCTCTGTTCAAGGCCCCCCGCAAATCGTTCGGTACTTCAGCCAAATGTTGTCCGCCTATCCCCACCCAATGGTGTTCGAATCCATTTACCTCCTGTCTTGTTTCCTCGCGTGAGTTCTTGAAGGCAAGCCCCGCCCTGCGAATAATAGAGTGGCCGCACCAACATATTTGGTGCTTCTGTGACGTAGAACCTAGAGTAAGTAGAGATGGAACGCAATCAAGCAGGACAATGGGAGGCAAAAGGAGGCAACCAGAAAAACTCAGACTAATTGTGGGCGAACATAACGCTCATAGCACGCAGACTTCCAACGGCCTACCCTCTTAATTGTCTCTTCAGGTAGCCCCAGACCCGCCACCGTTGTGGCCGCGCCGATGCGGAACGAATGAGATGTGAAATCAGTTGCGTCTACGCCCAATCTAATCAGAGCAAGCTTACATACCCTGGTGAACTGGAATCTAGTGAGGGGGATACCGTCAGCATGCAACAGAACCCTACTATCTCCCTCCTGTGGCCTAATTTGAAGAAATTCCCTCGTCAGACTTACTGGGCAGTACGTAGCCCCGTACACTGCCCCCAGCTGGGACCATGTGCCTTTACCTAACGGGTCTGTCTTTGATTTCCGGACCCTGACTCTCAGGGTTTCCCCCGACAGGATTAGGTCCTCGCACCATATGCCCCCTACCCTGTCTGCCTTAGAGGCAGGTATCAGTTCAGAGATCCTGAATGCCCCAAAAAAGGCTAATGCATAAGCTACTCTAAATAATTGCGTCTCGTATGGCGAGAAGCAGATCTTGGGCAGTATCTCCAGGATATTTACCAACCTGCTTACATCTATGGGTCTCCTACTGTCCTTGACCCCCGGGGTTAGGCGTTCCCAGCCCTTCACAGCTCTCCTCACCCTAGGATCCTTTGTTGGGTCTGCGGCCCCACCCCTAGACCGGCAAAGAAAGCCATTGCCGATAATTGTCTTTTCATCATTGCTACTGACTTCCCACTGGGTTTCTGATGTACTATGAAACTCAAAACACTCGTAGGTGAGAACACCTCCACTATCCCCACCCCTTTTAGGTAATCCTGATAAACCTGCCACGAACTCTCATGCATACACTTAGTCTTGGGGGCCAGAGACGCTGTTATCAATTCAGAGGCAGTGGGGCACCAAGCTTCCATAGCCCCGCCGGGAAGTTCGTCATCTCTCTGTCTGCTTGAGGCCATTGAATGCGGAACTCTGCCAACTTAAAACGGGACAAGGCGTCAGCGGCTAGGTTGTCTACTCCCGGTACATGTCTGGCAGTAAACAATACATTGCGCCGTAAACATTGCAACACTAGCTCCTTCAACAGGCGCAGCACCCAGGTACATTTCGCTCTCTGATTATTGATTGCCATCACCACAGACATGCTGTCAGACCAGAACACAATGCGCCTATTTGTCAGTATATCTCCCCACAAATGCAACGCTACAATGATTGGAAACAGTTCTAAAAAGGTGATATTCCGAGTCATACCGTGCCTTACCCATTCCTCTGTCCAATGCTGCGCTGCACCATTTGGGACCTAACACTGCGCCGAAACCCACACTGCCTGCCGCATCGGTGAACAATTCTAACTCAACATTGGAACTACTCGGCATTTGCCATATCACTGACCCATTGAAGTTCTCCAAGAAGTCTTTCCAAATTGCCAAGTCATTCCTTACCTCTGCCAACAACCTAGTGTGATGGTGCTTGGCGCGAAGCCCAGACATCGCCCTTGCGATGTTCCTAGAAAAGGCCCTGCCCATCGGTATGACTCTCAAGGCGAAGTTCAGCTGACCCACCAGGACTTGCAATTGGTGTAGTGTCACCTTCCGGGCCCCCAAACAGGAGTCGATGGCCGCCTTGAATGCAGTCACCTTCGACACTGGAAGCCTACACACCCCTTCTCTAGTATCTATTTCTATGCCCAGGAATCTTAAACAAGTAGTCGGCCCCTCCGTCTTCTCTGCGCACAGCGGCACGCCCAGTGCTTTAGTCAAATGCTGGAAGGCCAGCAGGGCCATTCTGCAAGACTGCGACCCATGGGGGCCCAGAAACAAGAAGTCATCTAGATAATGTACGACTCCATAAGATGCAACTGATGTTAGGAAATGCTGCACAGCCCACTCTAAGAACCTGGCGAAAGTCTCAAATACTGCACAGGCGATTGAGCACCCCATGGGCATGCAGAGGTCAATGAAAAACTCGCCCTTGAACGTGAAACCCAAGAACTTTGTATCTTCGGGATGTACAGGCAATAGTCGAAAAGCTGCCTCAATATCTGACTTAGCCATTAAGGCTCCCTGACCCAGCGCCTGCAGTTTCTGTATTGCAGTGTCGAATGTTGTATAGCGCACCGTACATAGATCTGGATTAAGCTTGTCATTAACAGATAGACCAGGGGGGCTGGACAAATTGTGAATCAATCGGTATTTCCCTGCCTCTTTTTTAGGTACTAAACCTAGAGGTGAGCATACAAGGTCCGGCTTCGGCAACTGTTTAAAGGGTCCCGCCACCCTCCCCAAGGCTACTTCTTTCCTGATTTTTTGCTCCGCAGCCTCCATGTTCTGCAGCACTGAGTTTTGGTTGCGAGGAGGAACACTGGCGGGGGTGGCCGAAGAAGGGATGCGGAAACCAGAGACAAAACCTTCATGTAAAAACTGTGCATCTTTCAATTTGCCATACATGCTAAGGAGGTGTGTCAGTACATGAATCCTAATGGGAGTTGGCAGATTTCTCGGATGCTTGAGGAGGCCGACTTTTGGCCGCATTCTGGGACGGCTGCTCTCTCGGCCTTCCTGACTTCTTGAAACATTTGTTTTCTGGGTGAGACGGTCCCCCGCAAAAGGAGCAACAATGCTTGTATCTGCATGCTGCGCCCCTGGTGCACTCGTTCTTATTGTACTGCCAGCAGGCCTGTTTCTTATCCCCTGCTCCCTTGTCACTCCGAAAGGACTGATTCTGACTCGGGTAACTAGCCTTATTCGTGAGAACCGTGGAATAGAATACCGCATGCCACACATTAATTTCGCGTTGGTCCCATGCTATCTCAGGGTGTACTGCCTTCATTTGACGGAATTTGGTGTCATATTGTAACCAACCCGTCCCGGGGAATTCGGAAGCTGCCCCATGAATCAAGGAAATATAACTAATCAACTGGGGTGCTACCGCGGGGTACCTTTCTACCATGATGGCCGCATAGATAGCAAAACCTGTGATCCAATTTTTTATCGACCACTCCACCCATACCTTCTTTTGCTTGTATTCCCCTTCTTTACCTACCCTGGCTTTACCCGGGATTACCCCGGCATTAATGAGGTCAAACACATCGATATACTCTCCTTTCAGGATCTTCTCTTTGGTCTCCAGGGGCACGTGCCATGTGATGCCCGCTGAGGGCGATAGAGCCATGGAGGCTGATCCGTAGATCAAAGGACTGTAAGAGAGCGTAGGCTGCCCCATCACCACCGGCCCCACCGCCCCTTGAATCGTGTTACTTGTTGGCCCTGAGACTGTTGCGCCATTACTGGCCGTTTGCCCTTGTGGCGCTGGCATCACCCCGCTTGGGAATTGCCCCGTAATCACCGACCCCAACACCCCTGGGTAAGCCGCTGCAGGCACCATTGCGCCCGCTGGGCAATTGTTAAGGGCTTGGCCGTGCGATGTCGTTGCCAGTACACCTGGTGATTGTGCTACCCCCCCCAGACTGAACCCACACCTGCGCGATGCCGCTGCCAGGATGTGCGACCACTGGTGGCGCAGCTATCTGAGCCCCAGGCGTTCCCGCATTTGAGACGGGTGTCACACCCGCCGGTGAAACAGTATTCTGGGTGTTGGGTCCCCCGCTTGTACCTGTGAGAGGGGCCAAGGTATCTTGCACAGTGTTCGAAACCAAGTCTGTTGAATCTAGTGCTCCCTTCTCACCTGAGGGTGCTGCCTGAGAATCCCCGACTCTGGAACGCTTTCCCCCTGATGCCTCTTTAAATCTTTCGGGTGTGCGCCGGGCTCGCTTGCTTCGCCCTGTTTCCTCCTGGGCAACCGTACCTGCCCCTTCCTTTAATGTCTTAAGTGCCCAATCGACTCCTTTTTCCTTCGTGAACTCCAGCAGCTCCGTCAACGCCAGATAATCGTCTCTTTTAGCCTGGGCCCCTTTGCACTTCGTTGGCCTTTTTGGCGGCATTCTGCACTTAATGAGAAATAGAAAAGTTAGTTCCGCCCTTTAAACCACGCCCAATTTGCTATGGACCCAGTGCGCCTTAATGAGGTTCAAAACAACAATTGCAAGAACACGTGCCTTCTTAGCTGCCGCGCGCACGCTTCCCTTCGTCTAGAATTTGGCGTGCCAAACTCGACATTAAGGCTCCCCCCATGTAATTCCCACATAGCGACTGGCCCCGCTGAGCTGCCAATCCGGCGTGCCACTTCGACCGGAAAGTATTGGAGCCTGCGGCTGCCCTTGCAGAGGGAATGTAAACCTGAACTCGCTTCAAAACAATTCCGACCCAAAACGAAACAGTTTGCCGATTATAAGACAAAACCTGCGAGAACAATGCACCATTCGCAGAGCACCGCATTCACGCCCAACATTCATGCCCAGGGAGATTAAGAGACCCGACTGATCACCGGATGTGGAAGCGACCCCGAGGCCTGAATCCCGGCTCCCTGCATCAGGGGCGGCAGCGGAGCCGCCAAACCGCATCTTTAATGAGTGTTTCCTGAAATGATTTCCCCCGTATGTTGGCTAAAGGGATAGCGGAGGGAAATAGTGCTGGGATCCCTTCGCGGTTGTTATTAATGGCGCCATGCCTAGTTAAAAACGGGTAAGCGACTGATGCAGCCGAGTTTAAAATTTTGCCAACTTATGACATTTTGACAGCGTTTGCTGGACTCGAACCCTTGTCCTGTGATGAGCCTTGATAACCAAAGGCACCAGACTTACCATTGAGCTATAGCTCCTGGTCTACGCCAACATTAACCCTTCACTCGTATACGGAACATGTCTCATTCACTCTCACGCGGATAGCATTAACGTAATAGGGATGCTCCGCTTCTCCGATCATGCCCGTCCCTCGGCCTATGCACACCATACCTTAAGGCACTCCCACGGCGCTAAGCTTCGGAGCTTGCGGCGCCCCGCGCTAAATTTAAATTAAAGCATTTAAATCAGCTATAAACATCCTAACAAGCGCAACACTGTGAGGCCCGCTCACCTGCCCTTAAGCCGCTTGGACTCCTCGACTTCCGAAGATGACGCTTGTGGTCCTAGCGGGAACTTGCAATGCGACCTCCGACTCCGGCAGGCGAGTGGACAAAGAGGGGGCGTCTTCAGGCTCGCTGGCTTTTCAAGCCTCGCGCCCAACGCAAATCGCTTCCGGGGTCACCCTGCCTTCCTTCCTCCCTACGCTACGCACTTCCGGTTTTTGCCACCTAGCGTCTTATCCACTTCCGGGTTATGTGACCCGGAAGGGATCCCTACTCTGACGTCACTTTGCTACCACTAACGGCGCCACGCCCCCGAGGAGGGGTGGCGCCCTTCATTGGTTTAACTGGAGAAATTAACCATCTAAGATGCTCTTTACCCACTTCCCGATTTATCTAAAACTCAAATCCTCCTTCATTTACGGGCCCCTGAGACTCCCAAATCAATTCAGTGCTTAATTTGTAAAATAAGATGAAAAAAAAGCGACGGGTCCCTCGTCAGAAGGAAGTTTGCTCCGCACATTGCTACTGTACTCACACAACTGCCAACCATTACACTACTAGCGTCTAGCCAAACCTATGCATCCTCAGGGCATTGACTAGAATGGGATAGACAAACTAAAACTTCTATTCCTCCATGTTTACTTTAAATGGATTACTCGCTTAAACATCTTAAAATCACACGGATTCCCTTCGGTTGAGACGGGGGACTACATGTAAAGGGAGGTGTAGGAGAGAGGTTTTGGCATTACGGCTAGAACTACCTAATCTTGTTGGCTCAATATCCTATGATTCTTGGCAAAACACTTGATCTCCCTGTGCATAAAAAAATAATATGGCCTTATTTAATTTAACTGGTACTCTCGTAAAGCGCTCTAAAACCTTCCTGTCGAGTTTGCACTGTATTAAACTGCAAAAAAAACTAAAACGGGGGCAACTTTCAAAAATTAGATCAGACTTAATTTTGTGCCTGAAAGCAACAACGCACAAATTCTTTGTACAGCTCTATTGCACAAATGTGCTGGTGACCTCTGAGCAGGCTACTGAATGAGGCATTCGTGGACATATAATTACTGTATTTCTTTTTTTCTTTTGCCCAGACTGAAAACCTCCAGGCACGGTTGTACATTAATCCACTGCACTCCTGAACTGTGAAGGCCCATTCTTCACTTGAGTCAACCCACTCCAGGTCTCAGAGGAAGAAATAACAGATCAAGCATCTCTTGGCACTGATGAACTCCTCTCTGTCTCTGGAGAAAAACAGACCTCGGTTTCACATTAGTTCAAGATGAGGATACAGGCGAAGGTCTTGGATAAATGTCTGTAACAGCTGTTACCAGGCAGCAGTGGTAGGGCAGGGGGAGGGGTTAAAAAAAAAAGAAAAATTACAAAATAAATAAACTTACCTTACCGGCGGCCACCTCTCCTCCGTCCTTCTTCCACGACCCAGGAACTGGAAGCACCCAGGTTTCCAGACTCCTCTAGACAATCACAATGCTACAAAGCAGTGTTGTGATTGGTCTGAGCACCATGAATTGGAAATGGGGCCCGAGGGCCTGTGCGTGTTTCTCAACAGGCTGTGCATTACAGCCTGGTGGGGAACAGGCACAGTGCTCATGAATGTTTGACCGGCCTGAGACGGCTGGCAAACCCTCATGCACACTTGGGGAGTGCCTCCCACTCCTCCCCTGCTCTTTGGCCAGCCCAGCCCCACCCTGCCCTGCAACTGGAGATCGGTCAGTGAAAAATGAAATTATAAAAATCTTGCATTATTATCATTTTATCTTTCTTGTGGGGCGACGCTCCTCCTTTTCCTTAGCAGAGGAGCCCCCACTGCGTGCCAACCAGTTACCCAAGGACAGTTTATTTTACAATCCGTAGAATTGGCAGACATCTCCCATCTAAAATAAAAAGCAAAATGAAAGTTGAGTCCATAAAGGTCCTTCTATATCCAATGCCCAGGTTGTCAGCCTGACAGCTGCCTTTAAACCACCGTCCCAAAACGCTGTGACGTGTGCCTCCTCTGGTGAAGATGGAAGTGCAGTGGCAGAGGGGAGTGTAAAGACTGTGACTGGCACCAGATGTCAAACCAGAGACAAGTACCTGGACGGATTTAGGGAACACTGATTCATACACTTTCATCTCCTTTCCTCTACAGTAATTTTCTGAGCATCTCCCAACAAATAAACTGTTCACTGGCTGCAAGAAGCATAAACCATGGTACCGGGGGCTGTGTTAAGGAAACATTCATACCATCTCCATTCCCTTTCACCTCGTTGTGTGTTCCTCATAGGGGTTTTCTGTATTTGTCTTGTTTCTAGCCTTTCTACGTTTTCAGAATGTGGCTGGTTCCACTCTGTTTCAGACCCTTCCTCTGCTGAATTTTCACTGTTTCCGTCTGTTCTCGCTTCTCGTCCTGTCCTGCGTTTTCAGCTTTTCCGTGTGTCTTCCTCTGTAGATTTCAGTCTGCTGCTGTGTCTTTTCTTCTACAGTATGTCCTCCAGTCTGCTCTGACTGTTTGTCTGCAGTGTTTTCAGCTTGGTCATTTTACTCTGGCCATATCCACTGACTTTAAAGATGTGTTGAGCAGTGCAAAGTGTGGGTCACTTCAGAGGTGGTATTCTTCCATTTTGGAAGAGAGGGCTGCTAAGTACTCAGACATGTTCTGAACTTTGATCTTGCAGTAGCGACCAGGGTCTGCAAGAGTATTTTTTTCGGATCTCATGAACCACTCTTTCTGCCAATAACATCACTGTGAGTTAAAACACAAGCACATCATGATAACAACTATTATCTAAGCAGGAGTCCTTGTTATCCTGCTATGGAGCTAACCCTACCTACCACATGCTGTGCCAATTGTATTAACGATTAATCGGTTGTGTTTAGGTGCTCTAACGGCAGAGTTTTGCGCTTGGAAATTTACGGCCTCTCTTTGTAAATTCCTTGCAACGGCTCTGTTTTTGCAAGTGTTGTCTGCAAAGAGCAGTGTGGATTTTGCTTTGCCATTTCATTCTTCTTTCCTATTCTCAACACTTCGGATTTTCCCTAGAGCTGGCTGTCCGGTGTCTGGTATAAACAAGTCACAACACTTGAACAAACTTTCAGAAACTTATATTGCACAACGATTCACCAAGCTACAACTTACAACAAATACAGCTTATTATTAATCAAATAGGCGAAACCTGATGCATGTGCCAATGCTTGTTTTTGTGTTGGATACCTTCTTTAAGACACCTGGGGGAAGTCAAACCATGACTTTGTCCATTGGACTTCACTGTGTTTTGTGGGCAGAGAAGACGGACTGTGTTAGTAGTTACATTTATGATAAAGATGTTTCCCAGGGCCAATGTAACATTTGGAAGGCAGGCTTCTTCCGGCTCCTGTGCTTGTTGAATTTGCCGCAGTCTCAGGGGCGCGGGTCTTTTACGTCCCCCTGTAAATCTTGATGGCGCTCGTGATGCAAGCACAGCATACAGTTCAGGCCGTGTGATTAGATCTCACAGACACACTGTGCTCCTCACATCTAAGAGGTGGCCGGAAGGAGATGCCTATCTTTGCTCCTTCTGTAAATGGAATTTTTCCATTAGTGGTGTGCTCGGCCCAAAGAATGTAAACACGCATCATTCAGTGCCGGAGCTGCTGATACCAGTCCATTATGTTTATTCCTCAATTATTTCAGAGTATCTGAAGAGTATATAAAGAGGCAGACGTCAAGGGGCTGTATGTAGCAAATAAGCGTCTGTCGCCGACTGGGTGGTCGCAAAGGCTTAAGGGAATGCACGCCCCTCCACTCTGGGGAGCGTCACTCGCGTAGCATTGGTTTAACTGGAGAAATTAACCATCTAAGATTTTTTTAAAGCAAAGACGCTCTTACCCACTTCCCAATGTATCTAAAACTCAAATCCCCCTTCATTTACGGGCCCCTGAGACTCCCAAATCAATTCAGTGCTTAATTTGTAAAAAAAAAAAAGATGAAAAAAAAGCGACGGGCCCCTCGTCAGGAGGAAGTTTGCTCCGCACATTGCTACTGTACTCACACAACTGCCACCATTACACTACTAGAAGTGTTACGATTCAGACTGTTCAAGGCCAAAGCTTCATGAACGGCTTGGGTAGCAGGTATCAGTTGCTTCTAATGTATATTGAACTAACAAACAGCTGCTTTAATTAAACAAACAGTGCCACGATGTGGCAGCTGTCATAAGTGCAGCTTCCAGCAATTAAGTGCCAGTAATTAAATGCCTTGCCAAGCACTGGAAACCACCGGCTCAAATTAAGAGCTGTATTGTACAAATCTATTAGGCCTTAGTCTGACTGGTAGACCCTTGCAGAATGCCCCCAGCAATAGCATCCCCCCACTCTTTCAGGGGCTTTAGGAACTCACATTTCTCCCCTGATATAGCACGCTGCACAGGGACAGTCCTGACACATAGGAAGACAAAGCATTGCCTGGCAGCAGTTATTCGAAGTTCTTGTAAATGGCAAACACACTCTTCTTCTGTGTTAAGGTTTTCACAGATTCCATTGAGCTAGACAGGAAGGCAAACAGATTGTAAAGTGAAAAATCATCTCAAACTGTACCTCCTAAATAAATTCGGCTCAAATGTTATTTCTGCAATTGGAAACATTCTCCCTTAAACACAGTGGGTAAACATAAAACTTCAACTCTGAAAACAAATGTACTTTATTTTAGTTATTTGTATTAATATTTGACAGATAACTGTAAAAATGTTTCACAAACATCTCAAAATATACTAAACCTAATGTAATTGTTTAAGTAAAAAATTAAATCATGTGAAATTTCACTAAATTCGTACAAAAAGAAAATCGTTAGAGGGGTGTGGCCTGACATCAATCTGGCTACACCTCTGACCTATAAACTACTCAAAGTCAAAGTCAAAAATTTGCTTTATTCGGTTAAAATTTAAAACCATCAAAGCACAGTCCAGTAATTCATGGTACGGGCAGATACAAAAAGGAATTCACAGAAAATATAATACAAAACATTGGCGCAAAACACAATAAAAGTATGTCCAATAAATAAATCTAATTAATTACAAATCTCTAAAAACGTTTCTGCTTCACATTCCAAATATCATGATTAAAAGACAATACTCCAAGGGCCTGGGGAACATTACTAATGGGATAAAACCCTATTTCTGCGCCTAATAGCACCTGTAATAAAGCTTGCTACCCCAAAACATACCACCGGGGAGTCAAGCATTTGCAAATATACCAATGCGGGTCTCACTTGTACAAAGTTATGCTTCTTGAGGATAGGCACAATATATTTTTTACGGAGTATGGAGTAAAATTCACAAAAGAAAACCATGTGCAACAAATTTTGTTCGGAAGTATTATCACAGGGGCAAGGCCCTAGGGTTCCGTCTTTGAAAAAACCCTTAGGGTAAGCCAAAAGCCAGGGAAGCATGCCATGCTTAAACCTTATTAACAGAAACAGATGAAAAGGTTTGTTTATAAAGGTCAAGTAAGACTGAATCCCTCTACCTGCACTTAGCATGACAAACCTCCTAACTGTCGGCTTTCCCAATTCTTCTTCTTCCCTTAGTGACATGGCTTTACTCAAGAATTGACTCTTCAAGGTCTTTATTTTCGTTTTACTCAATGCGCATGGCCTATCAAACAATTCGGAACAACCAAGTGACTTCAAATTATTTCTAATGTAATTAAACCAAGGGATAGACATAGCTTCATCAAGGGACAAGCAATCTTGTACAATAAGTTGGCTTAAGTTTGGGGGTTGCTGGGCCCACACTCTAAGCCAACCTAATAACGGCGCAACAGAAATCTCATCAGTAAGATAACCCATCCCGAGGTCTTCGTGAATATTAAAAATTGGTGTGGAAGGAGGAAGGGACAGCAGTTTACGGAAAAAACTATTTTCCACTATTTGCATTTCTGCCGAGATCTTATAACCCCATACCTCACTACCATATAGTGCCATGGGTACGCACTTAGCTCTATAAATTTTTAATAGTGCGGGTAGTGGTCTACACCCCAGACGCTTTGCGAAACCCAACAACGCTCCTGTGGCTCTAGCAAAAATATTCTTTTTCTGGGCGCGTTGCATAACCCAGGAACTTTTATCATCAAATAAGATCCCCAAATATGGAAAAGTCTGCACTTTTGTAAGTTCCTGCCCATTACAATAGAATTTAACCCTTTTAGCCCTCCCCGCACCTATTGACATGGAATGTGATTTTTTAAAATTAATTAATAAGTCTAGAGAGACCATAAAATCATTAAATCCATTTAAAAGCGCTTGCAAACCTCTAGCGGTTCTCGCCAGTAAAACAGTGTCGTCAGCATATAGTAACGCGGGAAATAATTTTGTGCCGGCTCTAGGGATGTCTTTGCTGGTCGAACTTAAAACCTCACCCAAATTATTGATGTAAAGTGAGAAAAGCAGGGGAGCAAGAATGCACCCCTGTCTAACCCCTCGCCTTACCTGCCAAGCATTTGATAAACTCCCATCTTCACTACAGCGGACGACAGCGGTAGTGTCCTCATGCATGACGGCCAGGAAGGATATCAAAACTGGGTCAAGCCCTAAGGCAACTAATAAAGCCCATAATTTTTGACAGTTAACAAGGTCGAAAGCAGTGGACAAATCCATAAATGCTAAATGAAGGTCCCCCTGGTTCGCGACTGTGTATTTCCCGATAATAAGGTGCAAGTTAAGGCATTGACCGACTGTACCCTTTCCCTGTCTAAACCCGTATTGAAGGTTGGAAATTATAGACTTATCTTCCAACCAATTTGTTAGGCGGGCAAGGACAACTTTACCCATTATTTTCATGGCGGAATCCAAAAGAGAAATGGGCCGGTAACATGCCGGGTCTTCTCTTGACCCTTTCTTAAATAATGGAACAATCACAGCTTTGCCCCATGATTTAGGTGCACCAGCCTTAGAAGCAGCGTTAAAAACAGCAGTTAGAAGTTTTGCCCAGAACCCTGGGTCTGCCCGATAGAGGTCCGCGGGAACGCCATCCGGGCCTGGGGCTTTACCTTTTGCCATTGTATTGATGGCCTTTATCACTTCTTCTTCATTAAAAAGAATTTTTGAGGCTGAATTGCTATCCGCGTAGTTCACTGGATCTGGGTCATCAATTTCCGAATAAAAGCCACTGAAGTGGGCCACCCATCTCTCTGGTGGGATGAAACAATCCTTATTAGTATTCTCCAGCTCATTGAAAAGTGGGCTGTTAATCACCTTCCAGAACTGGGTACTACTTGTCAGAACACTAGCGTCTGACAGTTCATCCCATGCCAGATTTCTTAACTGGGTTTTCCTGAGCTTTATAGATTTTTTATACATCCTTCTTGCCTCTACAATCTTTTTTAAATCTTTGTCTCTTTCTTTCAATGCCGACATAAGCGCGGAGTGGGCACTAGAACAGGCATGGTCAAACCAACTTTTAAATTTCTTAGGCCTTGGTTTCCCATAAGTTAACAAATTACCTGATACTTGTTTGGTTATCCTGTCGAAGGCACTAAGAACTTCCGTAGGAAGCGCCTTCGACGACAGACATAAACTAAAATCCTCATTGTTGTTATTGTATAGATTCTCAAAGAAAGCAACCGGCGTAATAACGTCCCATCTCAAGCGCCTGGCCTGGCTAGTAGAGACTAGGTTTATATTGGATGTCAAAGACAATAAAATTTCCTTTACTAAGGCATTCACTTTAATTTCCATTGTAAGCGGATTGTGATCGCTAAGAGGATTTTCAATAACACAAAAGGAACCTGCCAAGTCCCTCAGCGGATAAGGTAAAAAAATATAATCAATCGTACTATAATGACCTTGACCAGTGAATGTAGGAACACAAGACAAGGAATCTTGGTCCGGAGTATATAAGTGAAGAGCAGAGATAATACTCTCCAGACCCTTAGAGTGTTCAAAGTGAATAGCCTCTTGCCCACATATATCATAATTACTAAAACCATAACAATTAAGATGACATACATGAATGTTAAAATCGCCAAAAAGTAAAAGAGAATAAGGTGTGACGTTTCCTGCATCATACTCGTCCAGGAAAATGTTCAGCGCTTTCAGGTGTTCTAATTCATCAGACCTGACGAATGAATTATAAAAATTTACCACTAAAAAAGAGGGCAAATTGGGCCCTTCAAGCTTTACTGCCAAAATGTGTGGGGAATTAGTCACTATCAATTCAACATTATATAAAAGCTTTAAACTAAATAGTAACAAGAGACCCCTTCGAGCTCTCCCCATAGAGGAAGGCACTGCATATTTAATAAAAGACTGGTACCCATCCAGATAATATGGGTCATTCGCCTCCCAGGTTTCTTGAAGGGCAATAATATGATACGATGAAAGAAAGTCCCTCCAATTTTTATCCTCTCTTTTCGAACGCAAACCAGCTGTGTTCCATGAAAGTATGGTGATTTTATCTGTCTCTGGAGTACCTCCCCCGCAATCTAACTCTTGTGTTAGGATGTTATCTGAATGAGGTAGAAGGAAATGAGAATCAACTATGATTGGGCGCTACAACATTCAGATCACCAGTAACATCAGCAGGAACTATACAACTCCCAGCCAGCGGGACATTGTCGGAGTTCCCCTGAGTAATTCCTGACTGATTAACAACCTGGTCAGGTACAAGGGCATCCATCAAATCACCACCGTCCACCCCATATACCATAATAGACCTTGGTAATGGCGGACCAAGGTGTTTAGATGGAACTGCACTAGCTGGATCATTAGAGGTATGAGTATTAACCAGACTAAGTCAGTCATTGATGTCCAAATAACTAAGGATCTCATATCTATTGCTTAAGGCCAATGATTTACTTGCAGGAATAAACTGAGAAATATGCTCTCCAGGTCTTACCAGCCCTTGAATGTGAGGTGGGTAAAAGAAACCCAACGGGAGAACATTAACATAATCCTGATGCAGTCTACTTGACCCAGCCTGCCTCAAGATAAGGTCTACTATGTCGGGAGAGTTAAAATTCACTACGACACAGTCACCATTGAATGACTTATTAGACTTCCCTACCCATGAAACCCTTCTAACCATTTTGAAACATTTATAGAGACAACTCCCCAAGACAGTCTTGCCCGCCAAATAATGAAGGGCTTTATTTTTTAATGAGGACCAGTGCTCTTCCCTCCCATCAGAAATTTTTGGGACGTTAGCTAGAATGACAGTATAAGGGCAAGCCTCCGGCGGCAAATGCAAAGGAAATTCCTTTCGTGAGCCCTCTACCGGAGGACATGGTTTTTCAATCTGCCCCCTCATCCCCGCTTTAATACCATTGTTTGATCCCAAAACCAATGGAGGTGGATTTATGTTACCGACGGTAGGGGCCGTCATGGACTCAACCAACTCCGAAACTCTAGAAGTGACTACATTAAGAGAATGGAGTTCAGGTGCGTTTTGCCTCAACGACGAAACATTCTGCCCTACTATATGACGTTCGATCAGAACCAATCTATCATTAATCTTATTAAGTCTGTCCATGACAGGCAAAATAATCACTCTCAGACGCTCATCCATAAGCTTAATCAAATCATCTGACTTATCCCCCATTGTGGCAACTTCCCCTTGGACAGAATGCTCATGACAACCATTTCCCTTATTCCCCGTTTGCTGTTCCACAGCCCTACTTTCCTGGCAATCCATCCCCAGTACAGAATCTTTAAGCCTGGGTAACTTAGCCTGTTGTCGGCTTCCCTTAGGAACGTTATTTGCTTTTCTCTTTCCTTTAGAAGTTTTAACCAGTGCAACCGGAGGGGTCTTTAACTGCCTGGTGCGTGTCACTGGAGGAGAAAAAGGTGGGGCCGGTACATTGGTGAGAGGGGGTGTCATAACAGGGGAGGATTCTGGGACAGAGTCCTGCGGGAGCGGATATATAGCTTGCTCTACGCCTAAACATAAAGTAGGATCGCTGGATTGTAACTCCAGGTTAGGCTGGGTTACGGGCTCTAAAGATAGCCTCCTTTCCACCATTTCAATTTCCCTAGAAACGGCATGTTCTACTTTTTTTAAGTAGGCATCTAATGTCCCGGACCCCCCTATAACAACAGAACCCTTACTGATATTTTTTGCCATAACCTTCTCAGATCAATGTCACAAATACACCTCCAGCAACGACAAAATCAACAATAGTCCACAAAAGTCGGTACCTCAAAGTACAAATTTTCACAGGCAAACCCTGCCCAACAAGTCGCTCTTACCAAGGTAAGGAGGATGGCCCAGCGCGGCCTTGTCCGGCCCCAGACGGCCACAGACGGCCCGCCCTTTGCCCGGGCTTAGCCCGGCGCGTCCCGCTCGCGTACCGTGTAGCGGTTGCTGTCACGTCTTTTAATAGGGCGTCACGAGACTGTGGCGGGTGGGCGTGTAGAGGCACAGGTGCAGCGACGCACGGGCTCCTGGGAACCGGAGTCCCGTGTGGTGCGCTCTCCCCACGATAGCGTCACCTCGCACGGTACCAAACTGCAGGCAGAGCCCCTCCCAATATGGCAGTCTTTAACAATGTCCAAGGGTTGGGGGAAGACGAAGTATTTGTTGTTTGAATGAAGACGGTACGAAAGCTGATAGCCGGATTTCGCCGGGGATCTGTAAAATTTCAATAAATTCGTACAAAAAGAAAATCGTTAGAGGGGTGTGGCCTGACATCAATCTGGCTACACCTCTGACCTATAAACTACTCACTTGGAACATTAGTGGGATGCATACCATGACAAAACTCTACAAAGTGCTTTCCTTTTGGAACAGAAGGGGGATTGATGTGGCATTCTTGCACACCTCGCGGCTAAGCAGGGAGCTGTGCTACACAGAAGATGGTGAGTTCAGGCTTATTACACCATGTATTCAGCTTGTGCCAGGGGTACACTAATTTGGATCAGGTCAGGGGTCCCTGTCAAACTCACAGGAGACCTAATAGACACAGAGTGTAGAAATGTGGTAGTGACGGGTTACCTAGAGGGCCAAGACATAGCACTAGTTAACATCTATGCACCAAATGTAGATCAAGGGGCCTTTCTAACAACTTTATCAGGCAGAATGCGCCTTATTTGGCTCATTCTGTCATCATAGGTGGGGACTTTATTTGCTGGCAGACCCTGAGATCGACCGCTCACATTCACAGCCGAGGTACTCACATGGATTTAGGACATCCAGGGACTTTTAGGACTGGCAGACCCAATGGAGTCTATTGGACACATAGCGCCGAATGAACCCACTGACAAGAGACTACTCCAGGCGTCTCCAACGAGTAGCTCATGAGCTACCAGTAGCTCTCCAGCTCCTTGTGGGTAGCTCTCAAGTATGCAGCCCAGTCTCCTACAATAGACATTTTTGGATGAAAAATGGGTGCATTTTCAGAACTCTTAAGTCTCTGTTTGAAGAGAAAAAAAATAATTTTCAAAATGTATTTAAAGCTATTATTTGAGTTGGAGAAATATATTACTGCCATTTTCACCTTGGTGCCAGTGGAAACAGCTATGGCTGTTATGTATTACCCATGTAGAGGGGAATTTACTGGCAACCCTGCTTAATTATCTTGTTTGGGGTGGCCATTCCTACATCACTAATATTAGTAGCTTGTGATAATTTTCATTCAAGATAAGTAGCTCTGATTACAGAAAAGGTTGGAGGCCCCTGGACTACTCCTTATCTTGCTTACACCACATGCATATACGTCTTGACACATTTCTCTGCAACCCAGATATACACGGCCTAAAACATGAGGTAGAATATCTAGCCTGCACAATCTCGGCTCGCAACCCAGTGCTGTTACAATTAAGATGGTGATGCCCCAAACTGTGCAGCCCTACATGGTAACTGAAAACGGAATCGCTGAGGACCCACTGTAGCGGAAGGTGAGCGAGGAACATATATGGCGATATTTTGATGATAATAGTGGTACTGCTTCTTCTCTCTTAGTGAAGTCAGCCGCCTTCAAGGCAGTGATTAGGGGAAGATGTATAGCAGAATCCATAGAAATCACAGGCACTCTGCTGCATTAGGTAGTGGAAGCTGAGCAAACGCTGAGGGAGGTTGAGAGGTGCAGGCCAGGGCATCCTGAATTACAGAAAACCTTCCTGAATTATATAGAAAAGGTAGCAGAATAATTAGAGAGGCTCCGCTGCTTTGATTATAAGCAATATATGATACAGGCTCACGCACAATGTGATAGAACCGGATCCCTACTGGCTTGGCTTGCTAACTCAGCTAAGAGGGGCTTGATCCTAGTGGAGCTCACTACTGAGGGAGACTACAGATTATACAGGCATGAGGAGACCAACGGCCACTTTTTACAGTATTACACTGGGCTTTACACGAGCGTCAACCATGATGCAAAAACACTTCACACCTTCCTCTCATCATTGCCCCAGCCACAACCTTTACACAAGAAGAGTCTGGGGATCTAGGAAGCGTAATCACTATCCATGAGATAAGAGCGGTGCTAAAGAGGTTGGCTTGGGGTAAGACAACGGAGATAGACGGGCTCCCTGCTGAGTTCTATGCAACATATATCAATGAGTTAGCCCCCAAACTAGTGGACCTCTATAAGGTGGCTGGGGATATGAGCCACCCATCAAACGCCACTCGAGAGGTGCTAGTGGTGCCCCTACTGAAACCAGAGAAACCGACTGACGACTGTAGGTCCTACATGCCACTGTCAATGCTCAATCTCGACTACAAAATCCTCAGCAGGATTTTGGCCTCCAGGCATTTTCCTCTTATGTCCAAGCTAGTAAACTCTGACAAAGCAGGGTTCATACCTATCCGGCACACAACACTTACTATACAATGCCTCTGGTGGTGATGGAAGCTAAACCCTGTGACCACAATGAGGCAGCAGCGTTGAATGTTGACATTGAGAAGGCCTTTGCCAGCCTTGAATTGGGTTTTCTGTTTGAAGTGATGGATCGGATGAGACTGCGGAATCTTTTTTTTGCGTGGACCCGTCTCCTTTATACAGACCCCACAGCCAGAGACCGTACGGAGCAACCCATCTCAGAGAGTTAGAACATTGGTCAGTGGACCAGGCAGGGGTGCCCATATCACCTCTGCTGTTTGCCCTGGCGATTAAGTCATTGGCCAGCCTTGCCACAGAGGGCAACAGCTACCAGGGTACCCAGATTGATACCCATCATCATAGCATAGCCTTACATGCTGATGACCTCGTAATATTCATCAGAGACTTGGCTACAGACCTGATGGGTGCTAGGCCCATGCTGGAGAGCTTTGTTTTATTCTTGGGTCTTCAAGTAAATTGGCAGAAATCCCACTTGTTTTCCATGAAGGGGAATCATCACCCACCAGGGGGACTGAGGGAACTGAGGTGGGAACCTTGTTGCCTCAATTACTTGGGGGTTAAAATTTACCATGACAGGCAGGATCTTCTGGATGGGAATGTGGGCACAGCCATCAGAGCTCTGAGGTCGAGCACGAAGTTCTGGTGGATGCTGCCACTGACAGTGGCAGGCAGAGGGGCATTACATAAAATGATTGCCCTCCCGTCTATTGAATTCTTTTTACAGTACTCTCAGTGTGGATCCCTAGGGCAATGTTTAGAGACTTAGAATCCCTGATGACGGGATTCCTATGAGGACCTGTCTGGCCCTCTCTAAACTGCAGCGCCCGTCAGGTGGCAACAGACTGCAGTTCCGAAATTTGAATGCTACTACTTAGCATCTCAACTCCACTGGTGTACACAATGGTTGGCGAACACACAAACCCTGGACCACGCATTGGGGCCATTCATTCCAAACCTTTCTAGCTTAGCGAGGGTGTTACTCAGAACGAGTTGACCCTCTTAGGACGATACCCAGGAATTTAGAGTCATGCATAGCTGCTGGAGCCGCTCCTTACAAAAAAAGCAAACGCACATCCCATACTACCCCGACCTGCCTATCATGTTGCTGAAGGTTCTACCCCATGGCGGGAACTGGAAGGGAATTACTGCATGGTCGGCTGCAGGAACGACAAACGTTGGGGACTTGTTCTAAACCAATGAGCTCCTCCCCTTTGAAGATTTCCGATCAGAATTTGACCTTCCACAGGGAAATTTCTTGCTGCATAGAGCAGAGACAATAGCCTTCCATAACCATTGGGAAACTGGTAGGCAGAGCCACATCCCCACAAAACCTGCCAATTTATTGCACAATAAGCAGGTACCGTTAAGGCGGTCACATGTATTTATAGGGCAATTAGAAGAGATATGCTTCAGTACCTGGACACACAGAAAGCACAGTGGGAAGAGGATTTGGGAATGTCCAGTCCCAAAAAAGACTGGACAAACATTCTGAAACAGGTGCCAAAAGTGTCCAGAATAGCCTCTTTTAAATTGATTAATTATTACATTCTTCAGTGGCTGATTCTCTATTAGGAAAACAGTAGGAACTCTTTATTAAAAAAAAAATACAATTCAAACAAAGGCCCACAAAAAAAGCAGATCCGTAGTCCGTATTTTCCTATCCCAATTGATGGAAACAGAGGTAGTACACCCTGGTGCACAAGTGAGCAGGCAAAGTCTTTCAGCATCTGAGTGTTGGAAGCCTCACAGTAGTGTGCGTACATATGTGCAGCTATCTCTGTCCCTTTTTGGGAACTTAGATGCATTAGATAGACTCCCCTTTGTTTAAAGAGAAGTACTGTCTCAGACATACCCAATGGACATGAGGCAAACCTATCCACATTAGCCTCCACAAACCCTAGCTATCACTAAAGAAGGGTAATTAGACTCACTGCATCTGGGGAGCAGGGTCAAGACTGATTTGCATATGGCTTGGTCTAAACTGGAATGGCATGTTGTGCAGAAAACGATGGATTTAACCCAGATCTATGACTGGGGGTGAATGTTTGATTAATTTAGAACGCTGTCTTTTTGCATTTGGCGTCTTAAGTGGGAAGGGTATGCCCAGACGTGGGTCCCGTGCTCGCTATGCCACCAGATTCAAACAGCCTGGCTGATGAGGGGTGAAACCCCAAAACCAGTCCCAGGATGCTTGTTTCTGTTACAGGGAAGACCTTCCCCGGCAGTTCAGGCCGGACTGTTCCCATGGGAAACAGGGTCAAGACTGATTTGCATATGGGTGGGTCTAAACTGGAATGGCGTGGTGTGCAAAAAAACTATGGTTTAGCCCAGATCTTTGACTGGGGGTAAATGTTTGATTAATTCAGAATTCCAACCATCATCTGTTCTTTTTGTGTTTATACTCTGACAACGTTAAACCCTACCCACTATCCTTTAGCAGTCAAACAGAGAGAGCATGTAGTATAACGGGCAGAGTTGGTGACCTTGGAACTGGGGATCTAGGTTTAAGTCTTCGAGTCGGCGCAACATCATCTCCCTGTGCCAACCAAAAATGAATGTGTCCCAGTATAATGCAACTGGTGCTCGTGTAAAGCGTACCAATACCTCATCATCTTCGGGCTATATAAAATAGCAACAAAAAAAACAACATCCCAGTGGCTCAGTTGGGTTAAACGTCTAGCCAAACCTATGCATCCTCAGGGCATTGACTAGAATGGGATAGACAAACTAAAACTTCTATTCCTCCATGTTTACTTTAAATGGATTACTTGCTTAAACATCTTAAAATCGCACGGATTCCCTTCGGTTGAGACGGGGGACTACATGTAAAGGGAGGTGTAGGACAGAGGTTTTGGCATTACGGCTAGAACTACCTAATCTTGTTGGCTCAATATCCTATGATTCTTGGCAAAACACTTGATCTCCCTGTGCATAAAAAAATAATATGACCTTATTTAATTTAACTGGTACTCTCGTAAAGCACTCTAAAACCTTCCTGTTGAGTTTGCACTGTATTAAACTGCAAAAAAAAAAAAAAACGGGGGCAACTTTCAAAAATCAGATCAGACTTAATTTTGTGCCTGAAAGCAACTACGCACAAATTATTTGAACAGCTCTATTGCACAAATGTGGTGGTGACCTCTGAGCAGGCTACTGAATGAGGCATTCGTGGACATATAATTACTGTATTTCTTTTTTTCTTTTGCCCAGCCTGAAAACCTCCAGGCACGTTTGCACATTAATCCACTGCACTCCTGCTACTGTGAAGGCCCATTCTTCACTTGAGTCAACCCACTCCAGGTCTCAGAGGAAGAAATAACAGATCAAGCATCTCTTGGCACTGATGAACTCCTCTCGGTTTCACATTAGTTCAAGATGAGGACACAGGGGAAGGTCTTGGGCAAATGTCTGTGCCAACAGTAGCGGCTGTTACCAGGCAGCAGTGGTAGGGCAGGGGGAGGGGTTAAAAAAAAAAAATAAATAAATAAACTTACCTTACGGGCGGCCGCCTCTCCTCCGTCCTTCTTCTACGACTCAGGAACTGGAAGCACCCAGGTTTCCAGACTCCTCTAGACAATCACAACGCTGCAATGCAGTGTTGTGATTGGTCTGAGCACCATGAATTGGAGATGGGGCCTGAGGGCCTGTGCGTGTTTCTAACCAGACGGCTTGGCCAAACCCTCATGCACACTTGGGGAGTGCCTCCCACTCCTCCCCTGCTCTTTGGCCAGCCCAGCCCCACCCCGCCCTGCACCTGGAGATTGGCTAGTGAAAAATGAAATTATAATAACCTTGCGTTATTATCATTTTATCTTTCTTGTGGGGCGACGCTCCTCCTCCTTAGCAGAGGAGCCCCCACTGCGTGCCAACCAGTTACCCAAGGACAGTTTATTTTACAATCCGTAGAGTTGGCAGAAATCTCCCATCTAAAATAAAAAGCAAAATCAAACTTGAGTCTATAAAGGTCCTTCTATATCCAATGCCCAGGTTGTCAGCCTGACAGCTGCCTTTAAACCACCGTCCCAAAACGTTGTGACGTGTGCCTCCTCTGGTGAAGATGGAAGTGCAGTGGCAGAGGGAGAGAGGGGTGTAAAGACTGTGACTGGCACCAGGTGTCAAACCAGAGACAAGTTCCTGGACGGATTTAGGGAACACTGGTTCATCCACTTTCATCTCCTTTCCTCTACAGTAATTTTCTGAGCATCTCCCATCAAATAAACTGTTCACTGGCTACAAGAAGCATAAACCATGGTACCGGGGGCTGTGTTAAGGAAACATTCATACCATCTCCATTCCCTTTCACCTCGTTGTGTGTTCCTCATAGGGGTTTTCTGTATTTCTCTTGTTTCTAGCCTTTCTACGTTTTCAGAATGTGGCTGGTTCCACTCTGTTTCAGGCCCTTCCTCTGCTGAATGTTCACTGTTTCGGTCTGTTCTCGCTTCTCGTCCTGTCCTGCGTTTTCAGCTTTTCCGTTTCTCTTCCTCTGTAGATTTCAGTCTTCTGCTGTGTCTTTTCTTCTACAGTATGTCCTCCAGTCTGCTCTGACTGTTTGTCTGCAGTGTTTTCAGCGTGGTCATTTTACTCTGGCCATATCCACTGACTTTAAAGATGTGTTGAGCAGGGCAAAGTGTGGGTCACTTCAGAGGTGGTATTCTCCCATTTTGGAAGAGAGGGCTGCTAAGTACTCAGACATGTTCTGAACTTTGATCTTGCAGTAGCGACCAGGGTCTGCAAGAGTATTTTTTTCGGATCTCATGAACCACTCTTTCTGCCAATAACATCACTGTGAGTTAAAACACAAGCACATCATGATAACAACTATTATCTAAGCAGGAGTCCTTGTTAACCTGCTATGGAGCTAACCCTACCTACCACATGCTGTGCCAATTGTATTAACGATTAATCGGTTGTGTTTAGATGCTCTAACGGCAGAGTTTTGCGCTTGGAAATTTATGGCCTTTCTTCGTAAATTCCTTGCAACGGCTCTGTTTTTGCAGGTGTTGTCTGCAAATAGCAGTGTGGATTTTGCTTTGCCATTTCATTCTTCTTTCCTATTCTCAACACTTCGGATTTTCCCTAGAGCTGGCTGTCCGGTGTCTGGTATAAACAAGTCACAACACTTGAACAAACTTTCAGAAACTTATATTGCACAACGATTCACCAAGCTACAACTTACAACAAATACAGCTTATTATTAATCAAATAATCGAAACCTGATGCATGTGCCAATGCTTGTTTTTTGTTTGTTGGATACCTTCTTTATGACACCTGAGGGAAGTCAAACCATGACTTTGTCCATTGGACTTCACTGTGTTTTGTGGGCAGAGAAGACGGACTGTGTTAGTAGTTACATTTATAATAAAGATGTTTCCCAGGGCCAATGTAACATTTGGAAGGCAGGCTTCTTCCGGCTCCTGTGCTTGTTGAATTTGCCGCAGTCTCAGGGGCGCGGGTCTTTTACGTCCCCCTGTAAATCTTGATGGCGCTCGTGATGCAAGCACAGTATACAGTTCAGGCCGTGTGATTAGATCTCACAGACACACTGTGCTCCTCACATCTAAGAGGCGGCCGGAAGGAGATGCCTATCTTTGCTCCTTCTGTAAATGGAATTTTTCCATTAGTGGTGTGCTCGGCCCAAAGAATGTAAACACGCATCATTCAGTGCCGGAGTTGCTGATACCAGTCCATTATGTTTATTCCTCAATTATTTCAGAGTATCTGAAGAGTATATGAAGAGGCAGACGTCAAGGGGCTGTATATAGCAAATAAGCGCCTGTCACCGACTGGGTGGTCGCAAAGGCTTAAGGGAATGCACGCCCCTCCACTCTGGGGAGCGTCACTCGCGTAGCATTGGTTTAACTGGAAAAATTAAGCATCTAAGAATTTTTTAAAGCAAAGACGCTCTTTACCCACTTCCCAATTTATCTAAAACTCAAATCCCCCTTCATTTACGGGCCCCTGAGACTCCCAAATCAATTCAGTGCTTAATTTGTAAAAAAAAAAAAAGGTGAAAAAAAAGCGACGGGTCCCTCGTCAGGAGGAAGTTTGCTCCGCACATTGCTACTGTACTCACACAACTGCCAACCATTACACTACTAGAAGTGTTACGATTCAGACTGTCCAAGGCCAAAGCTTCAAGAACGGCTTGGGTAGCAGGTACCAGTTGCTTCTAATGTATATCGAATTAACAAACAGCTGCTTCAATTAAACAAACAGTGCCACGATGTGGCAGCTGTCATAAGTGCAGCTTCCGGCAATTAAGTGCCGGTAATTAAATGCCTTGCCAAGCACTGGAAACCACCGGCTCAAATTAAGAGTTGTATTGTACAAATCTATTAGGCCTTAGTCTGACTAGTAGACCCTTGCAGAATGCCCCCAACAATAGCATTCCCCCACTCTTTCAGGGGCTTTAGGAACTCACATTTCTCCCCTGATATAGCACGCTGCACAGGGACAGTCCTGACACATAGGAAGACAAAGCATTGCCTGGCAGCAGTTATTCGAAGTTCTTGTAAATGGCAAACGCACTTTTCTTCTGTGTTAAGGTTTTCACAGATTCCATTGAGCTAGACAGGAAGGCAAACTGATCGTAAAGTGAAAAATCATCTCAAACTGTACCTCCTATATAAGTTCGGCTCAAATGTTATTTCTGCAATTGGAAACATTCTCCCTTAAACACAGTGGGTAAACATAAAACTTCAACTCTGAAAACAAATGTACTTTATTTTAGTTGTTTGTATTAATATTTGACAGATAACTGTAAAAATGTTTGACAAACATCTCAAAATATACTAAACCTAATGTAATTGTTTAAGTAATAAATTAAATCATGTGAAATTTCACTAAATTCGTACAAAAAGAAAATCGTTAGGGGGTGGGGCCTGACATCAATCTTGCTACACCTCTGGCCTATAAACTACTCACTTGGAACATTAGTGGGATGCATATCATGACAAAACTCTACAAAGTGCTTTCCTTTTTGAACAGAAGGGGGATTCATGTGGCATTCTTGCACACCTCGCGGCTAAGCAAGCTGTGCTACACAGAAGATGGTGAGGTCAGGCTTATTACACCACGTATTCAGCTTGTGCCAGGGGTACACTAATTTGGATCAGGTCAGGGGTCCCTTTCAAACACACAGGAGACCTAATAGATACAGAGGGTAAATATGTGGTAGTGACGGGTTACCTAGAGGGCCAAGACATAGCCCTAGTTAACATCTATGCACCAAATGTAGATTACGGGGCCTTTCTAACAACTTTATCAGGCAGAATGCCCCCTATTTGGCTCATTGTGTCATCATAGGTGGGGACGTTATTTGCTGGCAGACCCTGAGATCGACCGCTCACATTCACAACTGAGGTACTCACATGTATTTAGGACATCCAGGGTCTTTTAGGACTGGCAGACCCAATGGAGTCTATTGGACACATAGCGCCGAATGAACCCACTGACAAGAGACTACTCCAGGCGTCTCCAACGAGTAGCTCATGAGCTACCGGTAGCTCTCCAGCTCCTTGTGGGTAGCTCTCAAGTATGCAGCCCAGTCTCCTACAATAGACATTTTTGGATGAAAATGTGTGCATTTTCAGAACTCCTAAGTCTCTGTTTGGAGGAATAAAAAAATAATTTTCAAAATGTATTTAAAGCTATTATTTGAGTTGGAGAAATATATTACTGCCATTTTCACCTTGGTGCCAGTGGAAGCAGCTATGGCTTTTATGTATTACCCATGTAGAGGGGAATTTACTGGTAACCCTGCTTAATGCACTGATGTGATCACTGCTGACTGTCTTGTTTGGGGTGGCCACTCCAACATCACTAATATTAGTAGCTCGTGATAATTTTCATTCAAGATAAGTAGCTCGGATTACAGAAAAGGTTGGAGGCCCCTGGACTACTCCTTCTCTAGCTTACACCACATGCATATACGTCTTGACACGTTTCTCTGCAACCCAGATATACACGGCCTAATACATGAGGTAGAATATCTAGCCTGCACAATCTCGGCTCGCAACCCAGTGCTGTTACAATTAAGATGGTGATGCCCCAATCTTTGCAGCCCTACATGGTAACTGAAAACGGAATCGCTGAGGACCCACTGTAGCGGAAGGTGAGCGAGGAACATATATGGCGCTATTTTGATGATAATAGTGGTACTGCTTCTTCTCTCTTAGTGAAGTCAGCCGCCTTCAAGGCAGTGATTAGGGGAAGATGTACAGCAGAATCCATAGAAATCACAGGCACTCTGCTGCATTAGGTAGTGGAAGCTGAGCAAACGCTGAGGGAGGTTGAGAGGTGCAGGCCAGGGCATCCTGAATTACAGAAAACCTTTGTGAATTATATAGAAAAGGTAGCGGACCAATTAGAGAGGCTCCGCTGCTTTGATTATAAGCAATATATGATACAGGCTCACGCAGAATGTGATAGAACCGGATCCCTACTGGCCTGGCTTGCTAACTCAGCTAAGAGGGGCTCGATCATAGTGGAGCTCACTACTGAGGGAGACTACCGATTATACAGGCATGAGGAGACCAACAGACACTTTTTACAGTATTACACTGGGCTTTACACAAGCGTCACACCGTGATGCAAAAACACTACACACCTTCCTCTCATCATTGCCCCAGCCACAACCCTTACACGAGAAGAGTCTGGGAATCTAGAAAGTGTAATCGTGGGCTGCGCACTGCAGCCAGCCAGGTGTTCAGAAGAAGGCAGACAGGAGAACGTAGAGGCAGACTGAGATCACTGTCATTTAGCTGCTCCACCTCCGCGAGTCTCCCCGCCTGCTGTAGCTCCCGCAACCCGGAAGCTCAAGCGCACCACCACGAGCCGGCCCTTCCACAACAGGTCGAGCCGCGCGCCACAACGATAGGCTGACTGCGGCTGCACACTCTGCCCGTTCTGCAGTGCCAAAATGGAGGGAAGCTGCTGAAACCACCATGAGCCATACTCTCGGACTCCCGGACTCCCAAGCTCACGTAATTAGGTTTTATTTATGCTTATCTTGGTAGTTTTTTCCTCCGGAGAGAAAGGAAAGGAAGCCGTTTTTACCCACAGCCTTATCGAGTCAAAAGTAGAAGGTTAGAACCGATATTCAGCGTGCTATTCCATAAGATATGCCGTGGAACGCCGGAGCTCCTTGATGCCAGTTCATAACTCACTGAGTTATAGTAGATTGATTATAACTTGTGACCTGCAGATAACATCACCTCTGTTGCAAAAGCAGTAACCTACTGAGCTTTACTGAGCTTTACAAATTAACTACAAATCACTGACTTGATGTTATACGTTTCCAGCAAGCACTTTAACCTTCAATGCTATTTTATGATGAGCCAAATCTGTGACTAGACAACACAAAGATTTCTGCCGCAAGTGCATTCACTACCAAGTAGATCACTGACCTTTCATTTCAGGGATTTTGCAGCAGTTTCAAAGCCTTATTATTAGAGCTTTTCATTGCTCAAAAGAGGTAATTTCTGCCGCTCGCTGGCGTGGACACAGGAGAACTTTGTCCCTTTTTTAAACTTTTACCACTGAGGAGTTTTATTCACGACATCTTGTGTGCTGTACCTGGAGCCCGTTTCCTGCTGGGACTGCGAGGACCAGGGTGCGCTGCTGTGTAACCGGATTGAGCGCACCTGGTCACTCTTCCCGGCTCCTCCTCCTCCTCTCTCGCCTACATAACGCCTCGCGGCCCCCGCTTCGTGGGAGCCGCTCGCTGGCGTGGACACAGGAGAACTTTGTCCCTTTTTTAAACTTTTACCACTGAGGAGTTTTATTCACGATATCTTGTGTGCTGTACCTGGAGCCCGTTTCCTGCTGGGACTGCGAGGACCAGGGTGCGCTGCTGTGCAACCGGATTGAGCACACCTGGTCACTCTTCCCGGCTCCTCCTCCTCCTCTCTCGCCTACATAACGCCTCGCGGCCCCTGCTTCGCGGGTGCCGCTCGCTGGCGTGGACACAGGAGAACTTTGTCCCTTTTTTAAACTTTTACCACTGAGGAGTTTTATTCACGACATCTTGTGTGCTGTACCTGGAGCCCGTTTCCTGCTGGGACTGCGAGGACCAGGGTGCGCTGCTGTGCAACCGGATTAAGCGCACCTGGTCACTCTTCCCGGCTCCTCCTCTTCCTATTTAATTCCCGCGTTTACTACCGCGTTGCGGGACGCGTTGCGTGGCGAAGCCCGGGCAAAGGGCGGGCCCGTTTAAGCCCGTTCAAGCACGGACAAGACCGGACCGGGCCCTGTCCCTTTCCTCCACTCCTTCGCCGCGCACAGGAAGCAAGTCACTATGGATACACGAGGTAAACTAACGAAATCACAACCAATAGTATCTGGAACACTGGATAATTTTATTATCAGGGCGAACTCTGTAATCCAAGGCGAACTGAACTTACTAGAAAGGCGTCTATCTGACGGAATTGCCAGTACACGTAGGTCATCTTTGGGCTTAATCGCATCTGCAGGCTCCCCTACAAACCTCGATGACTCACAAGCAGCATTGATGGACAGTATTGATCGTACAATTGAATCTGTATTATGTGACTTAAGATCTAGCTCCCCCTCATGTAGAGATACTCTTCAACCAATCCCTGAGGGTACGGATCATATTATGCACTCCCGATTGCCGGACCAGATGCTAAATCGAGCACAGTATATTGAGGAGGGTGCTGTTCCAAAAAGAAAACGTGTGGGGGCCAATAAGAGAGGGAAAAAACCTAGACTTGATAGACCTCATACTAGTACTGTTAAAGCACCTATTCCAACATGTACTAGGCCTGCCCAAGTCAACAGTGGCACTCTCAAACCATCATTAGAACAAACTGCATTGACGTCTAATACACCCATACATGTCTCTGATTGTGACTCAGAACCCGATGAGGCCTCCTGCCGATATAATGATATTGTAAAAACTGCTATCAAGGGTCTTCTTACTTCATTGACTGTTAGGTTTGATGCAATTGACATTAGGCTTAAGGAAATAGAAAGGGTCGTTACAGCCCCGGCAAATGTATTAGTAAGCAGAGCCAAAGCGTGTGCTGTATGTGAAGCAAGAAAAGCGGACTCACATTTTTCCTCCCTTCCTATTCCCTTGGGCTCTCCAAACCCACTCCAAAGGAAGGAAATCCTTCCACTTGGAACCCGTGATCCTATGTCAAATATACCAGAACCTACTCCAACTATTTCTCTGCTGGTATCCCCTGCCTTACAACATACATCCTCTGTGCCTGCTCAATGTCAATCACAATCCCAAACTAAGAACATAGTTACAGTACCCATCCCACAACATGCAGATTCGGACCAAAATAACAAGGATCCAAGAGCCAACACTAATTCAAATACGGCCCTAACAAATAGGAGAAATATAATCAATCTCCCACCAGAAGCCTCACCTTATGTCGTTGTTCTAACAGGCGTCCCGGAACTTGTTAATTCATCGCCTGAATCCTATGCATCTCTAAAAAA
The DNA here is from genome assembly GCF_964204655.1 of Triturus cristatus. NCBI lineage: Eukaryota > Metazoa > Chordata > Amphibia > Caudata > Salamandridae > Triturus > Triturus cristatus. The sequence goes on along the minus strand of NC_140595.1, from coordinate 454,475,701 downwards.
CAAAGTCATTAACTGGCTCAACAAGCATAGGCCTCTCCCCCCGAATGTAAGGTCACAGGTTCTAATGGTTAGAAGGGTTCCTTGGCTCGGTAGCACTACAAAGAACATTAAGGGTGACTGTATTTTGGTTAATTTCAGCAACCGCTTAACAGCTCCCTATATTCTCAATTGGACTGGTGGTAATAGTACTTCCCTTATTAATTCTTTGCCTCTGTCTTTTTTCTATCCCCCAATTCATACTTTTTTCCAGGATGATACGGATGATAATTGGTTTAAAGTTGGGGGCAATAGGGCTAGAGGCAGGCTTAGGCGCGTCCATTTCGATGAGCCTATGTCTTCTGGCTATTCAACTTTTAACAGGTATGCCTGTCTCGAGGATGTCGATTGACTTCCCCAGGAAGGCTTTACCTCTGTTTTACCTCCTCCAGTGCTTCCACTTTCTAATTGCCATCCCATCTCACCTGTTTCTATTCCTGTTCCTATTACCACTCCTACTTCTCCGAATTTGTGTGAGTCTCCCGCTGGTAAAATTTTTGTAGCTCCTTCCAATTGCACAACAAAACATAAAGTGCTCTCATGGAACATAGCCGGTCTACCCAGTAAACTTGACTGCCCAATTTGGGGTTCCTTTATAGACCTTCACCAAATTTGTTGCTTTCAAGAAACCTGGGCAAGACAAGATTACCATCGACTGGGTTATGCTACTTATTCAATTCTGGCGGTGTGGGCCGGACGTGGCCGCCCTTCTGGCGGTTTGACTACTTGGGTTGCCACTCACCTAGGATGTACTGTTACTAAATTTGAAACTGGGTCTGATGATATTCTATGCTTAATATTGGATTGGGGCTTAGATAACAAACTGGCGGTGATTAATGTATACACCAGACCCGTGAATTTTTGTGCGGAATCCCGGGTGATTGAGGCCCTTTCGAATGTTTTAACTGGAATACCCGACCACATAATGCTTCTTATAGCTGGTGACTTTAACTATCATTTTGAACCACTCGAGGGCTTGGTGGATCAAATAAACCTGGAAGAGGACGAAATCTGGAATATCCCTCAGGTTTCTGGTCCAATGGCTAGGGCCTGGACACCTTTGGCTATCCAGATTACCTCCTTGACAATGGTCCACTCTATTAGGGCTTGCAATGGTCGAACTATTCTAGATAACCCTCCTAAGCCCACATTTAACAAACCAGGTAGAGAGGCCAGGCTTGATTATATTTTTGTTCAAGCCAAGGACTGGAATAGAGTCCTTGATTTTCAAGTCATCCCAAGGGGGGAGAGCGACCATAATCCTCTTATATTGGATGTCTCCTTATCTGGTTTGTCCCCTATAGATTTAGCGTCACCACCTAATTCGGAGCCATCGGACTCAGCTATTCTCTCTAATAATAAGCGGAGAAATAAATGGACCAAAATGGTTCGCAATGATAAAGAAATATCCCAAGTTTATGCTGCAGTCGCCTCGGTTCTAAACAATATAGCGGAGATCCTAGAGCAGTATTCCCCTCCAAATTATCACGAGAAACTGGCAACTGCCCATCAGGAATTGTTTCTTATGCTGTCTGGGTTATTTAACCCTATTACTCCTTGTAAAAAGGGATTTGTCAACCAGCCTAACTGGTACAATAAGACCTGCAGATCGGCAAAGAGCGACCTGCTCGGTGCTATAAAGAACAAAGCCTCTAAGGCTGACATCCAACACAAGAGACAGATTTATAGATCCCTGATACATTTTGCCAAATTGGAATGGGCTTCTGAAAATTGGGATAATTTAACATCTGCCCTAAAATCAAGAGATTCGAGGAGATTTTGGTTGATTGTATCTACTGGGACAACCGAACCTCCCGCAATTGTAATTAATAACATTGCCCCAGAAGCCTGGGAAACCCACTTTAGTACTCTCTATAGGGGCCCGACGTCTGCCCCTGCGAGCCCATTACACGCAGTACCAAGCTGGGACCACCTAATTTTTACCTTAACTGAAACCCAGCTTGCAATTTCCCAACTTCCTGCTGGGAAAGCACCAGGATTGGATGGGGTACCAGGTGATTTGTATAAACACGAACCTAGTGTATGGGCACCAGATCTTACATTACTGTTTAACGCCATCCTCGACGGCTTGCCTATTCCCCCTACTTGGTTAGGCGCCGAAGTTGTGCCTATCTTTAAAAAAGGTTCCCCACTGTTGCCAGGGAATTATAGGCCTATTAGCTTGATAGACGTTGCACAAAAACTCTTCTCGAGGCTGATCCTGAATCGTATTATGGATTGGGTTGAGTCATCTGAGATCTTGAGCAACTATCAAGCTGGCTTCCGAAAGAGCGTTTCCACAACTGATCAGATCTTTAGGTTGTATATGCCCTTCTGGAAAACAGTAAAGATAGAGGGGGGGGTCCCTCTATACAGTTTTTGTCGATCTCCGCGCGGCTTTCGACTTAGTTCCCCACACAAAATTATGGACCGTGCTACAAGATTTAGGCCTTCCAGGGCCTCTCTTGCACATACTGGTGCGTCTCCATACTAATAACTATGCGAGGGTAAGATGTGGGAGAGGTGGCAGCCTCTCAGCTAGTTTCCCTGTTGAAAGAGGGGTAAGGCAGGGGTGTGTCTTGGCGCCCACGCTGTTTTGCCTTTATGTAAATAGTCTCATTTCTCATTTAAATGATGTACCCAACAGAGATGCTCCACGTCTTGCGGGTACTGGCATTTCGGCCATTATGTTTGCCGATAATACGTTGCTTCTAGCCAAGACCCCTATGGGGTTACAACGTGTCTTGGATGGTTTTGTATCCTTCTGTATTGATCGGGGGTTGGAGATCAATACGGCTAAGACCAAATTTATGATCTTCAACCCCCCTAGGTCCCTTCGACCTAATCCTACCATAAATGGAACCAGCTTAGAAAGAGTCCACACTTTCGAGTATTTGGGTCTAACACTCAACGAGAAAATGACCTGGTCTCATCACCAGATCAAATCAAATTTAAAGTTAAATCAAAGGGTAGGGGGAATCCTGAAATTATGGAACCAATCTATGACCCATCCGATTGGTCCACCCCTGGAAATCTATAAAATGCAGGCTCGTGGGGCTTTAACTTATGGCGGCGAACTCTGGGGCATTGATTGTGCCCCTGAGATTGCCGCTACGGAAAACAAGTTTTTACGGAACCTGTCTGCCCTTCCACCTAGCACGCCGTTACTTCCCCTTAGGCTCGATATGGGACTAAGACCGATAAGGGAGGAACTTGGCGTGAAGCCTTTAACTTTTTGGAGGCGTCTCTGGACAACCCCTGAACTTTTGAGTTATCGCTCTGAACTTATGGAACTCTACCTTCACCCAGCCCTGGGCAAAATCCCATGGCTGAATTATGTCAAAAATGAATTTATTAAGCTGGGCCTTCAGACCCATTGGACAAAACCCCTAGAGGCCTGTGCGACTATACCCCGTAAAGAACTTGTTGCACTATACCACAATTTTAATCTCTCGGCAACTCTTGCAAATGAGAACTTGGGATCAATGACCACTACTTTTTTAATCACTAAGGATCACTATAGATTGGAAACCGTCTTGAATGACATTAATCCTGTCGCCCTGAGAAAACTATTTTTACAATGGCGATATAACGCACTCCCAGTTAGAGCACTCACCAGTAGGTGGCACCCGCCTACCGTAAAAAATTGTCCTACATGCTCTAGTGAGCTGGAGGACGATATTCATTTAATGTTTTTTTGCCCTATGTACACTAAACCTAGGAAGAAATGGATTGCTCCTATTTGTAGGAGTTGGGGATTTAGACGACATTTAGATGCCTATAGGCTGATGAAAAGTGATTTATCCCCTTCTACCGTTTTTGCTATTAGCAAGTACCTAGCAGCAATATGGTATATTAGAAGAATTCACCTGCCGAAATGAAATGTAAATTGTTTATCCTTGGCTAGGACTATGTTGCAATTCACCTATTCGTAACTGTATTCTCCCCAGTTTATAGTGTATCTTTTATCAATGAATGATTTCTTTCTTTAAGATAATCTGTGTGATTCAAATGTATTTGTATGATTTCTTTTATGATTCACTGAATCGAAATAAAGATTTGAAAGAAGTAATCACTATCCATGAGATAAGAGCGGTGCTAAAGGTGTTGGCTCGGGGTAAGACACCGGAGATAGACGGGCTCCCGGCTGAGTTCTATGTGACATATATCAATGAGTTAGCCCCCAAACTAGTGGACCTCTATATGGTGGCTAGGGAAATGAGCCACCCATCAAACGCCACTCGAGAGGTGCTAGTGGTGCCCCTACTGAAACCAGAGACACCGACTGACGACTGTAGGTTCTACATGCCACTGTCAATGCTCAATCTCAACTACAAAATCCTCAGCAGGATTTTGGCCTATAGGTATCTTCCTCTTATGCCCAAGCTAGTAAACTCTGACAAAGCAGGGTTCATACCCGTCCGGCACACAACACTTACTATACAATGCCTCTTGGTGGTGATGGAAGCTAAACCCTATGACCACAATGAGGCAGCAGTGTTTGATGTTGACATTGAGAAGGCCTTTGCCAGCCTTGAATTTTGTTTTCTGTCTGAAGTGATGGATCGGATGAGACTGCGGAGGTTTTTTTTTGCGTGGACCCGTCTGCTTTATACAGACCCCACAGCCAGAGACCGTACGGAGCAACCCGTCTCAGAGAGTTAGAACATAGGTCAGTGGACCAGGCAGGGGTGCCCATATCACCTCTGCTGTTTGCCCTTGCGATTGAGCCATTGGCCAGCCTTACCATGCAGGGCAACTGCTACCAGGGTACCCAGCTTGATACCCATCATCATAGCATAGCCTTACATGCTGATGACCTCGTAATATTCCTCAGAGACTTGGCTACAGACCTGATGGGTGCTAGGCCCATGCTGGAGTGCTTTGTTTTATTCTTGGGTCTACAAGTAAATTGGCAGAAATCCCACTTGTTTTCCATGAAGGGGAATCATCACCTACCAGGGGGACTGAGGGAACTGAGGTGGGAACCTTGTTGCCTCAATTACTTGGGGATTAAAATTTACCATGACAGGCAGGATCTTCAGGATGGGAATGTGGGCACAGCCATCAAAGCTCTGAGGTCGAGCACGAAGTTCTGGTGGATGCTGCCACTGACAGTGGCAGGCAGAGGGACATTACATAAAATGATTGCCCTCCCGTCTATTGAATTCTTTTTACAGTACTCTCAGTGTGGATCCCTAGGGCAATGTTTAGAGACTTACAATCCGTGATGACGGGATTCCCATGAGGACCTGTCTGGAGAAGGGTGGCCCTCTCTAAACTGCAGCGCCCGTCAGGTGACGACTGACTGCAGTTCCGGAATTTGAATGCTACTACTTAGCATCTCAACTCCACTGGTGTACACAATGTTTGGCGGACACACAAACCTTGGATCACGCACTGGGGCCATTCATTCCAAACCTTTCTAGCTTAGCGAGAGTGTTACTTAGAATGAGTTGACCCTCTTAGGACGATACCCAGGAATTTAGAGTCATGCATAGCTGCTGGAGCCGTTCCTTACAAAAAAAGCAAACGCACATCCCATACTACCCCGACCTGCCTATCATGTTGCTGAAGGTTCTACACCATGACGGGAACTGGAAGGGAATTACTGAATGGTCGGCTGCAGGAACGACAAACGTTGGGGACTTGTTCTAAACCAATGAGCTCCTCCCCTTTGAAGATTTCCGATCAGAATTTGACCTTCCACAGGGATATTTCTTGCTGCATAGAGCAGAGACAATAGCCTTCCATAACCATTGGGAAACTGGTAGGCAGAGCCACATCCCCACCAAACCTGCCAATTTATTGCACAATAAGCAGGTACCGTTAAGGTGGTCACATGTATTTATAGGGCAATTAGAAGAGATATGCTTCAGTCCCTGGACACTCTGAAAACCCGGTGGGACGAGGATTTGGGAATGTCCAGTCCCAAAAAAGACTGGACGAACATTCTGAAACAGGTGCCAAAAGTGTCCAGAATAGCCTCATTTAAATTGATTCATTATTACGTTCTTCACAGGGCATACCTTACCTGAGGACACATCAATAAATACTTCCATATGACAGATGTGGCATGTCCTAGATGTGGTGTGATAGGGTCTGAGTTTAAGCACATGTTGTAGGACTGTCCTCAATGAACGGGTTACTGAGAGGAGGTCACGACAGTGGTGGCAGAGACCATCTCCAAAGCGGTTCCTTTTTCGCTCCGCCACTGCATATTGAACTGCTTTCCATATAGCTCCAAAACAAAAGTCACAAGTAGGTTCCAAGACCTAGCCTTCCTCTTGACTATGAGAGAAGTCACAAGACATTGAAAGGCCCCCGGGGGACCTTGATTTGCTGTATGGCGGAAAGAGATTGAGAGGTACGCTGGATACCAGGGGAAGTATTACTTCTTGAGGCCAGGAGGGGTTTGTCCTCCATCGAGGTGTCATGGGCCTGGGAGACACTACTAGACAGCCTAAAAGAGCCAGATTTTCAGTCCCATACACAGTTGCCGAAGGTCTCACCTGCACCACCCCCTCACAACATTTAGCTTATATGCGGAGACCACATGCTACATTCCCAACTGATCTGTGCCCAATCACTGCAGACCACTTATGAGAGGTCCTGATAACCTGAGTGCCCTAGGATAGCATATAGAGAAATGCCTAGTCACCCTGTACCATATAAAACCTTTTAAAGCATTGAGGGTGCGACTCATGTGGGAGGTGGTATAGGGGAGAGTTGAAGCATGTGACATATTTTGCACTGTTTTGCTTTTCTTCATTGAATATGTTTGTCATGTGGGAATTTTCATTATGCGCCTGAGAATATAATTGTAATTGTGACGTATTGATGAAAAATCTTGCAATAAAATCTATTAAAAAAAAAGACCATCATTTTGTACAAATAAACTAGACAGCATCTTTAGATCTCAATAAACTCATTGTATAATTGCTAGATTGCACACATTTCTGAATAGCAATTTCTTGAATATTACAATATTGAGGTCTTGGGATTCTTTGCGAACCTAATTCTCCAAGACTGGAAGCCCAGAGCTTGACTTGATTTCCAAATATTAGTAATAATAGAACATCCATGACGATTGTAACAATATTCTTATTAACATTGTATAGAAATGCATGGGTGTAATATGGTTGTAATAGATGTAAAATGGTTTCAACATGCTCAATATTTGTATTGTCTTAAGTTTACCATCTCGGATGCAAGAACAATTAAGGCCCCACGTTTTATGCCATTTGGTTGTCAGTATTTCCAATTCACTGGATTCTTTCCATGCACTAAATCCTATCTTTTAAACGGATACATGTTTGTAACAGGGAGTGCTTTAAGGAAGTAAGTGTCATATATACTGCAGTTGTGTTCCAAACTGGTCTGAACTGAGCAGTGTGTCATCTTTATTAAAGGACATTTATTATAAAGTAGTGCTATCCCAACTGGTGAGAAAGTGATCACTTCATAGGATATGTTATTACATGTGGTGCTGGATGTATTTGTTGTTTTTTTACTGGGCTTTTTTGCTAGAGGGTCACAGTTTGGGTCATTGACCAATCTTTTTTCCTGAAGGTGACTTAATGGCCCATAGACAAAGAACTGGAACCATAATAACAGGAATGAGGTTCCTGGCTTGTGCTGAGCAAACCTCATAAACAAGCTGTGCCAGAGGCTGTTTAGTGAGCCCAGGCACACCCATGCTTTAGTGATCTACCTGGGGAAAATGATGTAACTTCCATGGGTCCATGACCCTTGGTGCAGTCCATGACGGAAACAATGCTTGAATTCACTAAACTCATGGGGTCATGTGAGATAGCGTGGTTGGAGATCATTCCTCACCATTTATTGCAGGGAGCCAGGTCAGAAGCTGTAATCGAGCTCTATTGAAGACAAAGTAACATTGCTATGTGGATGTCTACAAAGCAAAGATGCCTAGATTTTATAAGATATAGCCTGATCAATATGCATAGAAAAGGCTATGTTGCAGAAGTTGCAGTGGCATAGCTAGAGTTTTCGCCTGCCTGGGCGATCCCTGTGTTTGCCACCCAGTGACGGCCAGTGCAGGTAAGAGCAGGGGAGGCGACAGATTATGAGCGGGTATAAAATTAAGGAAAACATACTTTGCATACACCGCTGCTCCCCAAAAAGTGCCGTCAGGGGACAGACTACCCCCTTAGCTATGCCACTGAGCAGTTAAGCTCTCACTTATCAAAAGTGGGCATGGTTATATTCCTCTTAGACTTGCATGAGGCACTAGAAGCAGCAGGTTGTAGATAAATGGGGGCAGAGCAAATGGGTAAGGCAATTTTGCACGCATCAGTGTTGATGGTGGGCCAACTAACCCACCAGGTACCTCCAGTAAGCGCCACAGAGCTGTGTTGCAGAGAGGTGTAAAAAGGGGCATGACCTGGACCACCTCTCTGCAACGCAGCGAAGTGGCGCTTACTGGAAGCACCTGGTGGGCTAGTTGGCCCCCAGGGGCCCTCAGGATTGAAATGGAATTAATTCCCCAACTTTAAACGTGCCACAAGGCGTGTTTGCACACATGGCACCTCAGGCCCCTCTCCCTCCCTTCACCACTGTGCAAACGTGCCCCTTGGCACGTTTTAAGTTGAGGGATAAAGTCCCCTTCAATCCTGATGGCCCCTGGGGGCCAACTAGCCTACCAGGTACCTCCAGTAAGCGTCACAGAGCTGTGTTACAGAGAGGTGTAAAAAGGGGCATTACCTGGACCACGTCTCTGCAACGCAGCACAGTGGCACTTACTGGAAGCACCTGGTGGGCTAGTTGGCCCCCAGGGGCCCTCAGGATTGAAAGGGAATTAATTCCCCAACTTTAAATGCGCCACAGGGCGTGTTTGCACACATGTCACCTCAGGCCCCGCCCCCTCCCTTCCCCACTGTGTAAATGCGCCCCATGGCGCGTTTTAAGTTGGGAGATTAAGTCCCCTTGAATCCTGAGGGTCCCTGGGGTCCAACTAGCCCATGAGGTACCTCCAGTAAGCACCACAGAGCTGCGTTGCAGAGTGGTGTAAAAAGGGTCGTGGCCTCTGAACACCTCTCTGCAATGCAGCTCCCTGGCGCATACTGGAGGTACCTGGTGGGCTAGTTGGTCCCCAGAGACCCTCAGTATTCAAGCGGAATTAATTCCCCAACTTACAATGAGCCAGGGGGCGCGTTTGCACAGTGGTGAAGGGAGGGGGCGGGGCCTGAGGTGACATGTGTGCAAACACGCCCTGTGGCGTGCTTTAAGTTGGGGAATTGATTCCTCTTCAATCCTGAAGGTCCCTGGGGCCAACTAGCCCACCAGGTCCCTCCAGTAAGCCCCACTGCGCTGCGTTGCAGAGAGGTGGCCCAGGCCACGCCCCTTTTTACACCACTCTGCAACGCAGCTCTGTGGAGCTTACTGCAGGTACGAGGTGGGCTAGTTGGACCCCAGGGACCCTCAGAATTGAAGAGGAATTAATTCCCCAACTTTAAACGCGCCACAGGGCGTGTTTGCACACATGTTACCTCAGGTTCGCCCCCTCTCTTCACCACTGTGCAAACGCACCCCGTGGTGCCTTTTAACTTGGGAAATTAAGTCACCTTGAATCCTAAGGGTCCCTGGGGTCCAATTAGCCCACGAGGTACCTCCAGTAAGCCCCACAGAGCTGCGTTGCAGAGAGGTGTAAAAAGGGGCATGGCCTGGACCACCTCTCTGCAACGCAGCGCAGTGGCGCTTACTGGAGGTACCTGGTGGGGTTGTTGCCCCCCAGGGACCCCCAGCATTGAAGGGGAATTAATTCCCCAACTTAAAACACGCCACAGGGCATGTTTGCAGAGTGTTGCTGGGAGGGGATGGGGCCTCCGGCATGATTGTGAGGTTTTTTTTATGATTTTTTTTGGAAGGGGGGCTGTGTGGCCCCCCTTCTTTTTAATGTTTTTGGGCCCTGGGGACCCCATCCCCCAGGGACTGATCGCCATTAAAAAAAATAGATATATATTAACGGGAAGGGGGCCGCGTGGGCCCCCCTCCGGTGGCCAATTCCGGGCCCCGGGGACCACATTCCCCGGGGCATGGCCCACATATTTTTTATTATTATGGAGGAGGGCGGCGTGGCCCCCCTCCTCTGGCCATTTATGGCCCCGGTGACCCCATGCCCCAGGGCCGGCCTTCGCGTGCCTTTAAAAAAAATATATATTATTTGGGAGGGGGCAGCGTGGCCCCCCACCCGGGCCACTCCTTGCCCCGGGGACTCCATTCCCCGGGGCCTGGCCTCTCACTCGGGAAAGTGGGGGGAACCCCAATGCCCCCACGGTCCCAGCCCGCTCCCCGCTTCCTGCGGGAGCCGGCATTGCTTTTCCACATGGGGAGCTGCTAAGATGCAACTCCCCGTGTGGAAAAGCAATCTGGTTTGAATTTTGGAAGAGAGAGCAGGTTTCCTGCTCACTCTTCCAAAATCCATACCACAGTTTGCTATGACAGATCAGGAGCCGCGAGGCTCCCGCCCTGCCATAGCAAACTGCAGTGTCCCGGGGCTGGGCACCCCAGGACACTGCAGGAGCCGGCCCTGGTGGGTGGCGGTCCCCAGGGCCATCACAGGCTCCAGGAGGCGGGCCGCGCTACCCCCCCTCCCAACAGCTGAACAGCCCCGGGGAGGTGGTGGTCCCCGGGGGTCCGTTACGGACCCCCCAATTTAAATATTAGTGCCCCGGGGAGGTGGCAGTCCCTGGGGCATGTGGGGGGGCTTGAACCCCCCCCCACAGGTATAATTGTTTTTTAAAAGAAGCCCGGGGGATGGCGGTCCCCGGGGCTGTGGGCGGGGAAGTGTGCCCCCGCGATTATAATTAATGAGAGCCCCAGGGGTGGTGGTCACCGGGGCTTCGGAGAGCCATAGAGGCCACCCCAACTTTAAAAAACACAAGCCCCGGGGTGTGGCGGTCCCCGGGGCTGCGGGGGGACCATGTGCACCCCGCAAATATTTATGCAAAGCCCCGGGGTGACTGTCCCTGGGGCAGTGTTGGGGGGATTGGGGCCCCCCACACATTTGTTTACTGCCCCCGGGACCTGGCCCACCCAGGGGCTGCAATTAAATGAAGCGTGGAAGCCCGCACTTTGTTTTTTTTTATTTTCTCGTCCGAATTGGGCACCCAGTGCAAATTCGGCCGATTTAAAAAAAGAAAAATGCTTTTTTGGGCCCTGGGGGTCCTTGTGGGACCCCCCGAGCAGGCCTAGGGGTCAGGGTGTTTCTACCCTGCCCCCTTTTCTTGTTTTGAGCATTTCTTATTCTTTTTTCTTGTGCCTCCGTTCTACCGAGGCACAAGATGGCTGCCAACACTTCCTGGTTTAAAGTGTTGACAGCCAATTAGAATGCAGCTCGTGGTCGGGAGGGTGCGCGGATCCACCACGCCTCTGTATATCGAAACTTTTATTTTTTGATTTTCTCAGCAACTACTGAACGGATTTACACCATTTAAAAAAAGGGCACTTTCTGAACCAAGCACTACCTTTTTGCCAAATTTGGTGTAATTCCGTTCAGCAGTTCCAGCTGTAGCCGTGTCTAAAGTTTCCTATGGAAATTGATTTTTTGGTCTCTATTTTTTGAATCTCTCAGGAACTACTGAACGGATTTACACCATTTAACAAAAAGGTCTCTTTCTGAACCAAGGGCTACCTTTTTGCCAAATTTGGTGTAATTCTGTTCAGCAGTTCGGGCTGTAGTCGTGTCTAAAGTCTCCCATAGGAAATAACATGGAGAAAACACGTTTTGGGACCCCCCTTTTTTCTCGGCCCCCACTTGCCAAATCACCCCAAAACTTTTAAGATGAGAGCTGACCGTAGCGCCCCACGAGTTTTGAAAATTTCGTGAAGATTCGTCAACTGACGCCAAAGTTATTGGGAAAAGAAAAAACGCTTTTCCTATGGAAACTAGTCCTAACTATAACTACCTACTGGCGACCGCCAGTAGGTAATATACATAGTTATATGTGTGTGTGTGTGTGTGCGTGTGTGTGTGTGTGTGTCTTTTTTCCATTGTTTTGTGGTGAAGGCGTAGTTACAGGGTGATCCAAAGGATTTTGGTGAAGGAAGCAACCATGGGTGCGAACACAAAGGGGATGCTCCATCCCAATTCCCCAGGAGTCTTTATGGCAAAACCCCGGCATAAAAGCAACAGCACCACCAGTGGCGGCTCCTCCGCAAAGGTGGAGGAGCATCGCCCCATTGCTCCGCAGTAGGAAATATAAAATAATAATAACTTGTGTTATTATCATTTTATGTTTCCTTCTGCTAGGGCAGCTTTCTGGGTGAGGCGGGGCTGCTCGGAAGACAGAGGAGCAGGGGAGGAGTGGTTTGCCCACTCCTAAGTACACATGACTGTTTGGTCAGCCCTCTCGGGCCAGCCAAAACAGTTGTGCGCAATTCTCCATGCAGGCTGTATTACCGCCTACATGGAGAACATGCCCATGCCCTCATTCCCTGTCTGCGCTGATCCACGGCACTCAGACCAATCACAACTCTGCATTGCAGCATCGTGAGTGGCTATCAGGAGCCTGGGAGCCAGGTGCTTCCTACTGCTTCCTGTATCCTGCTGTAGGAAGAAGAGGGCCGAGGAGAGGTAGGGGCCAGCCGTCACAGGTAAGTGGGTTTTAAAAAAAGTTTTTTTCACCACCCCCACCTCACCACACAAGTCCGGTAGCAGCCATTACTGAGCACCACATTAGTCCCACGGGCAGTTGTAAACCACTGCGGGCTTGTTTTGTATTGCACCACCCCTGCAGGTGAGTTCTGACTCCTGGCTAGGGGGTCCAGAGTTTGGGGAAATCCCCCAAAAGTATAGTGCCTGATGTTGCACAGTCCGGGTGCTCGTTGGCTAACCAGGTAGGCGGTCAGCATACGTCGTATCTTCGCTGGCTGACCTTGGATAGCCTGTAACTTAACCCATTACCTTTCCTAAATATAAAAATAAACCTGCAGCATAACTTTCTCATACTCTAACTGGTGTGGTCTTGTCGTTTTGTCTTTTGGTCTTTACTCTCTAAGTATATGCATTTCAATCAGAGCAGTTTGTCGTGGGCTATGGGATATCTGCGCAATATTTACTGATTTTTTCTCTGTTCTTGTCCATTCAAAGGTTGTACTAAAACAACCATTGAAGTGACTTAGTGGTCACTAAGTCACTTCAATGTAAGACCTGTCACCTGAGTCCAGAACATTTTCACAGTTCTTCTTTCCAAATAGCCAGAATGGGGCTGAGTTTCCCTCTTCAGAGAGGTTTCCAGGAAGTGCTGACTTTGCCCCGCTCAGTGGATGCAGTGTTCGGGCTGCTCTCTACGTGGCAACAGGCAACACCAGGCAACATCCGGGCACTTATTGCATATTGGCTTGAGACCAGACTAAAAGAAAAAAGAAGCCAAAAAGAAGAAGTACTTAGTAAACGGCATTGAGCTTGTTTTCTCTCTAGGCAGCTCTCAAAATTTAACTAAAAACTATGTTTGCAATCAGCTAAGGATTACTCTGTTGACAGATGCATGATAAGATGATTTTGCTCAATCTTCTTTACACACTTGTTCCTATGTTGACAATTGTTATTGTGAAAGCCATCTACATTATATTTACGAATATTCCTATTTATTAAAAAAAAAAAGAAATACACATTGGTCCCCTATATCACAGGTCAGTAGACTTAAATCATGAGGTCAGTAGGCATTATCACTTTGTGCTACTACTGCCCCCTAAAAATATAGTCTGTTGCTGTAACCTAGAATAATAAGTTCAAAGGGGCTAGCTCAACATAATACGGAGAGGGCACATACTGTTAGCCCAACCCCAATCTCGGGTACAACAAAGGTAGACTGGATCTGCAGTTTGAGGAATTCAGTGGCATGAGATGTCCCAGAAACTGTGCCAAAAGGCCAAAAAGGACATTTTCACTTTAACGTTGCGGAGAATATAAAAAGAATGGTGCGGATAAACTAGTTGCAATAATCCTGGGGGACTTTCATTCGTGCACTCCCCTAAGACTAACTGGTTTTCTTTCCTAGTACTTCTGGATGCTTTCAGATCACTCAAGAGATTCAAGAAATACTTTATTCGGTTTAAAAAACAAAAACCATGAAAACCCTTCAGACATCCTTAAATGCGAATCCTAGCATATATTATGCTACTACAGAACATTTGCATATGGGGTGTTTCAACAGTCCATATTTTTTTCTTCTGCACTGTTACTGGACGAAAATGGACAACAGCATAACCACCTTGTGTATTCAGGTGAATCACTGTTATTTTTCTTCTGCTCGAAGTACCCTTTTGAATGAGAAATCCTAAAAAATGCTTCACATGGAGAAACTCTAACTTCCTGTTCTAATGAAAATTGCCATCTTTTTTAAGTCTACATAACCTGGTTTTGTTATGTCATTGTGTGATATATTGGTTAGCTTGATACATTTTTGCTCTGTCGAGTAAAATAGATATATTTGGATAAAAATCTGAAAACAGCGAATGGTCTCCAAAATATCTGCCTTCTTTAAACATGTTGATAGGAGGGTTGCGCCTCTATTATTAATGCTTTCAAAAATACAAAACTGAGAACTGGATTGGATATGAAAATCATTGGCAAAGCGATAGGTTGCGCCTAGGCAAGACCTATTGGCTTTGACAGTGTGTTTTATCCAGCTGCACTGTCTGGTGCTTTGACCTAAAAATGAGGTGTTGGTCCACTTTCATGAAAACCTCCCTTCAAATCCTTTACTTGCACAGACATTTTAACTGCCTTTGGAAATCTATGATGATATTAAGTTGGGGATTGTCTTTCCCATACAATATTTCTAATGACATAATGAGCTGACAGTACTTCGAGATTTTAAATATTACGGCAGAGTCTGCTTTGGTCATATATAAACATCCTTGGATAATGAGCAAGGCTCCATTTAACATGCTCAAAGTGAGATGGGCCTGAGATAATGCATGACATATCCTTGGTCATGTGTGTTGCTCAGCAGCACAATTAACAATAGATGTTCTGCCATCTGTCCGTCCTTGAGTCTCACCACAGTTTGGTTCCTTTGAAACTGAAGGCCATTGCAAACAAATAAAAAAAAAGAACAGGAGCTATTACTTTCTGAGTGTGGAATACAACTGACCCTTTATTTGAAAAAGATTTATAAACACGCAGTTCTTGTTTGTCCTACTAAGAGCCTCTCTGGCCCTTCGTGGTATTTCAACCAGTTAAATTCAGTCATCTGTTAGGATTAACATCAATATGCCATCTACTTGTAAAGATATTCAGCAGACTGTCATTCCCAAAGTAAACCTTAAATGGTTCTTGCTGTGACAAGCTCAGGCAATGGGTTCCAAGCACTCACCACATGATAACACCAGGCAAAACTTACAGTGGGCGATTTTGAGAAAGAGAAATGGTTCTTGGCAAATGTGGCAAACTGAGGCTCCGCATCTGGGAGGCCTTAGACTCAGGGCATGCGTGAGCACACTCAACACCTACTCCTTTACCTTGTTGGATCACTTTCGATCACCAAGAGCAGTGCTAGTGTAAGAGAGTGCAGTTCTCTTTGGTCAGTGCCTGGTAACGTCTCCTATTTCCATTGGCATTTTGACTGTCACTGTAGTTTGCAGATACACACAAGGGGGAGCCTGAGGAGTTATGAGGGACCAGTGAGGGCAAACTCCCCAGTTAAAGAATCAGTACACACAGAGCCCTTGGGTCCGACGCAACAAAGTAATGTCAAGGAAGGGAGACAAACTGACTTGAAGGGGGTGTTCCCTTTTAAGGTCGGTTTCCCTCACACACCAAATATGTCATGCTTCCTCATGAGGAGGATTCCCCATTGGTGTGTGAGGGAAACCGATCTAAAAAGGGAACCCCCCCCCCTTCAAGTCAGTTTGTTTCCCTTCTTTGACATTACTTTGTTGCGTCGGACCCGAGGGCTCTGTGTCTATTGTGACTGTAGTTGGCACCCAGTCCTTGCACACCCCTCACTTTGCTATTTTCTCCCTTTTTGATTACCTCTGGTTCCTTTATTGGTCAGTCCTTGCTTGCTCCTGAGGAAACTGTGGATCAAGTGGCATTATTACAATTTCCTGATGCCAGCTTCATGGCTCTAGATGAGATTGCTCTGATTAACTTAATTCATGTGACATCTACATTTTAACAATGTGAATAGTTCTGACAAGCTTTCAAAAAGAAAAAAAGCTGCTATTATTCACTCTTAGAGCTAACTGAAGGAAGGATTATGCTGATGAGGCAAAAATAAAATTCCAGCACCAATAACAACTTATAGTCATCTCACCAGACTTTCAAAAAAGACATTTGATTTTTCTTGAATAGAGATGACTGAGAAATTGTGCAAATTTTTAGAACCTTGGGGCCCAGTTTACAAAAGTAAATTTGGACCTGCAGTGTAAGTTTACCTTTGTGAATTGGTCTCTTAGTGTTTGCTGCATCACCACTGGCACTTTCTAAAATAGGAGAGCCCTCTAGGCACGAATATGTGACGTTACAACGCGATCAAAATGATCGCGGTAAGTTACATCGGAGTTTTTACAATGCAAGTCATTAACAACGACTTGCGCTGGAGGGCGCTAGACTTAGGAATAGTATGATTTACTATTCCAACACCAGTCTACGTACAGTAGGGAAGGTGTTGGAATAGTAAATCATATAATTCCTAAGGTTAGAGCGCCATCCAGCACAAGTCGTTGTAACGACTTGCATTGTATACCCGCGATGTAAAGGCATTGCGATGCAATGCCCGCGTGGTAATGGATGTTTCCCTCCAGGAATGATCTGTCTCATTGTCAAACATCATGCAATGAGCACACTCTATGCTGTTGTATTAGCATTAAAGGCCATTTATTGGGACAGGGTTGCTAACATACTATTGAACTTTATTAACATTAACAATGTCTCAAACTTCTGAATTTGATCATCAAACCCGACAGTTCCATTCTCCCTGCACCATTTACCAATCACCCGCTTTCAATTCCCAAGTAAGTCCATATCCTTTGCTTCATTCTTTCCCCTGTCACTCACTCCTTTCACTCACTGACCTCGTACCATATACCCAGTCACTCCCTCTCGTGCCCTCCAAGTATCCCCCATTGAAGATCCTTCTCTTTCTTGCCGCATCCCGCACACTGCCTTCAGTCACCTGTGCTCCCCTCCTCCTCCCGAGGGGTGGATATGCCTGCATGTAACTCACCACCCCCCAACATACCGCCAAACCCTACCCCAGTAAACATGTGCACCTTTCACCTCAGCAATAAGACCGCCTTCACCAAATCAACTAATTCCATAAAGTGCTCACCACATCCCACAATTCCATCATGTAATAAGCATTCCCCAAGTGTGAAAGGTGCACCCCAACATCCCTGAAAAGATCCGGCTCTTCTTCCTTAAGCCCCCCATGAGCAATCACCTTGAAGTAATTTGCCATGCAGAAAACCCTCATTGCCTTTTTTAGTTTCTTCCGGGCCTTATCAATCGCAGCATGTTTAACAGCCCTCCTCCAAACCCTGCGCGGCACAAATTATTCCAGACTAAACAGGTTCCTGAAAAATACCTCTTGATGGCCTCCAAGTCCCTCTGCATATGTTGGAGCAAAGCCAGTCCAGACATATGAACCAAATCATTCTGCCCCAGATAAATCAGTAGCATGTCCAGGCAACTCTTTTGCCGAACCAAGTTTGTCAGCCATGGTAACAGAGCACCCCAACATATTTCCCCTTTGCCCCACCAAAGCACCCTAATGATGGCTGCTCAGCAGACCCAGATTACATCCGTACACTTATTGATCTGCAGGCTTTGCTACCCAGTGCACAAAGGAATGTCCAACAATTTAGGTGACCGTCCTAGTCCCCGCACCGTACACACATCCTGCAGTAGAAAAAAGGCAATTAACTTGGATATCTCATCCCCTACCCCCTGCCTCTCCATGAAAAAACTCCTCTACATTACTTCTGCACAGATGGCTTCGAGCACCTCGACCTCCACCTGCCAATCTGATTAATCCGTCCCCAAGAACACCCCAAATGCGGTCCAGCCGTCGCTGCCCCAATTCAGGAGGCATGCATACCAAATCTTGTCGGCTCCTACAAAGTCTTCCCAATGCCATGCTCAACACCCCCAACAAATTAAAAGCTGTGACCCTACTGCCATCTGCGTGACAAAAAATCCATGCTAAAAACTGGATACTGCTCCATTCCCTCACAGGGCAGACCTCATGGCTACCACCCTCGCACAGCCATATACATTTGCCACTGCCTATCTAATCCATCTTAGATTGCCACAGCCAGATACCCATGCTAAACACAAACCCACTTTCACATACGACCTCCCCCCTTGACCAACGGTACCCAAGATCTCTGATACCCGAAACGCCCAAAACAATATTCAGATCACACACAGTTGAGGAACTGCAACCTCAAAACGATCGTAATAACAAAGAGGAAAAACAGCCACGAAATCCTGTAACAGCTCAAATGTACTAGTTTCCCACAATGCCACCCTCCCCACACGCCTCTCCCTGCCCCACTCTTTCAAAACCGGACCCAGAATCTCATCCTTGCCAGAGTCGAAACCCCAATACAGCTTGCCATAGAAAGAGATCCCTGCCAACTTCCCCCTAATTGTTGTGGGCAACTGACCTTTGTCAACGCAATACTCAACAAAATGCAACACCCCCTGCTCAGCTTTGTGTCGCTCCAGCGATATCCTTTCGTAAGAATGGCCTGTAAAATCTTAAAATTTGCTCTATACACGTCGGTAACCTTCTCCTGGTGGACTCTGACAGTGGCCTCTCGAACAGTCCCACCACTCTCACTTCCCCTAGGCCCAGATGTCAGCAGGCATATGTGTCTTGAACTCTTCCACTCCTGGCACCAGCTGGCGAAAACACTGCCAATGCAAATGCGACAAGGAATCAGCTATAGTATTGCTGGCACTCAGCACATGTTTAGCCCTGAATACCACATTAAGTTGCAAGCACACCAGCATGAATCTCCTCAACACACTCAAGTCAATTGCTCTCTGCCTGTTTACCAGGTCCACCACAGTCATGTTGTCCACATGGAACAGGATCGTTCTGTTCATCAGTTCACCGTTCCAGACTGCCAAGGCCACCAAAAGTGGGAAAAACTCAAAGAAAGCAAAGCTCCAACCCTGATTTGACCAATGCACTGGCCACAACTCTGCACACCATCTCCCGTCCCAGAAAGGCCCGAAACCCAAGGCCTAAGCCGCATCCAAGAATATCTGGACCTGACACACTGTGTTCTCTTCTAAAAACCCCAGGGACACACTGTTGAAATCATCCACTAATGTCTGCCAAGCACAAAGATCAGCCCTGACTGCTAAAGAAATCTGCATCCTGTGGTGCGGGCAGAAATGCACCCAACGTACCCATGCCCAGACACCGGCAAAAGGTCCTACCTGGTCTCACCACCCGGCACGCAAAATTCAGGAAGCCCAGCAGTTTCTGCACTGTCCTCAGCTCAATTTTCCTCTCCCCAATCACATGCATCAGGAAGCCCTGTATCTCCACCCCTTTCTCCCTTGGCAACCGAGCCACCTATTGCACCGAGTCCGGTTCAATACCGACGAAAGTCAACACAACACTAGGACCCTTTGTTTTCTAGGGAGCCAAATACACCCTGAACTCCTGTGCTAAGGACTCAAAATGCCACAGCGCCCTGTGACAGTTCCCCGATGCTTGTGCACCCACAAGCAAAAAGTAATGCAGCTAGTGAGACACTGCACGGTGGCCACTCCTCCTGGTGAAGACCCACTGCATAAAGGTGCTGAACAGTCCAAATAAGGCACAGGAAATGCCACACCCCATAGGCAACTCTCTGTCCACATGGATAGCACCCCAAAATTGCATGCCTAGCAACGCAAAATCAGCAGGATGTACCGGCAGCAACCAAAAGTCAGACTTGATATCACATTTTGCCGATTCAGTCCCTGCCCACCTTTCCTCACTAGTCAGATCACATCATCCACAGAGGCATATAGCACCCTGGTATCTTCTTGAACAATGAAGTCATTGACGACCCGCTCAGGACGCTTGCAGTACGTGTCGAGGCTGTGAATTGAGTAGACGACATCCACTGCATCCACAGCTGCGAATCCACTTCCCCCAAGGCTTATCTGGGTTAAGGCAGACTCTAGCTCTAAATTCCTCATTGTAGCTCAACCAGGTATAACCCCCAAAATGCATCTGCGCCTTGTGAACAATGTCCATGTACTTAAGCAGCGCAATCACTCTATTCAAGTGTCGCTCACAGTAGTTGCTAGCATAAATCAAAAATGGCAACTTCCAATTCTCCATATTTGTGGGACCCTCGGCCTCCTGGTCAATTCCCACTACTCTTCCTTAGACTCTTCCTTCACCTGAAGTTCTCTATGTATGTGTTTGAATACATCCACATTTTCGTTTTTGCAAATCCTATTCTTAGTCTTCTCCGACAGATGGGACCCTAATAGCATTGTCAACCCTATGTAAGGTAATCTCTTTTTATGCTTATACTCCTCAGTCTCATCCTTACCTTCTGCCTCGCTGAGCCCCATACTATCCATTAGGACCCCTGTACCCACCACCATCTTCCTAGCAGCTACCTGGTCAGGCACCCACACAGCTGCTGCAGTGTCCAGCCTCACGATCTGTGAGCCATCCACAAGCCCTTCCCCACACCCACTGACCTGCAAGGCTTGCCCCCAACTCTAGGGGCCTCGATATCCCACGCTGTCCACCAGTCACCTTTACCTTTTGACAAAGTTCCATCACTGTCTTTTCCTTGCGATGCCCGCCACTGCTTCGGGGTCCTTTGTTCTTGGTACTCACCTTGGCCGCACTTGACATCTGTAAAACACCAACTTTGCTGGTTGTCTTCTCTTTTCTCACAGACCTCCCCGCAGGTACACCCTCATCATCACGCAACCCACCCGTCTCCCCTTTCTCACACTCATCCTCATAGTCCAGGATCAGGTAATCATCACCCAATGCAGCCACACACTCTTTCACATACAACATTCCTTTCTGCTACTGCACTGGTACATCATGCTGAGACACACGAGGTTCCGGCCAAGGTCCATGTGCGCAAGCCCTTGTCGGAGGGCAGGCTGCTGCAGACCCTCTTGCTGCTTTGGGTCCACATCCAGAGGCTGTTTTGTGTCCCGCTGGCATCTCCAGCTGTCTCATGGCCTCTATTGCCCGTCTTGCACTGCCTTCCCCCACCAGGCTGCACCAATCTGAGGGGCCCCTTGCACCACCAGGCCCGCGAGCCCTACCAGCTCCAGACCTATCTACATCCCTACCCTGCTCTTCAGACACCCATACCCACTGTCCTCCCTGTCCAGTGTGTGCCACCCTGTATACATGTCATCAACCCAGGGGTCCTTGTCTGCGGGGGCAGATGTCCTCTTCTGGGCATCACACATTCTGGCCCAGCTCCTCTGTCTCCTGGATGAGCAGAAGATGCTTGTGTATGTGTGCCTCAATGTCAACTCCCTGCCATCTATTGGGACGGGAGTCCCCAAAGGCCAAAGGTCCCTTGCCCCTCACAGGGTCCACAAGGGTTGCTGCTTGCTGATAAGGTGGTCCCCCCTCCCCATCATGCCCCTCCACTGAGGGCCCAGGCCCAATCACCTTGTACTTTTTCAGAGCTGGGGCCAGGAGCCCAGCCACTTGTCCAGGAACACTCCCAGGGAGGTCCTGGCTGACAGGTAAAGAAGCCCAGCCATCCCTGGGAGGTCTAATGCTGCATTCATGGTCCTAGCAGGATCGCACTTTCATCTAAGTCCTCAGGTCCTGCACCCCCCAAACTCCAGCATAAAATCATTCTCCTCGGCCGAGGAGAGACACGCTGGGAGGCTCTCCTGCCTACCTCCCCTCTTGACCATGGCAGTGTGCTTTGCGCACCTCTTGCAGCCCGCACCTGCTTTCTTGGCTGGTAGCGGCTCATTAATACACACCAATACCCCGTTGCCACACCGCCCATCCAGGCCTGTTCTAGGACACCAGGGCTTAGAAGGTCAGACAACAGGGCTGAGAAGGTTAGCCCTGCCAACAGCCCCCTGCATCTGGTGCACCGTCTTGACCGCATTGCTGATGAGCGTCTGCATTCCGCACACCTACGCTGCTCGTGACCTGTAGGGACCAGGTCACAAACAACCACTAATGCGTAAAAAAATATAACCTCGTACAAAGTATCTCTACCTCATAAAACTATCTTCCCAGTGGTGCTTGGCATCAGGAAGAGGCCGGATATGTCCTTACTGACGCTTATATATCCTATGACAAACCTGCCCCTTCCCCCAAACTAACCTATCCCTACCCTGTCCTGTGGCCAGAATGAAGCTCACCAGGGGAGGACTGGTCTGCCACCTTCACTTTCCCCGGTGGACGATTTCTTCATTGAGGCAATTGTTAATGTTTAGCTATTCCAGCTTTCTGTAGCCATATTTTAGTAAGCATTATTGAAGTATTAACCAGAAGCTCATTTTTCCTGTCTAGGATTGGGTCATGCTTGGCACCTGAAACATGAAACTTTGACAGGTCAGAATGTGTTTAATATAACAAGGATTAGAGCTCTATGTTTGATTACTTTTTAAAAGCACTTGCTCTCAGGGCCATTGTTTCTATGTTGTTATGATCTCATTCAAACACCTGCCTGATAGGAAACTGAAATGAAACATTTAGTCATGTGACTCTATCCTAGAATCCTCTAATGTTAGCTGACAATGTATGCTTTGACTTGCCTTGAGTAGTTTCTTTCCTTGACAATTGCAGAGGAAACATCTTCCCAAGCATTCGTGCCCACATTTTTCAAAATAAAGACATTTTGTCAGACTCTTTGCATTTGGCAAAATGCAGGCGCAGACCATTAACTATATGATCTCAACAGAAGCTATTTCCAGCCACAAAGCTGAATGATTTTGAAACTTTGACTTCTGTAGCTCTCTATACACCTTAGTCCTCAATAAACAAACAGGATAAATGTGAGGGATTAGAGAGGAGGATGAAGCGGGTCAGGGGGTGTTAGGCAGGGGTTTAGGGAGAGATATGCACTCACCCATAATAGAAAATACCCATTGCTATTCACAAACTGCAGCTCTAAATATACTTCAGCCAAATTGGCCAAAAACAGTGGTAAATGTAGTCCAGCTCAGAGCATTACACATGGCCAACCACTGGTACTGCAACCTTCTCTCATGGAAAATAATGGAGGTAGGGAGTTAAATAAACCCCCAGTATAAATAATGTTAAATTGCATTAAAATATTTGAACTAGTTAAAAAATAATTACATTTAATTTAATGTTAAATTTAATGTTAAAATGGTCTAAAGATAAAACATTTATTTTTTTGTTTAAAAATATTTTAATAAACCTTTTTAACATAAAAACGAAAGTGATATTCATTTCTATTTAAATTTAATTAAATTATTTTTTAACTAATTTTACAGATCACTTTCACCATTGTTTAATACATAGGAAAAAAACTAAACTATGCTTTCTACATAATGTTCAGGTGTTTTTTTTCTTTTTTAAATTACTGTTTTCATCTCTCTACCACTTCTGATGTTTCATGTATTCAATATTCTTTCTGTGGACAAATATTGTCTGTGACTCATCTGCCTCTTTCCCGTGAGCCATATTTGAAACGCTGATTCTCTAACACTGGAAAGTGCAGTCTTTTGGACAGCTGTGTTGCCCTTAGAAATGTAATAATGGTGGTGCCTCTTGGCACAGCGTCCATAGAGATACTCACACAAAAAAAACATATGTTATCACTGTACAAAATCTACCAGCAAGTACAGAGGAACCGTTTGATAATTTCCAACTCTCTAGGCAAGAAAGTTAAGAACTTGACTGTTTAGAAATAGAGACACGCAAATGAGATTTTAAGGCGCCTCGGGTTTACTTTCAGTATTTTGACTAAGCTGAAGGCACAGCAGGAGTTGGGGGCAAGAAACAGAAACACAATGCAAAACTTTGGGATAAATAATGTAATATTCAGACAAAAGGAATTCAAAAACTAGTTAGAATGCAATTACTGGGGGGAAAGCCCATAAGCTACAGTACTTAAAACAGTATTAAATACTATATAAGGTGTTTGTTCTAAAGTAAGGTGAAGTACAGTGGAAAGGGTTTATGAAATTCTTACTTGATCAAAAGCCTCAGCAGAGGCAGGTTGTGAAAGGACCTATACAATATGTGTCATAGGGCGCATCCAATTGAAAAAGTTGTTTTTAAAATGTGTCTTTTTTCAAGGACTTTTCTCTCCATGGTTATTAAAAAGATGGTGAAAGTGAAAGGCTTTGTCTCCGGTGCAGAGTGGCACAGTAATCCGAGCAGGTCTTCACAAGGTGTACTTTGTCATCTCTCAGTTTTTGAGGAGATGAAGTTTGTAAGTTAGAAGTTCCACAGAATTTTGTGTTTTGGCTTTCAGAAAATACTGCAATAAAAGCAGTGGCTTTACTCACGTTGGAATATGCGTGGTTGGGGTCGGTGTTACAGTACGTGATTTAGAAAGTCTTTCTGTGCCTTCTCCTGACATCACCAGTAGTTAACCCCAATCTTGTGCCCACTTAATTTCCTAATCTGCCTCCAACTGTGTCATGATTCCCAGGGAAAATGATGCGGTCACTCAATCCGGACAGTCTAGTCTTCATAACCGCTCCATCAGACAGCTTCCAGGCAGTTTTTCTTAGTACTTTGAGGTGACAGGTCAGTGATCTAAAGCTAATACTGGGTTCCATTCAGAAAATGATTCATTGTTTCTGAAAATTATTCCTAAACAAGAAAGCTCTTGATGGTTGGCAAAGAGATTGGTTACCCAAAATAAGTTGAATGATTGTGACCTTCAAGTATATTAATTGCAGGTTAATATGGATCTGCTGTGTAAGTTTTTATGAAGTTTTATAGAGTGATAAATGTCTACTCCCAGAGAGTTTTGTGGCTTGAATCTGTGTGAGGTGAGGGATGACGCAGCTGGAGTCTAATCAGAGAAGGATGGTCTCAATCTGCTATTCTTCAGTTGCTGCAAATGAAGATGTGGAGTTTAGCTGCAAGACGTCTGTTTTGTGGCTGTGTCTCTAGACGTTTAAACACATTGTTTCTGTGATTATTTGGGCCCTTTAAAACCTATCAATATATTTTGGGGAGTCCAGTGTAAATTATGTTACAATAGTCAAAGCAAGCCATCACATGGCCATATCAACTTTACTGGGTGATCGGTTCAGAGGAGTGAGATGATTCTCTGGGGCGGGGATGGTTGCATGTTGATACCCTTGACCAGTACCTTAATCTGGGGAGTAAATGGGCTTTCAAAGTTTTAATTTTCTGTTTTTTTTTATTAGCAAGTAAAGATGGCCTCAGGGATGCTGCATTAATAATGACGTATCCCACTAGCCGATATGCTAGTCTTAATGCCAAAATTGCTGAATAGATATTATATCTGAATTTATTTTGTACTGTAGGTTGTATGTCCGAATATTGTAGTGAGAAATATCATCAAGAAATTCATTTTATAAGATTTCCAATTTGCTTGGTAGTGGTATCATGTAAGCCATGGGCAAAGCACTACGCTACGCTCGCATAGGTTGCGACGTTTGCGCTACTTCGCACTATGCGAATTGCACGTAGCACAGTGCAAACACACGTAGCGTAGCGTAGTGCACCGGTCATTTTTTGCTTGCTCGCGGTCCTCAATGTCAAGTTGGCGACCGCGAGCAAGCAAAATGACATCCCAGCGAGACTTTTTCCTCGTTCGCGATCAGCAACATCAAGTTGCTGATCGCTAGCGTGGAAAATAAACCTCCCGGCGAGCTTCTCAACGCGGGGAGGTCAGGTTTCTCATTGCGAGTGGTCGCGCATGCTCGCGACCGCTCGCGATGAGAAATTACCAGTCCACGTTGAGAAAGCTGCCGCTCGAGTGCGGCAGAAAACGACCGCTTGCACTGTGCAAGAAGCAGTTTGCACTGATTGCACAGTGCGGACAAGCATCCGGCACTGTGCAATCAGTGCGAACAGCATCTTGCACAGTGCACTATGCAATTTGCGAAGCTATGCGTAGCTTGCGTAGTGCGAAGTGCACTTTGCGTTGCTACGCTTAGCGCTACTTCGCAAACTACGCCCAGGGTTAGTATCATGCTGCCATCAGAAATCATCCTGGAGCAGGTGAAGCAGGGTCTATCTTTTAGCATATAGTGCCCCAGGCCCATTCTGACCACATCTGAAGCATAAGAGTCTCAATTGTCCCTGCCAGCCCATAGACACGGTTGTGTTAAAATTGTCCACACTGCATTAAGCATCTAGAAGGCCATAGGCCCCTTGCCTTCCTGTATACTCAGCTGTATCTCTCCTATGACCTGTTGGTGTACATCTTTCTGAACATCAACTGGGACTTTCCAGAGCTTTAGAAATTACAAGTGAACTCAAACCTTTTGTATTCTTCTGCTTTCTTAAAAACTTTCCGAGAAGTGACTCAAATTATTTTTGATACTTGTTCAATTTCATTATGATTTACGGTCAAACATCAAGTGACCTTTTGGTAAACTTTTGTAATATAGTATCACTTCTGTGTTCCTAGTATTTCCAATAAGTGGCCAAAGTGCATCATGTTGTGCGGTCAAAGCACTTGCTAATGTTGTGATTCTGTGGTCAATAGTTCCTCATTAACAGAGTATAAAAGATCTGCTCTTCAGTCCATTCGACGGACTACCTCGCCCAAATGAACCCTTGGGTCATGACAAGTGTGTGTGCCCCCTCAGCCATCTTCTCTAGCATCTTTGGCTGAGACTATAATGCTTATTATATTTTGAAATTGTATTTTTCTCTCTCCTCTGCATTGCCGGGATTTTTAAACTTACAAAATTGCATGATTTACTTTTTTATCTAGGAAGGTGTCTCTGAAACGTGTTATCTTCTAGATTACACAATGCTATTTTTGATTAACAATGTGCCTTTGACATTCATTGTTCAAATTGTTCTTTAATAAATGGTGCCACTCTGACTCGGTTCCTGCATCTCACACGTGTGCTTCCTTTTTTAGCTAGAGCACCCCTGCTCAAATTAAGGAGGTGTAGTGCACCCTAGTACCACCCTCTAACAGTTGGCACCCCAGAAGGGATGTGCAGAGACTTTCCAGCCTGCAAGGAGATGGAACTTTCCCAGTGGCAGCGGCTGGACATTGCCCTTCGGTGCCTCTGTCTGACTGAACAGCCACAGCACACACAGGTAGGTCAAAGAGTCTTTGTTTTTTATCTTTGCCTTGTCCCAATGTGATGTTTGGCTGTGGTCGATTGAGCACTCGTAGGTGCGACACGGCACAAACCACAGTCCTTGCTCCGTAGTGTCTTGCCATGTCAAAGAACTCTCTTGAAGGTAACACACGTATGCAGGCGCTGAGCCAGGAGTTAGTGTTAGGTTTTGACTGTTAAAATTGTGGGTTTTCCTTTTCCATGCATGATCTTTTGTATATCTATTTGTTCATGTTGCCTGTCTAAAATAAGATAGGGCATCTATCTAATTAGCACAGATAACTAAGGGGGAAAAGCGCCTTACGTTTTCCAGCTCTCATGGGTTCTGAAAGGGTCAGAACTCCAAGAAAAAGTAATTCAATTTCTTGCAAGACAATTAAAACAGTTAACAAATAAATGAGCAAATAAATAAGCTTTTTAAAAAAATATAGTAGCGTTTTGAACAGAACTATCTCTATCTGCGTAGTTACAGAAAGGGGAAGTATGCCCCTTTTAAAGAAGGCTTCCCTTTGTGGTTTCCTGTTCTCCTTGGGTGAAAGGAAAAGAAAGGCTCTTATTTATTACAATGTTTTTAACATTGAACAAGTACGTTTTTTCTGTCTCCATTCAGGCAAAAGTGCACAATTTTGCCTGTCTTTTTTAATTTAATTCAGTGAAAAAGTCTACTAAACTTATGTATAAATTGTTTCATATTTACATAACCAGCTCGTTGGTATTTTGAGTTCATATCTTCTACTGATTATATTGTGGTCTCTTCTAAAAGACGGGTGCCTGGTGCAGCGATTCAAAAGCGTGTTTCATTTATCAAGCGAAAAACATAATATAGGTGTAAAAGTGTATATATATATATATATATATATATATATATATATATATATATTCAACAATCCAGTTCAAACTGTTTATGAAGAGGCGCTGACTCCGTGGGAAATTCGTCAAAGAAAAATATTTATTTACAGCAAAATGGCCAAACGCGTTTCGACGGACTCGCCGCCTTGGTCACTGAACACAGGTACAACACAATTACCATGTTATTTAAATCTTTTGTTGCCATAGTTACCCAACCAATTGGTAATAGAAATAATTTCATTTTGTCAAAAAGAAAAGAAAGATACACAAATCAAATACGAGTGAAATACTCACACATTTAAACTTAATATATCACATATTTAGCATGTTGTCGACTACATAGAAAACAGCTATGTTAAATTTTAACCCCAGTGGGTAGTGATAACTTGTGGCTCCTTGATCGAACCACTAACATTGGTTGGGAGACAACATAAAAGAAATAAAACAAGTATCTACATGCCTGAGGTGCTACCTGTGTTGGTGGAGTGGATTAGGATTAACAGAAAGGAAATAGAACCCATTATTTTCTGAAATAACTTGAGTTGAAGTACAATACTTATTGCAGATGCACACTTAAAGCTTCATCAGCGTTCAATCCTCTAGGGATTTTACTGTCTAATAACATTATGTATCTGGATTCCAATTTTCGTAAAGACAACAATCTATTCCCTCCCCTGTTGTTCTTAGGGATGTTGTCTATTACAAAAAATGTAAGGTCTTCACTTCTGCCGTTATGTGTGGTGTTTATGTGTCGGGCCACCGGGTATGTTGGATCATCCTTGTTAATGGCACGAAGATGCTGCAATATTCTTACGTGAACTTGGTGAATGGTACTACCTACGTAGAATTTATTGCAGGTACACCGTAAGACATAGACCGCAAAATCGGTTTTACAAGTGTAATTGCTACGGATTTCAAACGGAGTGTTCCTAAATGGTAGTGTAAGGCTGCGGGTGTTAATACCATACTTGCATGCCTTACATTTTGCACACTTGAAAAATCCGTTTTGCGGTTTAAGCCATTCAGTTTTGGCACTCGCTCTAGGGGAGTTGCAGACAAGTTCTTGGCGCATAGATTTAGCCCGTCTAAATGTAATTTGCGGGGGTTTCTTACATAACTCGCCTATTACTAGATCGTTACGTACTGATGGCCAATGTCTAAGCAGTATTTTTCTTAGATTATTGTGGTAGAGATTATAGCCAGTGATGAGTCTAGGAGGTGTCTTTTTGTGATAATCTCCTGTCTCTTCTGACGTTTTCTTGTTGTCTGGTTTCAGTAGCTCTATTCTCTGGATTTTGACACTTTGTTCTCTGCTTTAGTCAATATTTGTTCATTATACCCTCTATGACTAAGTCTAGTAAAGAGTTCTTTCTTGGCTTGATTAAAAGTGGTGACAGAGCTGCAATTTCTTTTCATCCTCAAACATTCCCCATACGGAATGTTGTGAATAAGTTTGTTTGGATGAAAACTGCTTGCGTGTAGTATAGAATTCCCTGATGTTAATTTTCTAAAGGTTTTTGTCTCTATCCTTTCATTCTCCTGGTATACTTCTAAATCTAGAAAATGAATCACCTCTTTGCTGGTAGTGCATGTGAATTTTAAATTTAGATCTATATTTATATATATGTCATATTCTTGTGCTTCATTGTTGATCAACTCACTTGTCCCCTGCGTGCTTGGTCCCATAGTAATGCATGCTCCCACTTGACTATTCAGTCAAGTGGCAGATAGAGGGGAGGAGGGATTTTGCAGGCATTTATTGACCACAAAACAGAGCAAACTTTTTACGTTTCTCGTCACTATTATGCCCTAGACTTAGCTCCAACTTCAAATGACAGGCCAGCCATTGGTTCCCTTCCAATACCAGATGACCTTCTCCTTCCATCCCCTCCCCCAATGAACGATGACATAATAAATTCAGGTCAAACACTGCAATATCTTACTGGTCCCCGGTCAATGATAGAAGCTGTAGTTCCAGGGCTGCCAGGTCAAATAGACGCACAATTCACACTGAAGCTTACACCAGCACAAAATACTACAGCCCAAAAAAAAGCAAGATGGCGGTCTGAAGCTGCGTATGCGCTGAGGCTCTCCCTGCCTCCTCCATTAGTGCCTCAGTGATCCTCCACCTATGTTTCTAGCTCCTTACAGATAGCTTGCTGCCTGCCTAACTTCACTACCTACCTGCCAGCTGAGGGCCGCGGAGCAGTGGGACACCTTCCCCGTGGTCTGCTTTGATGTGGCTGGCTTCGCTGCCTGTCTGCTGATGCTGTGAAGCCGCTTCGATGCCTGCCCGTCTGCTGGTGCCGTGAGGCCGCTGGAGCCGCGAAGCTGTGGAGACACGAGGCGCCTTTCCCGAGGTCCGTTGTGCTCTGGTCTGGCTTCGTTCTTGCTGGGCGCCGGTCCAGTCTTTGCTTCTGCGCATCCATGTTGGACGCCCTGCCTGCTGCGGGCGTGGAACGGCTGGGGCCGTGCAGCTGTGAAATGCCCCCGCCGAGGTCACCTATGTTTCTAGCTCCTTACAGATCGCTTGCTGCCCACCTACCTTCACTACGTGCCTGCCGTGGAGCAGTGGGAACCGTGAGGCTGTGGGATGCCTCCCCCGAGGTCTGCTTTTGATTTTGCTAGCTTCACTGCCTGCCTGCTGATACCGTGAAGCTGCTTCACTGCCTGCCTGCCTGCTGACACCGTGAAGCCGCTGGAGCCACGAAGCTCGGAAGACGTGAAACGCCTCTCCCGAGGTCTGTTTTACATATTAGTCAATCCACGGCTTTACCTATCAGCTGCTGTGTGAAGAGAACGACTTGGTGGGGCCCGAGGCTTTATCCCAGCTCTGTTTTGGCTTTGTTCTTGCTGGGCTCCGGTCCAGTCTCTGCCTCAGGGCGTCCATATCAGACGCCCACTCTCCACTCTCCACCGTAAGACCAGCGGATGTGCCGCATTTCAACAATAAACCGAAGGGTCTTTGAAAGCCGCCGTGCTCGGTGGTTTTCTTGGTCGGATCCGCTCCAGCTCTTTCACACGCCACAATTTTC
Organism: Triturus cristatus; assembly: GCF_964204655.1. NCBI lineage: Eukaryota > Metazoa > Chordata > Amphibia > Caudata > Salamandridae > Triturus > Triturus cristatus. The sequence continues at coordinate 454,444,525 of NC_140595.1, read as the reverse complement.
TCCAACCGCTCTTACAACCCTCTCTGACGCTGCTACTTTGTCAGAGAAAGCATTCAAACAAGAAATGGGTCCGCCACGCAACGCAAAAACCAGGCGTAACGAAATTTCCACACTGGCGGATGCAAGTGAAACACTACGCGATGCGGATAAGGAGAAGAAGAAGGCTACTGGGGCCACAGGGAATAAAGGGGTAAGCAGCACCGCTCCCTCTACATCAGGTGAACCACACTCTATTGCACATATTTTAAAGACAGTCGTTGATAGCATTAGTGGGCTTAAAAGGGAGGCTTGGCCTGGGTCACAACTTGGGAAATCTATCTTGAACTTGCTGCAATCTGGGCGTGCAACTGAAATCCTTTGTACATGTGGCTCTGAAAACTCCATCCCAGATTTTGTAATGGCCAAGGTGATAAACACTGCAGTGCAGGGAGGCAGGAGCTCTGTTAGACCTACATCTGATAGTAGCAGTAATGTACTCAGTAGCGCATGTCCTACAAATGCTCTATCCTCAGCTGTCGCTGTCACTGTTGCCTTAAGTTCCCTCTAAACTGCTCAGACAGACGGAGCACACGGAGAGGGAGCAGCTGGTCTGGATAATGGTACTAAACAGGATGATCTGGCTGAGAATGATTGTGCCGTAAACACAGTAGCAGCTATAGTCAAAGCTGCAGGCCACGGTGGTTTTGTCAGTCCGGATGCAGAGGGTCTTATTAAACATACAGAGGCTCCAAGTGAACCAATCAGCAATATCCTAGCCACAGCCCAAAATTCAATGGCTCAGACCTCAACAGAGCTAGACATAGAGCAACACGACTCAGTCTGTGGTTCCATGAACAGTGCGAAGAATGGATGCAGTACCCCCAACGGGGCGAAGACTCCGAAAATAAAAATTGTAATACTCCTAAAAAACTCAAAGGAGGCAAAGGGCGCGGATGGGGAGCAAAGCAGCAAGTAACCGAGGTAATGGGGCGACTAAAGAAAGCAACTGCTAACGTTGCCAAGGCTGGGACTAGGATTAGCCCGCTACGTAAGTGGGTGTCATCTAAGGGGGAGGTGAAAACTATTATCTCAAGGCTCTCAAACGTTAACTACTCTGGGGCCTCCCTGACTGAAATATCTGAAGGAGATCGGGTAGACCCCGGGGGCAATGGCGGTAGTCGGAGGCAAGCATCAGTGGCTCCCTCGGAGAAGCATGAATCTCCACCCATTAGTACCTCATCAACATCTTCAGTCTTCTCCCCTGTCCCCAGCCCTGTTGTGTCACCGCTGAGCCTGTCAGAAGCGGGTATTAAGAACCAGAACGTTACGGGAGAAAATGCTCGCTTCTCTAGCATTTTGTTGGCACTGAACACTCAGAGAGCGGAAGCCCAAGAATATTACCAGCAGGCTAAAATCAATAGCTCTGAAATTAAGCAAGCACTGCTGGAGGTCACATCCAAAGTCGGCCAACTTTCCACTGAAGTCGCTGACTTACAACAGCGAGTGGTGGCTGTGGAAGAAGCCAATATGTTTACAGTTAATTTTGTTAAAACACAGGACTCCCAACTGTCGTGCATGCAGTCCAGGATTGAAGATCTGGAGACGTCAGAACCTGCGAATTTTCAGAGTTCCAGAGGTCAGGGAAGGCAGCGATCCGCGTGCTTTCATTGTTAGTCTCTTCTAAAAAGCCTTTTCTGACCTCGCAGACTGGGATATGGACACTCAAGTCCAAAGAGCTCATAGACTACCACTGTCAATCCCAATCTCCCAGGGTAATCAATCCAAACCCAACTTTGCCCGACCGAATCTGGTGTTCCTGGGTAATTTTCTATTACGCCAAGCAATATGCTTTAAGGTGCGTCCTGCATCTCCAGTCAAGGTAGAAACAAAGTCTATTTTTGCACACTCTGATTTATGCAAGGCGACCATGGACATGCGGTGGAAGCTTCACCAACTTATGGATCCCTTCAAAACTGTCTGTTCGCAGGTGTTCTTACAAGAGCCCGCACATCTGAAAGTAACAAAGGATGGCAGACAACATTTCTTTTTCAATGAACAGGACGCTAAACAAGCTCGGTTTAAAGGGCAATCAGTCAGCAAGTAACGAACTATAGTCTTAATCCTATGGTGGTAGCTATAAGAGAGGTTGTTTCCATGAAGAGACTTTCATTTTTGAAACTATAATGGACACTTCTAAGGGACTTCCTCTCTTTTTTGTTGTTGTTGTTTTTTTCTGATAAGCACGCTTGTTTTTCATAGGCACAAGGTTAAGCGGAGTGATTGGTGTACGGTGTCAGAGATAGTGGGGGTCACTGGGGACGAGGGGGGGGGCTTTTGAGAGGGCGTCTCCGCAATGCTGTCATTATGGGTCAGCAGGGAAAGATGCAATTCCTTTTTCAAGTAACTGGGAGGGGGTGGGTGAAGGGCCTGGTAGGGATGGTTGCCTCTGGAAGGGGGGGGAAGCCACAGCTTAGACAGTTTAAACATTTTAATTTGCGCAGAGCAGCAGTCAGAAGAGTATGTTATCTTGGGTACTGATAACTTGATTCAGTTTGTTTATATTTTTCAATGCCTGAACTTAAGTGTATGTGCTGGAATGTAGCAGGATTGAATCAGGCTGGGACACGACTGTTAGTAATGGAAGAGCTGCGCACTTTTAAGCCTCATATACTAGGGTTGGCAGAGACGCATATTGCTTATAAAGACAGAGCGCTTTTTAAGCACTTGGGATATGATTTTATGGTGCTCTACATCACAGACTGTTTCTATTTGCAGGGTGGATTTGTTAAAATCCAGTCTGTGCCAGGCTACTGTTATCCGCTCACTTGCAGATACTAAGGGGAGGTGGGCAATCTCGCAAATTTTGATTTATTGGCGAAAGGTTACATTATGTATGGTTTACGGCCCTAATACGCACTGCCCAGATGTTATTTATCATCTGAGTTACGAGTTGTTGGAGTGGTCTGGTGAAAAGATAGTGATGGGCGATTTTAATTGTATACTGGATAGGAGGATTGAGACTACCAACACTTCCGCCCGTGCTAGAATGTGTAAAACTAAAACTGCTAAGTGCCTTCGGGGGAAACATGGCGGCAGCTAGCTAGGCTGCCGTGGCGCTCTGATGCGAGCTCCCGTCGGATTGTACCTCATTCCAACGGCGTCTGATCTCCCGATGGCTGGAGCAGTAAATTATGTTTGGGAGGTGCCGGAGGGTTTTAAACTTTCACTCTGAGCCGGGTAAAATGCCTTTTTCTTCAATCTTTATCGGCGGCTGCTGTCCCTTTAATGCATATTGAAAATTCATTTCCGTGTTTCTCCTCCGGCTGCCTGCTGCTTTTGCCCGTCTGTATTTCCGGAGGTTGGAGTACACCGTGAGGGCTTCTTCACAGCTGTTCCTGCTGAGAGTTTTTCTATGAGCATTGTGCCCCTGAGAGAGGCTGGAGCAGTTCAGAGCAGTTCAGTGTGTTATAAGGAAGCTGTCGATTCAAAAGTCGAAGTCTGGTCGAAGTCAGGTCGGCTTGTTTCATCTCCTTCGCTAGAGCCATTGGGGAAACCAAGGCTCTGTTTCTGGACTGCCGCCCTGGAGCTAAGGCGGGGGAGGAAGGTGCGGAGCCTGGGGCAGTTATTCCGCGGTCCCGCCTACGTGGCTAACGCCTGCAGAGTGGATGGTAAAGTGGATGGTAAAGTGAATTCTGGAAGTACACATGAGTCAGTAGCCGATGAGGGAAGGCTAGAGTTGGAAGCTCTCGACTACGGTAAGAGTAAGAGTCCTGAAGGGTTTGAAACGCAGGCTGGGTTACCGCAAGAGCCAATTATAGCGCTTTTACAAACTGTTGAGGAGGCAGCTACTGCTCAGAGCTCCGATATATCGGCTAGGAGGAAGCCTTCTTCCTACTTAAACACAGAAGTGAAGGCTCAGGGTAGCAAACCTAAACCTAAGTCCAAAACCAAAACCAAAACGAAAGGTTCTAAGGCAGTATTATCCTTGGGCTCTAAGATTACTCCATCACTTCGATCTTATTTTAAAGCGGTCCCTCAGATCCTTAACCTTGTGGAAGATCATAATATGGCAGGGGTCTTGCATGGTCCGGACCCTCTTCCTTCTCCCTCTCCCTCTCCCTCTGCTAACGTGCCAGTACTATCCTCCTGTGCACTAGTCGGAGACGAAGTTACATCAGGGGGGATGAATGAACAGCAGATCGTACCACAGGTGAATGATTTAGAGGGAGCTGGAGCAGGAGCGGGTCAAGAAACGGTGTTGGGGAAGAAGGTTATAGCAGGCTTATCTACCTTTGAACAGAGTCCCCCCCCACTGAGTTTGTTAACGGCGGATGGCCCAACCTCCGGCGACCATGCGACTCTGGAGTTGGAGGGGGCTGTTGGTGGAATCAGTGTGGATCAAGAGACTACTAAGGTCCAGTTTCAGAAGGGTAACACCGCAGGACCTGGTCCTGCCATTTCTGAGGATGAGTGCTCTATTTCAGCCGCCTCTTTGTTGGGGATGTTCTCAGCTCTTACAATGGAGATAAGGAAAGGTTTTTCTGAGTCCTCTGCAAATCAGAAGGAGATAAGGAACTACTGTGAGGCATTAGATAATAAGATTGAGAGCTTAACTGTTAGAACAGGTGTCTTGGAAGAATCCTCAATGGTCTTCTCAGCTAACTTAGAGCAAGCTAAGGATGACATAAAGAAGCTTATCAGTGAGGAACAAAGCCTAAGCGAGAGGCTGGAGACGTTAGAAAACAATGCCAGACGGGGGAATATACGAATTCTTAATATTCCAGAAGGAACCGAGGGCCCAGACATAAAGCAGTTCATCTCGGGCCTGTTAAAGGTTTCCCTGGGCTTAGAGCACTCTGTGGAGGAGTTAGCCATGGACATACAGCGAGTCCACAGGGACCCCTTTCGGCGTAACCCCCAAAGATCAAAGCCGCGTAAAATTCTCGTTAATTTCCACACGTATGTACTGAAGGAACAGATTCTTAACCTGGCATTAAAACAAAAGTCTCTCGCCGGGGCAGGCTACACTTTTTTAGTTAGGTCTGATCTCTCTAGAATAACATTGGAAAAACAGTGGGAGTTCGGGAGGCGTCTGGATGCCTTTAGGAAGGTCGGAGCAACGGCTCAGCTCACGTTTCCGGCAGCCATCAAAGTTATGCATAATAATCGGATGTATAATATTAGAACTGTACAGGCAGCTGATGAGCTTTTGATAACATTAGGGAAAGAACACAATTAGATTGCGTATTTTCTGTGATAGTGTTGGGGGTTCCTCCAAATCTGCCTACCAGATGTTGTATCACTATTATACATAGATCTACGCTCCTTACCTCACTTTAGGCCATTGCCACTTATCCATATTGATTAAAATCTCTCTCTTCTTCTTGGTCTAGGTTTAGGTTGGCTTAGTTAATTGTTTAAAAGAGGTCTAGGTGACCTCGTTCTTATTTGTATATTGGGTGGGGACTTCACCTCTCTATGTTTTATACTTTTCTGGCATGTATTTTCTTCTGGGGGATGGGTGGGGGTTTTTCTGACGGGAGCTTGTTTCAAGGGGTGCTATCTTCCGGACTATGGGCCGGTTAGATAACACAAGGGTTTCCATGGGGGGGGTGGGGGGTTTCAGGGGATGCACGGGGTTAGAAGGGGGGGGTGTTGGCAAAACTTTAAAATGTTCCTCATTGTTCGAAGTAGTATTATGGAAGATGGAGGTTGGCAGATATTGTGCCAAGTATTAATGCAACAATGGAAATCTTTGCCTTCCTTAGCTTTTTTTTTTGAGTATGGGTAGTGTGGGGTATGTCTCTTGGAATGTAAATGGCCTCCGTACCAAGCCCAGAGCTAATAGAATTATGCAATATTTACGGGACTTGGATACGCAGGTCATTGTGCTCCAGGAGACACATTTAACACATGCCGAAATGCTTGCCTTTCTTAAGAAATTTGGGTGGATAGACTTTGCAGTTTCAACAACCCAAACAACTAACACAAGAGGGGTCTCAATTATATTTAAAAAGGGAGCCAAAGCTAGGCTGATATCACAGGCGGTTGACCCAGGTGGCAGATGGGCCATAGCGTCAGTGGTTATGTCTGGTATGCTAAACACAATTGTAGGATATTATGGTCCGAATCAGGATGACCCCTCTACTCTTGAGTCAATTTTTTCACATCTGCTTTCCTTCCCTGATCCGATTATTCTGGCAGGCGATTTTAACATCGTATTGGACCCTTTACTGGATAAATCGGCTAATAATCGTTCTGCCGTCTTCTCCAAATCTAGGGCCTTGCTGCAAAGCGCTATGAAACAATATGGTTATGTTGATATCTGGAGAATGAGGTCGGGACAACAACAAGGGGTTTCTTTTCGGAATTTTAAATACCACCACCAGTCCAGAATTGATTTCATCCTAATAAGTCTGAGACTGGTAGATTCCGTAAAGGCTATCAGCTACCTCCCATTACATTTGTCTGACCATGCGGCCGTAGTAATGGAACTGGCTAGACCGATTAAGAAGTGCTCCACGTCTTGGTCTTTTGACCGCTCTCTTCTTTCATCTCATGAGGATATCGCATTTCTTAAATCTGAAACCCAGAATTTTTTGAACTCCAATAGAGGTTCAGCCATGACTAGAATAATTTGGGATTCCTTTAAAGCCTTCTTGAGAGGGGTTATTATGGGGAAAGTCTCATACCGCAGGAAGCTACATAGAGAAGAAGTTACCTCCATTGAAGCTCAGATATGTCAAATACAACAAGACATAGATACCAACTATGTGGCTCCCGGATCAGATCCGTCCAATCTTCACAGTCAACTACTAGCCTTGAAGGGTAGTCTGAGTTCGATATTAAATCTTCGACTTCAACAAAGATGGGAAGCAAGTAAGTTGGCCCACTTTGAATATAGCGAGGGCGCTGGGAAACTACTGGCTTGGAAGATCAAAACGGATCTGGTTCGGAATAACATTGCCGTAATAATGGTAGATAACAATACCTTACACTCTGATGAGGATATTAGGGGTGCCTTCAGAGATTACTTTCAGGTGATCGATAAGGAGGATAAGGAGATCTCAAAAGATTCTATTGAGGGCTGGTTGAAAGACATTAATCTTCCTTCGCTATCGGCCGATCAATCTCTTCTCTTAGATAAAGCCATCACTGAGGAAGAGGTAAGATCCGCCATTAAAAGCAGTAAGAAGGGGAAGGCGGCTGGGCCGGATGGCTTGCCGGCAGAAATCTATAGAGCCCTTGAAATAGAATTAGTCCCATTCCTCACTATTCTTTTCAATCAAATCTTATTGGAAGGGCAGCTCCCCCCAGCCTCATGGGATAATGCCTCTATTACACTTATTCTGAAACCAGGGAAGCCAAAGACCGCTTGTGGATCTTATAGGCCAATTTCAATACTCAATGTGGATTATAAGATCTTTACCACTATTTTAGCATCAAGGTTGGCTGTGATTGCGCCTTCGGTCCTCCACTCTGACCAAAAGGGCTTTGTTAAAGGGCGACAACTATATGAGCTAACCTACGATTTAATAGGTGCCATAGATATAGCATCGGCCCGTGCCCTCCCCTTGGCCGCCCTCACGTTGGACGCGACCAAGGCTTTTGACAGAGTCAATTGGTCATACCTGTCGGGAGCCTTGGCTAAGTTTGGCGTGGGGGCTGGGTTTCGCAGGGTTATAAGCTTGTTATATCATAGCCCAGTTGCACGTCTGTTGGTCAATGGAGAGTTATCCGACCCAGTCACTATTACTAGGGGGACTCGGCAGGGCTGCCCACTTTCCCCCTTACTGTTCGATTTTTACATCGAACCCTTTGCGCAACAACTGAGGGAGGAGGTCAACATCAAACCTTTCTCATATAAAGGTTGGGAAAGGAAAGTAGCCCTTTATGCCGATGATGTGCTTATTCTTACTTCGGATGTTGCCACCGCACTCCCTTTGGTGTTAAAGTTAGCCCATCTATTTGGCCAGGTTTCCGGTTACGAAATAAATGATGCCAAAACCGAGATGCTTGTCTGGAATGATGACGGGCAAGCTAGGGATCTACAAGCAGGCTCTTTGATGAGGTATTTGGGCTTACATATTGGGAAGGACATAGGGAAAATTGCTCAAGTTAACCTAATAGCAGTAGCTAAAGAGTGTCGCAGGTTATTGCTTTCATGGTCTTGTATTCCACTATCTCTAATTGGGAGGGTTAACTTAATTAAAATGTCGATTCTTCCTAAAGTTTCTTTTTTGTTTTCTACCATTCCCCTGCATTTTGATTTCTCTTGTTTAGTTAAGTTACAGTCAGATATAACATCTTTCATCTGGAATAATATACAGGCAAGGATTTCTTGGATAAAGCTTAGGAGGCGAAGGGACAAAGGGGGCCTGGCTGCCCCTGACTTGAAACTATATGCTTGGGCTTTTCAGTTAACTCATTCCCGTATGTTGTTAAAATTACCTTATGACTACGGGGTGGGGCGGATGTTTTCAGCCATGCTAGAAGGGGAAAAAGTTAGCCAATCTGCCTTTTTATTTAAATTTGGCAACCCCAAGTACTTTAAAAAAATTAAACTGAAAGTATTACAGGGTTTGGCAAAGTTGTGGGCCGAAGTCACTAGATCTATTAAACAAGGCTACTATTGTGATAAGACTCCGTTATGGGGGCTACCTGAAAACCCTGACTGGCTCGGAGATATCTTAGCGGCACCTATAAGAGATGCAGGCCTAGAGGTCTGGGGAGATCTCTTTTTTGAAGGGGAGTTGCTTGCATGGGAACAGCTGCAGGCTAAGATTGGCCCTAACCTCTCAAGGTTTAAATACTTTCAAATGCATAGCTGGACTCAGGCCTATAAAACTCAACCCCTCGGAAGAAATAGGTTCCTACTTGGAGGATGTAGCCCACTTATAAATAATCTGGTTAACAACCCCTTGGGTAAGAAAGAGACTTCACAGTGGTATCGACTATTATTGGAAGAAACGGATGGCGTCTTTAATTTGCCGGACCTGCTGTGGAGCCCTTTAATTTCTGGTCCCAAAGCACAAGAACTCTGGTCAGTATCATTCGACCTTTTATACACCATAGTGAAGCCATCTTGGCTACGCAGGAACCATTTGTTTACTTTGCATCGGGCATATTATTCTCCCCTTAGATTATCTAAATTCTCCGAGGGCAACTCTATTGCGTGCTCAAGGTGTGGTCTTCTGGCTGCTTCGGACACCCATATGTTTTTTGACTGCCCCACTTTACAGCCATACTGGGCAGCTATCAGTAATACTCTAACCATTTCATTGGGGGTCCATGTTAATATTGACTTATCTCTAGCGATTTTCGGGGTCTTGGAAGGAGTACAACTTGCAGCCAAAAAATTGGTGTTCTACGCGGTGCTGTTGGCAAGAAGGGAGATCTGCAAGAAGTGGAAAGATCCGACTCCACCCTCCTTCAGTGAATGGCAGACCTCCGTTTTGTCTACATCACGTATGGACCTTGTTAGAGCTGGCAATCAGAATAAGAGAGCTTTCTGGCATTTGTTATCATGGGTTCACTGATTTCCGGGGTTTTTTTTTTTTTTTTTCTTTTTTTCCCCGGGTCCCATGATTATCCTATTATGGTGCTCCCATTGCCGTTTACACCATGTGATTTGTCTCTACCTGGTCCTAGCCCGGGCTCACCTTGGTGGTTTATAAAATGGGAATCGCTTGCCTCTTCGCCTTCTAAGATTGACACTGCAATGGCTGAGGGATATTGTGTACCTTCCATCTCGTTTTCCTTATCCCTGCCAGTTCTTATGAACTGAGACAGTCATGTGCAAGCTAATCTGGCTTGGCATTGGAACCATGGTAGCAATGAGGACAAAAAAAAAAAAAAAAAAAAAAAAAAAAAAAAACTAAAACTGCTATACTCGAGCTCCTTTATTTGCATCAGTTGGAAGATTCCTGGAGGAGGTTAATCCCCAATGTCCCAGGTTACACTTTTTTTTCTTCTCCTCATAAACACTATTCTAGAATCGATATGATTTTTGCTAAATATTCCATCCTGGAAAACGCACTGGTGGTTGTATGTCCTAAAATCACTTCCAATCATAACCCGGTTATGTTAATAGCGCAGTTACAGTCAAACATACAAGTACCAATTAGGGATTTTACTTTTCCCAGACATCTCCTTAGCAATTCGGAATACGTGGAGGTGATGCGTAAGGCACTTGGGGAATATATCGACTCCAATTTGGGCTCGGCATCAATTGTAACTGTTTGGGACTGTTTAAAGGCTTATATCAGAGGAGTCACCTTACAATATATTATAAAGCAAAATAGGCTGGGCGTTCGTCAGTGGAACCTGGAGCAAAAACTCTGCCTGGATCTGGAGCGTCAGCACGCTATGGCTATTGCCACAAAGAGCGCGGACGAACATTCGAGATACCAACAGGTTGTAGAATTACGGGGTAAGCTTAAAAGACGGCTAAATGATAAAGTCACTAATAATTATCGCAAGCTCCGGACTAAACAATACGAGTACAGCGAAAGAGTTGGCCGGTTACTGGCTAATCAAATAGCGGATCAAACGGCTAAAACTCATGTAAAAACGATTAAAGGGGTGGACGGCTTGATATATACTAGGTCTGCTGATATAGTCAAACAATTTGGGCTGTTTTACTCTAATCTATACAGTAGCCCAGGTAGTCCGGACGAGCAGATCATTTTGGATTATTTGCAGGAATGTCAGATGTCAATCTTGAGTCCGATGTCATCCGAGTCATTGGATGAAGACATTGATGCAAGCGAAGTAGAGGAAGCTATAAATACCTTGCCAGTTGGCAAAGCAGTCGGCGAGGAGAAGATCCCATTGGAATTTTTTAAAAATCTTTAAAGATATACTGATTACTATCTTCCTTAAGGTATGTAACTCTATTATACAGAGAGAAGAGGTTCCTCCTTCTTGGAACGCGTCAAACATTGTCATTTTTCCCAAAAAGGGGAAGACCATTGACGATATGAGTTCATACCGATCAATAGCGTTGATTAATGCTGACGCTAAGCTTTTTTCCAAAATTCTTGCGGTTCGTCTGGCTCCGGTAATCCGTACAGTAGTCTCAGAGCAGCAACATGGCTTTGTCCCCGGAAGAGACACCGCCGCCCACAATTACACGGCAATTGCCGCATTCGATATCTCTGGTCAGATAGGTCAACAGATGGGGATGCTGATGTTAGACGCCGAGAAGGCCTTTGACTGGGTGACCGGGTAACATGGGAAGCACTATGGATATCTATGTCTCAAATGGGCATCGGTCAAAGGCTTAACTCAGTGGTACAGAAACTATATATTCATCCAACAGCTGCAATCAAACTCAATGGGCTTTCCTCTTTTTCTTTTTCAGTTCAAAGGGGGACCCGGCAGGGTTGTCCTTTATCTCCTTTATTGTTTGCTATTTATATTGAGCCCTTTATTCAACATCTAATGATCAATGGAAATATTGATCCAGTTATTTTAAACGGGACAAATTTAAAATTAACCGCATACGTGGATGACATTGCGATGTTCCAGGCTAACACTGTCAAAGCCATGGCCGCAATCACCTATGAAGCACAGCGATTCGGTTCCTTTTCTGGCTATAAGTTAAATGTGCATAAAACACAGACAATATTAAATTTTCAATTAGATGCTCCCCCAGTAATTCTAGGAGTTACAAGTACGGCTACTTATCTGGGGTATGTCTTGGCAGCCAAGTTAATGAAATCATCCCACTAAACTACGATCTACTGCTGAAGAAAGCGGTGGTAAAGCTGCGAAGCTTGCACCGGCTACCTCTCAGTATTTAAGGGAGATGCAACGTGGTTAAAATAAATATTTTACCAAAGTTTCTTTATTTTTTCGTACAATTCCATTAAAAGTACCATCTTCTTTTTTCAAACGTCTAGATAGTGTCCTGGGCAGCTTTATCTGGGGATACCGACGGGCTAGAAGAGCTATTCGATATCTAAAACTATCATATATACAGGGCGGATTCAACCTCCCTGATTTTAAGTTATACTTCTGGGCAGCATTTATCGTGCGGATACAGAGTCTACTTAGAGGAAATGATACAAATCCCAGTTGTTTTTTATATCAGCTGGCTTGTGGACGAATACTGGGTTTCTACTATATTGAACATCTGTCCCCAATTATTTTAAGTGGGTTCGCTTCAAGGTAGTCAGAGATATCACCAACATATGGCGTGAAATCTGCAAGACTTATGCAATATCCGATTTACACTATTAGACGGTACTATGGGGTAATCCTTTCTTTCCTAATACATTTCATGACCAGATTTGGAAAGAATGGAAACTCAAAGGCATAACACGGGTGGGTCAGCTATATGATGCTCAGAGTTTTTAAACTTTTTCATCTTTAAAAGAAGAATTTGATCTTTCACAAACCTACTTTTTTTGAATATCTACAAGTTAGGGACTATTTTATTCGTGGTAGGAGATTATTAGAGTTGTCTAATCCATCCGAGATCCTGTCCACACTTGTTGGTATTAGAAGGCGAGGAGCCATAGGCAAAATATATAAAAAATTAATTGGGGCGGTGAATGATGATGGTTTACAAATTGCAGCAAAGCTAAGTCGGATTTTCTGCTCTGATATTTCAAAGCAGGAAATTCAAGAATCTCTTCAAACTATTGATTTAGCCGTAACATCTGTCAATCTAAAAGTACAACAGCATAGAATTATTTGTACGCTCTTTTTTACTGCTGAGCGAATTTCCAAATGGGCTAACAACTTAACTACTGCTAAAACAAATGTCAGGAATATGCTGCCGATTTACACCACATATTCTTCACATGCCCTAGGCTGAAGCACTTCTGGTCTTATATCACTCTGACTTTAGCAACCTGGGTTGGCTACGATAGTCCGGTTTTGGGGAAAGAGCTGCTGTTGGGGCTATTTTCAGAGTCTGGGTGTCTTACGAAACCTTTAGCCTCTATCATCGCTTCTTGTGCTCGTCTGTGTATTGCGCGCTCTTGGATTCACTCCACCCCTCCTAGCATTAATGAATTCTGGTCTCTATTAAGGGAGATCTTCGAAATGAAAACTGCATTAGCTAAATCTAGAGGCCCTCGATCCCTGCTAAAACTCCGCAGGGTTTGGTTCTGTCTTCAATGGGATTAAGGATTGAATGTGTCCCTTTTTTTTTTCTCGATTGACCGGCTTGCTTTGATCTTCAGATGTTATCGTATGTAAGTAGCTATAGCTATATGTGTCACTTCTTTTTTCTTCTACAATGCTCCTTTGTGCTCTGCAAATGCTTTCCAATTTTTTATTATTGGAAAATGCTGATGTAATTGTTTTTTTCTTCTTTTTGTGGAAAAAAATTAAATAAAAATAAAAATACTACAGCACCAAGCAACTAAGCCCCAAATAATTTACTCCCATCTGCGTCCAATTCAACAGCAGCCCAAGCAGTAAAGACTCCCACCCCTCCAGGCAGTAGCAGTAGCCCAAATGCAAACACCGATCTAGGAGGACACACAGGGCCCCATTAGGATGGTGGACGGATCTCCCCCGCTGGGCCGGCTGGGGCGATCCGCCCGCCATCCACACATCAAAGACTCCCGCCATATTATGATGGCTGGGGGGTCGGCGGCAGACGGAAAGACCGTCCACCGCTTTTCCGACGGTCAACTCGTCGACCAGGCGGAAAAAGAGCATAACATGGTGGCGGTGTCTGTTAGACATCGCCATCTATATTAGGATAGGTGCGGATATGAGCCTTTCTGCCATGGAAAGGCTTGTGTCTTTGCTGTTGGGGGCCAGTAGCAGGCCCCCAGGGTGTTGGGGGGTACCCTCCAGCATTTGCAAGCACAAGGTGGCAGTCACCGCGCGGTGCCTGTCACGTTGTGCAGCACCGCCCGCCACAATGTAAAAAAAGCGGGATGCGCCCGCCAGTGTTGCGGGCGCATCCTGATGCCACTGGCGGGACCACCGCATCTTCGGCAGGCAGTCCCTGGCTCCCTCGTGATGGCGGACGGACTTTGTCCGCCCACCATCGTAATGGGCCTCACAATTAGCTAATAGAAATGAGAATTTTGAAATTGTGGCTCATGAGCAAAGAAGTTAGTGACACTAGACTAAGGGCAACATAAATATCGGAGCAGATGGTGATCATTAGACAGAAGAAAGGGGAGACAAATTGATGGAATGGAATGCACACTAACTACACCCAATTTTTGTCTTGTATCAGAACATAGGTCCAAATACATTATTCTAGGCCCTTAGGAGCACAAGACTAGAAAATACGGTGTATTACACAACATGCATGACACATAACGCACCTCCGTTGGGTCTGTGGGGGCCTGTGTTTGACTTCATGGTCACAGGTTCAAATGCTACAAGGTCTGTTCAGCCTTTCATCATTCTGAGGTGAATAAAATGAGTACCATTGAGTTGGGGAACAATAAAGATATACTATTTAGTGCCAAAATACCCTTCTGAGTGAACGTGCGCTTCACAAAAAACACGTTATGTTGAAATAAGCTCTATTTAGCATAACGAACAATGGAAAACAACACGTGGTTTTTTTTTAGATTTAGATTACGAGGTGTTGAAGGGTTAATTGATTTTTTTCTTCTTGGGCTGCCGTTATATTAACGCTCCTGGCTGGCCACAGAGTCTGGGCACCGTGCCTAGGCCAGAAAGACATAATTTCCTGGTTACAAACGGAACAGGAAAGTTAAAAAAAAAATTATATATATATATATATATATATATATATATATATATATATATATATATATATATATATATATATATATATATATATATAAAAACAGAAAGCGGAATTAGCACCCATCATTTGAAAGAGTCTCATTGTGGTTAATTAGAATATAAAACATCCATGGTGACCAGTAGAAGATGCAGGTCCACAATTTTGCTTGTAGTCAGAAATAAATGTTCTTTATTCAAATGTATTCAAATTCTTAAAATCCAAAGACCATAAAAGTGAATCTTTTAGCCAACGCGTTTCGTCTCTATCGAGACTTCTTCAGGGCTCAAGATTAAATATATATGGATTCAGTTATATTCCACTTAAAGAAAGAAAGAGTTTCAGCGGTACAGGTGAGTATTGTTGCACAATAATTATCTGAGATAAATTATCATCAAGTAATAACAGAATGGGCAAGGTGGCCAGCAACGATCTAAGACGTCTTCCAAAGCGGTCGGACGTCTTAGAACATTTATTTCTGACTACAAGCAAAATTGTGGACCTGCTTCATCTACTGGTCACCATGGATGTTCTATGTTCTAATTAATCACAATGAGACTCTTTCAAATGATGGGTGCTAATTCCGCTTTCTGTTTTTGACTTTATTTGGGTTTACCCAATAGGAAGTGGAGAAGGGTGCACTTCCTGGTTTTTTCAGCACCATCACAATATTATTATACCACTATTAGTAATAGGTGCAGTTTCGCTGCCTCAACCCTTTGTGTGTTTTGTTAATTGATATATAGAGATATATGTATATATATATTTCTCCTCCGTGCTTGAGTAACTGCCGCCGCTTCACCAGATCAGAGGGTGTGTCGTCGAACGCGGACTACCCTAGGAAAGTCCGCATAACATCGCAAATTCCTTGAAAAAACCAGGGATGACGACGCCGTGTGCTGGCTCAATTTCTTTTATTGTCAATCAGCCGGTTGAACGCGTTTCGCCTGACCTGCAGGCTTGATCACCAACAATCATTGCAGAATGATTCAACCATTTTAAATGTTTGTGCTTGTGAAATGTCACATGATGTGACTACAAACTCAGTGTATTGGAAGAAAGACTTGTAGTTTCTATATATGCATAACGGCTACACTCTAAAGGATTAATCAACGATTCTACAAAATTAAAGAATTCTGTCACATGATAATGGAAAATGTAGCGCTAATGAGATGTATTGCAATTCAGAACAAAATTACAATTATTGCAGATTAATATCGTATTAAAGACCTCCCAAATTTTACAATTCCCACAGTCTTATTTCCTTAAAAATACAGGTAGAAACGACTACCTAGGTTATCGTAACTACCAATCTCATTGATAGAGAATCTCGTTCGATTGAGCAAAACTAAACGTGCAATCGAATTAACACTCAGCCAACTTCGACCGAGAAAATATTATTAAACCCCAGTGGGTACTGTTGGCAAGCGGAGGTTCATGTTTGTTATACTCAATACATCTAATATTCAATAACCTTACGCCATAGTGGGCATTGTTGTGTACTTAGGACAAGTCTTATATCTCCAACAGAACATGAAAAAAGAAAAAAGAAAAAATAAGGATAATTAAATAGCCAAAAATGGTTAAAAACAGTTTGAGGAGAATGCCTACTAGTACTAGATTCCATTACACTCAGATGTACTAGTGCTTACAAATGTGTAATCAAATCTTCTTCCATGTTCAGCCCTGTTGGGGTACGTGTGTTGAGTGCAAGAATATAACAGGACTCAAGTTTTCTCAGTTTTTTCTCTCGATTCCCCCTCTGGCATTTGGCGGTATGCAATCGATTACAAAGTACGATAAACCTTGCTCATCTTTCTCATGATGTGACTCAAAATGTCGTGCCACTGGATACGTTTTATCACCATTCCGTATTGCCCTTAGGTGTTGCAGCACCCTTTTATGGACCGGATGGATTGTGCTGCCAACGTACCTCATGCCACAAGGGCATTGCAGAACATAGACAGCATGATCTGTTTTACAGGAATAGTAACCTTTGATCTGTTTTATTCTTTTTGAAAGACCCAATGAATAGGTAGCAGTGTTTTTACCATAGCTACAGGCCTTGCACTTGGTGCACTTCACAAAGCCTTCTTTTCTTTTCAACCAAGAACTAACCTGGCTACTCTGTCGTTTTTTAGTTATCATATTGGTGACTAACATCGGTTTAAAGGAACGTGCTTTCCTGAATGTAATCAACGTTTTTTTCTGAACAAGTTTACCTAGACGCGGGTCATTGCGGATTGAATGCCAATGTTTAGAGAGTATGCTCCTCACTTGCCCATGACGCTTGTTAAAGGAGGTGATCATTCTTATTTGATTGTTTAATTTTGCTCAATCAAACGAGATTCTCTATCAATGAGATTGGTAGTTACGATAACCTAGGTGGTCGTTTCTACCTGTATATTTAAGGAAATGAGACTGTGGGAATTGTAAAATTTGGGAGGTCTTTAATACGATATTAATCTGCAATAATTGTAATTTTGTTCTGAATTGCAATACATCTCATTAGCGCTACATTTTCCATTATCATGTGACAGAATTCTTTAATTTTGTAGAATCGTTGATTAATCCTTTAGAGTGTAGCCGTTATGTATATATAGAAACTACAAGTCTTTCTTCCAATACACTGAGTTTGTAGTCACATAATGTGACATTTCACGAGCACAAACATTTAAAATGGTTGAATCATTCTGTAATGATTGTTGGTGATCAAGCCTGCAGGTCAGGCAAAACACGTTCAACCAGCTGACTGACAATAAAAGAAATTGCGCCAGCACACGGCGTCGTCATCCCTGGTTTTTTCAAGGCATTTGCAATGTATATATATATATATACAACCTTTCCACTTCCTCAGATACGCCGGGACACTTAAAGCGTCGGTGCATCACAGGGTCCGAGGTTACCCAATAATTCACACCATTTTCACCATGCACAGCTGAATGCATGCACTCCATCCAGAATATATGTGTATATATAGATATATATATAAATTCACTGAAAAAACCATAGGTTTCACACATGTTATAGTTAGATACCAATACCAGTTAGAACAACCTATTCAGTAATTCCAAAATCTACATACGCATCCACTCATTCATCAACACTTCTATATAGTCACTCATATGTACTCATACACCTATACATCCTGTTACACACCTACACTCATACATAGAGTTACTCACACACATACTCACACATGCAAATAAACATCCATTTACTTGCATATACAGCTATACACACACCACTACGCTTACTTCTACAGAAACATACACATACTTACTCTCTTAAACAATCACTTATAGAAACACATACTTATTTATACAGGAACTCTTCCAATCTCTCACTCTCATATATCCTCACTTATATACATCAATACTCACATATACTAGTTTAAAACATATGGACTTACTCATAAAGACACTATTGAGACAGTCATTCACTCTCTTACTCACCCATACACACACTCATCCACCCATACTGTCCTGCTCACATACTGTCTTCAAAACACATACAAACAGTG
This sequence comes from Triturus cristatus, assembly GCF_964204655.1. NCBI lineage: Eukaryota > Metazoa > Chordata > Amphibia > Caudata > Salamandridae > Triturus > Triturus cristatus. The sequence continues at coordinate 454,426,289 of NC_140595.1, read as the reverse complement.
AGTCACTCATTCATGCATCTATACGCTAAGTAACATCCCCCACTGAACCATATAGACACTCATACTGATACTCTAAAAACGAACTAATAACCCATATACACACTCATGTAGCTACTCACCAACCCATGCAGCCACTTATACACAAAGTGAGACACTGATACAGATATTTAAATATTTAAACATTACTCACTAATACTTGTATTCACTAAGATGCTGTTAATAAGTCAGTTATACAATTAATTTGACAAAAAAAACATCCATTTAGACACTTATTTACCCATTTATTCTTCCATTAACCTTTAGATATACATATATAAAAAATATTTATTTTTCAGAAAGACACATATTCACTGGATGATGTCATCAAAGATGTCATCAGTGATGTCATTTGAGATGTCATCAGTGATGTCATGAGTGATGTCACTGACCATGTCATGAGTGATGTAATATGTGACGTCATCAGTAGTGCATTGCGGGCGCGCGAGTTATAGTTAGCTGAACTAACTATAACAGAGGAATTTCAATGGTTTTGTACGAGTGAAATGTCCAGCTAACTATAACATGTGTGAAACCTAAGGTTTTTTCAGTGAATTTGCAAGGTTTTTTAAATGCTAATTCCTAACTATAACATGTGTGAAACCTATGGTTTTTACAGTGAATTTGCAAGGTTTTTTAAATGCTAATTCCTAACTATAACATGTGTGAAACCTATGGTTTTTACAGTGAATTTGCAAGGTTTTTTAAATGCTAATTCCTAACTATAACGTGTGTCAAACCTATGGTTTTTTAAGTGAATTTGCAAGGTTTTTTAAATGCTAATTTCTAACTATAACGTGTGTGAAACCTATGTTTTTTTTTGTGAATTTGAAAGGTTTTTTAAATGCTAATTTATGTATGTATTATTATATTTTTTAGATATCTATTTTACAATAAACTACCTATGTATATAGTTATAGATTGACTGTATCCTGTAATATGGAATGGCTCAGCTCTTTTTTTTTGAATTTGGATAAAGTTGAACCGCATAGTTAATATTTTCTATAAACTTATAAACAGTTTAAAATGTTTTTGTTTTTTTAAGGGTTTTTCACGGTGCGCGCACCGGCAATTTTTTAAATTAAACGAAATGTTTTTTTTTATTTACGAGGTCCTTTACGGACCCCCTGAGAAGGCCAAGGGGGTCAGGGACTCTCTACCCTGCCCCCTTTTCACGTTCTCCACTTGTGTTTTTAGCTCTCGTCTGCCTCTAAAAATCAAAATGGCGGCTGGGGGGTGCGCGCACCGTGCGCGCACCCCGCGATTTTTTGAAAAAAAATAAAATGTTTTTTTCACCCTTCGGGGTCCTTCAGGGACCCCCTGACAAAGGCTAGGGGGTCAGGAACTCTCTACCCTGCCCCCTTTTCACGTTCTCCACCTTTCTTTTTCACTGTCACACACAAAATGGCGTCCGACACTTCCTGATTTCGACCGATTGGAATGTTGACTGACATCTAACCACCAATCAGAATTATGCTCGCGGACATTTGGTGCGCGCCCCGTGCGAGCACCGTCCGCGCACGGTGCACGCATATAGATATTTATGTACTTTTAACTGCAATTTTCTCAGGAACTACTGAACAGATTGACACCATATATGCAAAAGGCACATGCCTGACCTGAGGACTACCTCTTTGCCAAATTTCAAGTAATTCTGTTCAGCCGTTCGGGCTGTACCTTCGACTAAAGGTCCTATGGGAAAATGCATGGGGAAAAACGCGTTTTGGGACCCCCCTTTTTTCTCAGCCCCTGCTTGACGAATCACTCCGAGACTTTCAGGGTAGGAGCTGAGCGGAGCGCCCCATTAGTTTTGAAAATTTCACGAAGATAAGTCAACCGGCGCCAAAGTTATTCAAAATAGAATTTTCAGATTTCCTATGGGAACTCGGTCCTAATTATAACTATCTACTGGCGACCGCCAGTAGATAATATATATATATATATACAGTTAGCAGAACACAAATAGCTGTGTGAATGAATTAACAGTTTTGAAAAATATAGTTTGAGTGTATACGTTTTCTGTCCCGTACAACAGATTATGCCAAGAAATATTATTGTTGTTTCAGGGAATAGTTTTAAAGAATGAATTGGGGAATTGGGAGAGACTGATTGTCTTCCCCACCGTGGCAGACATGCCTATATTGAACAAAGCTAGAAAAGGAGAACAAGAGAAATAAAATGTCTTGGACCACACAATTTGGTTAAGGGGGAAGATGAGATTAAATACAGGGTTTCATGATTCACGTTATGCAGTTTAGTCACTGGGTATGTATATATATATATCTATATATATATTCACTGAAAAAACCACAGGTTTCAGGGAGATGAGATGTCATCAGTGATGTCATCAGTGATGTCACTGACCATGTCATGGGTGATGTAATATGTGACGCAATAAGCAGTGCATTGCAGGGGCATGAGTTATAGTTAGCTGAACTAACTATAACGGCTACATTTCTCTGGTTTTATATGAGTGAAAATGTCCAACTAACTATAATGTATCTGAAACCTATGGTTTTTTCAGTGAATTTCTAAGGTTTTTTAAATGCTAATTTCTAACTATAACGTCCCTAAAACCTATGATTTTTTTCAGTGAATTTCAAAGGTTTTTTAAATGCTAATTTCTAACTATAACGTCCCTAAACCTATGCTTTTTTTCAGTGAATTTCAAAGGTTTTTTAAATGCTAATTTCTAACTATAACATCCCCGAAACCTGTGTTTTTTTGGTGAATATATATATATATATATATATATATATATATATATATATATATATACTCACTAACAAAAATACAAATGTGAAAGTAACATTACAGTTAGGTGAAATGTTCAGTAACAACATAATGTTTTAAACTCTGAAAAACACTGAAACTCATGGGGTTATTAGAAGTGCATGGTTAAGGCAGCCCCAGGGCCGTTTCTTTAAATTTAAGTGGAGGGGGTAATGTGCCCTCCCTTCCCGAGCCTTGTTAGGCCCTGTGGACACCCATTATTGCCCGGGTCCTCATTATTTAACTGTGGATGCCCTGGTGCCCACCCAGGGCACCCACTATATACTTGTTGGGGGGCGCTGAGGTAGCTTAAGGCCCCCACATCCCCAGCTGGCTCCCTGCATGCAGCGGGAGCCAACATTGCTCCCGTCCGGAGGGAGCAGTTACTAATGCTGCTACCTACAGTCTCTAACAATATTTTGATCTCTTTCCCTGCCTGCATCAGTGCAGGCAGGAAAACAGATCAAATGTCTGCTCCCAGCTGGCAGGAGCATTTTCAAAGCTCCCACTGGCTGGTAGCAGACTTTGTGTTTGCTCCTACATTTTGGGAGTTTTAAAAAATGTTTGCTCTAAGCAGCAGCAAATACAAGTTTCCCTGCCCACGATGGTGTGGACAAGGGAACCTCTATGTACCAGAGGATGGGCTCTCCGAGACATAGCTAGTGAGCTGACCACGGGGGATGGGATCCCGAGGCCATTTCAGTCTCAGGGCACGCTTGGCCCCCCTTCTTTTTCCAAATGTTTAGCGGCCACGGGGATGGGGTCCCAGGGCACTTTAGAGTCTTAGTTAGGGGGGCCATGTCACCCCTGTCTCTGGACAGAGTGCCCAGGGGCAAAAGTTGCCCCTGGGGAGGGGGGTCACTTGTCCCCTCCCACTCAAAAAGACATTAGACCCCGGGGGAGGAAGTCTCTGGGCTGAAAATGGCCCGGGAGACATGCTGCATGCCATCCTCCCCTTAATAAGATGTCGCCCTGGGGCATGTGGACCCCGGGGCTGAAATCGGCCTATGGATGGGGCCACGCATACCTTTCTCCCCAAAAATAAATGCCTCATAGCCCCCGTGCCGTGGCACACCTTCTTTTTTTAAGAATGCAAGCCTGGTGGGTGAAATCCCTTGCCAGGAGACATAGGACTGAACACCATATATTTTGTTACATAAAAGGAACCCACCCTGGTCTCCAATTTCCCTTTCAGTCCTCCTGGGTGCATTTTGCGGCTACTCTGGCAGCCCTTTTCCAATAGGATAGACCAAGTTTTATATACAAATGTATCCTTTCACCTTAAAGCATAGTCCCTTCCCTATCATCCAGCCTGAGGCAACTTCAAAGTGAAAGAACTTGGGCCATCTCAGTGTACCGGTAGTCAGGAATATACAACATTGTAGCAGACCTCTGGTGTTTCAGTAATCGGTCCTGGTATTATATTTTTTTTACAAATCTGGAGACTGATAAACATACAAATTCTTCACTGTCACCAGCCAAGTTATACCCTTCCTCATTTGAAAAGACGTCAAAAACATTAAAAAACATAAAATATGCTATAGCAAACCTCTCTTCAGTCTCAGAACGGAAGTAAACTCCATATGAATAGTGGCTTGCTAGGCCACTTTAATGGGGTTACTGGACTTCTGGAGCTGCTGGATAATATTCATAACAAGGATTGCCTGTGGTCTGTGAACCCCCAGTGACTAGATGTGACTGCGAGCTTAGTGAATGCTTTTAGCCTGCTGTTTAAGCTTTGGCTTTTAGGATGAATGAAAGGGGAGGGGTCAAGGCTACACTTCAATGAACATATACAGATAACCCTAGATTGATGCAAAAAAGATGCTGGGTCCTCAAAAGGCAATACATTTTTGTAAAAGGAATAAGATTTTATTTACGATTAAAAGTTAAAGAGTTTAGTAAAAAAATATTTCTCTTAGCAGAAGGTACATTCATTGCAATGAAGCCTAGACAGTCTAGCTCTTCCAGGTATGTAGTAAAAGCCAACATGCGTTAACAATATCTGCAGGTGTCTACACAGGCAAACTGGCACAGCTGTACAGCTGCAGTGTCTGATCTACAAGGTAACAGACTTGGAGAGAAAGTTCTGGGGAAAGTTTCTGGGAACTGCATGGCTTCTTGTTGATAGTAGATACAGCTGCAAGACTCTCCATAGAGCATCCAAGTTTCCTTGGTGATGGCCGCAGGGAGCTAAGTGTTGCAGGGTTGTGGCTGATGGAGTGCTATAGACTTTTAGACACTTGTTGAGCCACTGTCCTCAGCTGTAGGATGAATGACAGGTTGATGGAACACAAGAGAAGATGCTTAAAGGTGTCAAGCTGATGATCCAATCTTCATATTTTGGTGGGTCCTCCTAATGGAGACACACAATGGTGGAGTGAAGTCTACTAAACCATGGTTAGCAGACCTAGCAATCGACGATCTTGGTGGCAGCAGGAGCAGATTTCAAGTCGCACTGCAAACTGCGCCAGTTGTGTCCATAATGCGCTTGAGTGCTTCCCTCACATATTTAGCATCAGGCACAAGGGGTGTTCTCTTCATTCTCCATCAGTGGGTGATCATGGGAGCACTGCTCTCAAAGATGTCATCCTTATCGTCAGGCTGGGCAATGCTTCAAAATAAGGGAGCAGCCTGAAAAATTAAATACCCCCTACAAATGGCACTGTTCAAGAAAATGAGCCCAGTTGTTATTCGGGGGATTGCTACTCCAAGGGAAATTACATTTCTGTCCTTCTTTCAGTTTTTTCTTTCTTTCCTTCCTTCCCTCATGCCTTATTTCCTTTATCCATCTTTCTTTCCCTCCTTTGTTCTCTCCTTCATTATATCTGTTCATCCATCTATCCATCCATCCACCCATCAATCTGTCTACATCCATCAAAAGCTGTTCATTCTTCGTTGCTTCTCTTGATTGATCCATTTACGTATCCGTCTCTCCTGCCTTCTTTTTTAAATCTAGCCATCTATCCTTCAATTTGTCGTTCCATCATCCATCCATCCATCTTTCCCTCAAGCCATCCTTCTCTCAGCCCTCCCTTTCCCCCCTCTTTTCAGGCTCTTGCTCCATTTGTTGCCCCACCTCCCATTGTACTCTGCTATGTATGAGTTTCTCTTCGAAGGCCATCAGTATCATGTTAACGTCAAAAAGGATGCAGACAAAAATATAAACGTTTTATATTAATCCTAAATGCTCAGTGCCACCACTGCCCACCTCCTCTTGCTGCAAAAAATTGGGGGTTCATGATGCCCCTAGAATCAAGTCTCCAGTCTTGGCAACACTTCATATTTCAAACAGCAGTCCTCAGAACAGCACATGGGCATCTGGAAATGGAATCTTTCTAATAAAAAGCAGGTTCTCACCCCTCAGAAACTTCTGATCATAGCTTGCTGGAGGAAAACTTGTGTTCCTTCCCCGGGGTCAATCCTTCCTCTGGCTGGGCACAGAGCTTCTGTTGGTAGACAAAGGTGAACACAGTCTGTAGCCCATGGGGCCAGTTTATAATCTCATACTGGGGAAGTTGGAGGCGTGGCACAATTTGTGGAGGGTGTAATAGGATAAATGATCACCTTGCTCAGAGTAGAGCTCATCGCTTTGTAAACCAAGTGGTGGCAGGGATCCCATGATATCACCTTGGATAAGGGATTCCACTCAGACAGCTCTTCAGCAAACTAGGGGGGTCATTATGATTCCGCCCGACACAGACTCGGTCATGGGACCGACCGACACCTGGTTGACGGTCCCAACTGCCCCATGATGTGACCGAACACTGTTCAGTCGCTTGCCTATATTTCACTATGGGAGCATGCATTACAGCTGTAAATCAGCCGTAATGCATGCTCCCATAGTGAAATGGGAGGTGCGATTTATCAGGCTGGCATGAGAACCATGTCGTAAATCGTCATTGTAACCTCAAGGGTGGAAAGGCCCGCCCTTGAGATTACTACCTGGCTTCCGACTGGCGGACGGCTCTCTGAGCCCGACCGAAACCAGCCGGAATGACCAGTCGGTTTCCTTTCTAACTGCCTCCATTGTAATGAGGCAGTCAGAAAGGAATCAGAGCAGCCCATTACGATGCGGCCGTAAAGGCTCCGACCGTAGGCCATAGCCTTTAGGAACCTGACGCAACTAGGGATTTTTGTCAGAGTGAAGGTAGCCAAACAAACGGGAGAGATGATAGAGGGTCAGGATTTTGTTTTATTTTCACAAAAACAGAAAGAAAACCAAGGTAAACGTCTTTGGACTTCCAGGGCAGATTTCCTGGTTGGGATGGTCCCGTCTTCACCAGGGCTTCTACTGGACTTGGGGTTGGGCACCCGGTGCTCCACTTCCCAGGAGTTGGTTATACCGGCGTAGGTGGGAAGGAACAAAAACAAAACAACATCGGAATGAGTCACGGGGAAAGTGGGCACTTCCTATCTCAAGGGACTAGGAGTGAGGGGAGAAGTTACCTCTAACCAGCACCAAGTGAGCCCTGATGTGACCTCCCTCCTCCCTCTACACAGCGCCCTTCCCCCTCCCGTGGCTTGTGAACCCCTGTAGTTTCGCCTTGGTGAGCCACCCTCCTCCAGGCTGGGCGAGACGCGGTCCCGTTGGCCTCCCGGCTTGACGTCTTCGTCTGCCGCAGCAGCCCTCGCCTCAGTCTCCCCTTCTGTAACCGCTCTGCTCGTTCCAGACGATATTCCGTCTCTGCCTGCTCCTGCCGTCTACGCCACGAACTCTCCTCCTGCTCTGGGGAAATCAGCTTCCGTTCCGTGAGAGAAGTTCAGCCCTCTTGTTTTGGCCATCTGCTCCTCTTATAGGCCGATTTGCAATGACGTCATGGGCCACACCCCCTGGGATTCTGCTTGAGGGTTGTACTTAAAGGGCTCCAGCCCTTCCTGTATAAAGGGTGAGATGACGTTTATGAGAGGCTTGCCGGTATCGAAGGGCAACAAAGTCCGCAGTTCGTTATCGGACTTGTGACAGAGCCGCATCGTAATCAGTCCCATACATGGTGTTTGTTACTGAGCTTTACACTTCTGTGGAAGGTGACCTCCTGGAATGGGCACTTGGCACATCTTTGATTATGTTTTACTAGCGCCATGTCCTGTGCCTTAGTCTTTGTCAGCAGGTAACATCCTTGAAGACCTTATATTGATCTGTCGAGAATTATGTGGCAAAGTGAGGTGAGCATCAAAGATCCTTGCCTGTTCCACGGAAACTGTGTGGTCTGGCACAAGACATATGGCAAGGCAGCAATGGACAAAAGGTCTTGGTGACACTCATCCTAGGGTATGAAAATCCCTCCACACCAAAGCAAATGACATACTCAGATCTCACGTGACCGGAAACCCCAAACTCTTATCCGTACTTCTCAACCAACAAAGGTCTTATTTCTAATGACATTATCTTCTACACTAAAAGAAGAGCACAATGGAGGAAAGCCTTTCTCTCCCTATTCACGATTGCCTCCACAAGGAAAACAGCTCACTGGCTCACGCTATCTATCATCCCCTCCCCAATCTATAAAGCCGCAGCAACAATCACTATCTATCATAATGGGATCATCCTCATGCACTCATCGAACCGTAACCTAAACCTTCTAGATAACCTCTCTCCTCTCATCAAGGAAAAAGTTATAAGACCCCAGCCCACCTCCCCAGCAAGATAAGTGCCACAATTGAGCAAAATTACCTACAAATTACCCTGTTTTCACCGAGACAAATTCAAAGTTCTGACCGTCACCCAACGCCCCATGTGCTTGTCAGTGAACAATTATTAAATGTATCAGTACCAACAACTAGATCTAAAACTGACACTGGAAGCTCTTCTGAAATTGTGAAAGCTGAAATGTTTGAGTATCTGTGTGAATTAACAAGCACTGGGAAGTTCCTTTCTACCTAGATATCTAGGTGGAAGGAGAAGGGCACCATCGATCCTGAGCTCCCACATATCCGTCCTGGAGCATAGATTTTTGTCCAGAAAAATGTCAGACGGTGATCCAAAATTTGAAGGACATTTTAAAGTCATAGACTCTTCACCAACAGCTATCCGTATTGCCAAGAGGAAAGGATTAACAGAACAGACTTCAGGGTCAACCTTGCACCCCGTCAACACTGAACGACTAACAAGAGGAGGGTATCTTGTTCCCATTGACTGTCCCCCAAGAAGAAGAAGATGATCGTTTGGTGGTCTATGGACTCAGCCGCCTTCCACACAGAAGTGTCCTATGCAAAGTTATGTATTTGTATTATAATATTTTACATTATTGTCGGAGTGCACTAGGACTGTTTAATTGGTTCGCTGTTATTTCTCATTGTATTGCGGCTTGTATTCCTCAAAATGTTGAAGTTGCCAATACCACTGTGCACCCCATGTCATCTCCCAATCTACCTGCTAGCACATGTACTGGAAATGGTCCCCGTAGTAATGCAAAAGGTTCCACATCCTCTGCCAGTACAATCAGCACCCCAAATACCTATGCACACCCTGTGTCCTCATCCCCTCCCCCTGTTGGAAGTAATAATGCAATAATGTAAATACTGCCCCAGCAGTTAGACAGCATGCTGCTCATGACTCCCTTCATGACAACATGTGGTACAGTGAGATGGCCACAATAGGGAGACAGGAAGATAATGAATTCTGTTATGTGGTTCATGCATTACCCATGTAGTAGGCGCAGATAGACTGATTTTCCTAAGGGAAATACTACCACACACTGTAGAATATCTCCTACACCTGTTCCTCTACAGAATACAAGGACAAGTTCAGATTATTGAGGCCAACCTCTCTGAAGTGTTGGTAAATAGAACAGTATGGGACCACAACCCAATGATGCATGAGGTTATCACTGACAATTCCAGAATAGAGGGGGAGGTAACTGGAGGCCGACTGGAGAGGAGCTTAGTAGGAGAGCTCCGCTTGCTTGAGATCACTTTCCCTGATATCCCTGTTAGCCCCATCAGAACTTTCACTGGACTTAGAGAGAAGAAGAAGGATCAACATGAGTAACAGGACCAGCTACATTAAAGACTAATTTCTCACCTCTTCAATGACGGAGCAGGGGCGAGATCCGGAACCAGTGAGCATCGCAGTCCTGCGGTGACAAGGATCTAGGGACCCGGAGGCATCTATAGTGGCGATTCTATGGCCAATCTCCATTCACGGTGAGCGCCCAACCACAGGACCATGCTGGATTGGGTGCCGGGCGGTCGACTAACTGTGAGAGATCTACAATGAAGAACTGACTGCCCCGCAGGCTGAGAAGCCACGACTCCAGTGCTCAGCCGATAGTCAGCATTGTCTCCCTGTGGGTTCATCACCGCGATCCCCCCTCCCTCTAGAATGTGACCAGGGGCGAGGTTGGCAGGGTGAAACAGGGTGGCGATCTCCCTGAACGCAGGGCAGCGATGATGACCTGATCGCCTCCCCACTGGCCATGTCAGCACGATAACCAAACGACCATGCGCTTACTGTGAGAGCACAACTGCAGGACAGCTGTGGCGGGCCCCAAATACAGGACTCAGGGGCACTGAGCGCTGGGCACTGTCTCTGGGCGGTCTCGCCCTGCAAGCTCCATTCCGGGCCCCCCCACCTCTCGGGTTGCATAAGCAGAGTTCTCACAACGGGCAAGGACACACACAAGGATCTTCAGGGAGGTGAGATGGTACAGGGCTGCCCGACTCGCAGACGTTCTCTGGACCGGCGCGTGCTCAAAACTGGCAAGGACAAGCACGCACACACATCTACAAGGAGGCAAGACGGTGCGGGTCCGTGGCGCGGATGTGCTCTAGACCAGCATGCTTGGATTTGGACATCACGTGGATTCTGCACCGCCTCCGCCCCTCTGGCTAATGAGCCGGAGCAACTGAAGGCAATTGCATGCTCAGGAAAGATAAGGCGAACAGCTGATCGCCCGGTGACACATCGGAACCCGGTTCTCAGGTAGGTCAATGCGCCCGATGCAAAGGCAGACAGGATTGCAGACATTGCACATTCCACCTTGCTCATTTCCAGGATGCGAGTGTACATGGTGCTCATGCAGGACCCCTATCTCATGCGGGCCCTCTACTTACTATGACTGAGGATCACAATATATGATTTTCAAGGCTTTCACTTTGTGCACGCAAGCCATACTGTATATTACATTCACCGGGACACATTAGGAGGAGCACACCGAGGTTTACATGACCTTGATGGAGCTGTAGAGTTTCCACAGACCAATTTGCTAATGCTGTGGAACCCATTTTGGGATCTAATTCACACAGGTTGGGTGAAGATCCCCAGCTACCTCTTCTCACTACCCAAAATGGCAGCAACAGTTATAAACAGAGAGAAAGGACCACCCACGCAGGGATCTAAGCAGAAAGAGACATAGGACCGCTCCATGTTACTCACTACACACAAAACAAAGAAAGGACCACTCACCACAGTTGCACAAACATAGAAACAGGACTACATCCCTTGAAAACCACTTAATGGAAAGCGAAAGAGGACTACATCGCAGGACCAGGTCCAGGGAGTAAACAGGGCGGCCATCTTGGACTGATGCATTACAAATGGATTGGCTCCCAAGAACTCAGACAACGCCCTAATTTCCTCATTCAACAATCACAAAGGTGAGAGTTCCACCTTTCAGACCTAGCACCATCTCATCCCTATAGTGCAAACTGCCTCATGTTCCCCCCGACCCCGCTCTACCCCCTCTAACAAGCTTGAACCCCACTAAGGAGCGCAATGGTCTGCACACATTATCTACCGCCCTAACCTTACAAAAAAAGCAGCTAAAGGATTTAAACACAACATTTTGAAATCTCACCCTGAAACCCCAAACTCTGATCCGTACTTCTCGACCAACAAAGGTCTTATTACTAATGACATTATCTTCTACACTAAAAGAAGAGCACAATGGAGGAAAGCCTTTCTCGCCCTATTCACGATCGCCTCCACAAGGAAAACAGCTCACTGACTCACGCTATCTATCATCCCCTTCCCAATCTATAAAGCCGCAGCAACAATCACTATCTATCATAATGGGATCATCCTCATGCAATCATCGAACTGTAACCTAAACCTTCTAGATAACCTCTCTCCTCTCATCAAGGAAAAAGTTATAAGACCCCAGCCCACCTCCACAGGCAATCGCAGTCACAGCTCACCTACCAACTCCCTGTCTGATTCCCCATTAGGTCACCTTCCCCCATTATCCCTTCCTACATATACACCCACCTCAGACCTAACAGCCACCCAGGGGGATAAAACACATCTCCCCAAGCCCTTCTCGTACCCCAACACTACCATTACTCCCACGGTTACACTCACAGCCCACACCCCTAACTCTTTTCACCCCTCCCTACTATCCCCCCTTTTACCTTCACTAATACTCTCACTGTCTCATACACACCTCACATCCATTCCACCTCACATTCTCATGAAGCCACACAACTCCCGAACTGCTACTCCTCCTCCAACAACACTAATGATCACAATGTTCCAAACACATCCGTAACCCCCACCTTCCCTCATCCTACCACTACCTTCCCTCAGCCTGCCATTACTCCCACGGTTCCACTCACACCCCACACCCATATCTCTTCTCATCCCGCCTTACCAACCCCCCCTTCTCCCTCACTTACACTCCCACTGTCTCACTCAAACCCACATCCATTCCGCCTCACATCCCCATGGCACCAATCATCTCCCCAACTCCAACTCCACCCCCAACAACACTGATAATCACACTGTTCCAAACACATCCGTAACCCCCATCTCCCCTCATCCTGCCATTGACCTATCACCGCTCACCTCACAACTACTCCCACAGGCACACACAGAACTCACACCCAGACCCCCTACCTTTACACTCCTGATCATGTTTCCCCCCCAAACTTCATACATGGCTCAAGTATACCTCCCTCACCCACAGTCCAAAAATTAAATATAATACCTCTCACCCCAGACTAGACGAGATATTACTATCACTACAACAAGTCAAAGCTGACATCCAAACTCTACATGATCTGATTCTTCAACAACCCAAGTTTGTGCGCCCTGAACTAGAACCCAGAACATACCGGCACATCAAAAATTTGAAACTCACCCAACAACTAAACGCAAATTCCCAGAATCATGGTGTCCTAAGATAGAGAACAATGCTCTACCCCAACGCCTCATCCCGTCAGGTCAGGATGAAAAACTCTCTTTCAGCTATATAATCTCCCTACACCGTTCTTATGAGCTACAGTGCCTCCCACTTAATTTGGAACACCCAGATAATTTACATAATCATTCCCTAATCCAATCCATCCCTACCAATCCCCTAAGAGCAACAAGACACAACTCTAGAGGCCTAGTTGTAAACAACCTCACACGAGGTAAACGTAACAGCTTTGCATCCCTCCACCCACTTCACAGACCCTCTTCCCGCTAACTGCTTAAAAGACTTCATTCCATTGTTACTGCCTCTATGGACCAAGATCATAAATACCTCCCTTCTTCAAGGTACCATCCCAGACATTCTTAAAACAGGACAGGTATCCCCTATCTTAAAGAAACCAAAGTCTGACCCATCGGACTTAAATAACTATTGCCCGATATCCAACATCCCCACTCAGGCCAAACTCCTGGAAAAATGTGTGCACACACAGCTTAGCAACCACATTGAACAATTCCACTTGCTCAACCAATACCAATCAGGCTTCCATGCAGGTCACAGTACGGAATCAGCCATGACCCACATAATAGACGACGCACTAAAAATCCTTGACCAAAACGAAGCCTGTTTAATAATCCTACTGGACCTTTCATTGGCCTTTGACAGTGTCAAAAACGACAACCTGCTAGACCTCCTGAAATACAGACTGGGACTATCTGGATCGGAGCTTACTTGGTTCACCTCTTTCCTCAAAAGTAGATCACAAAGATTCAAGGTTGAGCAATCCTTATCCAAACCCGTCCCAGTCACTTTAGGAGTACCGCAGGGATCATCCCTCTCACCCACACTTTTCAACCTCTTCATGGAACCACTTACCGAACTTCTCAGCCTCTCCAATGTCCATTATCACATGTACGCAGATGACACTCAACTCTACATAAAGATCCACTCACTTGAGGACATCAAGGGCCTCATGTAAGAAGCCAAATACCGGTCGGTAATGGACGAAATTCGGTAAATATCCCGTTACCGACCGGTATTTAGGCATTTGCGATGTAGGTGGCTGATTTTCGGGATTGGGTATTTACCGAATCGGAATTTAAGAAATCGGTAAAATACCGATTCGGTAAATACCGAATCCAGAAATGCTATGTAGGGGGCACTCAAGTGAGTGCATCATTGGTGTCTGGATTCGTTATTTACCACCAACTACAAGTTGATGGTAAATGACGAATACCTTTCAAAAAGCATTTTTGTGCCATTTGAAAAGTGCAATGTGGCAGACATACATGCCCTTAGGGCATGTATGTGCGCCACATGTGCACACATGCACGAATCAGGGGTGCAACAGGGTGTCAATGTGACACCCTGCCACCCATGATAATGCCTCCCCTATTACCGATTCGGTATTTATCGAATCGGTAATGGTAACTGGCTTCCCATTCATTCCTATGGGCCTCCAGGCCCATAGGAATGAATGGGAAGGGATGCATTATTACCGATTCGGTAAATACCGATTCTTAAATACCGATATTTACCGAATAGGTAATAATTACCGATTGTTTACCTACATTACATTTACCGATTCATAAATACTGAATCGGTAAAATTCGGTATTTAAGAATCGGTAAATATAATTTACCTACATATGGCCCCAAATCTCTTAACTCAACGCTACAAAAAACTCAAATCTGGTTGGCCGAAAACCATTTGAAACTAAACACCCTCAAAACTGAATTTCTCTTAATCGCCCCCCCCCAACCAATCAACCATCATCCTCGACTGGCTGAAGCGCCTAACAGCACTCAAAGGCCAACCTCTCATGGTCGACTCAGCGAAATCGCTGGGAGTAACGCTGGACCGAAACGTAAACATGCATAAACATATCAGCGCCTCTACAAAAAGAGCAAATTTCCACATGAACACCCTGAGAAAACTGAAACCTTTCCTACCAGCAAAAGTCTTTAAACAGGCAGGTCAAGCGCTAGTAACCCCAAGAGTGGAATATGGGAGTGTCACTCCATGCGGCCTTCCTAGATCGATGATGGCCCCTCTAAGAGCCTCAATCAACTCAGCTACTAGACTCATCACAGGCTCCAAAAGAAACAGTGACATCTCCCCAGACCTTAGAGCTCTCAATTGGCTACCGTTCGAGGTTAGAATTCATCTGAAAATTGCATTTATGACACACAAGGCCCTACATCACAATACTCCGAGCTATCTAGCTCAGAAACTGGTACTCTCTTGTGATAATAGATCCTCCAGGAGCTCCAGGAATCGTCTTCTGAAACCACAACGATTTGCCAAGAAGAAAACTTACAACCAGACCTTCTCAGGAATGGCTCCTGGGATCTGGAATGCTTTGCCCACAGAAACAAGACAGAACACTTCTACGGCCTCCTTCAAAAAAGAAGTGATATCGATTCTCATGGCTAAATTTACCTGATTTACCTACTTAACTCTAAAATATAATTACCAGTTTGTAGTAATTATCACTATGTATTTGAGTCTCATATATTTCTCTATGCTTGTATATGTTTCTTACATTTGCCCTGTAAAGAGCTCTGATATCCGCAAGTGTCTGGTTCACGCTATATAAAACCTTCAAAATAAAATAAAACAAAATAAACAAAGATATTTTAGATAGGGGTTCCTGATATCGACCTTAGTGTAGCTTTTGTTGGAACAATGGGTTTATGATAACAGGTTCACTATCAGACTGTAATAGCTCTTTGCCCTACACCCTACATTGCCCATGCCAAAAGAGAACTGCTTTAAGTTTATTCGAACAAATTTACATCCATGATAAATTGAATGATTTCGGCAACGTGGTGTACAGAGCAGCATCCTTAGGGCCCCCTTGGATAGACTAAGATTATGAAGATGGGATAGACTGGATGTCTACTTGGGGTGGGAAGAATTGTCCAAAATTATGAAAAGATTACAAATCAAAGTCACCTCTTCTCTGTTTTCTAGGAAATGGCACGGTACCTGTTGGGCGCAACTCTGGATGCAACAGCACCATCTATAATTTGGACATGCGTTATGGCACCTCCAGCCTAATGGACTTCTACTGGGCCTGCAGAGAACGTCTCTATCTCCAACAGTCTCCTCAATGGAGCAGCCTGTGCTCACTAGAACAATGCACAATGTCTCCCTGATCGTTCCAGCAACCAATATCTCCCACATCCATGCCCATCTCTGGTCTGTTTCCTTGCTCCACCGACATTGGCAGTATGCTGAGTACTATGGGTGGGCAGCATTCAAAGACATACCACAGGAGTTTTGCCTATTGAACAGGGTCCAGCTATCTTCAGAAAGACCAAGAGGAGGGTACGCCTTCGGCTAGGGAGTCTGTGCTGCATAGTGCCAACGATGAAGAAAATGACTCCATCACCAAGGCCATCAAGGACTTGAAGAACATAAAAAAGAAAATGATTGCTGGAGGAGGTGCCATAGCAGAGAACAGCCACTGAATGGTTCAACTCTGACTGGATACCTTCTTGGCTGTCTGTCATTCTAAAAATGTTTTGATACCAGTTTTCGGTGTGCTGTTGCTCCTCTGTTGTACCGTTCAGTTGTTCTGTCATTTTGCCAGAAATACTGATAGTAAATTAGTAGGTATGAATTATGTAGGAAAAGGGAACATTCAGAAAAATATATATAGGAAAAAGGATAGAATAGGGATTGAGAATAACTTAGCACTTATAGAAGTAGTGGAGGTCACAACAATAAGACTACACTAAATGCAGCCTGCTACCATAACCCAGTGCCAGGTCAATAGCCCCCAACTCACCATGTAGATACCAACTGAGATAGGATTTGAATATAGATGGTATAGTGCACCCTAGTACCACCCTCTAACAAGGTCCGTAGAGGTTCCAGAATACAAGGCACGGTCTTAAGTCAAAACCTACTGGTGGCACCAAGTTACGACAGAAGCCTTTCTGAGGGCCTTTTTTTCAGAGCATAGGGATAATTCAAGCAAGAAAATTGTGATATTGGCATAGGGAGCAGAAAATGCCTTCATATTCTTGGAGCACTTTCACTGTGCCTGGAACCTTTAAGCAGCAGAGTCTATAGGGTCACCACAGCTTAAATGTGTGCTCTACTTTGCACCTTCTTTCATTTGAGCCAATTATTGTAAATGTATTCCATTCCAGAGCCTGACACTTAATAACAATTGCTAATTTATCCTTTCACAAGAAATACATAGCACTCTCATTGTAATGCAGAGGGTCGGACTCCTAGCCAAGTCAGAGTATGGATAGCAGAAAATCAAAGGGGGAAAACAACCTTTACAAAACAGTCATTACTACACACTACCTTTACAATGCAGTCATTACAACGCAACATCCTTTACATCGCATGCCATTACAACGCAGCCATTACATCGCATGTCACTACAATGCATGTCATTACAGCGCATGTCACTACAACACATGCCATTAAAACACATTG
The DNA here is from genome assembly GCF_964204655.1 of Triturus cristatus. Classification (NCBI taxonomy): domain Eukaryota; kingdom Metazoa; phylum Chordata; class Amphibia; order Caudata; family Salamandridae; genus Triturus; species Triturus cristatus. Next base: position 454,408,887 of record NC_140595.1, on the reverse strand, counting down.
TAAGGTAAGTAATGGGGAATAATAATTTTTACCCCTACACTATCCAAAACGTACCCTACTGTTGCCCTAAAAGTAATATGCGATGTAATGGTATGAGTTGTAATGGTATGCGTTGTAATGGAATGCGTTGTAAATGTAGTTTCTAAAAGTGCGTTTTGATGGCATGCGTTGTAAAACCATGCATTGTAATGGATGTTGTGATGTAAAAACTGCGTTATAAAGGTATGAGTTGTAAATGTTTGCGTTGTAACATTATACATTCAATCAAAGGTCGTGGAAGTTCAGTAGATAGCCCTCGAATCCATGCAGCAATATTGTATCTAATCACAAATAAATAGACTGGAAATTCCAGATAGAGCAAGTCGGAAGCATTATCAGTGCCACAAATTGTCAGAAAAAATATCTATCTATCTCAAGGAGTTCTAAAATTTGGCAAATGCCATGGGAACCCCTATCCCTGGGACATCTCATTTTGTGATCGTAAAATAAATGCATACATTTACATTGTACCTAAAATGCAGAGTATGTAGTTATTTGTCATTACCACAATGAACAAAAGACTCTTTGTAGACAACCCCTTTAGGTTATATTTGTCGAAGCTTGCTTTGGTCAAAGATGGTGAAACAACCTGGTTGAATGGTGCATTTTATTCCCTTGAATGTACTGCAGGAGAGGATTCTTATCTGACAAATATTGCTGCAACACACTGCATTGAAGTTATTTTGAAGGTTCCTTTAACAATAGAAATGGAAGTATTGAACACTTGTAACATGATGAAATCACGAGTGACTATGAAGAGATCAACAGTGAAAATATAATTTATGGATGTTGATGTCCCTGATAATACAAACATATGCTCAACTATAATTTATTCTGGTTAGTTTTCAATTTTTAATTAATGCTTTAATAAACCAATGGATGCAGATAACTGTAGATGCCTCTATGCCCCACTGCTCTGAGCTTTCCCTAGGGCTATTTAGTTGAATGAGTCTCTAGTTTCTACCTCTACTGCCATTCTCCAGAATGGGAGAGCTCCTAAATCCTTATTGTTACAGAATTTTTCCTTTTGGACGATTTAATGTGCTCTAGTCCTGTGATGCCTAGTACACTTTTTATTTTGACACTGTGGAGTATACTTACTATTATGCCCTTAATTTCAAAACTGTCTTTGAAGATTTGCTCACTTTTCTACATTTGCATTTCATGCCGGTGATAGAGATCAGGGTATCAAAAATATGCCCACTACCACAGATAGAGTAATCTCACAGTTACACGCACATACATTCATCATACGCTAGGGCCCATTTCACTAACATACGCTCAAATACTCTACCAGCAATAAACCTGTGGGAAGAAAACTCCTAAACCACCCTGCATTTATATCTAAGCGATAGGACCTGATTATAGTGGTTGTCCTTAAACATACTCTATAATCTATACAACAATGATCAAAAATGTACACAATAATTGACAAGAAAGAATATTCAACACCATGTTTAAAAGTTATATTGCTTTATCTAAAATTAGTCAAAGTAAAAATCAGAATAAATCATTTCTCATAGTTACCTATTCTAACTAAGTGTCAGAACGGGTCAGGACCAGTCTCTCAGTAAAGTCTCTCAAGACAGAGTCCTCAGCATCGATCCTCAGCAACGCAAGTTCACGCGGCAAAGGTAAAATGGCAAGTGGCAAAAGGGTGGCAAAATCCCTCCCTAAGCTAACAGTTTTTATAATGAAAAATACAATAGAAACACACATAAAGTTGGCAGGATAAACTGTATCACTGAGCAGAACGAGAAGGAAGAAATGTAACATTGCTACATCTGGAAATCTCCGCTCAGGAAAAGTCACAAGACGTGAACTACGGAACAGGAACCAAGAAACTATCAAAGTATCCAACTTGTACAACTTCCCTCGGCAGCCAGGCCACAGTTCATTATCTGTTTCTGAAGCTCCTTTGTTCGCCAAGGGCATTCCATTTCTTTTGGAGATCCTCCAAACTGCTGATGTCCTCATGGAAAAATACAATAAGGACCACGGTCAGTTGTCTTCGACCTTTCTCCAGCAGGGGTCTCTCTTGCCACATCACAGAAATATACCACAGCCAGGCTTCGAAATACTGTCAGCTCGGCTAAGGCCTTTATAGGCCACAATAGACCATCTTTAATTAAAGAGACAAAATAAACGTTACTACAGCATAATGATTAAACAGTGTTAACCCCACTAATACCCTTATGTGTTATGCATTTATCTAGCCTTGCGACATAAAAAGCATTAATTCAGACAGCGTTTTGTGCTCAAAATAAATAGCACACAGCAACGTTTAAACATGAAAACTTGCACGTTATTGTAAATACAAAAACAGCACAAATAAGCTAACCCTCATGTAACTTTCTCTTATGTTAGGACAAACGGGTTGATTAGTAAAACACACTTGCACAAGACAAATAATTAATTGTTAATTATTAATAAACTAATAAAACGCATAGACATGCCAGAGCTTCAAAAGCCCCAGAATTTTCTAAAAGAAAACTCTGCTCCAGCAATCCCCCCTTTGGTGATTTTATCACCAAATAAACCCCAAAAAAATTAGTGAAAATTTAATCCCATTTTAGGAAATCAGAAATGTCTTTTCCCCTTAGACAACATTAAACACCAGTCACTCTTTCATCATCTCTCTTTGTCTCTAAATAAACACTCTCCCTCAATTCTTCTAATTCAATCTCTTCTGGTTCTCTTTTCGAAATTTTCGAATTCTTGTTTTTCTTTTCATTTTTCAATTTCTCTTTCCCTCTCCTGTTTTTGCAACACACACACACCAATCTTAGTATCAGTAAAGCAACAATTATACAAGACAAAGGAAACAATATTCTACCTATAATAGTACTACCTATTTTTGCAATAAAATCCTTAACAGCTATCATTTTATTAGCTATTTTAGTCCACAAACTCCCAGCTTCAAGTGGTACTAATTCTTCATGCAAATCAGTAATATTTTTGATATAGACCTTCAGGTCTTTACTTTCGTCAGGAATGTAAGTGCAACAATGTTGAACTTTCAATATTCCACAAACTCCACCCTCCTTGGCCAAAAGGATATCAAGGGCAAGTCGATTTTGCATTGACATGGCACGTACGGCACTTAATTCCGTATTCACCAAAAGAAACCCTCCTGCGGTATTTGTCGATAAGCGATCAACCACTGTGGACAGTTTCCGAATTCCATAAGCATTTAAAGAAATTCCCACTGCTGGAATCAAAACCCCAAAAATATCACCCACAATTTCAGACCAAGTTTCTCTCTTAAAACGTGTTAATAAGTTAATATCTTCTACATCTTTTATTTTATCTGTATGAAAAATCTTAGGAAAAACCAGGCCCACATAACACGTGCCATACCAATGGTCAGGCAACTTGTAATAAGCCTTGTTCCCACACACATAGTACACTCCTGGAAAAATTGTATCTTCTCCACCTCTGAAACCCCAACCTGTCGCAACGAAGTATGTATCATGGCACTCACTAGTTCCCACGAAATATGTATCATATTGGGATTTTCTTCTGGTAATGCATAGTTTACCCTTCTGTGATGCATCTAGAGCCAAAGTTGGACTAGCCCCATTCTTCAATTCTTTTCCCATCTCAATGTCCCAAATTGTTTCACTCTCTTCATATTTTCTCCCTTTCTCATGCATGTTCACTCTCCTTCAAACTGCAAGTTAAATTATTCTTAAAAATGTAATCTAATGTTAATCCTTTTTCTTCAATAAAAATCTCACCAAAAGTGTTAGCTTCTTTAGCTGGATTCAGCTCTTTATTCATTGGCAAGTGCCCAAAAATACTATCTCGGTTAGACATCTTATAATCTATTTTCCCTAACAAATAAAAAACACTACTTAAAATACTACAAGAAATACCATATGTAGCTGGCAAATGGTGATAAGTAACACCCTCTGAGACGGATGCAGGTAATTGCATGCAGACATAGCAATCCCTTACTTCCATCGTCTTCACATATTCATATAACAGTTTAGAAAAAACATTACTAGAAAAATTATTAATTGACCTATCTTTGTGTATGTAACTACTACTTCTAATTGGAACTACTTTCTGTGAATTCTTCTCTATATTAGTCATATTCTCTGTGTTCATCCCAAATTCAACCTTAAAAGTTACTAATAAAATTAAAACACCCCATAGAAGCATTAATAATCCAGTACAACAGCAGCACATTCTGCACCACCTCTTAAAAAAGGCACATCTATTTCTATTTTCCTCTATGTTAGCCATTTTAGTTTAGCCTCTACTACTCCACTACTGTTTGAACTTCTTCAATTCTCCGCAATTCTTCAGCTTTCAGTTTATCCAAATGATCTCCTCGTTCACTTGATCCAAGTGAATCCTTCTTTCACTCAGTTTGGATACTTGTCATTCTTCACTTCAATTTCTTCAACATCAAATTGTATCAGATCTCCAACGTCGGAATCCTCAGTACTCGACTCTTCTCCAATGTCAGTCAAGAGTACTTTCAGAATTTCACCAGTATCTTCCTCAACCACTTTTCTCAAGACCACTTCCGGATTATCTCGAGTCACTGTTTCTTCTTTTCCTTCTTCAGACAGTGTCACATAAGACCATTCCGGTGATCTGTACTTTTGGTTGGGTCTTTTAACTCTTCTTATTTCTACTGGTTCTTTTGATTTCTTTGATTCTTCTTCTTCAGCTCTCGAAGTTTGGCTTGATACTTCATTCACTTGTTCAGCTTTTGATGAATTTGCTCTTATTACTCTGTATCTCACCCTTTTCACTCGGTTGTTAGGCCAACGATCTCCTTTCACAACCTTTTTCGGCCTCAATTCTTTAACACTCTTCTCTCCAATCGAAGTTCTCTTTCTCAGAACTCGACCTTCTGTTTGTTCATCTTCATCATCTGTTTCAAGTGCCTCTTGTTTCCGTTTCCCAGTAGCTTTTCTTTTCTCCACAGATTTTTTCACCACTGTTTGAGACTTCCCTATTTCTGTCCCTCCTCGGGTCTCCAACACGCAATCTTCTTGCTGTTTACTTGTCCCTTCTCCTAGCTCCTCATCAATGTTCCCTACACCTCCTCGGGGGTCTTCCGCAATCTGTCCCTCTCTATCTTCTTCTGACCCTGTTTTTTCAAGAATAATCTCAAGTGGTTCTTCAATCTCCTCCTCTTCTGATTCAGGAGTGGGTTCTGTGTGTTTTCTCTTTTCTTTTCTTTTACCCCCACTGCTACTTGAAACTTCAGGCTCTTTATCAGAATCTGATCTTCTCTCTGATACTCGCAGTGATTCTCTTGAAGCTCTCTCTGCTTCTTTTCTCACTGATTCCGTATCTTCAGGATCTTCACCATCACTGGAATCTGACTCTTCAAAATACTCTTCACCAGTTCCCTCTCTCGGGCTTGGAACTCTCAGAGTATGACTTGCATGTACCCAGTGCCTTACTCCAGCACACTTTACTGCAGTCGTCGTAGTCAGAATGACTTGTCTCGGCCTTCCCCACCTTGGAATCAAGCAATTTCTTCTTCTGTGCACCTTAATCCTCACCCAGTCACCTGGACTCAGATCATGGGCTTGCTTCTTCTCAAGTGTGGTAGCTTCTTCTCCAACCTGGTGAAACACAGAATGAACTGCGTCAGCCAGGCCTTTACAGTAATCCAAAATCATGTCATCAGTTATTGCCACCAATTTATTTACAGGCACGAATGCATGGCGCATTGCACGTCCCATAATTATTTCATGCGGGCTCAAACCAGTAGTTCTATCTGGAGTAGATCTCATTGTCATCAGGACTAGAGGTAACACATCTGGCCATTTCATGCCAGTGGCTAAACACATCTTTCCAATTCTATTCTTGATTGTGCCATTGATCTGCTCAACCACACCAGAAGCCTCTGGTCGGTATGCACAATGTAGCTTCTGCTGTATTTTCAATGCTTCACAAATTAAACCAATGAGTTCATTTTGAAAGTGTCTACCTCTGTCAGACTCAACTGTAACTGGAAACCCGTACCTAGGAATCAACTCTCTCAACAGTAATTTCGCCACTGTTAATCCATCATTTCTTCTAGTCGGGTAAGCTTCCACCCACCTTGAAAACAAACAGACTACCACTAGAACATACCTCAGTCTGTTCACTTGGGGCATTTCAATGAAATCAATTTGCATTCTTGTAAAAGGACCTCCTTCTCTGCCAATTGTCCCTAGACTCACCACTGTCTTTTTCCCAGTGTTAAATTGCTGACAAATTAAACACCTTTGACAGATGCTCTCCGCAATTGTCCTAAACTTTGCATTGTACCAGGTTTGTTTAAAGGACCTTACCATCGCGTCCCTCCCCAGATGTCCCTGGCCATGATACATCCTTGCCATTGACGACAAAATTGAGTTTGGCATTACTGGTCTGCCATCTCTGTAGACCCAAACATGGTCTGTTTCTCTTGGAGCACATCCTGCCTTAACCCAATCTTGTTTCTCTTCTTCTCCTGCCTCATCTTGTAACTGCTTTACTTCATCCCACGTTTCTAGAACATTAGTAAACATCACAGAAAGAAAAGACATTTCTTCCATCCTATCCCTGTTAATCGATTGATTTGTTTTGGCACAATACTGTGCCACATCGTTTGCGTATCTGTTACCAACAGTGATAAAATCGTCCCCTGAACCATGTGCAGCACATTTTACAACCGCTAACTCCTTAGGCAGCTGTATCACCTCAAGCAATTTTCCAATCAACTCAGCATTCTTTATCGGAGTTCCACCCGATGTCAAGAAACCTCTTTGTAGCCACAGTTGGCCAAAGTCATGCACCACTCCAAATCCATATTGACTATCAGTCAACACAGTTGTTCTCAAATCTTTCCCAATCTCACAAGCTTTTGTCAATGCCACTAATTCAGCAACTTGCGCAGATTTCACTCCTTTCAATGGTGATGCTTCCATAACCTCTGAAACTTTGCACACTGCATATGCTGCACATAACACACCATTATCATTTCTCAGGCATGATCCATCCACAAACAACACATGGTCATTCTCAGGTAAGGGAAGATCCCTTATGTCTGGTCTCGGTTTTGTACAGTACTCAAGCACATCCAAACAATCATGATCATCTTCCATCTTTATACCTACATTTTCAATATCCGGCAAGAGTGTCGCTGGATTCACATTCACACATCTCTCAAGAGTCACATTTGATGCTCCCAGTATCACTTTTTCGTACTTAGTCAGCCGACTATGTGACATATGCTGAGTTCTGCTTCTTGTCAAAAGAATTGCCACATTGTGAGGTACGAATACCCTTACAGGATATCCCATTATGATCCCCTCACTCTGTTCCAGGCTTCTACATGTCGCAGCCACAGCTTTCAGACAACCTGGTAACCCCACGGCTACAGTGTCAAGTGTCGATGAGAAGTATGCAATAGGCCTTCTCAATTGCCCATGTTTCTGGATTAACACTGAAAGTGCACATCCATTTCTCTCACTGCAGTACAGTTCAAACTCTTTTTCGTAGTCAGGCATACCCAAAGCTGGGGCCTCACACATTTTAGTTTTGAGCTCTTCAAATGCTGCCAATTGTTCTGCATCCAGATCCAACGGATCTGTCATTTCACTTTTTGTCAATTTAATCAATGGCTTTGCTATCAGGGAAAAATTAATTATCCACTGACGACAATATCCCACCATACCCAGGAACATTCTCACTTCTCTCTGGGTTTTCGGAGCTTTCATTTCTCTGATTATTCTGATCCTGTCAGTAGTCACTTTTCTCAGACCTGTTTCAATATTGTGTCCAAGATAATGAACCTCTTTCTTACAAAATTGCAATTTGGCTGGAGATACCTTTAACCCTCCATCTGCCAGATGATTCAGTAAAGCTATGGTATCCACTTCACAAGCTTCACGTGTCTTTGATGCCACCAGTAGGTCATCAATGTACTGCACTAACACTGAGTTTTCGGGCATGATTAGACTTTCCAACGATTTTTTCAATAACTGATTGAATATTGAAGGACTCTCCGTATACCCTTGTGGGATACGACACCATGCTAAAATACGCTGGCCAAACCTAAATGCAAAAATCGGCTGGCTGTCATGATGCAATGGAATTGAAAAGAACGCATGACACAAATCAATCACTGTATACCACTCAGCATTATGTGGAATTTGATACAGAATCACTGATGGATTTGGCACAATGGGACAACATGCCACCACAATTTGATTAACTTTTCTCAGATCCTGTACGATCCTAAATTTGCCATTGGGCTTTTTCAGTCCCATTATCGGTAAATTACACGGACTACTCAGTAGTTCTCTCAGAACTCCCTGCTGAATCATTTTCTCAATTATAGGAGTTAGCCCTTCAATTAGTTCTGGTGTCATTTTGTACTGAGGAATGTTAGGATATGTAATTCCCTCTTTCACTGCAATTTTCACTGGATCTACATTATTCATCAATCCCACATCCTCTCCTGTAAAATCCCAAACTGCTCTTTTCACTGTGTCTCTCAGCACTTGAGGCAAATCCTCCGGATTAAACACTGGAAATGCACCAATTAATTCATTTTCTCTATTTTCTAGAGTCATTCGGTAGAAAACATCATCATCTGGTGTCTCAAAAGCTATTCCATCTGGTGTACAAAAAATTGTGCAATTCATTTTACACAATAAATCCCTACCTAACAGGTTCACTGGACTCGTGTCACAGACAATAAATCTGTGCATGTCTGAAAATTTCCCTATCTGTACTCTTACTGGTTCAGTAAGACGTGTTCTGATTTGTGTATTGGCTACACCAACTACTTGGATTGCTTCATCCGAGAGAGGAAGATTTCTAACATCTGTTGACCTGACAGTTGATCTTGTCGCACCTGTGTCTACCAAAAAAGTAACACTCTCCTCATTTATTTTCCCATCCACAAATGGTCCTGCCTGGTCTATTTCTAGAGTTGCACCAAGTATGCACTCTTCCTCCTCTCCTCGGCACCGTCAATAATCACCCTCAGACTCACTCCCTTCACTCTTTAACAAGTACTGCTGTACTTTGTTAGTACGTCTTGGTTTGTTTACCTGCTCATCATTGAAGAATCCTGAGTCCTGATTGTACTTTTGTACCCCTCTATTCTGCGGTAAGGGCGGTTTTGGCTCTTGACTCTGCTGTCTCACAACTTTCTGCTGTTGTTGCTGCTGGATATTCCCATCATTCTGCACCTGTTGATTTAAGGATTTACCCTCATTTAATGGTGGATTAGGACATTCCGATCTCCAATGTCCCAGTTGGCCACAGTTGTGACACGGGAACTTCTTTTTGGCTTCCTCAAGACTTCCCTTTCCTTTACCTGCAAATCTCGGTCTATTTCCTGCATTATTTCCTGGATTATTTGCCTGTTCCACCAACTGTGCTTCCTGTCTTTCTGCAACTTTCACTTGTGCCCACATTGCTTTCTCTTTCAGCTTTCTTTGTTTTGCTTCAATTTCATCACTGAAGTATTTTGCATGTCTCAGAATCTCATCTACTTTTTTACTCTGCCAATCCACTGTGTGTTCACGAATTCTCTCACCAATTTCAGGTCTAAGACCATATACAAATCTGTATACAAAGTGACTCAAATCTTTGTCACCCAGGTGTTCATCTCCACTGAATTGTTTAAAAGCCAGTATCAGCCTCTCGTAAAAAGCATGAACTGATTCTTTTGCTTCCTGTTGTGTTCGATCTATCTTAACCCAGTCTGTCTCTTTCGGAGGAACTTTACTCTTCAGGTATACCATCACCTGATCATACTTCCTCATTACTTCTGGATCTGGTGCCCCTGTTCTTGAATCTCTTGGATATTCCTCAGTAGGCCAACTCACAACTATTTTACATTCAGTCCACAAGTCTGCTGGAACTATTATATCAAACAGACTATTCAGGTCAACCCACAGCACTTTTGACAATTTCACAAACCTATCTACCTGCCTATACCACTCGACGGGCTTTTCTCTCAATCGAGGGAAATCATTCGTAAATGATAAAATATCCTGTCTGGTCCATGGAACATGTACATATCCTCCTCCAGGTATTTCTCTCATGGGATAATTCTCCACTGGTTTCTCCTTTTCTCTCACTGGAAATGCTGAATAAGTTGTTCTATCCTCAGATTCCTCTCTTTTCTTATACCACCTATCCTTCCACTTTTCTACATCACCCCATCTTCTCAATAATGCCACCATTTCTTTAATCTGTCCTGTTCTACCAGAAGTATTCAAATTTTCAATGTCTTTCTCTGTGAAATCCATCCTGTACGTTTTCTGCAAAGCCTTTACTCTATCAATGTCAACTCCTTGCTCATTTGCTATTGCTCTTAGTCTATCATGTGTATTTCTTGCTCTCCATGTTATGCTCTTGCACATGAACATTAGCTCACCATCATGATGACTCTTCAGTATTTCTGTTGGAACTGTTCCTGTCACAAGCTCTTCTAATTCTATACGTAACTTAACCACATCAATAACTTGTGAATCCTTGTCCTTTTTCTGAAGAACCTTCATCCAATCATTCAAATCATCAACTGTTATTTCAGCAGTTTTTCTCACTGGAACCACTTTTTTCTGCGGTTCTAAAATCGGCATCCCTGAACAACTAGGTTCACTAACATCCAATAGTTCACTACATGTGTCATGTCTGGTTTGTCTCAGGTCACTTCTCCCTGTCCTTTTATCTGAATCTCCTGAAGGACCAACTGAATTTGTCGATTCATTTGCAATATATGGAATTATCAGTCCTTTCTCACCTGCTCTCTGTTTATCAAACACAGGCATAACTGGACCTATTGTTACAGGCACCGTAACAGCTTCCAGATTCTTCGTTAACTCCCTAATTTTCTCAGTCAGTTCTGTTGTCGTTTTTGCTAATTTTCTGGCATTTTCCTCACTACCTCGATTCTCTCTCTCCCTGAAAGAACTACTACCTCTTGATTCAGGTGTCATTTTTTCTTTCTCAACTGTATCTCTTATCGGAGAAACAACTGGTGTACTCTCATCTGGTTCTGATCTATATGGAGGTGGTCTCTTGTAAATCATGTCATTTAAGACGTCATCCTCATACTCTCCATATCTTCTCATATCTGACTCAGGAACCCTTTCTGTTGAAGGAGCAGAAACTTCAACTGTTCTCATTGGATATAATCCCTCTGTCATACTAGCATCTCGCCATCTTTTCATTCGATCATGATGTGTTTCACGATCATGTCTCCTCCCAAACATGTACCTGTAATACCCTCCAGATCTTTGCTTTTCTCGGTCATGAACTTCCTCTTCCCATTCCACTAAAGCCTCGAACTGCGTAGGTCTCGGCTTCGGGTCTAAGCATAACATCTTTTCCCGTAAATTTCTCAACACGGCCAAATTAAATGAACCATGTTCTGGAAATGCTAGAACACCATCTTCTTTAGTATACCTAACCCAATTCTGCAACCATATACAGGTATGTAATCCATATTTCGCAACCATGAAGGATGCAGGTGTTTTCGCTGGAGGTAGCAACTCACCCTCTCTCGTTTTAACCTCTTTATCCGTGCTAAACCACTTTTTAACTTTCCCAAAGAATGTTTTTTTCTTTTTCTCTTCTTGGTAATACATTTTAGCGCTTACTAAAACTTTCTACTCTTTTCGTATTATAAATATACAATACGAGGTTAGGTTGAAAAGCTCGATTCCCACTAACGCACCAATCCTGGAGCGTCTACGTCACTAAACAGCTCTTCCAATCCCTGCGCGACTCACACTAACGCACCAATCCTAGCGCGAACCCTATTCTGATTCACTATCCAATCAGTGCGCGGACCTTCTGACGTCAACAGTCGCTGCAGTCTCTGTCTCCTGTCTCTGTCACTCGTCTACCCCTCCTTTACAAAAAACTCTCAGTAGACTTTGTGTGTCAAAACTTCTACAAAATCTATTAGTTACAACATAAAAACATCTCCATTGTCTGCTTCGCTAACCACAGAATAGTAAAAGAGAGTCTATTTCTCAAGAATCAACAACTTTCATACATCGCATAACTGTTTCCTCTAGGACTTATCCAAAGAGTCTTACAGTCAATAAATGTATATGCATTCACGCACATTCATACGAGAAAAATATAGTACATGCACACAGAATCCTGCTTCCCAAGAACAGCACAATCTGTCCCTGTACAGAATTATAACTCAACAACTAAGCAGTTTACCTCTGCCCAGTTCCTCAAACAAGCTCAGAGAATACCTATTACTCCTCCCGCAATAAGCTTTAACGGCAATCCTTACGGATCCCTGGGACTTAAGACCAGAGTTTCATAGATAACCTTCACTACGATACACACTCCTTATATACCAGAAATATCTAATAGTAACATACGACGATGTCACTGATTCCGAACCCAGACAATGTGAACTTTCCTGCATACATACAGGACCAACAATCCCGTCTTTCCCGAGAGCAGCATATACTTCCCTCTGCCCTACTACGGAACTGCTACAACAGCTTCCAAGTTCCAGAAGCACTACATATAACTCAACATGACAACTCCAACATATAGTATTAGTACATATACCAATAACATCAAAATAAATCAATAATCAATAAGCCAATATACAAGCAATCTTTATCTTATCAGATCAAGACAACCATCTATAACCATCCTCTGCTACCAGAGAAATTGATAGAGATCAGGGTATCAAAAATATGCCCACTACCACAGATAGAGTAATCTCACAGTTACACGCACATACATTCATCATACGCTAGGGCCCATTTCACTAACATACGCTCAAATACTCTACCAGCAATAAACCTGTGGGAAGAAAACTCCTAAACCACCCTGCATCTATATCTAAGCGATAGGACCTGATTATAGTGGTTGTCCTTAAACATACTCTATAATCTATACAACAATGATCAAAAATGTACACAATAATTGACAAGAAAGAATATTCAACACCATGTTTAAAAGTTATATTGCTTTATCTAAAATTAGTCAAAGTAAAAATCAGAATAAATCATTTCTCATAGTTACCTATTCTAACTAAGTGTCAGAACGGGTCAGGACCAGTCTCTCAGTAAAGTCTCTCAAGACAGAGTCCTCAGCATCGATCCTCAGCAACGCAAGTTCACGCGGCAAAGGTAAAATGGCAAGTGGCAAAAGGGTGGCAAAATCCCTCCCTAAGCTAACAGTTTTTATAATGAAAAATACAATAGAAACACACATAAAGTTGGCAGGATAAACTGTATCACTGAGCAGAACGAGAAGGAAGAAATGTAACATTGCTACATCTGGAAATCTCCGCTCAGGAAAAGTCACAAGACGTGAACTACGGAACAGGAACCAAGAAACTATCAAAGTTTCCAACTTGTACAACTTCCCTCGGCAGCCAGGCCACAGTTCATTATCTGTTTCTGAAGCTCCTTTGTTCGCCAAGGGCATTCCATTTCTTTTGGAGATCCTCCAAACTGCTGATGTCCTCATGGAAAAATACAATAAGGACCACGGTCAGTTGTCTTCGACCTTTCTCCAGCAGGGGTCTCTCTTGCCACATCACAGAAATATACCACAGCCAGGCTTCGAAATACTGTCAGCTCGGCTAAGGCCTTTATAGGCCACAATAGACCATCTTTAATTAAAGAGACAAAATAAACGTTACTACAGCATAATGATTAAACAGTGTTAACCCCACTAATACCCTTATGTGTTATGCATTTATCTAGCCTTGCGACATAAAAAGCATTAATTCAGACAGCGTTTTGTGCTCAAAATAAATAGCACACAGCAACGTTTAAACATGAAAACTTGCACGCTATTGTAAATACAAAAACAGCACAAATAAGCTAACCCTCATGTAACTTTCTCTTATGTTAGGACAAACGGGTTGATTAGTAAAACACACTTGCACAAGACAAATAATTAATTGTTAATTATTAATAAACTAATAAAACGCATAGACATGCCAGAGCTTCAAAAGCCCCAGAATTTTCTAAAAGAAAACTCTGCTCCAGCACCGGCACCTCGGGCACTGAGGACCATATTTAAATTTGAAAGGTACCTAGCTATACATAAATATTCCTTCATGGTTGAATGTAGACACATTCAAATGGCACTGAGACAGTGTTTTTAAATAAAATTTAAATGAGGTTACGTGAAGGTATGAAGCCTCTCAACTCAGGACAACTTATCATTAAACTACGGCAGACTATGCAAAGAGAGTGATTTAATAAACTAAGGGGTTGCTTATTGGATTGGAATGACAGATGCCAACCAACTGCTATCCTGTGCCCTGCTCTCAACCTCCGCCCGCTCACTCAGAGATTCAGGTTCAGCCTCACATTTGTCTGCCCTGAGTGTTTTCAGGCCTGGCCTGCCCATTTACCCACCTGCAGTATTGCCTATGCATCTACGCATCTGTTATTAAACATTTCCATACTCCTAAAATATCTGTATACATTGGCGCCCAGATTACCAAAAGTGTCACCCAACGCAGCGCAGCAACCAAAGCTGCTGAGCTGTGTTGTGTCATAAAGAGAGAGCCATGGATGTCATTTGGAGGTAGTCAGGAGTCCAAGCTCTGACCTCTAGCTTGTTCCCTACTACTCCTGGCACTTCCATTATGACCCCTGGCCTCAGAGGGAACAAGGTCTTTGCCTCCTCTCAGGCCAGGGGTCACAAAAGAAGTGCCAGGAGTAGCAGGGAACAACCTAGAGTGCTGACCAGGAGTGGAACCAGCCATTACAACGGCGCTGCTTCACCGCATAACATTAAGCTTGCATGCGTTGCAACACATACATCGTTACCACGAGTAGCCTTTACCACGCATACCTTTACATTGAATTACGTTGTAAAGCTATGTATGGGAAATGTGTATATGTGTGGCAGCATGTATGCCTAAAGAACATGAAACGGGAAATCTTACCTTGGAATGGGATTCCGCCTCACTTGTTGTGGTACCACTCGGAGTCGTTAGAGGAAACTATTCCGCTTACTCTTTACGACGTGCGATGTGCCAAAGAAGAGCTGGAGAAGAGGTAAAATAATTGGAGTGGTAAGGGGGATTGGGCCTGGGGTGGGGGCCTACGGATTAACAGTTTTGAGCTGGAGAGGAATAGTTTTAAGAAGGGCTTAGGGCATGGGGAGGGGTACTTTTTAGAAGGGCTGGGGGTGCCACGCAGGGGTCCAAGGGCTGAATCTGTTTTAAGGACAGAGGGCAGGGAAAACCTTTACTACGAATATGCCTATAACATTCATGCTTTTACAATGCAATTTGTTGTAAAGGCAAGTGTGGTAAGGGCATGTTCATGGTAAAGGTTATGCATGGTAAAGCCATTCACGTTGTAATGCATGCGTGGTAAAGGTATGCGTTGCAACGGAATTTGTTGTAACGTCATACAACCGAGTAGGAGAACACCATATATACAGAGATGTGGCACTATCCTACTCGTTTACTAGCTCCGGTGCACAATAAGGCAGCAGACCGCCATGAAGAAACCTTTGCACCATAGTGCAAGGGTGCCTGTGTGAGTCTTGCATAGGTTTTGTATTGAAAGGGTACCCTTGCAGTAGAAAATACTATTCTAAGACTAACAAAACTTTTCACACTTTGGATGTGTGCTGTACACTGCAGCACACATCCGAAGTTGAAAAAGCAAGGAGAAATAAAAGCATTTCTTCAAAACGGTGTTGATTTTGGTACTAACCTCTGCCTACTATTGCTAGTAAATAAAATTTTGCATCAAAAGCTATTGGTTGCACAGAAATGCCCACGTACCCCACATGGAATGTTCGCTGATGCACAGTAACGCAAAGCCGCGCTAAGTGCTGCCGTGCTTTACTTTGAGGGAACTTTGCAGTCCAAAAAAAGTTCAGCGCTGGAAAGTAAATAAAAACAAGCCATTTTGTGCAGATGTTCGTCACAACTTTTGTTAATCAGGGCTTATGTTTCATAACAGGAAAATACAATCAGTTTACAACAGCTTCATTACTATGCGACCGATAGCAATAAATTGCCATTTATACTTTGTAATCAAGAAGAAAGTAGAAGCTGGCCTGTGATGTGAAAGAAGAAACATCAAGATCAGTTTTCACACTTCCTCTCCAAAGTTTTAGGGGCCAGAATTTGAGGATGGACGTTTAAATGAAAGAAAAGTCAGAAATATGCAGCAGTGGCCTGCATCAATCGGGGGAGGAGGGGCGCTAAGGGGTGGGTGTGAGGTTAAATAAAACATTTATTTCAGTCAGTCAGCTAGTCAAAACATACTTTATCCAGCTGATAAAAGCCATAAAAGCAGATAGTTAAAAACATTTAATAACATTTTTAAAACAGCCAATACATTAGAAGAAGGAAATTGCACATGCCCATTGAAAGGGCCCCATCATACAAATATTGTGTATACTAGAATTAGTCACTCAACAAGTCGAAGTAAAACTCATTAGAGGGAGACAGACGGCAGGTATCAAAATGAACATAAAATACAGCAGGTAGAATACAGCAGTAATAAATGCTTAATAAAAGACCACTTAATTACACATTAAAAAGTGCTCAGTAATGCATATAATGCTGTGACCATGTGTAAATGAATGTCACATGACTACTGCTGGGACATCTTCTTCCTAAATCTTGAGGCCCATAGCATGAAGCTCGCAACCGCAAAGCACACCGTAGAGGAGGAAAGCATTTGTAAAAATTTTATTGTGGGCCTTACTTGGACTAATTTGGCATTCCTGAGTAACAGCAGTATGAATTTTTTGCGCAGGGGGGGCGTAAAATTCACAAAAAAAGATAAAATGCAAGGTATCTTGCTCTGAGAAATTGTCACAAGGACAGGGCTTTAGAGCACCAGGCAGTGAGTAACCACTGGGGAAGGCTAATAACTAGGGTACTTGGTTCAGCTGAAATCTGGTTAAAACAAAGAGATGTTGTGCATTGGAGACCAGTGACAAATAAGGCTGTGTCTTTGGGCACAGACTCAAGGTGACATACCTTCTTACTGAAGGCACAGTTAATTCAATTCCCTCTCTTATCGCCTGCTGTTTAGACAGAAACTTCTGATTTATATCCCTGATGGCTGCCGGACCTAGGGGCCTAGGTTTGGTCTACATGTCAGGGCAATCCAGCCAGGTCATTTGCTCCATGATGTATATTAGCCACGGAATACTTACTTAGGGCTCCCTCATGGGCAATACAGTCCGTTATATTCAGCTAGTTCAAAGTAGTGGTTGTGCTCAACCAGATTCTCAGCCAATTTGTCAGTGGTGCAGCAGATATAATGTCAGAGATGTACCCCAGACCAAGCTCTTCATTTAAAATAAAAGCAGGGGTGCTAGAGGGGACAGCAGGAAGGCCACGCATGAATTTATTTTCTACCCCATGAATGTCCCTCACATCCTTGTATCCTCATACATCACACCCATATGAGGCCATAGGAATACATTTTTCTTTATATACCTTGAGCAGGGCAGGGATTGGTTTGGACCTCTGCCTTTTGGCGAAGTCCCACACGGTCCCTACTGCTCTCACCAGAACATTCATTTTTAAACTGTCTTTGCGCAACCCAGGTCCCATGGTCGTCAAACAACACACCCAGATAAGGGAAGGTGGACACTCTCGTTAATTCTACCCCCCTACAGAAAACGTGCACTTAGCAGCCTTTTTACGGCCCATCGGCATGGTATATTTTGAAAAATTGGTGGCTAAATCAAGTGAATCCATAAAATACTTAGAAGATTTTGGAGGCCTACAGCGGTCATGACAAACAGTACTGCATCATCTGCGTACAATAATGAGGGGATCAGTTTAGCCCCTGCTCTTGGAATGTCTTTAGTGTTAGCTGACAGGAGGTCCCCCAGCTTATTAATGGATAGTGTAAAAGCTGGGGGCCAAAATACACCCCTGCCATACCCCTTGCTTGACCTCCCAGGGGACTGTCATACTGCCATCCTCCTTAAACCTTACAGCCCCAGTTGTGTTCTTGTGAGCGGAATGTAAAAAGGACACCAGACTCAGCTCCATACCCAACTCTCCCAGAATCTGCCACAGTTTAGATCTGTTTACACAGTTGAAAGGTGATGTTAAATCCATAAATCCCATGTGCAGTGTACCCCTCCTGACTATTTTATACTACCCGAACATCAGGTTCAAATTAATACATTGATCGAGCGTCCCTCTGCCTTGCCTAATATTATACTGTAAGTCACTAAGAACATTGACATTCTCTAGCCACGATGATAAACAATTCAAAATCACCTTCCTCATGGTTTTGGCAGCTGAGTCCAAGAGCGAAATGGGTCTGTAACAGGCAAGATCACCCCTTGTACCCCTCTTAAAAATAGGGATAATGATAGCTCACAAGGGAGAAAAACCGCATGTGCCAACCGCATTAAAAACCTGCCCCAGTATTGTAGGCCAGACCTGAAGGTCTGCCATTATACAGGTCAGCTAGTACCCCATCTTGGCCCAGAGCCTTTCCCCCAGATGTAGCAAGGAGAGCTCTATAAACCTCATCTGCATTAAAATGAAGTAGTGCTATAACTACACTGGGGTCCCATTGTATCTCTGTCCCTTCCAGATCCTCACCACTGTACATACTCCCAAAATGCTGGACCAAACGTTCAGAGGCTATAGTACAATCTGTACTAGCATTTACTGTATCAGAGAAAAACGAGCTATTGACCACCGCCTAAAACTTATTACTATTTGAGAGTGTACTTGCTTGTCCCCAGTCCTCCCAAGCCTTTTCCATGATGGATTTCTTCCTCTCCTGGATTGCATGCTTGTAAGCCCTCCTGCAGGCCCTGACCTCATTCTCATCTCTCGGGATTTGTTTAAGGGCCATCAGTAGCTTCCTATGGGCAGTAGAACACGTGCCATCAAACCACCTCTAGACCTTAGGGCCCTTTCCCCTCCACAGGATGGTTAGATTGATGGCTAACTTGTTAGTTAATATTCCAAAGGCATCTAAGACAACTCTATCCTGTGCATTGGTGTCCATACATGCTGAGACCTCAGCTGCGCACTCCACATACAGGTTATCTAAGAACCTTTCCGGTACCACCTTCTCCCACTTCAGCCTATGTGACTGATCCTTGGTACTGATGTCGGAGTTGGGGAAAAGCAGATGTGAACAATAGTTCAAGCATGAGGGGATTATGATCACTGTGATTATTCCAGGATGCGCTCTGTTTATGAACTGGTGGAGCTAAAGATGCGGAGATCATTATATAATCAATGATACTAGAGCATCCCCTGCCTGTGAAAGTGGGAATGGGGATGTTCTCTCTCATTTTCTCTGGGCAATACAAATTATTTCCTGAGAGTATCCCTTCTGTGACTATACCTGACTCTGTGTGTTCAAAATGTGTGCTTGGTGGTAAGAATTCCCCATGAGGCTCAATTGAGATATAGTTAAGATACCACTGGTGGATATTAAAGTCACCTAGAATAATGATCTCAAAATAGGAGTGTTTCCTCTTTCTATAATGATCAAGGAAATGCTCCAGGGCAACTAAGTGTTCTGAAGCAGAACATCTAGTACAAGAGTTATAAAAATTAACAGATAGTGATTCCTAAAAGACAACTCTACTGCTAACAAGTGGGGAGACTGACACCCTAATCAGCTCATCATACATCCTAAATTAAGAGAAAACAATAAAAGAAGGCCCACCTGACTCGACCCGCTGTCTAGGGGATTGCATGATTAAAAAACGAGGTAAACCCATCCAAAAACAAACTCTCACTGGTATATCAGGTGTCTTGTAGGGCAATCAATAGGCAGCCCACTAGAGTCCTCTGCCAAAGGACTTCATCACTTTTTGACCCAAGCCTGCCATATTCCACAAGAGTATCCTCAAACAAGCAGGCCTACTCTAGAAGGTACTAATCTTGGAGGAAGAGCAGACTCTGGCTTCCACGATAAAGGAGTATCATAGGCTTTAATAGGTGTTTATCTGGATGGAGGGGCATTAATAGGTTTTAGACTAGTTTCTTGTCTAGATAGAGGGGCAGACTCTGGTTTCCTGGGTGAGGGAATAGTGTTGGCAGCAAGGTCCTGAGATGTTATGCCTTGCCATTCAACCTCGGCCAATGATTGTCAAGCAATGTCATCAAGCCCCTGTAAACTTTGCAAGGGTTCAAATCTATTAGCTAAAGGTAGGACTACTCTGAGGTTACTATTCTTAGTTAGCTTAATTGATCTGGGTGACTGATACCAGGCACTATTTAAAGAAAAATTAGCAGGGGGTAAAAATATTGAAGGGGGACAATCCTAATTATTGTTTTATAACTACTTCTAAACTCACAATCTGTAAGATCTTTGACTTGTGCAGAATGTCTCATAATAACTATAACGCAGTCACCCTCAATATATTTCCCCAACATGCATCCCACCCAGCCCTCTCTTTTAGCCATAATAATGTCTGGGGATAGCCGGTAGCTGTTGAAGATGTTAGTATTGCACCAATGAGTAATCTTATGAATAAGATCCAATGTAGACTCCTTCCTGCCCTGTGAAGTCGAGGGAACTCCCACTAAAATTACAGCCAAGGGTGCTGATTCTGGAGGCAGATCTATGATGTCGAGGCTGCCAGCTTCAGACGTGGTAATATTAATTGAGGCAGGTGTGTCAGGTAAACACCCCTTTGGTAGTAGTACCCCTCGAGGTGGGGCAACCTGTGCCACCTGCACTGCCTGAGGTGGGCTGTTGATCAAACTGCTGCCTCTTGTCCCTTCAGTTACTCCTTGACACAGAAGCCCAATATTTTGAGTGTTTTGAGCTTCAAGGGACATCTGAGTTAGACTACCAATCACTGCTGATAAAGCCACTATGTCTGGTGTCCCTCTATCAGACAGTTGCAAAGTAGTGGTCCTAGCACGGCCGATGTACCCGCCCCCCCAAGGGTTTCCTGGAGAAGGGGTGGCAGGATATTATTGGAAGAATAGCATCAAGCCTTGCTGCCAGACCCTCCAGCTTTTGCCGTATCAGCGATAAAAGTTTATCAAACATGGACTCCACTTTTGGAAGAACTGAGTCAATAAAATATTCTGAGTCAGTACTAGCTGGCATTGTAGACCTTTTGGGCGGAGCATTCAGTGGGGCTCATTTACGGCCTGTTTTCTTCCTCCTTTTCAGGGGGCTAGCAGAGTCATCTTCCACCATTGTCAAAATCGTCTCAGCATTAAGGTCCACCGGGAATGAAATAGCTGGAAGTGATGATGCCAGCCCTGGACTTGCCTCTTCCACTCCAAGGCTATCCGTTACAAATTGTGCCAAAGCGGATTTCCCTATCTCCAATGAAGATGATGTTAATTAAATAGGCTAGCTTTCTTTTTGTATTTTGTTTACATGCTTGGTGGTTGCCCATGAAACATTTCTGTGATTGGCCCAGTGAGTCTGACTGCAGTGGCACATGGCCATAAACCATATCTCACTTAACTTTGTACCATATTAAATAATGTGTGGCAATCAATGCAACGTTACGTCCTGAATATAACAGCCATTCATTAAACAAAACCAAAATTGTATTTGCCTCTCCTTTTCTTCTCAGCATGAATATTTTTGTCATATTAAACGCAGTGGTGCTCTGTAAAAGTGATTAAAGTGTAGATTCAGCAGTGCTCCAGTAAGTGGGATATTATATACAGAACCACACAAAAACACAATTAGCACCCAAGGATGTTGCAATATTTTTATACATCAAGATTGCTGCCAACAAATCCTTTGTGGTATCCCAGCTGATGATTTCACTCTACAACCAAGGGTGTATTGTTGATTTTCGACCCAATCAACAATTGGCAGGTCACATAAGGACAGTGCCTATCCATCTATGCAGCACCTTGAAAGAGAAGTAAGGGGCCCTTAGCCTAGTAAATGAACATTCAAGCTAAACAATAGCCTAACAAACAAAAGGTAATTGTAGCAAGGCTAGCAATAAGTCTAACCACTTGTAATCGCCATGCCACCTCAATTTAGGTACAGTCATATCCAAATCAGGCTTGACCCTGCTCCAAATACGAACGGTCCAGCTTGAAGTGCAAAGCCAGGTCGTCGCAGAACTAGAAACCAAGCAACTTAAGACTTGTTTCATCGTGACTGGGGTTTATCAGTCTGGTGTAGCTTGGTTCTAGTTACAGTCAGAAGGGGATCCACGTCTGGGCATACCATAGCCACTTAAAGAGGTACATCAAAAACATAAAAGGTGATGGGAAGAATTCCCTCTGGGTAGCATTCCAACCTATCTTTCTTTTGCCCACCATGCCACCTCTGTTTGGACCCAGCCATATGCAAATTAGTCTTGACCCTGCTCCAAATGGATACAGTCCAGCACAAACTGCCAAGCCAGTTTCTCCCTCAACTTGAACTCAAGCAAGCCAAGACTGTGTTCACCCTGACTGAGTCACATTAGTTGGATATAGCTTGGTTTCAGTTGCACAATAAGCACAGATCCATGTCTAGGCATACCCTAGCCACTTAGGACAGTACATCAAACAACTAAAATGTGATAGAAGGAATGTTTGCAATAACTACTGCTAATTGCCGGAGATAGCATTCCAACTCATCGTTCTTTCACCCACCATGACACCTCAGTTTGGATCCAATTAAAGAGTCCCCATGCTCCTTTAGGAACTAACCAACCAACGTGCCAGGCCAAGTCCTCCATGACCCGGAACCCAAGGAACCGAAGACCGGTTTTTCCCTGATTGGGGCTCATCAGTCAAATATAGCTTGGTTCCAGGGGCACAGGGAGGACAGGACCAATGTCTGAGCTACCCTCCCACTTAAGACAGTACATCAAACAAACAAAAAGGGGTGGGAGGAATAGTTGCAATAAGTCTAAACACTGACAAACACTTGGGGTTGCATTCCAACCCAGTGATCTTTTGTCCACCTTGTCACCTCAGTCTGGCCCCAGCCATATGCAAATTAGTCAACAAACAATAGTCTAAATCATTCATAACTACAATTCACATACCTGTGTATAGATTCTGAGGGCATGTGTAAACACTGCCAATCTATAAGACCCCCTACAGTTCAAGGATCCTTTGTGCATAAAAAACTCCAAATAAACTTTCTGTGTACTCTGGTATGTACAAATCATATTGGCTATAATACAATCTAATTTAGGTCATGTACTAAATCAGCCACTTACCTTATATAGATGAAGTGGTATCTTCAGAGACTTTTAATGCCTGGATTGGTACCCTAGAGCCGATACCAGTAACGCAGGAAAACCCGCACCCTTAGAACCCCTAGTATTTTTCGAACAGAGCACAGCATGATGCACACACAGACCATGAACTGTGTGGAGCTGTGCAAAAGTCTGCTGACCTGGGTTTGATGATATAGTTGAGTTAATTACAGTACCTGGCTGTAAAGCGTTGATTTTGGCGCTAAATTGAATGCCAATCAATCAATCTCTTTATTCGATCCATTTAAAATACAGATCATAAAAGTACAAATTATGTTAAAACCCAAGTCTAGTTAGTTCAAACTACATTCAATTATGACTAAGGGTGATTAAACAAGTCTCAGGTTAATACCTTACATACAATCAATGGCTGAAATGTTTAAAATGCCCTAAAAATAATTATAGATTGAATTATAAAAAAAATCCATATTTGGTCCAAGGACCAGTTAAAATGAGAATCGTTATCACCTAAAATGATAATATGTAAAACTCCCATTGTATAAGTTCTTTAGAGAACAGACCATTTTGTACAACATAATTACTTACTAATCACATTTCATGGAAGCTAAGGACATCAGATTGACTGTCACAATGGAGCCGAGATCAATGTATGGAGGAGCGGGAAGGAGAGTCTGGAGGGAAGGAGGCAACAGCCCAGCCGACCGAGGTAGGTGCAGGAGGCCACTGCTCTAACGACTCTAAAGAAGGAGGTTCTGAGAAGGGGGAACCCACGACCCTCTACCAGGGTTGTGGCTGTTGGCAAGTGGTGTGAGGTGGTTTCGAGGGTGGCTTGACTGGTGGGGGAGAAAAACAGGAGTCCCAGGAGTGAGGACAACTAAGAGCTCTAGTAGGTTAAAGCCACAGTCTAATCACTGGAGAGGTGGAGGTCTGATAAACCACACATAGAGTCCGATATGTTAATGGTAGCACCGAGAGTTGTACTTTTGGGAGGGAATTTAGAACCAGAGATTGTTTATTTTGTTTGCCCTGATGTACACACCTTCATGAGGCACTGGAGACACAACGTCAGTCAAGTCTGGATAAAACATAAAAGACTTACCTCACTGGTACAAGGTCTGCAATGTAAAATCCATGTTACCTGCATTTGGAGGGACTACAGGTCCCAGAAGCACTTTTTGCAGCACCACAGTGGGAGGATGGGCATATTGACATCGCACTTATAGCACTCACCCATTCCCGACTGCGTTGGACACTCTACCGGGCGAAGCCCAGGCTATGGGCAAGTGCGTCTGTGCCTGACATAGCCAAGAGGAGGATGGGCTGGGACACCCCCCTTGGTTGTCTTCTCTCTGCAAAGGAAACTGTTTAATCCCCTATTGCACTGATAGACTTTTTTATCTCTGTGTGTGAACAGTGACCCTTGTTGTTGCTTGGCTTCTACATCCCGGGCTACTTCAGGTCAGGAACAGGATGGGCAAGAGCAAACAGGATTGTACCATGGAGGGGGCCTATGCTAAAAGGAAGATCAGCGTGCTCGATAGTTATATCGAAAAGGCAGTGGGCGCCATTATTAAAGAAATCCTAAGCGTGGAAGGAAGGCTGTCTTTAGTACCCATCGACAGTGGACCCCACTCACCTATTGCTAACCCCCTCTTCAAGTGATATGGCACCTGTATCTAGCCAGGGAGAGGATGCCATAGGGAATCAGGCATCAGCAGAGGTTGAGGTGGGTGGTGACTTGTTCTCTACCAGAGTTTTGCCCCTAAGCGAGCCAGCTGCTAAACCTGCTAAGCTTGCTATGCCCTCCAGCAAACGACAAAAATGAGGGACTAATCAAACTTGTTGTGCAGCTGTCAATCAACCAAGACCCTCAGGGCAAATGGCATCCAGTTCTCCTGGTTCCATGAAGTACACCATTGAGGGCTTGTTGGCCTAATTTAGGAAAGAGTTTGAGGTATTCTTAGACTTCAAGCTGCAAGGTGTGATCAATCGCTTGAAGTCTATTGAGGAGAGGCTTTCTACCATGGACTTGAGGCAGGCCGCTGACTCATGAATAAATGATACCACAATAACTGGATACACTGTTGCTGGTATGGTGTGAGACTCTAACCATCTGAATGAAGGGAGGAGGAGCTTGATTTCTCACCTAGCTGGAAGCACTCACACGCCAAGTAGTGCAGCAGCACACCCACCTCAGGGCCAGCAGGGCTTACATCAAACCTTTTTGACATCGGGTCACCTGGAAGCACCCCTTCCCCCTAGTCAACTAGACTTGGATCCAGGCCCTCCCTCCAGGTGTGATCTCCCACCAGCGGCTAGTCCTTTTGTCATTGTCTTCGCCAATGAACCAATTTTACGCGCAAGGACTATTTAATCACAGTGGACTTAATTCACAAATCACTTCACTGGATAAACGGGAATTTGAGGTGTCAGGACAAATTGTTTAATGAAGTACTTATGGTCAGGAGGGTGAGGTTCGTGGGGAAGATGTTCAAAGAATTCACGGGAGATTGTGTTGTTATGGCGCGTAGTAACCCTACAATAGCTGGGAATGTGTTAAGTACCTCAGTACAAGGTCCACTAAAGCCTAGCAATGTTAAAATCTTGCCTATAGGTTATTTCTACAGAGACACAGTTAATTGTCTTCCAAATCAGGTGGGGCACCCTGGTCCTTATTTAGCCCCTCCTTAACCTTTCCACATCGAGGTGCAGAATCACTTTGCAACTCTGGGAGACTTGGCAGACACTCAGCTATGGTCAAGCAAAGAAGGTGTACCTTCCCAAGGAAATTTCCTAGGGGCCAGTGCAACTTATAGGAAGGCAAAGCTCAGCTGTCGCCATTGATAATTACATCTGTCCCAACACCTCCAATCTTTTGGTCAGCGGCCCAAACTCTGTAGTGGGATAGATGACTCATATTATTGTCCCCAACCAGTCGGTGAAAATATTGTCCTGGAATATCGTCGGCCTCATCAGCAAAGTCAACAATGAGATCTAGGTCTCCTTCATACAAAATTACAATATGCTTTTCTTCCAAGAAACATGGGCAGAGGAGGCCTTCTGTTTGATTGGCTACGCTACGCCTCCTATACCATCCCAGCCATTCTATCTTCCTAAAGTAGGGCAAGTGTGGGTCTAATGGTGTTTTTCAGGGTAACACTGGAATGTAAAATTACCCCAGTTTGCACAAAGGGGCTCAATGGTTTGAAAATTGTGATCTTAAATTTTTACAGTGGGTCCAACCTGAGTTTTGTTATTACCATGCTCTCTGATTTTATTTTAGGCCTAGACTCTAAACTTGCTTATTTGCACATTGGATTCCAACTTATTTTTAGTGGGTTCTTTAATACTAAATTGGGTTCTACAGGGGAAGTCAACATCGCTACCATGTTGGATCTAGTAAGCACAGAATGTGTATATCCACTTACGGATCAGAGAGCTAAAGCTCTCTTCCAGTTCATTAATTCTTTTGACTTCATTAATGTCTGTGAATCATGTTGGGTAATGGTCCTTTCTGCAGGGTCACCCCAAACATTTTGCCTTCCTCCTCCCCTTTTCTTGCTGAATTCTTTTTTGTTGGCTATAGGATTCTTGGCGCTTTACCACTGCTAACCAGTGCTAAAGTTCATATGCTCTGTACTCTAAACATGGTAACATTAGCTTATACACAATTGGTAAAGTAAATGTACTTGTAAGACCCTCGTAAAGTGTCCTGGGCCTTTAGATTAAATGCTACTAGTGGGCTGGCAAGCACTGATCGTGCCACCCACCCATTGTACAGCATTTTGTGCAGTTTTAAACTGCCATTTTGACCTGTCAAGTTAACCTACTTGCCAGGCCCAATGCTACCTTTTTATTACATATAAGACACCCCAAGATAGGCCCTAGATAGCTTCATGAGCAAGGTGCAGTGAATTCAAAAGATAGGACATGTACTTTTAAGTTTTAGATGTCCTGGCAGAGAAATACTGCTAATGTAATTTTTCAAAACTTCAAGGCCTATCTCTCCCTTGGGCTAAAATGTGAATTGCCTTACAACATCTTTTAAGTGTAAATTCCCATTGGGCGCAGAAAGAAAATTGGAGTTTGGTGTCTCTGGGCTCACAATTTAAAAACACATCTTTAAGTAAAGTTAGTTTTTCAATTGCAGGTCTGAAAATGGCACTTTTAGAAAGTTGCCGTTTTCTTATTTTAACCATTCTCTGCCTCTGCCTGTCTCTGAATACACGTCTGTGTTAGGGTGACAGCTGGGCTTTGTGCATTCTCTCTAGACAGCCACATAAAAGGAGCTAAGGAGCTGGGGGTGTCACATTTGCAAATTGATGGCCCATCACCAGGCTGGTGGGCCTTCCTGAGGTAGATTGGGAGGGAGCAGCTGACACTTGCTCCTGAATAGGCCTGTGCCTGCCCTCATATAAAGAACTGCATGACTTGTTTAAGGATTTTGTAAATTTTATGGGGTTACCTGGCCTTGCCACAAATCAATCTAAAAACGTAAGATGCGAAGAGTACTTACAGTCATCCTGCTGCTTCTACCCAGGAATTATTATTTTATTCAGTGTAGTCTTCAAAGCAAGGGGGAATTGGGGACCATGCAAACTCAAAGCCTCCCATAGATTTGCGAGTAGGGTAGATGTATAACTTAGCTCCTTGTATTGGAAGTAAACCATTGGCCCCTTTATTGGAGGTGTACAGGGCAAATGTTCCCTGACTCTTATGTATGGGGCCAGCCTATGGGGCTCTTCGAACACCATTCCGCTCCAGGGAGAGCAGAATGTGATGCTGAGGAGCTTGTTGGGTGTGCCTTTCATCTGCTCAACCTATATTGTACATCAAGAATTTGGGGTTGAGTATGTGGAAGATGCTATCAAGTTGGCCCCTCTTACCATGTGGTGTGCCATATGGGCAAATCCACATGCTGGTTTTAAGAGAGAGGACATCCTTGACTGCTTAACTAGCAAAAGAAGTCTGAAAGTCCCCTGGTTTCATTATATTAAGTCAGAACTGCCCAACTTGGGGGGGGGTGACCTCTTTTCTAGCCCCTCCTCAATGTTCTAATCTGACTTTGTCTGGTTTAAGAAGACTTTCAAGTCCCTGAGATCAAGTCTAAGGGATGTATCCAAGATGGCTAAAACACTGTCAGGTTTTATTTGAAGCTTCAAACCTCACCAGCTTTGGAGCCGTATCTAGAATGGGTGTATAGTTCCTGGGACAGACTTCTTCTAACCAGATTTAGACTTGGTTTTGTGACGTGGCACCTTGGGTTACCCCTTGACCAGTCTGACACCAGTAATGTTTTAATCTGTCCATGTGATGCGTCCTCACCCCAGAGCTTGCTCCATTTTACCTTTTCCTGTCACTTTTAAACTGTTTTTTCCTAAAAGGTTTTTAATTCCTATATTAAGGGAGTTTGGAATAAGAAAATGCAGTGAGGCCCTGGTGTACTTACAAAAGCTTAACTCTCTCTCTATCTCTGTGATTATTTGCTCATTTTTTAAATATGCAATTGCTAAAAGGAATTCAATTTTATTTTAGCTACATGCTTCACTGTGGAGCTTCACTGTGGCGTGTATCCATTCTGATTGATACCCATCATGGGTTAGGAATGTTGATCCTGTGAAATTGTATTAATCCTTTTTTAGGGCTGAGTTTGAAGGTTATGACATGTCCAGAACTAAATGCATCCAAGAAGTTTTATGTAAGTATTTTCATTGGGAAATATCTTTTAAAATATCCATATTTTATTAGATGCATTTTTTGTGATGCAGATTGAAAATGGGAATGTTTTCTACATCGCTTTGATATTGTGTATTGTGCTTTTATGGTTACCCTTAGTAGCCGAAATAAAGGTTTTGACTGACTGGCCTTGATTAGTAGGCCATGAGTCATATTCTTTCAATAAGTGCCATGTGTTTCTGTGGAACACTGAAAAAACAAGATCATACTGTCTCCTGACTGATGACACTCTAAGTCGGGCAAGAGATAGACTCTCAAACAATATTACTGATGGTAGAGTCCCAGGGTGCAGAAAGGTCTCCCATCTTCACTATTTCCTCTCATGTGTTAGGACATGATGAGAAGCTGATCTTTAGTAAAGAGTTGGTGTTCATCACTACAGAAAGACCGAATTTCTTCAGAATCCAAACTGAATTGTTCCATGTGATATAGTGCAAAATCCATTTTTCATTTGTAGGGGTGCATCAAAATCATACATAGTCCACATCAATCAATCAATCAATCAATCAATCAATCAATCAATCAATCAATCAATCAATCAATCGGGGGCTTTAAAGTGTGCTACTCACCCGTGAGGGTCTCAAGGCACGGGGGGGCTAGGGTGCGAGCGTAGGTCATTCGAAGAGCCAGGTCTTGAGTTCGTTCTAGGTCTTGGCCGCGAAGTAGGAGAATGATCTGCCAAGAAGTTTCTCTTGGGGGCGTGGAAGGAGATTCGTTCATTAAGGCATCAACATATATTTCTTGGGAGCGTGGTAGGAGATTCGTTTGTTGAGGCAGCCACATATATTTCTTCAGTGTGATAACATGAGACATTAGAATGTGAATTGTAATAACATCTATCGTGATATATTTTAGGACATTTCAATGTAAAGTGGAGAAGTAGGGCAGCAAGTAAACTCAACTAACTGGAACTCTAATGAAGATGCTTGCATTGTGCAACTGACACTCATGTTATTTTCGAAATATGCTTATTAGTCATGTCATTTTAAATGTAAAGGAGAATGTTTATTATGCTTGATTCAAATTCAATCAAACATCGTAAAGATCATGTTCCATCTTTCTTATGTTAACTCAATTTTGTAGGCCTGAAATGCATTTTCCCCTGAAGCTCTCGTATTTGAATTAATAATTGAATTTCATGTGCATGTTAGGATTTGCTCTTTCTCACGCTTGTGTTGCAGGTGGAAGACGCATCCTTGTTAGTTAGAATAATGTCTTTGTTTTGGAAGTTGTCAAGGAGAGAAGGGGATTCATTGAACGCGGATACCGATAAGGAGAACTGTTGTACTTTCTCACCAGAGAAAGCCTGGTAATAAAGGTCATTTTGCTACCGCTCTGGGATATCGTTGTCCAGTGGAAAAATACCTTTGAGGATGTGGCCTGGCCGCATGGCGTGACCCAAAGAGGATCTTGGGTAATCACCTGTAATAATGAGGTATGGTAACTAGGGAAGGAGCCCCACTTCTTCTCTGGCTTTGGAGAGAGAGCATCTTAAAACAACCTCTGTCTTAGTAACGTCATGCTGCTTGACCCAACTGATGTGGAGAGACTTCTAAGGAAGACTCCACACGCTGACACCCTAACCGGTCTTGCAATATGCTTGATTAGGGATGTCACGTCAGTGTTAGTGTTGGGACACATTGATGCTTTATTTTATGAAATCTTTAATGCTGGGAAATCTGGACTCTTGTGCTCTACTCTTTTGTATCTTCATTCTTGAAAAATCATCTTGTGTATGCTGAACTGCATTAATTTTTATCCATGGGTTCGGCAGTGTACTAGTCCCAATGTATTTCTACATGAGGTGCCTGTATGTTCAGTTATTTCTGGCTTTGTAATAAATCAACTGACCCCATTTAGTAGTCTGTGATTCTTAATGGGCCTAGTGAACTGTAACTGAGTTGATCGACCCGCTAACGATCCCTCTCCCTCTTATGCTGAGAAAAAGTACCATCGACTCGAGGTTCTAGAGCAGATCCTGAACGTGAGATCACGCTCCTTAACATGTTTTCAAAAAAATTAGATCAGGGAATTTTGTTAAGGCTAGGGAAGACTCAAGGCACACAACTGAAATTGACCATGCTCTACCACGTTTTACCGCACAACTAATCTGATGCCAGATGACATTTTGGCATTTCAAAATGTAGTTCTAAAACAGGTTCATGACCTGGAAAAAAACTGAAAGGATTTGTCACGTCATTTCCATTGCAGAACGTTGTACCTTGGGGGCTTAGGAAAATTCTTAAATTACCTAAAAGTGGCCATGTGGCCTCTCTTATGCTTAGTACGGTTACCATAGTCCAGAGTGGTTAAAGGGTCTGTCATTGTTGACGTATAATACATAAACCATACCCATCACACCTAATGAATCCAATCCAATCAAATTCTCAAATGAGTATTTGGTTTTTGAAAACAGCCAACCCAATGGGAAATAAACCGCGCCAGGTATTGCCGAATAATATTTGACTCTTGGCGTCTCTCCTGTTTTTGCGAGCTCTGTGAGCCCATTATAATTAAGAACAAAATAACAGCTTTCAAAAACGTATCAATATCGCTAACTTAATAATAACAATATGACAAAGTAATTTTCATTTACCTCAGGAATCGTGAGCTGTACTGTTCTCACGGCACTGGAAAGGTAGGTACATGGCTATTCCGAGATTTCAAATAATCCCTTTTAACAGTATGTGGTTTTTCTGAGAAACTGAATTAGCATTTCTTCTGAAACGAGCACTTCATTTTCGATGAAGCATTCAAGGAATCTAACATTTTGCCTGATTTTAATTGACACTCTCAGGCACATGAGTGTTTAAGTAAGCGGCTATGCACTATGATCCTAATTAAGAACATAATTTTCTCCCCTTAGCCTGCCTTGGCTTTGCTCATTATACACCATTTAGGAACTCAGCCGAAATGCTTTACTCTGATTTTGCATCTGTGTCCCAGTACACCAGCACACCATTAAGGCTGAATGGACGGCAGCAAAGGCAAACAATACAGAAATCAAATGGCTTGCATGGGAGCATCTTATTTCTTTCATATTACAATATGGTTCCGTTTCCTCTAACTGGAAATAGGAGTAAACGTCATCAACCATAGTCCATAGGTCGTTCACTTGACTGCTATGCAATAATTAAGGAGCTTTTCATGCATGCAAGTTTTAGGATCATGCACACTGCAGAGAAAATGGAATAAAAAGTGAGAAGGAGAGGAGTGAAACTAGTATCGTCAAAGCCAATAGGCTTGTATTTTTATAGTGCTTACTCAAGGTAGTGCACTTAGACACAATGGGCACGATTCATAAACTGCATTTAGTAGCACGTAAAGCCGTACTACAGTAATATTACTCACAGACTACAAAATACAATACACAAACAGACCACCAGAGGCCTCTGTCTCGCCTATCTTTTCTGTGTAGAGAGCTTGGCTACAGTGATGGAGATCGCTGCACATGCAAGTATACTACTTAGGGCCATGATTACATATGTAGGGCTAAATTCCGACCCCAGCACACAGGGATCTGAATTGTGACTTGTGTGATAACTATCCCAGGTTTCCTCTGAAAAATTCCGGGAGGTCACACCTGAGGGAAAATGCCCATGAAAAGACAAAACGTGGAATTCTGTGTGTTGAAAACAATTCCTCATGATATGCTTAATTTGCACTTTAGAAAGTGGGAATAGTAGGTATTTAACACATGTAGGTCAGAAGGTCACCTCCAAGGTAATATCATTTACCATGTCTGGTAAGCATCTCACCTATTCACCCTAACTTGTAAAGAGGGCCTAAATAGCAAATGTGGGAGGGACTTGGGGGAGTGGGAAAATAGCAAATAATTACTCAAAAAGTGGTAGGAGAGGTAAGAGAGCACTCGAGACCAGCGCTGATGGTGGCACATCTTTATTCAGGTAGAACCGCTGACATCAAGAGGGTGAGTATAGCAAAGTTGCAGTGTTAAAATACGACGCGTTTCGGGAATGGCTCCCTTCTTCATGGTACAACACCGCAGCTAGCAGTCCAACACACCTGCATTCATTTGACCTAACACGCCCTCCAATGGGCCAATCCTCTGTGAGGTCAGTCCCAACTGAATTCTGGGACTTGCAGTGTGTCGCAATGTCAATGGCCACAATATTTATCCTGCGAATCTTCATGCATTTGACCCTGTATGGGCCCCTCTGGATGTAGTGGCTCAAACTCAACCCCCACGCTGCTCCATAAGACTCCGCGAATGTGAAACCTCATGGCCCCCTTTGCAATCCTCGGGGTGGTGCCGCTCTCCGGGGCTGGGCGGCCGCGTTAAAACT
This sequence comes from Triturus cristatus, assembly GCF_964204655.1. NCBI lineage: Eukaryota > Metazoa > Chordata > Amphibia > Caudata > Salamandridae > Triturus > Triturus cristatus. The sequence continues at coordinate 454,375,669 of NC_140595.1, read as the reverse complement.
TTGGAAAACGTTGTGCCCATGCACAAGAGAGCCCTCGAGACCAGCGCTGATGGTGGCACATCTTTATTCAGGTAGAACCGCTGACATCAAGAGGGTGAGTATAGCAAAGTTGCAGTGTTAAAATACGACGCGTTTCGGGAATGGCTCCCTTCTTCCTGGTAGAACACCGCAGCTAGCAGTCCAACACACCTGCATTCATTTGACCTAACACGCCCTCCAATGGGCCAATCCTCTGTGAGGTCAGCCCCAACTGAATTCTGGGACTTGCAGTGTGTCGCAATGTCAATGGCCACAATATTTATCCTGCGAATCTTCATGCATTTGACCCTGTATGGGCCCCTCTGGATGTAGTGGCTCAAAATCAACCCCCACGCTGCTCCATAAGACTCCGCGAATATGAAACCTCATGGCCCCCTTTGAAATCCTCGGGGTGGTGCCGCTCTCCGCGGCTGGTCGGCCGCGTTAAAACTTTGGAAAACGTTGTGCCTATGCACAAGAGAGCACTCGAGACCAGCGCTGATGGTGGCACATCTTTATTCAGGTAGAACCGCTGACATCAAGAGGGTGAGTATAGCAAAGTTGTAGTGTTAAAATACGACGTGTTTCGGGAATGGCTCCCTTCTTCCTGGTACAACACCGCAGCTAGCAGTCCAACACACCTGCATTCATTTGACCTAACACGCCCTCCAATGGGCCAGTCCTCTGTGAGGTCAGTCCCAACTGAATTCTGGGACTTGCAGTGTGACGCAATGTCAATGGCCACAATATTTATCCTGCGAATCTTCATGCATTTGACCCTGTATGGGCCCCTCGGGATGTAGTGGCTCAAAATCGACCCCACGCTGCTCCATAAGACTCCGCGAATGAGAAACCTCATGGCCCCCTTTGCAATTCTCAGGGTGGTGCCGCTCTCCGCGGCTGGGCGACCACGTTAAAACTTTGGAAAACGTTGTGCCCATGCACAAGAGAGCACTCGAGACCAGCGCTAATGGTGGCACATCTTTATTCAGGTAGAACCGCTGACATCAAGAGGGTGAGTATAGCAAAGTTGTAGTGTTAAAATACGACGCGTTTCAGGAATGGCTCCCTTCTTCCTGGTACAACACCGCAGCTAGCAGTCCAACACACCTGCATTCATTTGACCTAACACGCCCTCCAATGGGCCAATCCTCTGTGAGGTCAGTCCCAACTGAATTCTGGGACTTACAGTGTGTCGCAATGTCAATGGCCACAATATTTATCCTGCGAATCTTCATGCATTTGACCCTGTATGGGCCCCTCTGGATGTAGTGGCTCAAAATCAACCCCCACGCTGCTCCATAAGACTCCGCGAATGTGAAACCTCATGGCCCCCTTTGCAATCCTCGGGGTGGTGCCGCTCTCCGCGGCTGGGCGGCCGCATTAAAACTTTGGAAAACGTTGTGCCCATGCACAAGAGAGCACTCGAGACCAGCGCTGATGGTGGCACATCTTTATTCAGGTAGAACCGCTGACATCAAGAGGGTGAGTATAGCAAAGTTGCAGTGTTAAAATACGACGCGTTTCGGGAATGGCTCCCTTCTTCCTGGTACAACACCGCAGCTAGCAGTCCAACACACCTGCATTCATTTGACCTAACACGCCCTCCAATGGGCCAATCCTCTGTGAGGTCAGTCCCAACTGAATTCTGGGACTTACAGTGTGTCGCAATGTCAATGGCCACAATATTTATCCTGCGAATCTTCATGCATTTGACCCTGTATGGGCCCCTCTGGATGTAGTGGCTCAAAATCAACCCCCACGCTGCTCCATAAGACTCCGCGAATGTGAAACCTCATGGCCCCCTTTGCAATCCTCGGGGTGGTGCCGCTCTCCGCGGCTGGGTGGCCGCGTTAAAACTTTGGAAAACGAGGATTGGAAAGGGGGCCGTGAGGTTTTGAATTTGCGGAGTCTTATGGAGCAGCGTGGGGGTTGATTTTGAGCCACTATATCCAGAGGGGCCCATTCAGGGTTAAATGCATTGCTCGCAGGACAAATATTGTGGCCATTGACATTGCGACACACTACAAGTCCCAGAATTCACTTGGGACTGACCTCACAGATGATTGGCCCATTGGAGGGCGTGTTAGGTCTAATGAATGCAGGTGTGTTGGACTGCTAGCTGCGGTGTTGTACCAGGAAGAAAGGAGCCATTCCCGAAACGCGTCGTATTTTAAACACTGCAACTCTGCCGCACTTACCCTCTTGATGACAGCGGTTCTACTTGAATAAAGATGTGCCACCATCAGCGCTGGTCTCGAGTGCTCTCTTGTGCATGGGCACAACGTTTTCCAATATATATATATATAATGGCCGTCGCTCTGGGCAAATAAAGAGAATTGCACCTTAAACTGGTTCGTGTACCAACTTCTTGAAGCGTCAGCACGAGTTTCGAGGCTGGTGGAGCTGGTTGATCTGACATATATATATATCTCAAGGAACGATTTCTTCTGCAGCAAGGTTGCACTCGAGAAACAAGAAATCATGCACAGGTAGGAACAAGAACTTCAGCAGCCTGATGTGTTTTGGGTAGTATCCTTTAATCATAGGCTTGACTCCAAACAGTTGCTTTGCCACCGGACTTTATTTAAATGCACGCCCTGCAATGGGCTACTCATATGAGTCCCAGCGCCTGCTGGGTAATGTAGTCCCTGCCTTCACCCTAATGGGGTTGGATACAAAAGTCAATATTAGCATTCAGATGAATAATAAAGTGTCCGTTCATGCCAAAATCCATGCATGTCTCTCCACATATTGGCATCGTCAAATTACGTGTCTAGTGGCCCCTTGTAAATCCTTAGGGTGGTGCAGCCCTTCACGCACGAAGCCAGTGTGTAAACATCAAGGAACGGTTGCTTCTGCAGCAAGGGCGCAATCGAGAGACAAGAAATCATGCACAGGTATGAAAAAGCACTGGGACTTATCTGAGTAGCCCACTGCAGGGCGTGCATTTAAATAAAGTCCAGTGGTGAAGCCTATGATTAAGGGATACTACCCGAAACGCGTCAGGCTGCTGAAGCGCTTGCTCGCCGCTCTGCTTTGGGCCCCTCCTATTTTATATTCTGTATCCTGATCGACGCTCTGCTTGTGCCCCTTGTATTTTGCATTTTGTTTTCTGATCGCCGCTTGCTCTTTGCCCCTTTGCTTTTGTACACCTTCGCTCCTCTGTGCCCCGCGCCTGTCTCCCATCCTCCGCCCCCACCGCTGCCTCCCCTGCGGCCCTGCCCCCTCCGCGCCCATTCGCCACACCCATCCCTCGCCTCCCGCCTCCCGCCTCCCAGCTGCTCCTCCCTCCCCACCTCCCCATATATGGCGGTAAGGAGAGTGACCCTTGACCTCTGGTAGGTCGCCCCCCCGCTGCAGCGCCACCTGCACCCCCACTGTCTGCTGCCGCCTGTGGAATTCGGGGCCCTCCACCACCCACAGGCTTCCACCTGCGCCTCATCCCTGGTGGCCAGTGGTGGCCTTAGGTAAGTCTTTCCAGTGTTCCATTGCTGCCTGTTGCCTTGTATCCTGATCGCCGCTCTGCTCTGTGCCCCCTGCCCCCCGCTCACCACTCTGCTTTGTGCCCCTCCTATCTTGTATTGTGTATCCTAATCGCCGCTCTGCTCTGCGCCCCCTGCCCCCCGCTCTGCTTTGTGCCCCTCCTATTTTATATTGTGTATCCCGATCGCCGCTCTGCTTGTGCCCCCTGCCCCCCCGCTCGCCCCTCTGCTTTGGGCCCCTCCTATTTTATATTCTGTATCCTGATCAACGCTCTGCTTGTGCCCCTTGTATTTGGCATTTTGTTTTTTGATCGCCGCTTGCTCTGTGCCCCTTTGCTTTTGTACACCTTCGCTCCTCTGTGCCCCGCGCCGGTCTCCAGTTCTCCGCCCCTGCCGCTGCCTCCCCTGCGGCCCGCCCCCTCCGCGCCCATTCGCCACACCCGTCCCTCGCCTCCCGCCTCCCAGCTGCTCCTCCCTCCCCACCTCCCCATATATGGCGGTGAGGAGAGCGACCCTTGACCTCTGGTAGGTCGCTCCCCCCGCTGCAGTGCCACCTGCACCCCCGCTGTCTGCTGCTGCCGGTGGAATTCGAGGCACTCCACCACCCGCAGGCTTCCACCTGTGCCTCATCCCTGGTGGCCAGTGGTGGCCTTAGGTACGTTTATCCAGTGTTCCATGGCTGCCTGTTGCCTTGTATCCTGATCGCCGCTCTGCTCTGTGCCCCCTGCCCCCCGCTCGCCGCACTGCTTTGTGCCCCTCCTATCTTGTATTGTGTATCCTAATCGCCGCTCAGCTCTGTGCCCCCTTCCCACCGCTCGCCGCTCTGGTTTGTGCCCCTCCTATTTTAATATTGTGTATCCCGATCGCCGCTCTGCTTGTGCCCCCCGCTCGCTGCTCTGCTTTGGGCCCCTCCTATTTTATATTCTGTATCCTGATCGACGCTCTGCTTGTGCCCCTTGTATTTTGCATTTTGTTTTCTGATCGCCGCTTGCTCTGTGCCCCTTTGCTTTTGTACACCTTCACTCCTCTGTGCCCGTGCCGGTCTCCCGTCCTCCGCCCCACCGCTGCCTCCCCTGCGGCCCGCCCCCTCCACACCCATTCGCCACACCCGAAGGCGCGCCTAAGGCAAGCCTGTCTGCGCCCGTCCGCGCCTGGAGCGCGCCCTGCGCCAGAACCCCTGGCCCCTGCCAGGACGACCACCTCCGCTACGACGCCAAGACCCTCATCGCTCTCAACCCAGGAAAAACTCACACCTGCTACAAGGCCGCCCCAAGGTGCACCCACGGTCCCTTCACCTGCTGGAACTGCAACTTCTCCTGCCACAAAAGCGCCAAGACACCCACCACAACGGAAGCCAACCAGCTCAGACGCATCCTGATCAACACCCGCTCCGCACACAAACACGCCGTCGAACTCTGGGACCTACTCGACACCACATCACCGGACATCGCCTTCCTAACCGAGACCTGGATGAACGAAGCCTCCTCGCCAGACATCGCCATAGCCATCCCAGATGGGTACAAGATCACCCGCAGAGACCGCACCAACAGGGCCGGAGGAGGAATCGCCATCGTCCACAAAAACAACATCAAGATCTCAACAAACACCACCGACACCCTCAGCACCGCCGAACACATGCACTTCCAGATCCACACGAACCCAAAGACCACCTTAAGAGGCACCCTCGTCTACAGACCTCCAGGACCCCGGCCTCAATTCTGCGACTCCATCGCCGACCTCATCAGCACACATGTGCTGACCTCCACCGACTACATCCTCCTCGGAGACCTGAACTTTCACCTGGAGAACAACAACGACAGCAACTCCTCCACCCTGATCGACAATCTCACCAACCTCGGACTGAAACAGCTCGTCACAACGTCGACCCACAACGCCAGCCACACGCTAGATGTCATCTTCTCCTTAAGCCCCCACATCACCTTCAGCCACGCCTCCGAACTCACCTGGACAGACCACCACAGCATCCACTTCTCCTACCGAAAACCACCCACACACCACCGCACCCTACAGACCCCCTGCCGTCGCTGGGGCAAAATCACTGAAGAACATCTACAGACAAACCTCGCACTCAACCCCCCGACGACCCCAACCAACCCAGATGAAGGGGCACTCGCCCTCGAACGCTGGATGAACGACTGCACCAACACCATCGCTCCTCTGAAAAGCCCCACCAACGCAGACACCAGCAGAAGAGTCAGCTGGTTCACCCCGGAACTCCTCAACTCCAAACGCACCTGCAGAAAACTGGAAAACATATGGCACAACGAAAAAACGCCAGACAGCCGCACCGCCCACAAAGACGCCCTCTGCAACCACCACCACCTCATCAGGTCCGCCAAAAAAACCTCCTTCACAGACCGCCTTGACAACAACGCACACAACAGCAAGGAGCTCTTCACCATCGTGAAGGAACTCTCCAACCCCAGCTCCAACGCGTACGACATCCCACCATCGCAAGCCCTGTGCGACTCCCTCGCCACCTTCTTTCATCGGAAAATCACCAACATCCATGACAGCTTCAGACCCCGGACGACCCCTACTGACCACACCGCACCGAACCCACTGCACCCCACCGCCCACGACACCCTGACAACCTGGGCCAACGTAAGCATCGAGGACACAATCAAGACCATGGGAACAGTCCACTCCGGATCCCCATCCAACCCTATCCCGCACCACATCTTCAACAAAGCCAGCAAGTCCATCGCTCCCCACATGCACAAAATCATCAACCTCTCCTTCAAGACCGCCACCTTCCCTGAGATCTGGAAGCACGCAGAGATCAACGCCCTACTGAAGAAACCCAAGGCGGACCCGAGCGGCCTCAAGAACTTCCGGCCCATCTCCCTGCTTCCGTTCCTAGCTAAGGTCATCGAGAAGATAGTAAACATCCAGCTCACCCGGCACCTCGAAGACAACAACATCCTTGACCCGTCCCAAACAGGATTTCGCAGCAACCACAGCACCGAGACCACCCTCATCGCCACCACAGACGACATCAGGATCCTGCTGAACAACGGCGAGACGGTGGCCCTCATCCTCTTGGACCTCTCCACCGCCTTCGACACCGTCTGCCACCTCACACTACGCACACGCCTTCACAACGCAGGGATCTGTAACAAGGTCCTGGACTGGACCACCTCTTTCCTCTCCGGCAGAACGCAGAGAGTCCGCCTCCCCCCGTTTCGATCCAAGGCCTCCGAGATCATCTGTGGCGTCCCTCAAGGATCCTCCCTCAGCCCGACACTGTTCAACGTCTACATGGCACCACTAGCACGCATCGCTCGACAGCACGACCTCAACATAATCTCCTACGCCGACGACACTCAGCTGATCCTCTCCCTCACTAAGGACCCCCTCACCGCCAAATCCAACCTCCACCAGGGAATGAAGGCCATCGCCGACTGGATGGAGGACAGCCACCTCAAACTGAACACAGACAAAATGGAAATCCTCATCCTTGGATCCAACCCCTCCGCATGGGACGACTCCTGGTGGCCCACATCACTGTGGTACCCCCCGGCCGCCACCGACCACGCACGCAACCTGGGTGTCATCCTCGACTCAAAACTCTCCATGACCAAACAAGTCAACGCAGTCTCCTCCACCTGTTTCAACACCCTCTGCATGCTCCGCAAGATCTACAAATGGATCCTGACCAACACGAGGAAAACAGTCACCCAGGCCCTTGTCAGCAGCAGACTTGACTACGGAAACGCCCTCTACGCCGGAGCCTCATCCAAGCTCATCAGCAGACTACAGAGAATCCAGAATGCCTCCGCACGCCTGATCCTCGACATCCCACGCCACGACCACATCACCCCCCACCTGAGGAACCTGCACTGGCTCCTCGTCGACAAAAGAATCCCCTTCAAACTCCTGATCCACGCACACAAAGCACTCCACAAAACCGGACCAGCCTATCTCAACAGTCGACTCTCCTTCTACGTACCCAACAGGAATCTCCGCTCCGCTGACCACGCCCTGGCCACGGTCCCACGCATCCGGAGAACCACTGCCGGATGCAGGTCCTTCTCCCATCGCGCCACCAAGACCTGGAACACCCTTCCCCTCTACCTGCGACAGACCGAAGACCTGCTGACCTTCAGGAGACAACTCAAGACCTGGCTCGTCGACCAATAGCAGCAGCAACCCCCCACGCCCCCCCCCCCAGCACCTTGAAACCCTCACGGGTATGTAGCGCGCTTTACAAATTATGTGATTGATTGATTGATTGATTTGACATGTTCTGCCTTTGAGAAAGGGAGATGACTTCCAAAACGCACCAGGCATGGGTCATTCGCTGCCTTGTTTGTACAACTTGTTGTGGTTGCGGTGAATAAAAGCCTGTTTGAGGAGTGCACTTCGCTTTGTGGCAACTCTTTTCCTCTATATATTTATACATATACATAAAGACTTTATACTTACCTGTGAAATACTTGTAAAGGCTTGAGTTGAAAAGGCATATGAGTGGTAAAGATGTTTGTTGTAATGGCATGCGTGGTAAAGGCATGTGCGTTGTAATGTCCATGTTGTAATGGCAAGTGTGGTAATGGCATGTTTGGTTCCATCATACAACCACACAATCAGCTGAGCTGGCTGCCCTGTAATGAAATAAATGCACAATTGAAGTCACCTCCTATGTGCTTTTTGGGTAAACAATAGTATCATTGTGTCATTGGTGGTCTCTGTCCTGGTCTCCCACAAACTCAATAGCACGCTTTTACTGAAGCAGTTTATATATGTGTGTGTGTGTGTGTTTGTGTGTGCATGTGTGATCAAATATATGTAAAATTATTGTGGGTTTTTATTCTTAAAAGTTCAAAATATTGATAGGGCTTAACTTTGAAAGGGTTTTAGCATTCACCAACCCTCAGATTCAGTAAATCAGAGTGTGAACATTAAAAACCTTATTCAAGTGTACGAAACTCACTTTCGGTATAAGTTTTTCAAATTGCTAAATGGATTTAGAAATGTTTTCAGAATCGTGATTTTGAATGGTGTATTATGGGCATCACTTCTAACAGGGATTCTGAACCTGGTGTATCAATGTTTTGTCATCATAGTCCAGTCCCAAAACATTGAAAAGTTACAGAGACCCAAGATAGGGTGGTAACTGATTCTTAAAGGGAAGGGCTACTCTTAGGATTCCTTCCCTTTTGTGAATCTTGAAAAAAGTTTAATGGAGAGTAGGGGATGTATGACGTTACAACGCATACTTTTACAACGCATGCACTTACAACGCAATTTTTACAACGCAACATCCACTACAACGCATTCCATTACATCGCATGACACTACAACGCATTTTTAAAAACTACCTTTACAACGCATTCCATTACAACGCATACTACCTTTACAACGCATACCATTACAACGCATAATATTACATTGCATTTAAGGTAAGTATTGGATAGTATAGGGGTAAAAATTACTATTCTAACTCCAGGGGGTGCAACAGTAGGGTAAGTGTTGGATAGTATAGGGGTGAAAATTACTATTCTAACTCCAGGGGGTGCAACAGTAGGGTAAGTGTTGGATAGTATAGGGGTAAAAATTACTATTCTAACTCCAGGGGGTGCAACAGTAGGGTAAGTGTTGGATAGTATAGGGGTAAAAATTACTATTCTAACTCCAGGGGGTGCAACAGTAGGGTAAGTGTTGGATAGTATAGGGGTAAAAATTACTATTCTAACTCCAGGGGGTGCAACAGTAAGGTAAGTGTTGGATAGTATAGGGGTAAAAATTACTATTCTTACTCCAGGGGGTGCAACAGTAGGGTAAGTGTTGGATAGTATAGGGGTAAAAATTACTATTCTAACTCCAGGGGGTGCAACAGTAAGGTAAGTGTTGGATAGTATAGGGGTAAAAATTACTATTCTAACTCCAGGGGGTGCAACTGTAGGGTAAGTGTTGGATAGTATGGGGGTAAAAATTACTATTCTAACTCCCGGGGGTGCAACAGTAGGGTAAGTGTTGGATAGTATAGGGGTAAAAATTACTATTCTAACTCCAGGGGGTGCAACAGTAGGGTAAGTGTTGGATAGTATAGGGGTAAAAATTACTATTCTAACTCCAGGGGGTGCAACAGTAGGGTAAGTGTTGGATAGTATAGGGGTAAAAAATACTATTCTAACTCCAGGGGGTGCAACAGTAGGGTAAGTGTTGGATAGTGTAGTGTAATATTATGCGTTGTAATGGTATGCGTTGTAAAGGTAGTATGCGATGTAATGGAATGCGTTGTAAAGGTAGTTTTTAAAAATGCGTTGTAGTGTCATGCGATGTAATGGAATGCGTTGTAGTGGATGTTGCGTTGTAAAAATTGCGTTGTAAGTGTAGTGCGTTGTAAAAGTTGCGTTGTAAAGGTTGTTCCCCGAGAGTAGGCAATGGTCCGTGGGACCACTGCCAACTCTCAGTGATACTTTCTACAAAAAGAAAGCTTTTTATAATTTCTTTATTTAAACAAATTCACAGATGTGTGGGTCTGCTGAATCTTGCAGGCTACCATCACTGTGATTGTGGCCAATAGAATGGGGTTGAAAAACGTGACCTGTCTAATGAATATTTATTAGGCAGGTCATTCTGTGAGCCCCACCATCATTCAGTATTTTGCAAGCCAACCTATTGATATAACGTTGATGCATTGGTTTTGTGAATAGAATAATAGTACACAAGGCACTCAATTGTAAAAATTAAATTAAACGTGTAAACTTTTTTTTAATTCAAATTAAAAATGTTAGTGATGGTAGATACGTCTTTAATTGTTGTTCACAAAATAATAATCATAAATTAAATTAATATATTTAAAATATTTTATTATTTAATATGTTATGTTTTGTGTATTTGTAAATCACCCTCAAGGGTATCCTGGCACTCAGCAGATGTGTGTGCCGGGCCCTGCCTACAGGAAGTTGGTTCATTGGAAAACCAGGTCTTCAGCTTCTTGTGGAATTCAACAAGAGGAGGAGTCTCTGATGTGGAGTTGAAGGCTGTTCCAAACATTTGCACATTTAATTCAATAAGTCAAGTCGTTGTAACATTTTATTTTATTAGTTCCACATTAGTAATGTATATCCTAAATTAAGTTACATATAGTATATATTATACATTAAAAAAATAATAAACTCTATAAAACTTTCCGTTACTTTACCAGAGAGACATCCCTACTCTGGTGCCAGAGAGCTCCACCAACAGGTGAAAGGTTATTAATAGTAAATTTATAATTGAAAATACTTTTTGTGGGGGACTCCACCACCTCATTTGAGTGGGAGGAGACAGGTAAGTCTGCAGCTAGTGTAAATCTCCACTGAGAAATGGTGAATATTAAAAAAGTGGGGAGTTGCACCTGGGTGTGGGAGAAGATGTACATGTTTACCTTTGTGAATCTGGCCCAAAGAACATTCACTGATATACACAGATGAACATAACTGCAGACCCACATTTTGGGAACGGCCAACTGGCATGCAGGCACACACAATCACATTTACAGGTATCAGTACCAATAGCTATACATAACCTTATTTAACAGTGGCCAAAAGATTTAAGCATCAATACCACAGGTTGATGTACACCATGGTGGTCTTTCGGGATTATGAATAATTCACTCATGCACCATTCCATACCATGCATGCCAATGAACCATGACATGAGAGGATTTTTACTATGGTGGTGTAATAACTGATATTGGAGGCTCTCAAGAACAGTAAAATAGCACATGGGAAGAGGTTTGTATCATACATAAAGCCCATGGAACTGTCTGTGTGTCCACGATAGAGTTTCACTTAATAAGTATTCACTTCTGGGGAATAATGACTACAAAGAGTACAAGAAGTGGGCAATGTAGTTTCTGGTAACATCCTGATGAGTTGTTGTGGCTTTACATTTCCTCACAATTTTTTCCTTTGATATGCCCTTGATACTTTGTAGCTCTAGTGTACGATAGATTTGTAGGCTGTTTGGTTCCTCTAGTCTTCATGGATGATGGCCTGAATGTCAGGTCTTCACAACATTTGTCAAAGAAACGTATTTTGTTTGGGTATGACATGGTAATTGAATGAATGATTTTCTTTACTGTAATAATTTGTTCTTCCTTCATTTAGTAGTAGTATAAATCTTTTTGCCGGTAAAATGTAACCATAAAAGATACACAAGATGCATGAAACATTAGAAATGTATCATAAAAATGTATGTGCATAAAAATAACCAATAGAACACACAGTAAAACATCCAAAAGCCACGTTGCCAGTCTCAGTCAATGTGCATAACAGAAATATTAAATGTTACAGGAACACATATCAGAGACATTTTAACAGTCAAATGGCAACTCTATAGATCTCCAAAATTCAGTTTAACCATCATTATTAAAAACCACACATCATCAAAAGTGCAAATGTGAACCCACTAAAAGGCAGGACTGCCCTGTTGGCTTATCCCAGGCCTCCTTCAACTTGATTGCACAGCTTCAAATATTAGCAAGACTCACACAAGTGTGGATATTCCTGAGAATCATACGGTGTAACATGGCGAGTCTTACTTATGTCAAAGATTACATTTCTATAAAGGGAGAATAAAAAGCATTTTCTCGGTAGAGAGAAATGGGGACAGCACAAAACAAGGTGCTCAAGATGTTGTATTGACTGATTGCCACACATACACCCAATGTGCCAAAAGCACACCAGCCTTTAGGGAAACTAATAAGATGAACAAAAAGATTTAACATCAATCTGGTTAATAGCTGCGGGTGATAGACATTGGTTACCCATATAACCACTTTTTTTTATCATGCAATGGGCACAGACAGCAGGTTTCAGCAATTCATCGTTTTCCCTAGAGGCCACAAAAGAGGAGAACAAAGTGTGTTTTACCCATTCATAGTCTGCTTTGGTGATTTTATCATGGGTATCATGGGTAGAAAATAAATGAGGACGACCCAGACAGTGACTTTCAAATTAACAGAGCCAAGCCAAGGTTTGGCTTTCACATTAACTAAGAATAGACAATTCCTTTATAACCAAACGGTTCAGAGATGGCTCACTCTTGTACCATACAGAGATCCACCGTAGCAAGGGCCGTAAAGCAATAGCATCTGATATATATTTAAGGCCAAATTCTTCATGCACAGTAACGCTGGGATTACTCTACAGAACCCCCAATAGACAGTGTGCAAACCTTTTTTCCTCAGCTTGAATCAAGTGGCAATACTCATTGCCCTAGATATACTGCCATATGGCTGACACGCATTTAGCAGTGTAAATTTGAAGAAGGGGCTTAATCAATTTCCTGCCCAACCTTGCACACTAATCCAATGTAGCCCACCACATACAAGTTAACTTTATTCTTTAGGTCTTAAGAAGTGTGCCCCATGTATTCTTATTATCAAGCAGGATACCCAGAAAATTAAAAGTGGGTACCTGATTGATTTTGCTCCTATTGTAGTAAAAGGATTTATCTTTGGGGGGCTTTCGGTTAAAGACCATAACAAAGTACTATGACTGGTTTATAGAGAAATCCCAAAGTGCCTAAACTCTGAAAAGATGTCAAGCAGGAATTATATCCCTACCACTGTCCTAGACATGAAGATGGTGTAATTGGCAGAGAACAAAACTGGTAAGGCCCACTGGCCTACACGGGGGACGTCTCAATTCAGCTCTCCAAATGACTGATATAGAGGACAGTGGGAAGTTCTGGGCAACCATTAATCATCCTTTTTTCTCGGGTTCTGAGGGCACTATCCAGGACTGTGTAATTCCAGATGAGAAATGGTTTGACCATTTTAGCAAAATCTATGGGGTGGGAGATTCAAGTCCCGCTAGCAGTAGTACCTCTGTAGTATCCCATTCCCTGCCCTGCTTATCCTTTGACCCGATGGATGTGGAGAGAGCCATAAAGGATTCTGCTAGTAATAAGGCGCCGGGCCCTAACGGAGTGCCAGCAGACCTATATGGCTACTCTCCTAATTTATGGGCAAGGATTTTAGCTAACGTTTTTAATGTTGTTTCTAGTTTTAGGGTCCCTGCTTCTTGGGCCAAGGCGGTCATTATTCCAATCTTTAAAAAGGGCCATCGTGATGATCCTTCTTGCTATAGACCCATCTCCCTGATAGACTCTGCAGTGAAGATCTTGGGCAGGGTCTTACTTCATAAACTCAGGGATGCTTTAGACAGTCAAGGTATTTTGTCTAATCTGCAATATGGGTTTAGAGCTAATAGGGGGACTCTGGATCAATGTTTAAACCTTCAGCATTTAATTAGTAAATACATGGTGGCGAAGGACGGGTCCCTTTTTATGGCTTTAATGGACCTGTCCTCCGCTTTTGATCTAGTTAATCGGTCTAAGCTATGGTCCATCATGCTGGATTTGGGTATTCATCCTCCCTTAGTAAGTTTTTTAGCAGCAATTCATCAGTATCTTTCAGCCTCAGTGAGGGTCACTCAGGATGGGAAATGCACTGAGCACTTTAGGTCAGAGAGAGGGGTAAGGCAGGGGTGTATCCTTGCCCCACTCCTCTTTACTATTTATATTAACGGCCTGGAAAGGTCCCTGGGGGTCCTGAGGGCAGACGCGCCGCGTGTAGGGGACCGAGTTGTACCGGTCCTTCTATACGCGGATGACGCTGTCCTGATGGCCCGCACATCTGTGGGGCTTCAGAGACTGTTGGACGCCTTTGGTGCCTTTATGGCTGCCTTAGACCTTAAGGTGAACATAAAGAAATCCCATTTTATGGTGGTGGGGAAACAGAGAAAAAAGCTTAAATCCAGATCCTTATTTTGTAATGGGGAAGAGATCTCTAGAGTAAAGGTTTTATGCTATCTGGGAGTCCTCTTTGATGAGAATGGTACTTGGGGCCTGCAAATTAAGCTCAAATATAACTCTGTAGCTAGGTCTACCTCTGCGTTGCTGAGTTTTGCTAAAAGACTGGGGGCCAGACCAATGGAGGCTCTGTTGAAAGTCTATTCTTCGAAAAGCCTGGCGATTGCCACTTATGGCGCGGCTCTGTGGGGTTATGTTACGCAGGACATGATCCAACTAGTTAAAAATAGATTTCTGAGACAATTGCTCTCAGTCCCTCAATCGACCCCTGTTTTCTCTATCCATGAAGAGGTTGGTCTGGGCTATGTCACGGACAAGCTGAAAATGGCCCCATTGTTGTGTTGGGTGAAAACCTGGTTAAATCAGGAAATCACTCTTAACCATTTGATTCTTAATGACATTCTAACCTTGGACTATGCTAGAAGAATACCTTGGCTGGAGTACGTCAGAGTGGAGCTCTCTCGTCTTGGGCACCCTGAGCTCTTTGTGTCTCCATCAGATATTGTCAAGGCTGACTTAGCTTGGATCAAGCAGTGCTTTTTAGTTAGGGTCAATTTGGATCGCGAAGAAAGAGAACTCTTAAAACCTTCAGTTAGATCGCATTTTATGCTTCTCTCATCTCCCTCGCTGGAACCCTATTTGAGTATTGTTTCCAACCCATTTCATAGATTTTTACTGTTAAGATTTAGATTTAATTTGATCCACTACTCACTTGGTTTCTATCCGTCCTGGGGTAGGCCTGAATGTAGTAGGCCATGCCATTGTGATGATTTCTCATCCCAAGACACTTTGCATTTTATTATGTTTTGCGAGTTCTATTCTGCAAGACGGAAAAAATATCTGCTCCCAATCTTGAAGGAAGCCGGCTTTGTACGAGTTAGACCCGCCCTGCTATTTCTCCAGCAGTTGAGTAGTACTCGTATTATATTTAGTGTGGCAAATTTCCTGGTAGTAGCTATGCGCTGCAAATCAAAAATTTCTCCCTATCTGTGCAATCATAGATCAATTTTTTAATGTCTGTTCTTAGGTATGGTCTCTGTTTGTGTGGATATGTTGTAATTATGCTGGTACATATCGGTGCCGATCACGATCTGGTAAAAAAATTCCCCGTACGACTCGTATCCGGTCTTTTTACCGTACGAATCGTACAAGTGCCAATTACGATTCGCATGGTAAAAAGTCCATACGAATCGCATTGGGAATTATTCCCCACACGTCCTTGGTTCGGAAAATGTGTTCGACACGTCCACGGACAATTTACCGTACAAATGTGAAAAGTGAAGTCCGACCGCGGAATTACGATCCATCCCGTGCGTCCGATGTTACAACCGTATGGAAAAAACACCGTCCGCACCGAAATCCCATAACAACCATGGAGACATGTGCCCGCATACGCGCTGACCCCCCCGCCCCCGTATGTACGTGCCGACCCCCCCCAGGCCCCGTACATTCGAGTCGTACCCCCCCAGCCCCCGTATGTACGCGCCGACCCCCCCAGCCCCCGTATGTACGCGCCGACCCGCCCCAGCCCCCGTACATACGTGTCGAACCCTCCCGTGTATGTACACCCGTGTTCGAGTCGTACCCCCACCCGTGTATGTACACCTGTGTACGTTCGAGTCGTACCCCCACCCGTGTATATACACCCGTGTACGTGTCAAACCCCCCGTGTATGTACACCCGTGTACGTGTCGAACCCCCCCGTGTATGTACACCTGTGTACGTGTCGAACCCCCCCGTGTATGTACACCCGTGTACGTGTCGAACCCCCCGTGTATGTACACCTGTGTATGTGTTGAACCCCCCCAGGGGGTTCGACACGTACACGGGTGTACATACACGGGGGTTCAACACGTACACGGGTGTACATACACAGGGGGGTACGACTCGAACATGGGTGTACATACACGGGGGGTTCGACACGTATGTACGGGGGCGGGGGGTATGACTCGAACGTTCGGGGGCTGGGGGGGTCGGCGCGTACGTACGGGGGCTGGGGGGGGTACGACTCGAACGTACGAGGGCTGGGGGGGTCGGCGTGTACATACGGGGGCTGGGGGGGGTCGGCGCGTACATACGGGGGCTGGGGGGGGTCGGCACGTATATACGGGGGCTGGGGGTGTACGGCGCGTACCGGGCCACCTACTCTGGTCGTTTCGCGCCGTACTTCGCTTTTCCGGCACTTTTTGGGTGCCGTGAAAATATTGCCGTCCGGACTGCTGTCGGTTCGAATCGTAGTTCCTGGGTCGTGAAACGCTGCCTGAAAGCGTCCCGACGTCACGTCGCAGCATTCCCGGATCAAATTCGTATGTATATTTTCGTCGGTCGGTGTTTTTTACGAATCGTACGGAAATGGTGTTTCCGTGCGAATCGTAATTCCATGTTTGTAAAGTTTTACGACCGGGTACGAGTCGGACGGAGAAAACGCTCCGACCGACGGTTCGTACCCGGTTTTTACCGGATCGTAATCGGCACCTTTATGTCTTTGACTGCCTTTTTATTACTGTATGAATTTTGTACTTTTATGATTTTAATTAATCGAATAAAGTGTTTTTGACTGACTGACTGACTGACTGATATAGATGTTAAACAGAAAAGGTGCCAGGATAAAACCCTGTCTGACACCATGAGATCAACCCCAAGTGACAGCAACAAATCCCATAATTTAGCATGATTTACACAATCAAATGTGGAGGTAAGATCCTTTAAGCTGAGGAACAAGGTACCCTTACTAGGCAGAGTATATTTTGAGTTAAAAGGTATAGGTTCAAAGATTGGTCAATAATACTGAGGCCAGGCCTGGCCTGAACCAGGCCTGAAAACATACTGCAACTCAGTAATAATACTATTCTCCCATGGAAAAAACCTTTCAAAATTCACCTAGCCAAAACCCTTGATAGTAGTATCAATCAGGGAGATTGGCCTGTAACATTTCAGATCACCTCAAATACTCTTTTTAAACAAGGGATCAAAAATTGATTGTGATGAACTAGGCAGGCCATTTATCACAGCAGCATTCAGGAATTTACTTAACAGAGGATCCCAAATAAGGGCATTAGACCCAAAAGGATCTGCAGGTAAATCATCGGGATCCAGGGCCTCATTACCAGCTAGTTTCAAAATGGCCCCTGTTACCTCAACAACAGAGAAAGAAAGATTTGACCTTGCTAAAAAAGGTGAAAGCAGAGACTCTAAGCAGGGTCCGATGAATAAATGCGTGAGAAATGGTCAAACCATTTATCATTGCCAATCACTGAGATCACAAGGGGTGACAACTTATGTCCCTAAAAAAGGGCTGTTAACAACCTGCCAAAAGATAATACTATCCTGAGAGTCAGAGGCAAATTATCCCAGGACTCATCCTTTAGGGACTATTTCCTTTTTTTTAACCCTGGGCGTAGTTCGCGAAGTAGCACTACGCGAAGCTACGCAAAGTGCACTTCGCACTACACGAGCTATGCGTAGCACTTCGCGAACTGCGTAGTACCCTGTTCGCACTGTGCAAGATGCCGTTGTCAATGATTGCACAGTGCGGACAAGCATCCGGCAGTGTGCAATCCTTGAAAACGGCATCTTGCGAGCTGTCGTTTTCTGCCGCTCGAGTAGATTTTTACTCGAGCGGCAGCTTTCTCAACGCGGACTGGTAGTTTCTCATCGCGAGCGGTCGCGAGCATACGAGACCACTCGCAATGAGAAACCTGAACTCCTTGCGTTGAGAATCTCGCCGGGATGTTTATTTTCCACGCTCGCGATTGGCAACTTGATGTTTCTGATCGCGAACAAGGAAAAAGTCTCGCCGGGATGTCATTTTGCTAGCTCGCGGTCGCCAACTTGATGTTGAGGACCGCGAGCAATCAAAAAATGACCGCTGCACTACGCAACGCTACGCATGTTTGCACGAAGTAGCGCAAACTTCGCAAACTACGCGAGCGTAGCGTAGTGCTTTGCCCAGGCTTACTTTTTTTGGTAACCAACTTACAGTGATTACGTAGCAAGCTCACCTCTACTGCATCCATGGTACTACCGCTAAGGGCCTTCTTTAAACTCCCGCTGGTCTTTGAAACAAGCCCCATCAAACCAACATTCACCCCTATTGTCAATCTGTGCTCTACTTGGAAGAGTAAGGGCACAGAGAGAGGTGAACATCCTCTTTATGCACAGAATCCAAACCCAGGCAACATTCCAGCTCATGGCTGCTCCCATGACACAGATTTCTAAGAAATTAATCCAGAATTATTTTGGACCATTTCTATCTCCTGCCTTGATTCCTCAAGGCAAGATTGGAAGAAACGGGGGGCAATAATGGCAAGTTCAAGAATGACCATCTTAAGGATAAAAGAAAAGGCTTGTAGTAACACCAGCCAGTCTCTATTAACCTGTACTCAACGAAGGAGGAAAGCAAAGAGGAGAAAATTAATATGTATTCCACAATTGTCTCCTGCCCCCTACCTACATAAGTAGGGGAATTCAGGGTGCTAAGTACAAGCATATTCAGTGATTGAACTAAAAGCTTGGTCTGTTCCTCTTGAGGTGAGTGTGCAAAATGAACATAATTAATGTTCTCCTTCATGAAAGCCTCCTGTGATAATGGACATGCCTGTTTACATGGATGAAGGTTAAAATTGCCCAAAGCGACTACTGGAATGAATAAAATAGGGCTTTGGACAGATTCCATGTACCATCTCTTCTAAGTATCAATGACCATACCCATGGAAGTAATATTATCAGAACTGGGCAATTGGCCTTTTTAGTTGTAAATGTTAACTACCAGGAGGTTCGGTTTATTGGGAAAGATTAGCAGAACTGCTCTTAGATTAGGGGAGTTACTAATAAGCTCAGCCGTAGAGCAGTTCAGGGATAAAGATATTAAGGTGCACACCCTTCTCTTTGTTCGTCCAGAAGTTGAAGGAATGATAGGGTAAAAGACATGATCAAACCCATCCATAAAGGGTGTGGTCCTACCTGACCAAGTTTCTTGATGGGCCAAGATACCAGATTGCTTATTAAAACCTAGCCAACTTTGGTAATTTCTTTTCTCCCCCAGTCCCGCTATATTCTAAGACAAGGGACTAAGCTGCTCTTGAGTAACACCCCTTCCATGGAGGGAAGATCCCACATCATCATCAGGAGTTTCTAAATGTCTAGAGGGTGGTAGTCAATTCACTTTTTTCAGAGCTTGAAGAGGAGTAAATCTATTCGCTAAGGGGAGAGATGTGGCTGTTTTAGGAGCAGACTCCCCGGAAACCCCCTGTTTACTCCACTCCGCCAGGAGTTGGGTGGTTTTATAAAAGCTCGAAGTACAGGCAGGGACCGGTTGGTAAAATAACCAAAGTGGTCATATCCCACCTAATCCGATGAGCCATAAGGATTTGCTTTGAACCCACCCCTGGAAGTCAACCAGTGTGTCACTTTGTTTCTCAATTGATAAAAAAATAAAATAATACGGATGCTCTTTAATGGAGGCACGTTGACCAGAACTACTACATAAGGAGCACAATCAGAAGGGGTGAGCAGTCTAAATATCGAAAATTTAATTTTGACCTACAATAATATCGAGTCTAGAATATCGAAGGGACAGAATATCGATGTCAAGAATATCGATGGACAGAATATCGACCCTAAGGTAAGTAATATCGATTTTTTTATATCGATGTTAGTAATATCGAAGTTAGTAATATCGATATGAAATATATCGATGTTACTAATATCCATGTCACTAATACCAATATGCATAATATTGCTATGTATTTTATTATGTATTTAATATGTATGTGTTAATTATTTTTTGTTAAGTGTTCAACTGGTTTTAAAATATATGTATATCATTTTTATATGTTAATAATGTTTTTTTTAAGTTAATTTTGTGTTTTAGTACCGTAGCGGGTTGTGGGTTTATAGGGGAATAGGGTGGGAAGTAATTTAATTATATGAATTTAATAATACATTTTTGGGAATTATAAATTAATTTTAAATAATTTTTGCATTTCAATTCTGTAGCGGGTTGTGGGTTTATAGGGGATTAGGGTGGGAAGTAATTTAATTATGTGAAATTAATTATACATTTTTAGGAATTATAAATTAATTTTAAATAATTTTTGCGTTTAAATTCTGTAGCGGGTTGTGGGTTTATAGGGGAATAGGGTGGGAAGTAATTTAATTGTAATTAAGTAATATTTTTATTTATTTATTGGTATTGATAATTATATTTTTGTTAATTAAGTATTAATTGTTAATTAATTTTCATTAATTGGTAATTAGTTTTTATTAATTGATTAATTGATAATTATGTTAACTGTATTATTTTATTATTTGAGTGTTTCGTGTGTTTATAGGGGAATAGTGTTGGAAGTAATTGAAATTTAATTAAGTAATTATTAAATTTGTTGCTGGGTATTGATAATTAATTAATTAGAGATTAATTATTAATTGGTAAATATTTTAAATAATAATATTTTGGTTATGAAAATTGGGTTATTGTTGATTAATAATCAATTGCTAATTAGATATGTTTAAATATTATGTATTGATATTTCTAATTAATATATTAATAAGTCATTATTAATTGGTAATTAATGTATAATAATTATGATTTTTGGTTTAAAAATATGCAATTGTTTATTATTTTTTAATTGGTATTTAAAGTTTGATAATTAATTTTTTGGTATAAAAATGTAATTGTTCAATATTTTTTAATATTAATATTAATTCATATTCATATTCATTAATTAGTATTTATTGGTATTTATTAATAATTTATTGCTAAATAATTATTTATTGGTAGTTATGTTTTTAATAAATATCTATTGGTATTTGTAAGTAATTTTGAGTTATTTAATAATTACATTAATAATTATTTTAAAGAATTATTGCATTTATAAGTATGTTAATTTTTTACTTCTAAGCTATCCAACACTTTCCCTACTGTTGCACTCTCTGGAGTTAGAATAGTAATTTTTACCCCTACGCAATCCAACACTTTCCCTACTGTTGCACTCTCTGGAGTTGGAGTAGTAATTTTTACCCCTACGCTATCCAACACTTTCCCTACTGTTGCACTCTCTGGAGTTGGAATAGTAATTTTTACCCCTACGCTATCCAACACTTTCCCTACTGTTGCACTCTCTGGAGTTAGAATAGTAATTTTTACCCCTACGCAATCCAACACTTTCCCTACTCTTGCACTCTCTGGAGTAGGAATAGCAATTTTTACTCCTACGCTATCCAACACTTTCCCTACTGTTGCACTCTCTGGAGTTGGAATAGTAATTTTTACCCCTACACTATCCAACACTTTCCCTACTGTTGCACTCTCTGGAGTTGGAATAGTAATTTTGACCCCTACCCTATCCAACACTTTCCCTACTGTTGCACTCTCTGGAGTTGGAATAGTAATTTTTCCCCCTACGCTATCCAACACTTTCCCTACTCTTGCACTCTCCGGAGTTGGAATACCAATTTTTACCCCTACGCTATCCAACACTTTCCCTACTGTTGCACTCTCTGGAGTTGGAATAGTAATTTTTACCCCTACGCTATCCAACACTTTCCCTACTGTTGCACTCTCTGGAGTTGGAATAGTAACTTTTACTCCTACGCTATCCAACACTTTCCCTACTGTTGCACTCTCTGGAGTTGGAATAGTAATTTTTAGCCCTACGCTATCCAACACTTTCCGTACTGTTGCAGTGTCTGGAGTGGGAATAGTAATTTTTATCCCTACGCAATCCAACACTTTCTCTACTGTTGCACTGTATGGAGTGGGAATTGTAATTTTTACCCCTACGCCATCCAACATTTTCCCTACGGTTGCACTGTCTGGAGTGGGAATACTAATTTTTACCCCTACGCCATCCAACACTTTCCCTACTGTTGCACTCTTTGGAGTTGGAATGGTTATTTTTACCCCTACGCTATCCAACACTTTCCTTACTGTTGGACTCCCTGGAGTCGGAATAATAATTTATACCTCTACGTTATCCAACACTTTCCCTACTGTTACACTATCTGGAGTGGATATAGTAATTTTTAGCCCTCCGCTATCCAAAATTTTCCTTTCTGTTGTTTTTTGGAGCTGGAGTAGTAGTTTTATTGTCTCTGCTATTTAATATTTTTTTTTTTATTATTTTAGCTAATGTAGTATATAGTTAATTTTAACAACATTTAAATTAAATGTAATTTTTTTAATTTGTTATATATAATGATTTAATTTTTATTTATGTTATTGTTTTATGTGTGTAATGTTTTTGCAATTTTTGCAATTTTTAAATAATTTATAATTTATTAAAATAATTATAAAAACATTATTAAGTAAGTATATATATTATATATTATATGTATATGTTTAATTATTTTGTTATTAAATTATATTGATTAATTATTAATTTTTAACATTAGGAAATATAGTTAATTATGTTTATTTTATTTATAAGTATTATTATATTGATTTTACATATTTTTTGTAACCAAAAAAAACCCGATATTTTTAAAAACGATATTTTTGACATCAATATTTTATTTTCGATATTTTTGTACTTACCATGTTGTAGATAGGATGTCGATATTCTTGACAACGATATTTTTGTTGCGATATTTTTGTAGGTCGAATTTCTGACCTTCGAAATTTTGTCAGAGATCCATCAGAAGGGGGATCCAAACGAGTGTTATTAGACATGGGTACATTACAAAGCTCCCTAACAACAAGATCCAGGTGGCCATTATCCATCACATATAAAGTAAAGCTACCCTCTAGATTTTCATGTAATCTTAATACATTTCCCCCTTGGCCCATTCCACACCCATCCATAGTTGGTATTGCAAAACCTGGGAGCTGGGGTCTCTGATGGGGAGGGCAAATAACTGAGTCTCATAGCAATAGAAGGTAAAACCATAGGTGAAGCAGCCACCGACAAGTGAGCAGGCAAGTTTGAGCTCAATTTAAATACTTCATGCTCAGTCTTCCCCAGATGGAGCACAATGGGGTCGAGCTTATAATTGAGAAACTCCAAAACTTTGTTACCAATGGCCTCACATCTGTCACTTATGTCAGTAGAGTTAACCCTTTCTTCAGTCCCAGCTTCGAATAAAACAGAGGATGTAGAAAGACGCTGCCTTTTAGGATTTACCCCACCTTCGGCCCTCTTTCTTTTGGCCGCGTTATCCCTGTTGATGGTCTTAAGATGTCCCGTCCAGTATTACCCCAATCAGTGCTTGTTCTGGGGCTTGTACCAGAGCCCTTGGTAAACAATTCATAGACCCAGCTTCCCAGATTATTGGTTTGCACCTGTTCTCAAGTCAATACTAGAAATGTCCTTTGTGGCCCCCAGACTGCTAGGCAAAGAAGAAGAGGGTGATGAAGACACATGGCGTTCAGCCAACTTGATCTCCCTGTTGATGACACCAACACCTCTCTGAAAAAAGCCATCCAGTGTTATTCTAGTGCCGTGTAGTTCATAAAAATACATAGGATCTGCACATTTAGATAACATAAACTACGGGACTGGTGTCCAGACTGATTCCAGACACCCCCAAAGGATATGTTAGCCTTTAGGCCAGCTAGCTCACAGTGCCATCATAAGCCCCCTAATCTTACCAAGGAGCGAATAGTTTTTGGCAACTATCGAACATGACAACCCGTGATCCTTCAGGGTTTGTGAAACAGTACAGTACTTTTCACTCAGGCAATCGTACTCACTTAGTCTCAGAGATACATAGAATAAATGATGGGGACGTTTTCAATAAGCATTTATTGAACCAGCGTCATTCTAGTACAAAACATATGTACTGCGACAACCATTAGACAGAAACAGATGTATGAGATTACAAGCACTAACAGAGTAAATAGAATGTGGAATTCTACCATGTTGCTAAAACAGTGAACATATGCAGGGATATAGATACTTGATGGGAATCAATTGTACTCCTACGATCCAAACCCTACCTAGTGTACCTAGCATATCTGTGGGTGTAAAGCCAAGAATCTCCTTGGAAAGATCCAAACCCATTACCTGATGGGAGAGAATGAAGGACCTCGTCTTGGTCTCAAGTTGGACACCCCACAAGGGATATCAGGCTGCTGCGTGTTTTAGCTTCTGTAGGCCGGGACGTCAGCAGCTAGTGTCAGCGTTGAAGCTTCTCCTCTGCCTATGTAGTTTTGGTATAACTCTTTTAAACCATAAAAATAGCCTCGGGGTTCGTTACACAATCAATATGTTGTGAGTATGATTATGCAAATGAGCCTAGAACAATACCTGTGTATATGAAAAGCAGTTCTTTCGCCCTATGATGAAGATGACCATGACTTTTACACAGAGTAAGTTCATGCTGTTATGTACGTCATGTGTAGGAACTGTTCTAAGAACCCTCATGCATAATAAATGAGGCTAGTTTCCAAGAAACTGATTGACATTTATTCAGCACATAACTGTGTAAAAGGTTAGTGCTAGAACCTTTACGTAGAGCAAGGTAGGACAAATGTAAGTAAAAGGTCGTGTTGCTACCTAGGCCTAGATTGGGGTACGGAACACTAGGTGCTCTAAGTACAGGATTAACAGGGCTTGGGGGGGCCTCAGCCTCCTTTCTCTTCCCATTTTAGGAGTGGAGATAATGCCACAGGGGAGTCACGATAATGTCAGGAGGGAATTTATGGGAAATTACACAGTGGACCCTACCTAGTGGATGATGAAAGAGGGGTGGCCCAGCCCAGCCCAGCCTCCTCCGGGAGATGGAAGCCTTGACGCGCTTTGTAGTGCTTACAAAGGGGTTTGTCAGCCTCCTCCCCGTACACAGCATTAGGGCCTTCTGGCGCAGGTTTCCCTGGGACACTGAGACCCTCACAGCAGCAACAGAAGGCGTCCCAATAGCGGAAAGCCTCAGCGTGCTTTGTAGTGCAAGCAGGGGTAGGTGGCAGCCTTCTGCTCTGGCCGTAGGCTTGGCGCCTTCTGGCGCAGGTTTACCTGGGACATTGAGTCCCTCATGGCAGCAACATCAAGCGTCTTCCTTTATTTATTTATTGGTAATTTTGAATGGCACTCTATATCCCACCAAAAATAGGCTTCAGGGTGTTAGGGGAAGATAAATGGGGACAAGGAAAAGGAGGATGTCAGGAATATTCAGAGAAGTCATGCAGAGATATTTCAATTCCTGCAGGAAAGAAAGACTAAAAAACAGCTGAGTAATAATAAGGGTAAGTTGCAGCGACGCTCCTCCGCTATGGCAGTGCAGCGTTGCCCCCAAAAAACGGCAAGAAAGGAGAAACAAAAGATACTCATTTAATTTCTCCTTTCCAGCCGAGTCTTGGGGTGCAGGCCTGGGGTGGTGATGGCACTGAGGGAAGTGGTAGGACACTCCCTTCACAGCGCATGATGGTTTGGCCATCAGTGAACCTCTCTCCAACCCCAGCTGCATTGCTAGGGTTGGAGAGAGCAGGCAACCAATATAACAAGGGGAACCCCTGCAAAGTGAATGTAGGTACAGACTCAGGGGAAAATACAAAATAATTATGAAAAAAAGATTCCCTACCTATATCTTTCAAAATGTACACTGTATCATGCTATTAGTATAGTCGACACTTAAGCTGAACCAACAAGCAAAAATTCAATAAACGTTCAGCATATGGCCAAAAAGGATTTGTAAATATTTTATTTTTCACTTTTGTCAAATTCAGAGAAATAAATTCTATGTATTGGCTTATTTACAATTTAGAAGAGAGACATCAAATAACAATATATATACATAAAAGACCCCAAACATAATCAAACACACACAGGCTTACAGATTCATACCGATATCATACCACATCGTAAATACAAACGTCACACATCTACAAGTGAAAGGTCTAAATGACCCAAAATGGCCCAGAAAACCACAGTAATCAATATATATACAAAGTCATACAGATGTTCAGTACTGTGTTGAATAATACATGTTCAAAATCCAAAGAGTTGGGTGGGCCTCATGGAAGCGCCGACGTGCGTTTCGGTGAACGCACCGAAATGTAGATGCCACCTTCCTCAGGGCGAAACAAGGACCAAATAAAGTCGTTTGGGTATTATGCTGGGACCTGAATAGGCTATACGCTATAAGAATAGTGTGCAAGTCAAAGTGAAGACACAGGCGGGATCGCTCTGGCCTC
Organism: Triturus cristatus; assembly: GCF_964204655.1. Classification (NCBI taxonomy): domain Eukaryota; kingdom Metazoa; phylum Chordata; class Amphibia; order Caudata; family Salamandridae; genus Triturus; species Triturus cristatus. The sequence continues at coordinate 454,349,206 of NC_140595.1, read as the reverse complement.
AGGCGGAAGATCAATGCATTACATAAATTAAATCTGCTATTAGGAATATAGTAAACTCGTAGTCAGAGCTGGAGCTTCCGATAGGAAAATTTCAGAGGCGTAATTAATTGCTTTCACTCCTGGGTAAAGCTGAGTGCGCAGAGCTTTATATGTCAATGAAAGGAAGATGCAAGGGCACCATCAGGAGGTCCGCGAAAACATTCGTCGTGGCAGTGATTAACTTAACTGATAGAGCGCGAACAATGCAAAAAGCCGCCAGTCAAAGAGACTCCGAGAGAAGAATATCCTCAGGTGGAAAGGTACCGAACCAGTCCAAGGAACTCTTGGAGAGATCAGGCACAGACTCACAGTCTGTCCTGGAGCGCTAATCAAGGGGGCTCAGGCCAACCCTACAGCTGCTCTCACGTGAGAGCAGCTTTAGGATTGGCCACAGGGCATTCTCGGAGCCTGTGCCTGAAGCAGAGGAGCCGGCTGGCTTAAGGTAAAGCTTTATTTTTTTAATTCTTATTTTTCCTTTTTCCCCCTCCCTTTGTGCCCCCAATGCCCCCCCTCACCTCAAACCCATGAAGCCACTCATCCCAAACACAGGCTGCTACTTGTAAGTTGGAAAGAGAGTCCATGTACAATGACATAGGCTGTTCTGAGAAAGTATCATATCTCTAATTGTTGAGGTGACTAGGAAGTTCAGACTGAGGGACGAGGAGGTCTGTTGGAACAGGTCAGTGTTCAGAGCTCTTTTGGACAGAAGATGGTCCTGTTTGACTTTGGGATAGGCTGTCCCAGGTCCTTTGACAATAGGAATTTAGAAATGTTTCCACCTGCATTCTTCTTGTTGAACGGTTTTTAGATTATCCTGTTGTCTCAGGAGGTGTGGTGTTTTGTTGACATTAAAGTGGTTAGATATGAATTTCAGGCCGCTGGTTGGGACAATCTTGAAGGTTACTCTCTGTTTTATTGGCATCCATTTCAAGGGTTTGAGGGCATTTTCTGACTTTTGTAGACCTAATGCAAGTCTTGCAGACCAATTTCACAGTACTTAATGTTGTTGCAACTTTTTTCTAGTTAAGGTCACTGGACCTGCTGTTGCAGTAGTCTAGGCATGATAAAGCCAGTGAACAAGTTGGGAGGATCACCCTCTGATGCTGGCTAAAGGAATGGGAGATGTTTTGGGTTAGTCTTCCAAAAGATAAGTGTCTCTGTTTTGATCCATTCAAGCAAAGGTTGTTACTCCCCATCCATTCCTGCACTGATGTGAGGTGCAACATTTTGTACTCATGGCTTTATTTTCTCCTAAGCATATCAGGCTCATGTGTTGATGTACAACAGGGATAACATGCTTAAGTCTTCCAAATCATGAGTAACAAATTCAGCCTGACCTGGGTTTAGTGGCAGCAATTTTTTTTTCTGTGTTGGGGTTTTAAGCCTGAACCAATAAGCATAAGACTAAACAAAAAGCCCCAGGATTAATATTTCTGTTGGCAATAAAGCCAGTAATTGCTGAGCGTATCAAGAAATGTGCCCCCTGGTAGCTATGCACTTTGTGAATAGATTAGTGGAAGTGCAAGCTACACACACATTGTAAGGATGACACCCCCTGCCTAATGATGGTGCAGTGGACCGCTCACACTGTAGATGTGGTGCTCCTCATGGACTCCGGTGGTGTGCCCCGAGAAGGAGAGACCCATCATTCACCTCCACACCCTGTAGCTCCCTCAATCCTCTCTACACAGGTTTTAAGTGGCTGCTTCATTTTTTGTTTTGGATACAGTATATGCATAGAGGTATGATTTCTTGTGGCCTCCCTTTCTAAATTAAGTTGAATACTGTTAGAATCCGGGTTCTCTGGTTGGCACAGGTAGGTACTTGTGACAAGCAAGGAACCTTTCCTCTAGTCAGGGTAAGGGGTTACACTCCTAAAATAACCCCTGCTCACCCTCTAGGTAGATTGGCGCGAGCAGACAAGGCTTATCTCAGAGCGTTATAGGTTAAGCATTTGTGAACACATACAGTAACCAAGTGACAACACTACAAATGGACACCACACAGGTATTTATATTAAAAATAAGGATTCTTTATATAGGATTATCACAAGACCATTAAACGATTAAAAATACACAATACGGTTGCTTAGTTGGTAGAAGATTGCTTAGTTTCTCTTAAGTTCTTAAATGCGACACTTTAAGTCAATGTACCTTAGATGCGACACGCAGGGCAATGAAAGTGTTGCAGCGATGCAGATGCATTGAAGTTCTTGGTGCAAAAGAAATAAAGACGGGATCTTCCAGATGCGTTACGCTTCTCCGATGTTGCGAGAAAGCTCGACTCGATGCGTCAGCTACAGCGGCGTCACCTTTGGCGAGATGCGACGACAGCGACCTTGGCAGCGGCACTCTTCTCCGACGTTGCGAGACGCTTCCGCTCGATGCGATGCTGCAGCGGTGACACCCCTTCTGCAAGATGTGACAGCAGCGGCTTCGACGGCGGCACACTTCTCCGTGGATGCGAGGCGCTTTTCTGGATGCGGTGCAATGCGACACTACGATGGCTGCGATGGCGAAACGCATCCTCCTCGATGCGAGACTCTCCTCTCGATGTGGTGCAATGCGACAGCTACGATGGCTGCGATGGCGACACGCTTCTTCGGCGTTGCGAGACACTTCCTGAATGATGCGAGACGCTTCCGCTCGATGCGATGCTGCAGCGGCGACACTCTCTGCGAGATGCGACAGCAACAGCTCCGATGGCGGCACGCTTCTCTTCCTTGCATCGCGCTCCCAGCTCCTTGCGACACGCAGTCCCTCAGAAGGCCCAACAACAGCAGCAGGCACTTCCAAAAGACTCTGGGGAGCTGGGGGTGAAGTCCACTGGTCCTGGGACTTCGTTCAGGGGGCAAGCTCAGTTCAAACCCTTGGAGATCTTTTCAAAGCACAAGTTGAAGCAAAGTCTTTAGTAGTCTTTCTCCTCTCCTTCAGCAGCAAGGCAACCACTGCAGTCAAATCCCCCAGGTCAGGGACAGTACTCCTCCTACAGCTTTCCCAGTTCCTTCTCCTCTGGCAGAGGTTCTTCTTGTTTCAGCAGCATCTAATTTCTTGGGAGCAGGGTCCCAATACTTATACCCCTAATTCCTTTGTTCCTCTGGGGTAGAGGGGCCTTTGCCCAGTCCAAACCAGTTCTTAAGCACTCTGTTGACATGACTCTGCCGTTCTATTCAGGGTGCAGGGCAGAGACATCAGCCGCTCCGCAGGAGGTGGAGCCAGCATTGTGGTAGCAGAGCACAACCCTATTCAGAGCCCAGGTGTACTCCTCCCACACGTCTGACTGCCAATCTTCCTATTCACCACCAGGCTACCTAGCCCTGCCCCTCTGGGTTTCCCCAGCCCTGTCACTCACACAACCAGACAGGCAGATACACATCATAGCAGAGGCGGGCTGAAATGGTCAGGCAAGCAAATACCAACGTTCTAAAAGTGGTATTTGCAAACACAGAATATTAAAATAAACTTTACTAAAAGATGTATTTTAATATTCTGAGTTCAGGCATACTAAACTCCAATTTCTACCATGTTCCCTGGGTCTGTTAGGATCATAGAATGTAACAATTCTAGCAGCCCATTCTGGCCTATGGAGAACAGGTAGCCTTACAATAGTGAAAAACGAAAATGGCTGTAATTCACTATTAGGACATGCCACACACATCAGGGCTTGTCCTACCTTATGCTTACAATGCACCCTGCCCTTGGGCCTACCATAGGGGTGACTAATATGAAGTTAAGGGAAGGTTTAGGGACTGGGAAGTGTGTGCACTTACCCAGTCAGCACGACAGTACCAGACTGCACGCAGGTTCTGCAATGGCAGACCCTAGACACATTTTACCAGGCCGCTTCTGTGGGTGGCACAACCAGTGCTGCAAGCCCACCAGCAGCATTTGTATTCACAAGCCCTGGGCACTCCTGGTGCACTTTACTGGGGTCTGACAATAAACCAAATAAACCAATCATGGAATCCAACCAACATATACATTTTAAATAGGGAGCACTGTGGCACTGGTTGGCAGTGGCACAGTGCTCTGAGCGGCCAACACCAGCAAAACACATGAGGCACAGGGACAAAAAGTGGAAGGGAGACTCACGCCAAGGTGCCAGGTCTAACACGTGTCCCCTCCAGCTGAAAAGTGGGGAGAATTACCCTACCCCAGGGAGTTTGTCATCACTAAGGCGGAAAAATCTGGATAGACCGTCAGCATTGGCGTGATCTGTACCAGGGCGATGTTCCACAGTGAAATCCATACCCTGTAGGGAAATGGACCGCGTCAACAGCTTTGGATTCTCACCCCTCATATGCATCAACCATCTGAGGGGCCTGTGGTCTGTCTGAACCTGGAAGTGAGACCCAAACAGGTAGGATCTTAGCTTCCTCAGCGCCCAGACCACAGCAAATGCCTCACGCTCAATAGCACTCCATCTTTGTTCCCGTGGTAGTAACCTCCTGCTAATAAAGGCTACAGGTTGATCTAGGCCCTCTTCATTGATCTGTGAAAGAACAGCCCCCACACCATGCTCTGAAGCGTCTGTCTGAAGGATAAACTCTTTGGAGAAGTTGGGAGCCAAAAGCACGGGCGCCGTGCACATAGCAGCTTTCAGGGCCTCAAAAGATTTCTGACAGGTGTCAGTCCAGATCACCTTCCTGGGCTGCTTCCTTGAAGTCAGCGCTGTCAAGGGAGCAACAATGTTGCCATAACCGTTGACAAACCTCCTGTAGTACCCGGTGAGACCTAGGAAGGCTCTCACCTCTGTCTGGGTTTTGGGCGACTCCCAATTCAGGATGGTTTCTATCTTGGGTTGAATGGGTGCCACCTGGCCACTCCCAATTTGGTGCCCCAAGTACACCACTGAACCCTGCCCGATCTGGCACTTACTCGCCTTGATCGTGAGGCCTGCCCTCCGCAGCGCCATCAACACTTCCCAGAGGTGGCGCAGGTGTTCCTCCCACTTGGAGATGAACACTGCGATGTCATCCAGGTAGGCGGCACTGAACGAATCCAGCCCAACCAACACCTGGTTGACCAACCTCTGGAAGGTGGCAGGGGCATTTTTCATCCCAAAGGGCATAACCCGGAACTGGTAATGCCCATCAGGGGTGGAAAATGCTGACCTCTCTTTGGCCCCCTCGGTCAAGGCGATCTGCCAATACCCAGATGTTAGATCAAACGTGCTGAGGTAGTTGGCAGCCCCTAGCCGATCTATGAGCTCATCAGCTCTGGAGATGGGGTATGCGTCAGTCCTGGTGACTGAATTGAGTCCTCTGTAGTCCACACAGAACCGGAGTTCGGGTGTGGCTCCCGGCGCTGCAGCCTTTGGGACCAAGACCACTGGGCTGGCCCAAGGACTGCTTGAGGACTCAATTACCCCAAGGGCAAACATCTTGGAGACCTCCTCCTTGATGCAGGCCCTTACCCTGTCAGTTACCCTGTAGGCCTTGTGCTTCACAGGTGTACTATCCCCAGTGTCCACATCATGGACACACCACTCAGTGACACCTGGAACCAGGGAAAACAGGTCAGAAAATTGTCCCAGCAGCTGGCGACAATCATTCTGTTGCTCAGGGGTCAGGGTGGAAGAGAGGATGACACCATCCACTGACCCATCTTGCTTCTTGACTGACAGGAGGTCAGGAAGAGGCTCGGTCTCCTCCTCCATCCCAGCATCTGTCGCTAAGAGCATGCCCACTGGGGACCTCTCCAAGTGGGGCTTGAGGCGGTTGACATGTAGGACCCTTAAGGGGTTCCTAGGAGACTTCAGGTCCACCAAGCAGGTAACAGGACTCTTGCGCTCCACAACCTCAAAGGGACCGGTCCACTTATCCTGGAGCGCACACGGCTCCACGGGGGCCAAGACCCACACCTTCTGTCCAGGCTGAAGCTCTACCAGAGTGGCATTCTGGTCGTACCACCGCTTCATCTCCTCCTGGCTGGCTTCCAGGTTTGCCTCAGCAAGTTCCCTGAAACGCCTAGTCTGGTTTCTGAAGGCCAGCATGTAGCTATATACATTCTGGGGAGGTTTCCTGGGAGATTGCTCCCAGCCTTCCTTGACCAGACTTAGAGGTCCTCTCACTGGGTGTCCGTACAGAAGCTCAAAGGGACTGAACCCTAGAGACTTCTGTGGCACCTCTCGGTAAGCAAAGAGAAGGCATGGTAAGAGGACGTCCCACTTACGCCTCATGGGTTCCTCAAGACCCATTATCATGCCATTTAGGGTTCGGTTGAATCTCTCAACCAACCCGTTTCCTTGGGGGTGGAAGGTGTGGTGAACTTGTAGGTTACACCACACTCTTGCAAAAGGGATTTCATATACTTAGATATGAAATTGGTACCTCGGTCAGACACCACCTCTAGAGGGCCGTGACTGTCCTCAGAGGGATGGCTTCTGGGTACCGGGTGGCATGGTCCACCAGGACCAGGATGAACCTATTGCCCATCGCTGTCCTGGGGTTTAGTGGCCCTACAATGTCAATCCCCACTCGCTGGAATGGGGTACCGACCACAGGGAATGGTTGGAGTGGAGCCTTCTGCTTCCTTCCCCTCTTCCCACTTGCCTGGCAAGTTTGGCATGTTCTGCAGTGAGTATCAGAACTCCTGCGCATTTGGGGCCAAAAGAAGTGGGTGACAAGCCTTTCAAAGGTCTTGTCCTGCCCCAAATGTCCTGCTAATGGCACATCGTGAGCCAGCCCCAGTAGGAAGGTTCTGAAGCGCTGGGGTACCACCAGCACACGGGCTGACCCAGGCTCAGCAACCTTAGGCTCAGAATACAGGAGGTCGTTCTCCCAGTAAATGAAGTGTGTTCCAGACTGATCACCGTTGGCCTGGTCTGCAGCCTGCTGCCGCATACCCACAAGAGAAGGGCATTCTTTCTGCTCCCTGCAGAACTCTTCCCTGGAGGGTCCTCCTTCCTGCTGCCAATGGGTCAGCTCAGGCAGGTCCCCCAGTTCAGCTATCTGTTCCCCTGTAGGTTCCAGGGCATCCCCCTCAAGGTCTGCTCCCTCCTGGACCGTGGGAACTTCAGGGGCCGGTTTCCCGCGCCCCCTGCTCCTTCTCTTTAAGGCCGGTCCCTGGGCCTCCCTCTCAGGCTCCAGGACCTCTTGAGCACCTCTACTGGCTGCCATGGACCGTGTGGTGACACACGCCCAATCCAGCATACCCAACATCTCCAGGTGAGCACTCCGCTCCACCTTAGCGCAAGGTGAGCTCTCCAAGTCGTTCCCTAACAGACAGTCTACAGGCATGGCGGGCCTCATAGCTACCTGAAGAGTACCAGAGACCCCCCCCACTGAAAGGGAACCTGAGCCACTGGGCAGTGGCTCTCGGTGTTGTCGGCGGCAACAACCGGATAGAATGCTCCTGGGACAACCTGCTCCTGAGACACCAGGTGGCGCTTGACAGCCGTCACACTGGCTCCTGTGTCTCTGAGAGCTTCAACCCTATGGCCATTTATGGTCACCCACTGCCTGTATTTTTTAGTGTTCTCAGGCAGCTGGGTTTGGGGGACCACTTCACAGTCTCCTAATGAGACAAGGGACATCTCTGAGGGACCCCACCCACCTTGGACACCCATCTCCTCCCCCAGGGCTACACTAGTCACCTGCCGGGAGGGAGCACCAGTGGGTGCTGGTTTACCAAACAATGGACACTTCACATCAGAGGCAAAATGCCCCATGTTACCACACTTGTAACATCTGATGGGCCCCTTCTGAACAGGTGTACCTGTCGGGGCCCCGGTCGGCTTCTGTGGTGGGGGAGGTTGAGAACCTTTCCCTTGGTTCCCTTGGGGATTACTTTGGGGCCTCTTCTGGAACTCCCTTTGTTTACCCTTCTCCCCCTCACTCTTTTGCTGGGGACCCTGCCCACCTTTGGCGGAATCTCCCACTTGACCCTTGTGGACCCTGGTTCTGACCCAGCGGTCCGCCTCCTCAGCAAGCTTTCTAGGGTTTGTCAGCCTACTATCAATCAGGTGCTGGCGTAGCTCAGGAAAACAATTACTAGACAAGTGCTCCCATGCCATTAAATCAAGAAGCCCTTGAAAATCATTCACTTTGCTACCCTTCACCCAACCATCCAGTGCTCTGCAAAAAAAAGTCACATACTCAACATACGTACTGTTTGGAATCTTGGTGCAACCCCTGAACCTTTGGTTATACAACTCAGGGGTCAACCCATACCTAGACATCAAAGCAGCCTTCATATGGGGATAGGAATTATAATCATCTGAAGGCAAATCCAGCAGTGTATCCCGCCCCTCACTAAGGAACCGTCCCCACAACCCCGCTCCCCAATCCTTCTCAGGGACCCGGTGGGAAGTCATGGCTACCTCATAGGCCTTAAACCACTGCCCTATGTCATCATTCTTGAAGAATTCCTTAACCACATCCTTGGGTATGTACACCCTTGATTCTGTCTGCACTGACGGTGTGCTGCCACCAGAGGGAGTAGACTCTAAACTCTTAGCTTTCAGATCTAATTCCCTCAACTTTGTTTCATGCTCCATTTGTATTCTTCTCTCTTCCAGAGCCAGCTTCTTGCTCTCTAGCTGCCCATTCAATTTGAGCTTTGCCATTTCCATTTCGTGCATCCTACCCTCTCTTCTAACTGCTAGCTCCTCTGGAGATATACTTTTCCTAGAAACACTGCTACCAGCAGAGGAGGGCTCCTCCTTCCTCCTGAGCCCACTGGCCCAACCAGTTGTTCATCTGCATTATCATCATCAGTGGCCTTCCTTGCTTCTACCCAGGCCCTCAGCGCCTTGTAGAGCTGTGTCTTGTTTTTACATCCAGTTGTAGAAACATTAAACTTCTTGCAAAAGAACTTTAGCTGCTTGGCAGTGTAGTTATCTATTTCCTCTTCTTCCCATTCGAATTCGGTACCAACAGAGACTATGGATGCTGCTTTCTCCACCATGGTAAAGCTTGGCAGTGCTCAAAAATAGACAGTCCCAAAAGAAATCTACCAACAAGTATTGGTTGCGTTTAAGGTCTGCACTCACTAAGTAGTGTTCACCAATCACTGTACATGAGTCACAAATGCAAATACAGAATCCTCACCGCTGACCACCAATGTTAGAATCCGGGTTCTCTGGTTGGCACAGGTAGGTACTTGTGACAAGCAGGGAACCTTTCCTCTAGTCAGGGTAAGGGGTTACACTCCTAAAATAACCCCTGCTCACCCTCTAGGTAGCTTGCCGCGAGTAGACAAGGCTTATCTCAGAGCGTTATAGGTTAAGCATTTATGAACACAGACAGTAACCAAGTGACAACAGTACAAATGGACACCACACAGGTATTTATATTAAAAATAAGGATTCTTTATATAGGATTATCACAAGACCATTTAACGATTAAAAATACACAATACGGTTGCTTAGTTGGTAGAAGATTGCTTAGTTTCTCTTAAGTTCTTAAATGCAACACTTTAAGTCAATGTACCTTAGATGCGACACGCAGGGCAACGAAACTGTTGCAGCGATGCAGATGCGTTGAAGTTCTTGGTGCAAAAGAAATAAAGACGGGATCTTCCAGATGCGTTACGCTTCTCCGATGTTGTGAGAAGGCTCGACTTGATGCGTCAGCTACACCGGCGTCACCTTTGGCGAGATGCGACGACAGCGGCCTTGGCAGCGGCACTCTTCTCCGACGTTGCGAGACGCTTCCGCTCGATGCGATGCTGCAGTGGCGACACCCCTTCTGCAAGATGTGACAGCAGCGGCTCCGACGGCGGCACACTTCTCCATGGATGCGAGGCGCTTTTCTGGATGCGGTGCAATGCGACACTACGATGGCTGCGATGGCGACACGCTTCCTCCTCGATGCGAGACTCTCCTCTCGATGCGGTGCAATGCGACAGCTACGATGGCTGCGATGGCGACACGCTTCTTCGGCTTTGCGAGACACTTCCGGAATGATGCGAGACGCTCCCGCTCGATGCCATGCTGCAGCGGCGACACTCTCTGCGAGATGCGACAGCAACAGCTCCGACGGCGGCACGCTTCTCTTCCTTGCGTCGCGCTCCCAGCTCCTTGCGACACACAGTCCCTCAGAAGGCCCAACAACAGCAGCAGGCACTTCCAAAAGACTCTGGGGAGCTGGGGGTGAAGTCCACTGGTCCTGGGACTTCATTCAGGGGGCAAGCTCAGTTCAAACCCTTGGAGATCTTTTTAAAGCACAAGTTGAAGCAAAGTCTTTAGTAGTCTTTCTCCTCTCCTTCAGCAGCAAGGCAACCACTGCAGGCCAATCCCCCAGGTCAGGGACAGTACTCCTCCTACAGCTTTCCCAGTTCCTTCTCCTCTGGCAGAGGTTCTTCTTGTTTCAGCAGGATCTAATTTCTTGGGAGCAGGGTCCCAATACTTATACCCCTAATTCCTTTGTTCCTCTGTGATAGAGGGGCCTTTGCCCAGTCCAAACCAGTTCTTGAGCACTCTGTTGACATGATTCTGCCTTTCTATTCAGGGTGCAGGGCAGAGACATCAGCCGCTCCGCAGGAGGTGGAGCCAGCATTGTGGTAGCAGAGCACAACCCTATTCAGAGCCCAGGTGTACTCCTCCCACCCATCTGACTGCCAATCTTCCTATTCACCACCAGGCTACCTAGCCCTGCCCCTCTGGGTTTTCCCAGCCCTGTCACTCACACAACCAGACAGGCAGATACACATCATAGCAGAGGCGGGCTGAAATGGCCAGGCAAGCAAATACCATCTTTCTAAAAGTGGTATTTGCAAACACAGAATATTAAAATAAACTTTACTAAAAGATGTATTTTATTATTCTGAGTTCAGGCATACTAAACTCGAATTTCTACCATGTTCCCTGGGTCTGTTAGGATCATAGAATGTAATAATTCTAGCAGCCCATTCTGTCCTATGGAGAACAGGTAGCCTTACAATAGTGAAAAACGAAAATGGCTGTAATTCACTATTAGGACATATCACACACGTCAGGGCTTGTCCTACCTTATGCTTACAATGCACCCTGCCCTTGGGCCTACCATAGGGGTGACTAATATGAAGTTAAGGGAAGGTTTAGGGACTGGGAAGTATGTGCACTTACCCAGTCAGCATGACAGTACCAGACTGCAAGCAGGATCTGCAATGGCAGACCCTAGACACATTTTACCAGGCCGCTTCTGTGGGTGGCACAACCAGTGCTGCAAGTCCACCAGCAGCATTTGTATTCACAAGCCCTGGGCACTCCTGGTGCACTTTACTGGGGTCTGACAGTAAACCAAATAAACCAATCATGGAATCCAACCAACATATACATTTTAAATAGGGAGCACTTGCACTGTGGCACTGGTTGGCAGTGGCACAGTGCTCTGAGCGACCAACACCAGCAAAACACATGACGCACAGCGACAAAAAGTGGAAGGGAGACTCACGCCAAGGTGCCAGGTCTAACAAATACCTTGGGCCAGATGAGGGTCCATGTTTCATATGTTCTGAGTGTAAATGCTGTCAAGACTATGCATCAATTTTGCAACAATGGTCACAAATGGGAATTTGGGCAATCATGAAACAGCTTGTGCACTAGTGGTTGTTTGGGCTACCCTTAGCTAATCATGGAGATTTTTATTTTTGTCTGTATGGGGGTTACAAGATGGAGGATGGATATTGCTCACAGACATCACAAGAATTGCCCAATCCTGAATCTTACTTCCCTGTTTATTTGTCTCCAGAGAACAATACAGAAGGTGTTCTGCCATAGCAGACCATTTGAGATTGTTCATGGCCAGCTACATATAAACAATAGATATCACAAAGCATTTCTCTAAAGAGGGTAAGGCTTTCTCTTCCCAGAAGCCCCTCTGAGGATTGAAGTGCAGTTGGATTTCTGAACTGCATAGGATGCACCAAACCTGAGTGGCAGTGGGGTACTGCCACACGGAGAGGACGTGTACATGTACGCTGGAGTTCCCCTCTAGATTGTTGAATGAGTTCTTCAACACTTGCTTTCTTAAACTCTGCAGTGGTGCTTTCAGAATGTGTGGATTAGTGTTGTTTGGTATTTGAAGGCTGTGGGCAAATCTGAATGCAATGCTGAAACTATACTTGGCAGCCCTGCTGATGCTGGACTTCCCTGCATGGATGCCTCCAGCCAGTCCAGAAAAGCAGACAAAGCACTTCTAAAGACTTGAAGAGGCCATTAAGAGATAACTACTGTAAGTGCAGGTGAGGCGCTTTGCTTTTCTCTGCGGAGCACAACTGCTCCCTATACCCAGTCTTTTGTTATTGTGATTCCCAGTCTCTTCTTGGGAATGCAGCGATGCAAAACATGACTGGTGTGTGAACTAGCCAGATCAAGAGGGGCCTGAGTCTTCTTCTTTCTCCTGCTCAGCTCACACATTGTTGTCTCTGTGGGTTCGACTTTAGTCTTCCTCCCTTTATGTCGAGGTTGGTGCCAACTCAGTGTAGAGCCAATCCCCACAAGATGTCAGGACCCCAGCATGTGAGAAGCCCACATCTTAACAGAATAGCAACATCCAACCCTACACATGGAATAATTAATTTTTCTGGACATTTTTTTCCACTTTTCGAATCTCTGAGACACATCAATTTCTTTTCATGGTTAATGTTTATCTGTTGTATCACTTGCCATTCATTGTCTTTCCGGTTTTTTGCCTGTTTTACTTGTTTGTGATCAGTAAGATCTTGAATGGGACGGTTTACAAACACTTACCAAAGTACCAGGTTTTGGTCAGAGGGCTGCAGTCCTCGATTTCTCAATGCATTGCTCTTGACCAGGCAGAATTTGTGAACACAATCTGTTAACAAACATTTTATGAACCATTTTTTTATTTTTACCACATGCATTGTGATCTTTTGTGTTTCTCAGGTTTTAGGAGTTGTCTGTATTTCCAGTATCCAGTAATTATATCGAGGAGACCTGGTTGTATCACTGAATTTTCTTAATTCATAACTTGCTTATTGTGCTTTTTGATGTGTGAACTTTTTACTATATGACCTTCATTTTGCTGTCAATATATTTGTGTATTTTGGATACTTCGATACATGATATGCCTTTAACGAAATTCAAAACTCTGGGAGGACATCACACCTTTATTTCAAATGTGATAGTTGTGTTGTACTGTACACTATGTTAGTTACAAACTACCTTCTTTAAGCCAAACCTTTACTCCTTGTTCTTTTCCAGAGAGATAAGGGCTTTTGTGGGCCAAATTTCCATCGAGAGGAGGTACACAATGTCTCTGTTAGTGGATAATAACAGCATTGTCACATTTGATAGTGCTTGTCTGTCCCTGTCACTGTAAAGAATGAGTTTGCACATACACATATGAACACACACAATTGCACACACAAGGAATAGAGCAGATATCAGCAGCACAAACTTCCCTCATACCGAGCTGCAGCAGCCTCCCTTCAAAAATTTAAAACGTTTATAGTAGAGACGACCTCGGTACCATGATGGGCTTCCCCTGTTGACAGGTAGGAGTTGCACACCGCACTGGTAGAGGCCCTGGCTGGTGATGGGGGCCTATAGAAGAGGTTACAGGAGTAGGTGAGGAGCCCTCTAAAGAGGAGCTACTGAGGTCAGCATGAACCTTGTGTTAGTGGGGGCATAGGATGGGATCTAGACACTCATGGACAGCTGTGGTGCTTGAGAGCAATAAGAGAGCGAGACAGGAGAGGTTGTGATGATAATGAGGACTGTGAAAATCTCATCTGTAGATGGTGCCACTGAAGGGTGAACTCCAGTTAGACTGCAGCCACCGTTTGAATGAGAGGATTCACTAGCGGCTACTCTTTTCACTTGGGTCGGGTGCACCTTTAGCTGCCACAAGCCTGGATGCTGGCTCACCGAAATGGACAGGCAACGACAGTCAACCAGTAAAGAGTCAGCTACTCTGTACTGATTTCACTGCAGGGCGTACACTGTTCCAAGGCCACATGCACTGTCCTTGGCCCCACAGCCAAATAGGATCAGGTAAGCATGCACCAATTCCATTCCAAGCCAACTCAAGTCAAGCCTATGCAGCCAATGAACAACAAACCAGATCTTCCTGTTATAGTGGCACATTCCTGCTCGCGTCATCCATTCACATTGCTGTTTCCCATGTGGCTTCACATCAACCTAGTTCTTCACTAACCTTGTGCCATGTATTGTCTAGCGTCCTTATGTTCCCAACGTTTCGCATCGCCATTAGAGCATGGGGGTCTGAACAGTTTTTATGATGACTTCTCACTGGGTAGTTGCACCGGTAGTTTCCTCAACTTTCACTGTCAGCAACGTTTTTGTTTGTGGATTTCTAATACACAAAGCTGCAATCAGCCTCATTGTTACTGCAGAATCCCTGTGAACCCAGTATGAAATGAGAAACTTGGCATACATTTTTTTTTAAAACAAGTAACATTGAAAGAAAAAACTCTGGCGTTAAATTTATTGGGAAAAGAGGCACAAAATGTGTTTTAGCTCTTAAAGAAAATAGGTCTCCTCCTTCTGGTACTTCTGCTAAGGATTACAGTGAATTTATATTGGCGGTTTACTGCTCACCTCAAGTTACATTTTTTGCTGAACAACATATTGGTTTGTGGAGAGGCGCAAACTTTAATACCGGAAATCAGCTATCCCATGAACATATTATATAGCATATCATATTTTAAAGTATTAGCTTCACATTGTGACTTTGATGGTTGTAATAACAAATGTATCAAAGACTAGATTGTCGGTTATTCCTACAATGAAAGACATTAGTGATAATTGTTGAGATACAGGATTCCTTCTCAAAAGGAAACTATGGATATTGTTTCAAGTGTGAAAAGGCCATTGGCTCTGTTATCTCTTTTGTTCCTTTTGTAAAAAGATGAGATGTGCTACAGTGGCACATTCCTGTTCCTTCCACCCATTTGCTATGCTGTTTCATGCATGTCTCCACATCGTCCTAGCCTTGTGCCATGTGTTCTCTTGTGCCTGTATGTTTCCACTGTCTCATTCCATGCTTAGAGAGTCAGGGCTCCAATTGTCTTTTAGGAGGACTTTTCACATGCTCATTGTGGTGTGGTGGGACTCTTGTAATGAGTCCAGTTCTCAACTTCACATTTGCTTGTGTTTTCAATACTGCTCCATCTAGTCCTATGAAAATAGCCTATCCAGGTCTGGACTGGGAACCCAAAGCAGCCCTGGCAATTTTCTCGGACCAGCCCCTGGGGAAGCACTGCCTGGCCCCAGGGGGCTGGAAACGCTTGCTTGCTGCTTCTGTTACTTGGGGCGAATATTGCAGCACTGCTGCAAAATCGAACCCCAGTAACAAAACTGGCCCCCACCCTTTCAGCCTCCCGGGGACACGCTTGAAGTCTGTTATGACCAATCCGGCACTGAGCTTATCTCCTCAAGCAGTCCAAGGTTAATTAATTATCTCAGGGCTAATAGAATATGCCTCTACCTACCTCAATGGATGTAAAATCATGAGTGGCACATCTCTGGCTATGTCTGCCGAACGTCTGAAGGAAAAGATGCATGCTTCTCATTGCCATGTACATTAATATCCATGTACAGAGCACATAAAAGAAAACGCCTGCCTTCAAAATTGTTGATGTGAAGACAAGTTTCCATCAGAGCTATAATAAAGAAAACAGCATTTACAATACAGTAAGCAATCTCAACTCTATTCATGACACATAGCATGCCACTGAATCATACACAAAGCCATCAGATCTACTTGAAACACTAGTTGTCCCATATAATTATATTTTCAAAAGGATTTGACGCATGAACACTGCATGTAGCAGTCATACAGTCAAATATTTTAAGAACAATCTTATTCACTCTCATAATGTAGTGGGAAATACTAATTAATATGATACTCTTTTGTTTTTTTAAGCCATTCTGCGAGTAAGCCCTACGGACAAATATTGCCTAAAGGTAGTGTGACAAACTGCATTGCAACAGTGAATTGAGCAAATCGACACAGTGAGATTTCTCTCATTATACAAACATAGGGGGATATTTACAATAAAATGGCGGAGCGAGGTGTCATGCCAAAATTAGTAACGCTGTGCTCTGCCATTTTTTAAATGCAGGGATGCACTGTATTTACAAAATCACAACACACTCCTGCGTTACACCTAGCTCTGACGCTAAAAAAGCTGCCTAGCAATACGCAGGCACCCTTGTGCCATGTTGCAAGGGTTACTGCACTGCTGAGGAGATTGTTCATGTGCAGGAAGGGACACTTTCCTGCACATAAACAATCTTGAAAGGCGATTTGCTGAGCAGAATGCAGCACAAATAGAAAGAGCAAAATATGAGGAGAAATTAATGATTTCTCCTCGTATCGCCATCCTAAGACAAGGTTTTCTCAGCCTTCGTTTTTGACAGTGCCCCATCCTCATAAATATGTGGCAGTGTCAAAAAGCAATGGGTATTGCGGCGGAACGCCCACTGCAACACCCAAAGCACGCCCCTTTCACGCGAAGTGAAGCATGGAGAGGGGCCATATTTACAAGGTGACGTTAAGCCACATTATGTGGCTTAACGCCGCTTTGTAAATAAGGAGAAGGGATATCGCCACCAGAACATCATCAAAAGTGACGTTCTGGTGGTGTGTTTCTCCTTGTAAATATGCCCCATTGATGTAGGTAGGTTAAAATAGGCCCTTCCTGCCATAAATAAAAATATCAGTTAATGCAACAGAACCAGAGAGATCCCTTTGTGCTTCTCAGTTCATATCAGAACCCTTTAGTGTGGCATCCTGTGGTGATGTATGTTCAGAGCGCTGTGCCATCATGGAATGCAAGGTTCCCTTGGGATTCTATTGCAACTTGTCCCGGTAGAGTGTGGCAGCATGTAGGTGTGGATTTCCTGGGACCTTATCACGTTCTTCCCGACTGCATGAAATATTTAATTGTTATGATAGATCACCTATCTAGGTGGGTGGAGGTGAGAGATGTTAAGGAACCTGCAACCAAGAGTGTGATCAAATTTTTTCAGGATGTGTTTGCAAGCGAAGGTATTCCTGGAGAGATCTTAACTGACAACGGTGTTCAGTTTACTTCTCTAGAAATGATGTCTTTTATGGAGAAATGTAACATCAAACACATAAGGACAACGTTATATAATTCCCAAAAGTAATGGTAAAGTTGAACGCTTTAATAGATTTCTAGTTGAATGTATACAATCCACTTTGAGGTGTAACATTGATGTTGAAAAAGGGATCAAAGAGTTGATTTGGTGTTACAGAACGACACCCCACAGTGTCACGACAAGAACTCCTTTTGAACTTATGCAAGGCAGGAAAGTGACCACAGAGTTGTACCCTTTTTGGATGACTAAGATGTCCCCTAAAAACACAAATGTAAGTGAGTCTTGGAGTGTGGCGAGAAGCAATTCTAATTCTTCTTGCGCCAAGAGGTTAAATATCAGTGGGAGTGGTATGAGCAGACTGAGAGCTGGTGATTGGGTATGTGTCAAGAATCCTTGTTTAGTTAGGAAAGGTTGTTCCAAGTTCAAAGAGCCTATGCAAATTTGTGAACTTAGAAGGAATGCTGCCAAAGTGTCTGACGCAAATTGGTGGGACACTTCCCGTATAGCACTAGACCCCAGTGCTTGCAATGATAACAGAGGCATTTGCAATCAATCACTCAACCAGGTTGATGAGGGGGACATGCATAGAGTTTTGAGGAGGAGTGTTTGCCCTAAGTTTACACCAAGCAGGTGGCAAGATTTTATTTGTGATTGAGTTTTTTAAATTCTCATTGTTAATTCTTTCCACTAGTTTTTCCCACTAATTTTTGGAAGGGTGGGAAGGGTCACTATTTCGTGTTGGTTTATGTATTTTGTATTTTGTTACTATTTGCTTATGTACTTGTTACATCTTTGTTGTAATATCAATTCTGCGCGTACATTTTTTTAACAGAAAATGTTGTCCCTCTACACCTAAGTGATAATACATTAAACTTTTGCATCTTTTAGTTCTAAATTATTGTCCATCAATTGCTCCTGGATAAGCTTAGAAGGATCTTAACCACAAATTCCATTCTAAAGGTTCTTGTAAAAACGGCGCTGGAGCTTGGACACTCTGCATGTTGAAAGAATGTTGTAGTGGACAAATGTTTGACAAGCGTGCAAATCGCTGTGTAAAAATATATTGTAAAAGACCAAGAGTTTGATCAGCCTTCAAATCGCTGTGATATATAGTACACACTGAGTTATCAGCAAAATAAACAATAGGAAAGATAAAATAAGTGTAGACATCACTGATGACACATTTGCATTACACAGAAAGAAATTATTTATAAAGCGTGCAAATCGCTGTTGTAAGATTTGCTGAACAATGTAGAGTTGTAGAAAATATTGCTTTAATTGAAGAGATTTGATTATAAAGAGGTTCATTCCTCTTTCTTTGCTGGTAATCTGCGCCTTGTCTTTCTTTTCTTTTCTCCACCCAGAATTCAATTGGTCCTTCACAGGGAGAGTTCTGAGGCGGAAATAGACTGTTGCACAAGCTGTGCCTGTCAGCGTTGAAGACTGCTGGCAGGCAGAACGACAACAAAAGAGGTCACCAAATTTCAAAGGTAAGAATTTCTTTATGTAGTAGGCACTGTACAGTTTTGAAGTTGTAAGTGCAATTTTAAACCAGCATGAGTGACTTACACATCTCAGTAATACTTTAAGCAGTTTTATGAAGTCAGCGTGCGCCTCGTACACCATGCACATCTCCTGCATTAGCGATTGGTGCCCACGGTGAATTAAGTAATAAATAAAACCGCTAATTGATAATTAAAATGTCTCCCATCTCGGGCTGTGCCGTGGGATGTAGCGTTTGTCTACATTACCGAATACCCAGGAAAATCTTCTTAAATTTCATTACGTAGTTGAGTCTTCCTTCAGTGTTTATCCTCTTGCCCCTGTCGTTTCTGTTCCCGCATAGGTTAATACTTCGATATTCTTCGTTGCCCACTCGTCGCCAAATTCATGAAGCAAGTTCTGACGCATTTGTAGTGGGTTTAGGTGTTTATTAAGAGGGACGCCGTGTCTCTCCTACAGGGGCCCAGAGACAACTGTCCGTTGTGGAATCCCCAGGGAACCGTGCATTCCATGATGGCACAGCGCTCTGAACATACGTCAACACATTTCTCTCCTTTTACAAAGAAAAGCTAACAACAAAAACAGTGGAGAGCAAGATAACAATGCAGTTGAATCAGGTTATTCCCGACTGCATGAAATACTTCAATGTTATGATAGATCACCTGTCTAGGTGGGTGGAGGTTTAAGGTGTTACGGAACCTACAACCAAGAGTGTGATCGAATTTTTTCAGGATGTGTTTGCAAGAGAAGGTATTTCTGGAGAGATCTTAACTGACAACGGTGTTCAGTTTACTTCTCTAGAAATGATGTTGATTATGGAGAAGTGTAGCATCAAACACATAAGGAGGGCTGAGGCTAGAGAAAACAACCGCACCTCTCAGAAAGTCAAAGAAGTTATGATTGGTGCAGGAAAACCTGGGAGTGCACCCCTCTCCACTCCCTTATTGGGAAACCCAAAACACAATTGAGAAAAAATATGGATTCCGCACACACAAAGTCATTTTGTTCTTTTTTTCTTTAATGTACTTTATTCTATAATGAGAATGGTGAAAATACATCAAATTGATAAAATCCAAGATTCACACTCCATTAGTAGATGCGTTTCGTCCTCATAGGGACTTCTTCAAGGCCCAGAATGTAATTTAAGGAAATTGCTCCTTTAGGAAATTTTGTTTCAGCATTAGCAATCTTGAGACACAGTTCATAGAAAATGACAATGTTGTCACCAAGAAAAGGGCATGGTAGCCCAATGAAATCGTCCTAGCGTCTTCTTCCAAAAAATGCGTTGCAAAACTACTGTATTATTGATTTTGGTTGTTTTGGTCTTGTTTGGTTTAGATAAAGATTACTTATTTTTCTAAACTGGTGTGGTATCCCTTTGTAGTGTTTTCACTGTCTTACTGTATGCTTGCACAAATGCTTTACACACTACCTCTGAGATAAGCCTGTCTGCTTGTGCCAAGCTACCAAGGGGGTGAGAAGGGGTTGTTTTGGAAGTCTATCCCCCTTACCCTGACTAGGAATAAGGGTCCCTACTTGGACAATGGTGCAAACCATTGCCAACTAGAGATCCCCATTTCGAACATATATATATGTTGAAGGGTCAGGTCGAAACACATAGGTCTCTTTGGTGCACTGTTGGTGGTTATGAAAATGAAATAAATGGACTACTTACAATCCGCTATTGCCTGGGTTTGCTGCTTTCTTCTATGCCGTTGGATCGGGGGGCTATCCTTGTTGAAGAGCCTTGGAATATATATATATATATATATGTGCCTTACACAGAACATCTTCATGTTTGGAGAGGAAATCTATCGTCAAGTAAAAGGGACGGCAATGGGCTTTGGCATTAGTCCAAGCTATGCCTGCCTAATGATGGGATGGTGGGAGAGCAACCTGGCATGGAACCCCAATAATGATGTCCAAGTCAACAAAATCATCATGTGGTCAAGATATATTGACTATCTGCTTTTAATTTGGGATGGAAGAATTTGCGGAGTACTTTGAGATTTTAAACAACACAGAAACAAATCTCTGATTCACTTATGAAATAAGTGAGGAAAGAGTGGTCTCCCTTGATACTGAAATATATATTGAGAACAATGAAGTGCATACTACACTGCACCGTAAGAAAACAGCAACTAATGCCACATTACACGCTGACAGTTTCCACCAACCAAGTTTGATAAACAATATTCCTTATGGTGAATTCCTGAGGATAAGGAGGATTTGTTCACAAGAAAGTGAATGGCACAGAAACAATATTCTGGCAGCAACCAGATTTAGACAAGGAGACTACAACAAGAAAGTAGTAATGAAGTGTCGTTTGAGAACCAAAAAATTAAAGAGAACTGATCTGCTCAAAGAGAAACATCTAACAGGTGACAATAATAATGATCAGAAAATACGGTGATCACACCCTACTCCACAGAAATCAAACAAATCATGCAAATATTAAGAAAAAATTGGCATATCTTACATCTGGATGCAACAGTGGCAAAAATAGTAGGGGATCACCAGAGACTAACATTCAATAGAGCAAGTAATCTCAAGGATCAGCTAGTTCATAGCCACTTCTCGGACAAAAAAACTACTTCAACATGGATCAAACCTAAAGGTTTCAATAAATGCACAAATTGCAAAGTCTGCATAATTGCAAAAAACATGAAGGAAATTGAAATGGCGAATAAAAAGAAGTGGAAAATACAATGGTTAATCACGTGCAAAAGTCAATTTGTCGTCTATATTATCGAATGCCCATGCCACCTGAAATACATGGGTAGCACAATTTGTGAACTTAAGAAAAGGATTTTAGAACATGTACGTGCCACGATTAACAATGATAGAAGTAACGCAGTGGCTAAACACATGGAGTGTGAACATGCAGGGAATTGGAAAGATCTAAAGTTCTATGCAGTAGAAGCAGTTGTACGAAACACTTGAAGTGGAGACAGAGAAAAGATCTTAAGACAAAAAGAATCTCGACATATTATAAATATCAGCACTTTGTCCCCGCATGGGTTGAATCAGGACGAAGAGTTACATTATCATCTATAACTGTTGTATTAACAATTAATATGTAAATTGCTGAGAATTCGTATAAGGCTTCCCGGAACTATGTACATATGTAAATAGAGCATGGATTACTGTTTTCTTTATAATTTTTATTATTAATATTTTTATTTTTTTCACTAATTGGTTTTTAAGTTGAGCACAATCTGGCGAATAATAGAAATACTGTCCTGCCCAAAGAGTGCTTTGGTGAGAACCCATTTATAATGAATTTATATGGTCATGTGTCATTTAAATTAGGTCCTTCTTGAGTCTTTAGTTGCATTTTAATAATAATGGTTAAAATTATGGTTACCATTGAATGCCCACCGGAGGGCTTTAAATGAGGAATTCTTTATTTATGCTGAGGCCGCTAATGTAATGAATTAGATAAATGAAAATGGTTCCTATAAAGAATAATGATGGAAAGATCAAGGTTAGAATGAATAAAAACATGTTAGATACTCAAAATGACTCAATAGGCAAGTGAATTTATTGCACGCAGGACAATGCACTGGGTGGTTTTATGTTTAAACTAATTCATAAAAGTCTAAAAATGTATAAAAATATAAAAACAAAAACAAGTTAAAACAAGAAAAGAAAAACAGATATGTAAAATTCTTATTTTTGTATAAAATAATGAGATAAACTACTATATCCAGAGTGCATAGCGGCGCTCCATAGGAAGTGATGTAAACTTCTATGTTTTAAAAATAAAAAAAGTCGCTGTGTCTTTGTCATTTTACCCGTGAACAAGATCTCAGTGGGGATCGAAATGCATTGGGTGGCTGGCACGCTTTGAAATAAAATTGCTGGAACAGTTTACATCAATTGGATTTAACTTGAATTATTGTGGCATCTGTGAGTGCGTGGGAATTCCTTTGATGGAAACATTGTAGTATATATATATATATATATATATTCACTGAAAAAACCATAGGTTTCAGGCACGTTATAGTTAGAAATTAGCATTTAAAAAAACCTTAGAAATTCACTGAAAAAACCATAGGCTTCAGGGGCGTTATAGTTAGTTGGACATTTCACTCGTACAAAACCCGTGAAATTCCCCCATTATAGTTAGTTCAGCTAACTATAACTCGCGCACCCGCAATGCACTGCTGATGACGTCACATATTACATCACTCATGACATGGTCAGTGACATCACTCATGACATCATTGATGACATCTCAAATTACACCAACTTAAAACGCGCCACAGGGCGTGTTTGCACACGTCACCTCAGGCCCCGTCCCCTCCCTTCCCCACTGTGTAAACGAGCCCTGTGGCAGTTTTAAGTTGGTCCCCTTGATTCCTGGGGGTCCTTATTGTCCAACTAGCCCACTAGGTACCTCCAGTAAGCGCCACAGAGGTGTGTTGCAGAGTGGTGTAAAAAGGGGCGTGGCCTCTGAACACCTCTCTGCAACGCAGCTCCCTGGCGCATGCTGGAGGTACCTGGTAGGCTAGTTGGCCTCCAGGGACCCTCAGTATTCAAGGGGAATTAATTCCCCAACTTACAACTCGCCAGGGGGCGCGTTTGCACAGTGGTGAAGGAAGGGGGCGGGGCCTGAGGTGACATGTGTGCAAACACACCCTGTGGCGCATTTTAAGTTGGTGAATTAATTCATCTTCAATTCTGAGGGTCCTTGGGGGACAACTAGCCCACCAGGTACCTCCAGTATGCGCCAGGGAGCTGCATTGCAGAGAGGGGTTCAGAGGCCATGCCCCTTTTTACACCACTCTGCAAGGCAGCTCTGTGATGCTTACTGGAGGTGCCTAGTGGGCTAGTTGTCCCCCAGGGACCCTCAGGATTGAAGAGGAATTAATTCCCCAACTTAAAACACGCCACAGGGTGTGTTTGCACACATGTCACCTTAGGCCCCGCCCCCTCCCTTCACCAGTGTGCAAACACGCCCCGTGACGCGTTTTAAGTTGGGGGATTAAGTCCCCTTGAATCCTGAGGGTCCCTGGGGTCCAACTAGCCCACCAGGTACCTCCAGTAAGCGCCACAGAGCTGCGTTGCAGAGAGGTGTAAAAAGGGGCAAGGCGAAGACCACATTCTCTGTAATGCAGCACAGTGGCGCTTACTGGATGCACCTGGTGGGCTAATTGTCCCCCAAGAGCCCTCAGGATTGAAGGGGAATTATTTCCCCAACTTAAAATGCACCACAGGGCATGTTTGCACACGTCACCACAGGCCCCGTCCCCTCCCTTCACCACTGTGTAAAGACACCCCGTGGTGCATTTTAAGTTGGGGGATTAAACCCCCTTGAATCCTGAGGATCCCTAGGGTCCAACTAGCCCACTATGTACCTCTAGTAAGCGCCACAGAGCTGCGTTGCAGAGAGGTGTAAAAAGGGGCACGGCCTAGACAACCTCTCTGACAACACAGCGCAGTGGCGCTTACTGGAAGCACCTGGTGGGCTAGTTGGCCCCCAGGGGCCCTCAGGATTCAATGGGAATTATTTCCCCAACTTAAACGCTCCACAGGGCGTGTTTGCACACGTCACCTCAGGTCCGGTCCCCTCCCTTTCTCACTGTGTAAACACGCCCTGTGGCCGTTGAAATTTGGAAGATTAAGTCCCCTTGAATCCTGAGGGTCCCTAGGTCCAACTAGCCTACTACATACCTCCAGTAAGCACCACAGATCTGCGTTGCAGAGAGGTGTAAAAAGGGGCATGGCCTGGACCACCTCTCCGCAACGCAGCGCAGTGGCCCTTACTGGAAGCACCTGGTGGGCTAGTTGGCCCACCAGGGGCCCTCAGGATTGAAGGGGAATTATTTCCCCAACTTAAAATGTGCCACAGGGTGTGCTTGCACACGTCACCTCAGGCCCCATCCCCTCCCTTCCCCACTGTGCAAACGCGCCCTGTGGCCATTTTAAGTTGGGAGATTAAGTCCCCTTGAATCCTGAGGGTCCTTATGGTCCAACTAGCCCACTAGGTACCTCCAGTAAGCGCCACAGAGGTGCTTTGCAGAGAGGTGTAAAAAGGGGCGTGACCTATGAACACCTCTCTGCCACGCAGCTCCCTGGCGCATACTGGAGGTTCCTGGTGGGCTAGTTGGCCCCCAGGGACCCCCAGTATTAAAGGGGAATTAATTCCCCAATTTAAAACGCGCCACAGGTCGTGTTTGCATAGTGTTTCCATAAGGGGGCAGGGCCTAGGCACGATCGCTTTTATTTTTATTTTTTTGGAAGGGGGGCTGTGTAGCCCCCCTTCTTTTTACTTTTTTGGGGCCCTGGGGACCCCATCCCCCAGGGCCTGAACCCCAATTAAAAAAAAAATGTTAACGGGAAGGGGGTCGCGTGGGCCCCCCTCCCGTGGCCAATTCTGGGCCCCGGATACCCCATCCCCCGGGACATGGCCATTTTTAAAAATATTCTTTTGGAGGGGGCTGTGTGGCCCCCCTCCTAAGACCATTTATGGCCCCGGTGGACCCCATCCCCCGGGGCCGGCATTTACGTGTTTTAAAAAAATATATATTATGGGGGAGGGGAGCCGTGTGGCCCCCTCCCGGGCCACTTCTAGCCCCGGGGACCCCATCCCCGGGGCCGGCCCTCTCTGTTGGAGACTGCAGAGGGGTCCCCAATCCCCCCACGGTCCCGCTGGCTCCCTGCCTCCTGCAGGAGCTGGCATTGCTTTTCCACATGGGGAGCTGCTAAGATGCAGCTCCCCGTGTGGAAAAGCAATTTGCTTTAGTTTCTGGAAGAGAGAGCAGGTTTCCTGCTCTCTCTTCCAAAAACCAAAGCACAGTTTGCTATGGCAGGGCGGGAGCCGCAAGGCTTCTGCCCTGCCATAGCAAACAGCAGTGTCCCGGGAGTGGGCACCCGGGAACACTGCAGGAACCGGCCCTGGGGGGTGGCGGTCCCCAGGGCCATCACAGGGCTCAAGGAGGAGGCTGCACGGCCCCCCTCCCAATGTTGTAATAGCCCAGTGGAGGTGGTGGTCCCCGGGGCTCTGGGGTCTGTAACGGACCCCCAAATTTGCATATTTAGAGCCCCGGGGAGATGACGGTCCCAAGGGCGTGTTGGGGGTTCGTGCCCCCCCACACAGGTAGTTTATATTTTATTCTGAACAAAGCCCCGGGGGTGGTGGTCCCCAGGCCTGTGGGGGGGCCTTGTGCCCCCTACAATATTTTACAAAAGCCCCGGGGGTGGCGGTCCCGGGGGCTTGGGGGGCCTTTGAGCCCCCACCCATTTATTTTACAAGCCCTGAGGGGTGACGGTCCCGGGGGCTGCGGGGGGGCCATGAGCCCCCCCGCAAATACTTTTGAAAAACCCCAGGGGCTGGCAGTCTCCGGGGCTTGGAGGGGCTTGGATGCCCCCATGTTAAAAATCAAAGCCCCAGGGGGTGGCGGTCCCTGGGGCTGCGGGGGACCATGTGCCCCCTGAAAATCTTTGAGCAAAGCCCTGGGGGGTGGCGGTCCTCAATCAATCAATCACAGACATTTGTAGAGCGCACTACTCACCCGTAGGGTCTCAAGGCGCTGGGGGGAGGGGGGTGCCGCTACTGCTCGAACAGCCAGGTCTTCAGCTTCTTCCTGAAGGAGAGGTGGTCTTGGGTCAGGCGTAGGTCGGTCGGGAGGGAGTTCCAGGTCTTGGCGGCCAGGTAGGAGAAGGACCTTCCTCCTGTAGTCGCTCTTCGGATGCGGGGGACGGCGGCGAGGGCGTGGTTGGCTGATCGGAGGTGGCGTTTGGGAGCGTAGAAGTTGATTCGGTTGTTGAGGTAGCTCGGGCCTTGGTCGTGTAGGGCTTTGTGTGCGTGGGTGAGGAGGCGGAAGGTGATTCTTTTGTTGACGGGGAGCCAGTGTAGGTCTCTCAGATGTCCAGAGATGTGGCTGGTTCGTGGGATGTCGAGGATGAGTCTGGCTGAGGCGTTCTGGATCCGCTGGAGTCTCTTCTGGAGCTTGGCGGTGGTACCGGCGTAGAGGGCGTTGCCGCAGTCCAGTCGGCTAGTGACGAGGGCCTGGGTGACGGTCTTCCTGGTCTCGGTGGGGATCCACCAGAAGATCTTCCGTAGCATGCGTAGGATGTTGAAGCACGCCGAGGAGACGTTGTTGACTTGCCTGGTCATGGAGAGGGAGGAGTCCAGGATGAAGCCCAGGTTGCGTGCGTGGTCTGTCGGTTTGGGTGCGGTGCCCAGGGCGGGAGGCCACCAGGAGTCGTCCCAGGCGGAGGGTGAAGAGCCCAGGATGAGGACCTCCGTCTTGTCTGAGTTCAGTTTCAGGCGGCTGGTCGTCATCCATTCGGCTACCTCTTTCATCCCTTTGTGCAGGTTGGCTCTGGCGGCGGCGGGGTCGTCGGTCAGGGAGAGGATCAGCTGGGTGTCGTCGGCGTAGGAGATTATGCTGAGGTTGTGTGGGGGGAATTGGTGCCCCCCTCACTTTTTTTTTCTTCCCCGGGACCTGGCCCACCCGGGGGCTTTATTTAAACGAAGTGCAGGAGCCCACGCTTCGTTTTTTTTAATTTCGCGGCCGGATCCGCAGATCCTCCACGCATCCCGCCATTTACAAAAAAAATAATAATAATTCTTTTGGGCCCTGGGGTTCCTTGTGGGACCCCCTAAGCAGGCTTAGGGGGTCAGGGTGTTTCTACCCTCCCCCTTTTCGTGTTTTGCGCGTTTGTTTTACTCTTTTCTCTTTTCACAAGATGGCTGCCAACACTTCCTGGTTTGGAGTGGTGACAGCCAATTAGCATGAACCTTGTGATTGGGAGGGTGCGCGGATCCTCCGTGCCTCTAGATATCACCAACTTTATTTCTTAATTCCTCAAAAACTACTGAACGGATTTTCACCATTTTTAAAAAGCTCGCTTCCTGAGCCAAGCAGTACCTTTTTGCCAAATTTGGTGTAATTCCATTCAGCAGATTTTGCTATAATCGTGTCTAAAGTTTTCTATGGGAAAATGATCTTTTAACCACTATTTTTTTAATTTCTCAGGAACTACTGAACGGATTTACACCATTTAAAAAAAGGGTGCTTTCTGAACCAAGGGCTACCTTTTTTAAAAATTTGGTGTAATTCCGTTAAGCAGTTCTAAGGGAAATAACATGGGGAAAATGCGTTTTGGGACCCCCCTTTTTTCTCGGCCCCTGCTTGACGAATCACCCCCAAACTTCCAGAATAGGAGCTGACCGGAATGGGCCATCAGTTTTGAAAATTTCGCAAAGATTCGTCAACCAGCGCCAAAGTTATTGGGAATAGAATGTTACAATTTTCCGCCAGTAGGTAATATATATATATATATATATATATATATATATATATATATATATTATCTACTGGCGGTCGCCAGTAGATAGTTATAGTTAGGATCGTGTTTCCATAGGAAATCTCAAAATTCTATTTTGAATAACTTTGGCGCCGGTTGATGAATCCTCGCGAAATTTTCAAAATAAATGGGGCACTCCGCTCAGCTCCTACCCTGAAAGTCTCGGGGTGATTCGTCAAGCGGGGGCCGAGAAAAAAGGGGGGTCCCAAAACGCGTTTTCCCCATGCATTTTTCCATAGGACCTTTAGTCGAAGGTACAGCCCGAACGGCTGAACAGAATTACTTGAAATTTAGCAGAGAGGTAGTCCTCAGGTCAGGGAAGTGCCTTTTGCAGGTCTGGTGTCAATCTGTTCAGTATTTCCTGAGAAAATAGCATTTAAAAGCATATAAATATCTATACGTGCGCACCGTGCGCGCGCTGTGCGCGCACGTGCGCGCACGGTGCCGTGCGCGAGCGAAATTCTGATTGGTTGTTAGATGTCGGTAAACATTGGAATCAGTCGAAATCAGGAAGTGTCGGCCGCCATTTTGTCTCTCGCCCTGAAAAGGAAAGGGGAAAAAAAGGTGAAAAACGCGAAAAGGGGGCAGGGAAGAGAGTTCCTGACCCCCTAGCCTTTGTCAGGGGGTTACAGAAGGACCCCCAAGGGGCAAAAAAACATTTGATTTTTTTCGAAAAAAATCGCGGGGCGCGTGCACGGTGCGCGCATGGTGCGCGCACGGTGAAAAACCTTGGGAAAAAATAAATAAATAATAAATACATAACTTAGCATTTAAAAAAACGTACAAATTCACTTAAAAAACCATAGGTTTCACACACGTTATAGTTAGGAATTAGCATTTAAAAAACCTTGCAAATTCACTGAAAAAAACCATAGGTTTCACACAGGTTATAGTTAGGTGGATATTTCACTCGTAAAAAACCAATGAAATTCCCCCGTTATAGTTAGTTCAGATAACTATAACTCGCGCGACCGCTACTCTATCACAAGGATGATGTCATCAGTGATGTCCTTTGTGATGCCACTGACCATGTCATGAGTGATGTAATATGTGACGTCATGAGCAGTGGATTGCGGGCGTGCGAGTTATAGTTATCTGAACTAACTATAACGGGGGAATTTCATTGGTTTTTTACGAGTGAAATATCCACCTAACTATGACCTGTGTGAAACCTATGGTTTTTTAAGTGAATATATATATATATTCAGTGAAAAAACCATAGGTTTCACACATGTTATAGTTAGCTGGACATTTTACTCGTAAAAAACCAATGAAATTGCCCCGTTATAGTTAGTTCAGCTAACTATAACTCACGCGCCCGCAATGCACTGCTGATGACGTCACATATTACATCACTCATGACATGGTCAGTGACATCACTCATGACATCACTGATGACATCTCAAATTACATCACTGATGACCTCACTGATGACATCATCCAGTGAATGTGTGTTTTTCTGAAAATTAAATATGTTTTATATATGTATATCTCAAGGTCGATGGAAGAATAAATGGGTATATAAGTGTCTAAATGGATGATTTGTTTTTGAAAAATTGATTGTGTAACTGACTGATTAAGTGTATCTCTCACTTTGTGTATAAGTGGCTGCATGGGTTGGTGAGTAGCTACATGGGTGTCTATATAGGTTAGTAGTTGTTTTTTTGAGTATCAGTCTGAGTGTCTGTATGGTTCGGTGGGGGGTATTACGTGGTGCATAGGTGCATGAATGAGTGACTCACTGTTTGTATGTGTTGAAGACAGCATGTGTGCAGGACTGTATGGGTGGATGAGTGTGTGTATGGGTGTGTTAGTGAGTGAATGACTGTCCCAATAGTGTCTTCAGGAGTAACTACATATGTTTTAAACTAGTATATGTGACTATTGGTGTATATATGTGAGTATATGTGAGAGGGAGAGATTGAAAGAGTTCCTGTATGAATAAGTATGTGTTTCTATAAGTGATTGTTTAAAAGACTAAGTATGTGTAAGTTTCCGTAGAAGTAAGTGTGGTGGTGTGTGTATAACTGTATATGCAGGTGAATGTATGTTTGATTCTTTATTAGCATGAGTGACTATGTGTGTGAGTAACTCTATGGATGAGTGGCATTATGTAACAGGATGTATAGGTGTATGAGTACATATGATGAGTGAGTACATGTATGAGTGACTGTATAGGACTGTTGGTGAATGAGTGGATGTGTATGTGGATCTTAGAATTACTGAAGAGGTTGTTGTAACTGGTATTGGTATGTCCATTGTTTTGAAAATTTTAGTCTCTATTTTTGAATGTGTGTATCAAAGCTTATATTAAGGTGAGAGGAGGTCTGCCACTCTATCACAAGGATGATGTCATCAGTGATGTCATCAGTGATGTCATTTGAGATGTCATCAGTGATGTCATGAGTGATGTCACTGACCATGTCATGAGTGATGTAATATGTGACGTCATCAGCAGTGCATTGCGGGCGCGTGAGTTATAGTTAGCTGAACTAACTATAACGGGGCAATTTCATTGGTTTTTTACGAGTAAAATGTCCAGCTAACTATAACATGTGTGAAACCTATGGTTTTTTCACTGAATTTCTAAGGTTTTTTAAATGCTAATTCCTAACTATAACGTGTGTGAAACCTATGGTTTTTTCAGTGAATTTCTAAGGTTTTTTAAATGCTAATTCCTAACTATAACGTGTGTGAAACCCATGGTTTTTTCAGTGAATTTGCAAGGTTTTTTAAATGCTAATTCCTAACTATAACGTGTGTGTAACCCATGGTTTTTTCAGTGAATTTGCAAGGTTTTTTAAATGCTAATTTTTTTTTTTATTCTTCATTTTTTTCAAACATATTTTTAATTTAATTTTCTTTCATTTTATAAAGACTATGCTTAAATTTTTAAAATCCTTAAATATTTTTTTTTAATATATTTTTTAAAATAAACATGTAAAATTTATTACCAGATTTTTTTTTTTTTTTTTTTATAGTACGCGTACCGTAAGCTCACGGTAAGCGTACGGTTTACGCAACGTCCGTAATCTATCTACGCTGCTTGCGTATAGTTACGCACTTTGCGTAGCCGCGCGTACTGCGCGTGGGACGCGTGCGCGCTTACGCCACACGCGCACGTTACGCGGAAGTGCCGGGGAGTGACTGTTATGCGCATGCGCGCAAGCGCGTGTCTTTTTTACGCGCACGCGTACTTTTTGCCGTAAGCGTACCGTAAGCGTACCGTAAGCGTACGGTAGGTCATGTGATCTTGAAACACAACTTTTGATTGGTTGAAACTACTTTCAGTTCTAGAACTCTCCTACACCACACCCATTCCCCTCATTTCTGCTTGTGATCCCTTGGGAGAAGGAGCTGGTTTGTCTTTGGGATACGATGGCAGAACAGCAGAGCTCTTCTGAGAGTGAGGCTAGCACCAGCAGCACTGTCTTGAGGCAGAGATCGAGGAAACAAAAGCCTTCTTATGTTTGGGATTATTTTACTTTTCCAGAAGGCCAGCAAAAGGTGAATGCACCCTTAGTTACTTGCTGTCTGTGTAAGCGTGTACTTTCTAGAGGTAATCCTGACAGGAAGTATTCCTTTGGGAATCACACCATGAAGAGGCACCTCCAGGATGTACACGGAAGGACACATGGTCATCTTTTTGGAGGTAACTCTTCAGAAAGACGAGCCAGTACATCGACAGCAGCTCAGCCTGGACCATCATCTGCAGGGCTGACTCCTTCCTCTGCAGGTCAGGTGAGCCCTTCATCTGTGGGGGGAGCATCTCCTTCTGCTGGCCCTCTGGAAATTAACCCTCGATTTCTGAGGGTTGATATTCGATGTGCCTCTTGTCATGATCTAATTTGTCATAGGGAGACCAGTGTTTCCCTAGTGAACCTCAAAATAGATCAGCACACTTGTCACAGAGACTAATTTTCCCATGCTTCCTTTCCTCTGTCCCTGCATGAACACAACAGTTCTTTTAAGAGCCAACCTTATCTTTCATCTTTTTTTTACATATGTTTTTTAAAACCTTTTTTTTTTTTTTTTTTACCGTACGCGTACGGTGCGCGTACCTTTTTTTTATTTTTTTAAAAAAACACTAAAAATCAATTATCACATTACAAGGTCCTTGAGAGACTACAATTATTATTATTGACTTACCATACTCACTCAAAAAAATATTTATTCATTTGTTTTTTTTAAAAATAGTTGTAAAAATGGTTGTAGTTTTCGAAAATTTTCTATATCGATCTGAAAAAAAAGAAAAAAGTATTAATATTTTTTTAACAATTTATAATACAGTATACATATTTACATTTTTTTCCCAAAAATATTTTTGCCTTATTTTTGCTGTTTTCAGAATATATTGCATTTCACTATAAATTGTGAAAGCAATTGCATTCATCATTTTACAGCGGGCAAAAAAAAATAACAATCTCAAAGATTGTATTAAAAAAGCCCAGAATCTCTTCTCACTTAAACTTATCATTACAGAAATGCATATTATTCTAAAAAAATATCATCTAAAAACAATACTTATTTCTTTAAAATACCGTCTGATATGTTTGTTTCAGAAGTATAATCACAATATTATATCTCAAATAACTCCAAAATACATCTGATTTCATTTCCTTTAGGCCAAATAGTATTTTTTTTTTTTTTTTTGGAATACATTTCCAAGGGAAATCCATTAAAATTCTAAAGTTTAATCTGTCCAGATCTCACCGATTCTCTGTAACATTTTGGTTCACGAAAATTTTTTGAATAATTTATTTAGTCCACAATAGAATTGCTTACTTTTCCACATGGCCAAATAGTAATTTTTTAAATCATTTTTGAAAAACTTTCCAATGGCAGTCCAATAGCATTCCAAAATTTAAAATGTGCAGAAGTTACCGATTATCTCTAAATATTGGTTTTTCAAAATTGCATTAAAAATTAAAAAAGTCCACATTACAATTGGTTATCTTTCCTTTAGGCCAAATGATAATTTTAAAAATATTTTTTCTACAAAATTGCAATGGTAATCCAGTAAAATGGTAAAATTATTTTGTCCAGATCTTGCCAAGTCTCTCTAAAATTTAGGTTTCAGGAAGATTAGATAGGAATTTGCTAAATCAAAAGGCAAACGTTGTTTGAAAATCAATTGGGAATCATTACACAGTGTCCAGCCTTTTTCACATTTTAGATAAACTGTGTAATGTCCAGAAGTAACAGTAGGTCCATCATGGAAAATTATTGCAACAGTTACAAAAGTTTTTCCTGAAATTGATAATTGCTGTCCTGTAAACTTCTTTATTAAAGTATCCAATTTTGAACCATCAGCTCTACATCGTTGCATCATTAAAATTACATACTGTCCGTATTCCCTTAAAATTAATGTTGAAAACATGTCAGAATTACACTCACCACATTTCATGCTATGATTAGCATCTTTAACTAATTTTGCAAAAGTGACTGTTTTACTCTCTGGCAATGTCAAATAAATAAACCTTTCATTATCAACAATAGAGCCACATATATTATAACAATTATCACAACTATGTTCCCATTTATAAGAGAGACCAAAAAAAATGTCAATGGGAACTCCTTCTTCTTCCACTACCTGAAGAAAATACATCAAAAATTTGTGTGCATCTTGCTGTTCATTTTGAGAAAACTGTGTTCGTCCTGAACATACATCTAAAAGTTTTCTAATATCAGTAGCACTTTCTATTTGAGTTTTATCTTTACTCAGCTTTTGAAAAAGGAGACTCAGCTCTGAACAGAATCTTTTTCCCTGATTTACTATTATCTGCTCTTGCAAACTTTCCAGATAAAATGCAACATTCAGCACTACATTAGCGTAGCAGTTGACACCAGAGCTATTTTCAAAATGACATCCTACAACCTGTTCTTCATTGTCCTTTTTCTTTTTGCTTGCAATTACATCACTCCTCTTTTTTTTCCTCTTCTCTATATCTTCATTACAGATATTCTCATTTCTCCTTTTACGAGAAACTACACGTTTCTCCAACACAGGATACTGACCTAAATGAGGAGCATAGCTTCTTCTTAATCTATTATACTCCTTTACACAGTTTGTATCAGCACTAACTTTTGAGTCATCAAAGTCTATCATGAATAAACCTGATAATGTTTTGACTCGTGACAAAGCTACATATGCCATACCTTCTTTGAACACAGTTGAACCAATGTTCACAAATGCACAATCTACAGTCAATCCTTGAGACTTGTGGATAGTTACAGCATATGCTAGAGAAAACGGAAACTGCTTCCTACGTACATATAAGTCTTTCACAAGCATAAAACGAACTGTACAACGACAAATATCTTTAACTTCATCTATCTGATCAAATTTTATCTGTAAACATTCAATTCCTTCTTTTTTCTGATAATTAATAAAACCCACAACTCTTCCCATCGCTCCATTCACTAAGCCTTTCTCAACATCCAAATTTCTCCTTAAAAATACTCTACAGTTCATGCAAACATATAGATTTTTTTCTAATCCTGCTGTTTTGGAGATGTTCTTCTCTA
This sequence comes from Triturus cristatus, assembly GCF_964204655.1. Taxonomy (NCBI): domain Eukaryota; kingdom Metazoa; phylum Chordata; class Amphibia; order Caudata; family Salamandridae; genus Triturus; species Triturus cristatus. Next base: position 454,314,778 of record NC_140595.1, on the reverse strand, counting down.
GTGAGTCCAATTTATTTTTCAGTTTGCCTGTTACTGTGACAGTAATTCTTCCATCCTCAATTTTGTCCACTGCTTCCAATTTCCTGATCTCTTCCTTTTCCAATTTCAAAAGCTCCTCATTAAATATTGAGCATTCACGTAGAGTTGGCATTAAGCAGATGACACTTTTGTTTTCTGCAATATTCTTGTATATTTTCTCTGCAACTATTTCTTCCTTTGGAAATAAATTATGTAGCAGCCGACTCTGTAATGCTTTTATCCCAACTTCTGTGAGTAGTCCAATTCTGATATCTTTCAGAATACTTCCATATTCTTCATCGTTTGCTTGCCTCATATTAGTTGTAAGTTCCTTGTACTCAAAGAAGGACCAAATATTTGTATTTCCAATGCTTCCCAATGACTTCTTCGTGTCTTCATGTGTCACAGTATTAAACACTGGTTGTCCTTTAACTGGAGTAAGTTGCAAAAGATCCCCAAAAACTATGACGTGTTTTCCACCAAATAACACGCTGCACGGCCTAAACTTGCCCAAATTATTCTTCTTGACTTCGAGTAGAGACTTGCAGAAGATAACCTATCTGAACATTCGTAGGATCCAATTTCTCGATGCGATAACATCTTCAAACTGAAACTGTACAGCTTCTTACTGACAGTCTTCTCGTGAGAAATCTCTTCCCACATTTCCTTCAATTCTGTTTTTTCTGATTTCGTAATGTAAGACGTTACATATCGTGCAACAGCAATGGAATTGTCAGCTACATACTGTATATCCATGTTAGCGTTCCACATGGATAAAATGACTGGGTTGTAGTCATTTATATTTTTTGATTCTTCTTTTCTTTTAAGGTTGTAGGTATTCTTAGGTGATTTTCTTGTGATAGTATGTCTCACAGCTGACATAAAACTGTTGACTCTTCCATTTGAAAGAACAGGTCTAGGAAATCCAAATCGACATTTAGTGTAGTATTTTTCTTTGCTCTTGTATTTCCGTCGACAGTATTTTCCACACCGATGACTTTGGAAACGTAGAACTTGCTCCTTTAACTTGTTCTCTTCTGTGCTTTTTGGTATACCACATGTTGCATATTTTTCAATGTAAGATAACACTGCTTCATCAGTATCTGTTCCAAACTTTGGGGCATCCTTGATCCACAGCAGCATATGAATATGAGGAGCACCTCTTGCCTGGTACTCTTTTCTCCAAAAGAAATCCACTACTTCTCCAAGGGGTGGATTTTTTTTATTGCAGATGAAGGACATCATAGCCTCAAATCTATGATTGAAATATCTGCAAACATTAACCGGATCCAATGAGCACAGTTCTCCTGCTGTCTTGTATTCGATGTTTTTAATGTTTGAATTGGCCTCTCGTAGAAAATCCAGTAAATCATCCCAAGCGTACTCGGCACAGCTTAGGGTAAGGAACCATGTTGGTGTTCCTAAATTGCGTAACATGCATTTTAGTTCACCATGGCGTCGGTACCAATATTCATTTGTCCCACGCTGACAAGCCATCAGATTGATCAGTTGTGTTTCCAAATGATCATCTCGGTGCTGCACTTTCTCCATAAAATCCTTAGCAGACACATTTTGTAAATGTACTCCACTTTTTAAAATGTGATTTACTGCATAAGACAGTGCAGACAAGTCGCTTTCAAATAAAAGATGGAACAAATAAGGAATACTTTGTCGAAATCTGGGATCTTCAGCATATAGTCTTGTAGTCCGATACTCTGAAGCTGGAATCTGTTCTGGACGTTCATCGTATCGTCCTCCTTTTCCTTTAGGAAACAGCTGGGGAAAACATCGAGCTTCCAAGCTCTCCTCCCATACACTCACGGGATTTCCTTTTGCTTTCTTCATCTGAAAGAGATCAATATTGTCTCCCATAACTTCTTTCGAATGGAGAGGATGTATGCTAAAATGTTCATAAATTTCTTCTTCCTTTGACTTGTCCACTTTTTCAATTTGTCCAGTTGGTGTTTCTGTGTGTTCTTGAAAATCTTCTTCTTCTTCTTCTTCTTCTATATAAATTGATTCATACCATTTGTTATTTTTTTTCAAATACAAATTTGCTCTTTGTACTTTCCGCACATCTACCAGCTCCTGCCAAATCTTCTTATTCTTTGTAGGTACACCATTAACCAGAATAATTAATGGTTCAGTTTCCAAAGTATCCGCATCAATAGTTTCCATATTTTTTTTCAAATCCAAGGGCAAATACACCACTCTACCTTTTAAACCTCTCAGTAAATCTGAAGGAGGTAATTTACCAGTTTTGGGCTCCATACGTACTATGGTCTGGAACGGATGAACACATTGAATGAGTATAGACTCATATGTATTTAATTCAGAAAGTTCAGCAGGAATAGCATCCAATTCTAAATTATTATGTACAGCTCTGGTCGGCATTCTATTTTCCTCTAACTTGTTGTAACAGTATTTACAAATACGCTGATCTTCACCCAATTCAAAACAATTTTCAAGAAATATATATGTGGCAAAATCCATCCACTTATAATTATCTTCATTTTCACTCTTTCTGTAGAGATCAACATTCCTAGTTTGTTTTCTATAATGAGTTCTGCGGCAACAAATACAAGTAACATTTGGTCTTTCATTAGAGACTATTGCAAATTTTGTTATGTGATCATTAAATGTGTTACTTACAGAGGGTTCTACATTCTCTTCCACTTCTGCCTCATTTACTGTGTCCTTCTCTGCACTGTTTTGTTCAGGACCAAAGTAACAAAACTGAATTTCATCAACAACCTTCTCTACATCTGATACCGTTCCTCGGAACAGAGCCCTATTCAATTCATTTAACTTTATTGCTGGACTTTTGGCAAAATACAACCGTCTCACAAACTTTCTCATTTCAGTATGATGAACAGCCAGCATCCTAAAATGATGGAAAACACTATTGCACACTTTTCTAGATAGACAAGCAAGAGAATGACCCTGCAAACCAGTATTCTCTCTCACTCTGCATGGATCCAGACTTTGAAGCACCTTAATCTTTTGTTTTACACTTTTTTTACTATATTCTCTTAGAAACTCTCGAAATCTGTCAATAGATTCCTGACGCACAGTGCAAATACTACTACAATTCCAAGTGTACACTGGGGCTTTAGGACGTCTCCCCATTGCCTCATCTGCCATCACTTGTACCTCATCTCTTGGAACCATTATCTCCTTCTCCATTATGCAACCATTTTTTACTTCGTATGAACGACCTCTGGTGTCAACTGCATGCAGCAAACTATTACTTTGAAAATAGCTCTCTTCATTAAAAAAAGGTTCACTACTTGAACTATGCATCCACTTTCCTAAAAACACTTTACAAAAGTTTGTTCTGTTCACTACTCTTTTGCTTTTGCTTTGTGATTTCAGTACATTAACCATTTTATCTAATGTACGCATCCTATTCAAAATTAATATGAATAGTTTCCTTTTTAATTCTAATGCTTTTGCTGCAATGGCTTCAATTTCTTTTTTTCTCTTGTAATATTTTGCCTTTTGCTTATATTTCTTTACATCCTTTATCAAATTGGACATAACTCTTCTCTGAAACATTTTTCTACGTATCTCTTTAAACGCTGTTTTTCTGTTTATGTTAAACTTTTCAATTGCAGAAGGTATATTTGCATTAACTAAATTCTCAATTTTTTGCTGTTCTCTATGTTTTGTTACATTTTTCCGAGGACAGACATTTTGTACATTTTTCTTTGTTTTGAATATTTTGTTAAGAAATTGTTTTTTCTGCTTACCAGAAGATTTTTTCTTTTTCCCAACATGAGCATCTTCTACTAACTTTGGTCCTCCAGTTGTCTTCAAATATAGTTTTTTTTTTAGCGTTTTTTGAACTCGAGATTTTGTAGGCATCTTAAATTTTGTTCACTGTTCTTCAGCAATACCTGAAAAAAACTTAAAAAAAAATCCTTTATTGTATTTAAATATATTACTACATTTGTTTTCACAATAGTCATAAAACAAAATTTCTTTGCCAATTTGAATGCACACAAACTGCTCTTTTTTTTGGGCAAGTGAAAATCTCTTTTACAAACTGTCACATTATGAAACCACTTTTCAGATTTTTTAAAAAGCCCATGTCCACAGTGCTACACTCCAGCAAGGGCAACCAGCCTTAGTGAAGCTCAATGTATTTGCATTACAGACTGAAACCTGAAAACCCCACTCGCTTGTAAATACTTTGCATGACTATACACGGCAAGCACATGGGTGTGTGCTAAGACTCTGCTTCTTCCCCCAAAAATTCGCTCCCCCTTTCCATCTAATGCAACTGTGAAATCACCAGAGCAAGACGCAATAAATCTCTGCCTATAATTCCTCTATGCACACAGAGTCATGTTTTCACATTAGTCCCAAAACGAAATTTCTTTGCCATTTTGAAAGCACACTTACTGCTCTTTTTTTTTCGGGCCGAGTGAAAATCACTTTTACAGACTGACACATTATGAAACCTTTTTTAAAAATTGATTTAATTGCACATGTCCAAGCTGTTTTTTTTTCAGACCACCACCATGTGTATTCTCTGTGTCTGCCTACACTCCAGCAAGGGCAACCAGCCTTAGTGATGCTGAATGTATTTGCATTACAGACTTAAACCTGAAAACCTCACTGGCTTCTAAATACTGTGCATGACTATACATGGCAAGCACATGGGTGTGTGCTAAGCCTCTGCTTCTTCCCCAAAAAATTCGCTCCCCCTTTCCATCTAATGCAACTGTGAAATCACCAGAGCAAGACGCAATAAATCTCTGCCTATAATTCCTCTATGCACACAGAGTCATGTTTTCACATTAGTCCCAAAACGAAATTTCTTTGCCATTTTGAAAGCACACTTACTGCTCTTTTTTTTTCGGGCCGAGTGAAAATCACTTTTACAGACTGACACATTATGAAACCTTTTTTAAAAATTTATTTAATTGCACATGTCCAAGCTGTTTTTTTTTCAGACCACCACCATGTGTATTCTCTGTGTCTGCCTACACTCCAGCAAGGGCAACCAGCCTTAGTGATGCTGAATGTATTTGCATTACAGACTTAAACCTGAAAACCCCACTGGCTTCTAAATACTGTGCATGACTATACACGGCAAGCACATGGGTGTGTGCTAAGCCTCTGCTTCTTCCCCCAAAAATTCACTCCCCCTTTCCATCTAATGCAACTGTGAAATCACCAGAGCAAGACGCAATAAATCTCTGCCTATAATTCCTCTATGCACACAGAGTCATGTTTTCACATTAGTCCCAAAACGAAATTTCTTTGCCAATTTGAAAGCACACTTACTGCTCTTTTTTTTTCGGGCCAAGTGAAAATCTCTTTTTACAATTTGAAATCACTTTTACAGACTGACACATTATGAAACCACTTTTTTTTCTTTTATTTAAATGCACATGTCCAAGCTGTTTTTTCAGACCACCACCATGTGCATTCTCTGTGACTGCCTACACTCCACCAAGGGCAACCAGCCTTAGTGATGCTGAATGTATTTGCATTACAGACTTAAACCTGAAAACCCCACTGGCTTCTAAATACTGTGCATGACTATACATGGCAAGCACATGGGTGTGTGCTAAGCCTCTGCTTCTTCCCCCAAAAATTCGCTCCCCCTTTCCATCTAATGCAACTGTGAAATCACCAGAGCAAGACGCAATAAATCTCTGCCTATAATTCCTCTATGCACACAGAGTCATGTTTTCACATTAGTCCTAAAACGAAATTTCTTTGCCAATTTGAAAGCACACTTACTGCTCTTTTTTTTTAGGGCCAAGTGAAAATCTCTTTTTACAATTTGAAATCACTTTTACAGACTGACACATTATGAAACCACTATTTTTGATTTATTTAATTGCACATGTACAAACTGTTTTTTTTTCAGACCACCACCATGTGCATTCTCTGTGACTGCCTACACTCCACCAAGGGCAACCAGCCTTAGTGATGCTGAATGTATTTGCATTACAGACTTAAACCTGAAAACCCCACTGGCTTCTAAATACTGTGCATGACTATACATGGCAAGCACATGGGTGTGTGCTAAGCCTCTGCTTCTTCCCCAAAAAATTCGCTCCCCCTTTCCATCTAATGCAACTGTGAAATCACCAGAGCAAGACGCAATAAATCTCTGCCTATAATTCCTCTATGCACACAGAGTCATGTTTTCACATTAGTCCTAAAACGAAATTTCTTTGCCAATTTGAAAGCACACTCACTGCTCTTTTTTTTTAGGGCCAAGTGAAAATCTCTTTTTACAATTTGAAATCACTTTTACAGACTGACACATTATGAAACCACTATTTTTGATTTATTTAATTGCACGTGTCCAAGCTGTTTTTTTTTCAGACCAACACCATGTGTATTCTCTGTGTCTGCCTACACTCCAGCAAGGGCAACCAGCCTTAGTGATGCTGAATGTATTTGCATTACAGACTTAAACCTGAAAACCCCACTGGCTTCTAAATACTGTGCATGACTATACATGGCAAGCACATGGGTGTGTGCTAAGCCTCTGCTTCTTCCCCAAAAAATTCGCTCCCCCTTTCCATCTAATGCAACTGTGAAATCACCAGAGCAAGACGCAATAAATCTCTGCCTATAATTCTTCTATGCACACAGAGTCATGTTTTCACATTAGTCCCAAAACGAAATTTCTTTGCCAATTTGAAAGCACACTTACTGCTCTTTTTTTTTCGGGCCAAGTGAAAATCTCTTTTTACAATTTGAAATCACTTTTACAGACTGACACATTATGAAACCACTATTTTTGATTTATTTAATTGCACGTGTCCAAGCTGTTTTTTTTTCAGACCACCACCATGTGCATTCTCTGTGACTGCCTACACTCCACCAAGGGCAACCAGCCTTAGTGATGCTGAATGTATTTGCATTACAGACTTAAACCTGAAAACCCCACTGGCTTCTAAATACTGTGCATGACTATACATGGCAAGCACATGGGTGTGTGCTAAGCCTCTGCTTCTTCCCCAAAAAATTCGCTCCCCCTTTCCATCTAATGCAACTGTGAAATCACCAGAGCAAGACGCAATAAATCTCTGCCTATAATTCTTCTATGCACACAGAGTCATGTTTTCACATTAGTCCCAAAACGAAATTTCTTTGCCAATTTGAAAGCACACTTACTGCTCTTTTTTTTTTCGGGGCAAGTGTAAATCACTTTTACACACTGACACATTATGAAACCACCATGTGTAACTACAACAAAAACAATTCCCATTTCTATTATTCATTTCTTAAGTTACCACATACATACCCTCTCAAACTGTAAACTCACCTTTAAAATTAGTTAGTTGTGAAAGAAATGTGACACTCAAACAGCAGATTATCAGAGCCAGGATCTCTGTTGTGTTCACCTCTCTCCTCTCAGCAGAACCAGATAATGGCAAACTTTCCCTCTATTTTTCCACACATATACATGTAAGTTTCAAATCTCAGTGCTTCCCCCTTTTTTTCACATGTAATCACACATTTCTATTGGTTGAAAACGAACCCTTTTCCAAAAGTACCCTTCCCCCAACTTGACTTCTGCCTAGTACCCTTCCCCCAACTTGACTTCTGCCTGCTACCATAGCAACAGCTCATGGAACACTGCTGTGTGCAGTTAGGTCAGAAGTTCGACACACAATGTTTCAATTCCACAGAGCAAGAGTGCTTGACTTTTCAAACCTAACAGCAAATCCATAGTACTGTTCTTTGGTTACACATTTTTTTGTACCAATACAAAACATGCTTCTATTAATTTTCACATACAGCCTAGTTTTTATTCTAGAATGGTATGAAACAGCCAATCAGTTCTTTTTGTTTTAAAAAAATTTGTATGCCTCCATTTCCAAACTGTCTTTCTTTTCATATTGCCATTCTACTGAAAGACACCTCCTGAGTGCATCCAGTTCTCCTTTGAAGATGTTCACAGTGTGGATTGTAGGGCACAGCTATGTCTTCTGGAGTGAAAAGTTTGCAGAGAAAACAGATATGGTGAGAGACCTTGCTTTGCCAAATGTAGACATTAAATGGATTGGTCAGAGAGGGTTAAAGTGGCACCAATTGATGCCATTGGTGAAATCCTTCATTCAAATCCAACACCCTGACCTCATAATAGTGCACTGTGGTGGCAATGACCTAGGCACTTTGACTGGGGTAGGTCTGGAAATGCTTATGAAGGACACCTTTGCACAACTGTTTACACTTTTCCCTAAAACTGCCTTTGTGTTTTCCAACATATGCCAAAGGCAAAAATGGAACTGGTCCAATCATTTCTGTCCACAGATTGACAAAGCAAGAAAGCACGTCAACAAATCTGTTTCTGCTTTCCTCCGTGACTATGGTATGGGTGCCATTTACCACAACAACTTGCGTTATGACATGCAAGACATTTATAGAGGAGATGGTGTGCACTTCAATGATGAAGGGAACAGAGTCTTCCTCTTGAACCTTAGACTCTGCATCGGTACTTACTTGTAGGTACCACTAAAAAAATGACTTCATAAACACAACAGCTCTTTTTAGAGCTCCCTAATTTCTAAACTCTTAAATCTGCTTTTCATTTATTTTTTTTTATTTTTTTTACCGTACGCTTACCGTAAGCTTACCGTACGCGTACCCCGTGATTTTTTTTAAAATCAATAAATGTTTTTTTTGTACTTTTCTGTCCTTCTTTGACCCCCTTACAAATGTTAGGGGGTCTGTAACTCTCCTCATTGCCCCCTTTCCTTGTTTTCACTCTTTTTTTTCAGAGTGAAATACACAAAATGGCGGCCGCCGCTTCCTGGTTTCGGCCGATTCGAATGTTTACTAAGATCTAACAGCCAATCAGAATCGCGCTCGCGCACGCCGCCGTACGCTTACCGTAAGCATACGGTAAGCGTACCGTAAGCGGGCTCAGATATATATATTGATTTAAAGGCTATTTTCTCAGAATCTACTGAACAGATTTACACCAAACCTACAAAAGGCACTTCCTTGACCTAGGGACTACCTCTCTGCCAAATTTTGAGTAATTCTGTTCAGCCGTTCGGGCTGTAGCTCGTTCTAAAGGTCCTATGGAAAAATGCATGGGAAAAACGCGTTTTGGGACCCCCCTTTTATCTCAGCCCCCGCTTGACGGATCCCCCCGAGACTTTCAGGGTAGGAGCGGAGCGTAGCGCCCCACCTATTTTGAGAAATTCGCGAGGATTCGTCGACCGGCGCCAAAGTTATTCAAAATAGAATGTTGAGGTTTTCCTATGGAAACGTGGTCCTAACTATAACTACCTACTGGCGACCGCCAGTAGGTAATATATATATATATATATATATATATATATATATACATATATATATATATATATATATTCACTTAAAAAAAACATAGGTTTCACACATGTTATAGTTAGCTGGACATTTCCCTCGTAAAAAACCAATGAAATACCCCCGTTATAGTTAGTAAAGGGAACTATAACTCACGCGACCGCAATCCACTGCTGATGACGTCAGATATTACATCACTGTATTTATTCACTTATTTACCCATTTTTCTTTCCTTTAACCTTTAGCTATACATATTTAATAAATATTTATTTTACAGAAAGACACATATGTCATCAGTGATGTAATATCTGACGTCATCAGCAGTGGATTGCGGTCGCGTGAGTTATAGTTCCCTTTACTAACTATAACGGGGGAATTTTATTGTTTTTTTACGAGGGAAATGTCCAGCTAACTATAACATGTGTAAAACCTATGGTTTTTTAAGTGAATTTGCAAGGTTTTTTAAATGCTAATTCCTAACTATAACGTGTGTGAAACCTATGGTTTTTTTCAGTGAATTTGTACGGTTTTTTAAATGCTAAGTTATGTAATTATTATTTTCAAAAATTTTTTTTAAGGGTTTTCACCGTGCGCGTACCGTGCGCGCACGGTGCGCTTCGCGCATCGCGCGCCCACGTTACGCCGTTCGCGTAATTTTCACGTTTCTACCGTGCGCGCGCGGTAAGCGCACTCCGCGATTTTTCGTAAAAATATTAAAAACATTTATGGCCCTTGGGGGTCCTTTGGGGACCCCCTGACAATGGCTAGGGGGTCAGGAACTGTCCACCCTGCCCCCTTTTCATGTTCTCCACCTTTATTTTTCACCTCCCTCGGACTGCGAGAGACAAAATGGCGGCCGACACTTCCTGGTTTCGACCGATTCGAATGTTTACTAAGATCTAACAACCAATCAGAATTGCGCTCGTGCACGCCAGGGTGCGCTTACCGTACGCGCACGGTGCGCGCCTATAGATATATATATGCTTTTAAATGCTATTTTCTCAGAAAATACTGAACAGATTTACACCAGACCTGCAAAAGGCACATCCCTGACCTGAGGACTACCTCTCTGCCAAATTTCAAGGTTTTCTGTTCAGCCGTTCGGGCTGTAGCGCGGACTAAACGTCCTATGGGAAAATGCATGGGGAAAATGCGTTTTGGGACCCCCCCTTTTTCTCAGCCCCCGCTTGACGAATCCCCCCGAGACTTTCAGGGAAGGAGCGGAGCGGAGCGCCCCACCTATTTTGAAAATTTCGCGAGGATTCGTCAATCGACGCAAAAGTTATTCCAAATAGAATGTTGCGGATTTCCTATGGAAACACGGTCCTAACTATAACTATCTACTGGCGACCGCCAGTAGATAATATATATATACACACACATATATATATACCACCAATCCCGCCTCTTTATCCAAGAACGGGTCCGAAACATGCTTTTGGACGAATGCAGGTAAGGTTTAATTGCCACCCTTCAGACAGGTAAGAGTTCAAAACACCTGGCAGACGCGTTTCGGCGAATGCCTTAATCATTGCCAGCTTTGTGTTTTTTAAGACAAGTTCAAATACGCAGGGGCTTTACATACTGTTCATTGAGTTCTTATTGGTGCAATATGATCCAATCACAGTCAATGTTCTTCCCTTACTGTGAGCAGTATGTGCAAGGAATGCTGGTAGCTGAAGTCCTGCAGTCTGTGATGTCCCACGCGCTGTGCGAGTCCGCAGTCCCACATCGCGAACTTTGGTCAAGTGGCCGGTTATATATATATAAAACGCGGAGGTGCCACCGCGTACACGATGCGCGCTCACTCCTTCTCCTGATACAGTTCTGGGAAAGCACTCACAGGGGTCTTTATCTTTATCCGATGTTTTTAATTCATGCAGCCAACAGTTGACATGTCGCGTTTCGGCTGCTGCCTTTCTCCAATGTTACAATGTTTCGCGCCAAACAACGGCATTTAAAATCATCGACATAAGGTGCCATCTTAGAGCATGCATAAAGTTGCTAAATGCAAATGCCTAGAGCTATATCAGCCTTCTGATGCAATTAGAATACAATGTGTTCAGTAATTCCATTTATCATATTGCAAAATGAAATATATACATTCCCGTTGTTAAAACAGGGTAGTGCTAACCAAGATGGTATTATGCCGTGTATCGGCATTAGCAAGCAAATCGATTGGGCTCAACCTTTAGAGCCACAATTATGGCACACATATGAATTATAATCATGCCGTGTATCGGCTAAGTCCTTTCTATAATTACTTGATTTCATGCTTTAAAGACCAATAAATCAATAAATTCAAAAATTGCATAGCATGTTACAAAATCAAAAATAAATATATCTCAAAATCCACACAGAGAACCTTAAAATTCATAATTTGCCTTTATGTTACACATAAATTTCAGATTTAATCGCCCAGGTGTACAGCTAGCTCTTCTCCTATATTCATTCCCTTTGGGGTCTTCGTCTCTAGATTGATAATATATCTGGATTCAAGTCTGCGTAACTTTCTGATCCTATCTCCACCTCTTATACTAGTGGGAATCATGTCTAGACCATAATATCGTAACAGCTCCCTGTCACTGCCATGTTTCTCTGCATAGTGTCTTGCGACTGGATGAGTATCATCTTTTTTGGCTATCGCCCTCATGTGTTCTAACACCCGTATCTTAAGGGGATGAATTGTACTGCCAATATATTTCAGTCCGCAGGGACATTCTATGCAGTATCCTACATAAGTAGTATTACATGTGATGAACTTCTTTATGGTTCTAGGCATCTTAAGGCCTGTCACTTCATAAGTCAATGTTCTTCTGCTCCCTGCACAGGCCTTACATCTACCACAAGGATAGAAACCCCTAAGCTCCCTTAGGGTCCCGCCTATGCTGGGTCTAGTATAGAAATGACTTTGTACTAGATTATCCTTTAGTGATCTGGCCTTCCTATAAGTTATCAAAGGGGCAGCTGGGATATCTGAACCTATCACATTGTCCGTTTTTAGAATGTGCCAATTCTTCTTCATGATTTTTCTCAAGTCATTGGCTTCATTAGAAAAAGTTGTTATCATCCTGAACTTGTTGTCTCCTGTCTCTATCTTATTATTCTTCTTCTCATTAGCAAGAAGGGTTTCTCTTGGTATGTTATTAACCCTATTAATGGTTACCTCTAAGCAGTGGCGGCTGGTGTTAAGGGGCGTAGTGGGCGTTGCCCCACCTACCAGCATCGTAGAAAACTAATGGGAGCGAATGAACACCAGTGGAGCAGTTTAAAGAAGTGCTCACTGCTTGGTGTTCCCCCGTGAAACTTGAAAGTTAAACTATGTAAAATAAATATATATATATTTTTACTTACATATACTTTGTCCCGGAGTCTCCTGCGCAATGTGCGCATGTGCAAAAGCTGGGCGAGAACTATTCCTCGCCCTCAAGGCACAAGCGAGGAGCGAGGAGGCGGGTGACATCAGCCTTGTGGGAGTGGCTGAAAAAAGCAGCAGGAAATGGGTTTCAAATGGGGCGATAATGAATTGGCCCAGGGCGCGATCAGTGGAGCACCATTCAGAGTAATGGGAAGGGGCAGGGCTGGCTCACAGTGCACTGAGTGCAGTGGGTGGTAACAATTACAGCACTCCTTTCGCCTCCGTAAATTAGGCTTTCTCATTGGGTAAGGCCGAGGCGACCGGGAGTGGCTATCCATTTAGTTTCAGTTTGGCAGGCAGCTCCTATTTCCAGGAGGGGTGTGTTTGTTGCTGGAAAAAGGTGCCTGCAGCCGTGGTTTCAAAGGACACGACACATGTACAGGTAAGCCTTTTCCCCTTTTTCGGCAGACCTGCTGTTAAATGTCAGATCCTGAGTCCGGAGCCCCTCACTGCACACGATCTATTCAGGATCCCCTCACTGCACACATGATCTGCTCCAGAATTGGAGCCATTCCCTGTGCTATAACGCACTCTCTCACTGCACGGAGTGCACGCACTGGCTACTCCTCAACTTCTACCAACGCACTGCCTACTTCTAAGCCGCACACTGTTTACTCCTGCAGCTCTCACTGCATATATCGTCATCGTTTAATCCCGAGAACCTCACTGCACACACAGTCTACTGTGGATCCTCTCACTGGACACATAATCCGGAGCCTCTCGCAGAACACGTCTTCTAGACTTCTACCCCAGCGCACTGGCTGACCTGAAGCCTTTCACTGCACACATGGTCTACCGAGTCCCGAGCCACCCACTGTATTTACCTGCTACTACTGCTTCCTCCAGGTCTCACTGTATACATGTTTTACTCCCCAAGTCCCTCACTGCACACTGCTTCTACTCTCGGTCCGCTCACTGCACATACCTACCATCTGGACTTCTACCTGCACAGCTAACTGCCAAAGCGCACCACTGCCCCTCTCCCTGCCCATACAAACTGTGGCACCACCCTGTCAGTGCCACAGCCACCTCAGCATGAACTGGCATCCCTCCCTGAAGACCCCATTTTAATTCCCTGCGCATGCGGTGCCTCTCCCTTCCTTTAAACGCCAGCATAAGCCAGTGGGCTGATGCTGGTGTGTAAAGGAAGGGAGAGGCACCGACCTGTACGGAGGGGTCAGCCTCACAGGGCCCTCACTGGTGATGGGGTCACTGGGGGTGCCCCTGTTGGCAAAGCCCCGGGACCGTTCCTGCAGCTCCTTAGACTGGTTGGGCCGTGCACTTCCTGCAGCTCGAACTGCAGCCCCTGGTGTCTCAGCAGGCCCTGCTGGGAAGGCTCACTATCTCTAATTAATAAGTCTTTGGCCGTTGGCAGCTTTCGGCGAGAGCAGTCTTTGTAATTAAATAATCTCTCCCAGCAAATACAGCCAATTCTCTTCTGTTTGCTGCTTATGAATAACCATGAGGCGTGAGTAGAAACAAACTTTCCTTGGACTCGGAATGATTTCTTCAAGGCGCCAAGCCTACCCATGACGTCAGTCACATCTTCTTAGCCTCGCCGCCGGTCCGCCTGACCTGCATGGCTTCATCCTGCATGTTCACCTGCCTGCTCTCCTCATTCACCGTTATGTAACTTACCAGCAGTTAGTTCACATTTTAGGTTTCTGAAAAATCATCTATTTTCATTTTTACCTTTGCCTTTCTATCTGTATCTGCTTTAATTATCAGTCCTTGGTCATTAAGACTGCTTCAGAACACATTTAAAGGGCTTACCTCAAATAATTACTGTAATTTTTGATTGCCATTTATCCTTTTTGACTCCATTCCTTAGCTCATGCAGTTGAATTTAGATGATGACATTACTTAAAATCCTGTACTACTAATGTGTTGTATTACTATCTGCAAAGCTATTGCTGTTGTCGTGGTTTTCGTGATCTTCTCCTCGGGATGGCACTGATGCTAGGTATGGGTCCCCCTCCCATCCGTCCCCAGCCCGGAGAATGCGAAATACCCTCGGACTAGGGAGACGGGTGAGCGAGGGAAAACGGGATAGGAACAGCCGAGAGAGGGAGACCTGGAAGAAAGAAGCAGTGGGTGAGAAGAGGAGCGAGGACCCCTACACCCCTCCCAAGTACCCCCGGGGAGTGTTAAGGCCCTAGTACCTGGCTCTCCTGTCTCTCCGAGACCGAGGGTCGTGGCGCGTGGTTTTCCACGATGAGTCTTGACCAAGGTTTTGAGGTGGCGCTTCCACTTCAACGCTCGGAACTCCGTGAGCGGAGGAGCGCCAATCTGGGCATGGTCTCTTCCCTCCCTTCACGAAGCGAGGGCCTGGCGGGTTCCGCTTGTGTCTTTCCCGACAGTCTGGGGAGACACGACCAATCACCAGAGGAGAGAGAACGGGAAATCCCGTCGGAGATGTCCGCGCTTCTACTCAATGCTCCCCGATCCGCCGGGAGCAGAGGAGCGCACTCCGAGGGACGAGAAAACGCTCGGAACTTCCGAGGGCTGACTTGGAGAGGCAAACGCCTGGGAATCCGAGGGTGAAGCTGGGTCTGAGGTGAGTGCCCGGAAATCCGTGGGCCGAGGGGGAACTCCGGGGTTCCGACGAGGGGATGGCTGTGAGGGTTCAGGCGAGCCGGGGGTCTGGTCTGTTGGCGTTGGCGAGGTCTCCGGTGGAAACAGAGATACTCACCGAGCGTTGCGGGCTTCGGCAACGTCACCGGCACTGGATAGAAGAAGCTCCGAGGGCCGCTGGAAGGTCCGTTGATTCGCAGATGCTGGCGGGCTGGAAACCGCTAAGCTGTCGCTCTGGGGGCCGTAGCAATGATTATGGGAATCATAGGCAACGCCCCCGTGGTGGCTGTGGGCTTTTATGCGCGGAGGGGAGGTGACGTGATCGCGCGCCCGCCGCGCCTCTGGGGCTTGTAGTTCTTCGCGCTGGCGCCGGCGATCACGGATCATGACAGCTGTATAGAGGCATGCTGTCATCTCTTTAGTTTTTTTTTCTTTTTTACAGACTTTTGTATAGCGCAAACTTGACCCGAATCAGGTATCAGAGCGCTTTACATAGCACCAGTTGCATTACATGAGGACACATTCATTTGTGTTAGGCACAGGGAGATTAAGTGATTTGCCCAGAGTCGCAGGGTCATTGCCGAGACTCAAACCCAGTTCCCCAGATTCGAGGTCGACCGCCGTAGTAGTTAGGCAAACTCCTCTCCCCAATACATTGCTTTGACCAGATACTGACATGTAGAATTGTAATAAAGACACGTTATCTCTTTAGCGCCTCACCTCTTTTTTATCCTCTTTAATTTCCCCTCTAATAAATAGAAGTTTTAACTAAGCAGTGTAATCCCAAAATTGGGAGTGAACCTGCCATTATTGATGAGCTGAAACCAGCCCTGCGGAACAAAAGGCTCATGCTTGTCATCTGTAAGGGTGTAGTATGTTACTGGTGGTCGTGCCGTTTGGAGCACACTGTCGCAAATATATTACTAAAGGATAGTGCAGTAGCGCACTGTCATTCATAAATAGCACATTTCCACTGATATAGGCATTACATTTTCTCAATCATGCAATTCTATGGATAAATGTTATAAACAAATAATTTCCCCACTCTTTTTTAAAATTTATTTTATAACAAACTTTCCCGTATGATAGTCGGGCTCGCTCACTTCATAACGTAACACTCATCCCTGACTTTTACGCCCTACCACTTTCAAATGTCACCAGCCGCCACTGCCTAATATAGCCCCTATTGACAAATCTCTTCAGACTGGCTTTGACGGCTAATTCAAAGTCCAAATTCCTCGTGCTGTTACGTTTTAATCTTAAGAATTCCCCATAGGGGATACTTCTGACCAACCTAGGTGGATGGTTGCTAGCCACATGTAATAATGAATTACCGGCTGTAGGTTTTCGGTATAATGACACATTTGGCTTGTTGTCTATTACACTTATTTTCAAATCTAAGAAGTTCACCGTATTAGAACTGACTTCACCACTAAACTCTAGATTGACAACATTATTATTCAGACTTCTAATGAACTCATTAGCTGATTCCATCGAGCCGTTCCATACAATACACAGATCGTCGATATAACGTTACCAAGAAACTACCCTACTTATATCGATACTTCCATGTGCTCTGGACACCTGCTCCTCCCACCAGCCTACGAACAAGTTTGCATAGCTGGGGGCAAAGCAGGTGCCCATCGCAGTCCCGGAAATCTGCCGGTAATAGTCATCACCAAATACAAAGATGTTATTGGTTAAACAGAATTCTGTGAATTGTAAGATCCTTTTGTCGTGTTCTGCGAACTTCAAAGATTTTTTATTCAAAAAGTGTGCCACCGCTTCAAGGCCATGCTCGTGATTTAGCCGGGATAAAGACTCGTAATGTCCAGGACAAGTAATTTATTCTCTGGATCCCATGGTTGTTTTTCAATACGGTTAAAAAAATCTTGCGAGTCTTTAACCCTTTCACCGCGGCGAGAATTCCGCCGCGGTGCTGGGGGGTGCGGGGGGGCAGCGCGGTGGCGCTGTGCTCATGACGGAGCCGCTCCGTCATGAGGCACGGTTGAGCTGTGCTCATGACGGAACGGTTCCGTCATGACTCCGCCCATTTGCGATGTCCCCCCGCACAGGCGGGGAAACAGCACCGCGTAGGCGGAGCGGCCGCCAACGGCCGTAACATGACGGAACCGTTCCGTCATGAGCACACGGCAACCGTGGCTCATGACGGAGCGGCTCCGTCATGAGCAGGGAAGGGGTTAATATATGCTGGTAAGTCTTTGACAAAAGGAAAGAGGAAAAAATCAACAAAAATAGATAAGTGTTCTGTAAGTCCCCCTTGTGATGAAACAATCGGTCTCCCCTGAGGTTTTTCACTGTTTTTGTGTATCTTCGGAGTGCGGTAAAATGTAGGCACCACAGGATTTAGACAATGAAGAAAAAGGAATTCATCCATGTTGAGCATTGATTTATCAAACCATAACTTAATGAGATCATGATATCTATGGGCACTTTCCAAATAGACATTCTTAGTGATTTTTTGATAATTGTTATTATCTGATAACTGTCTTTGTGCTTTGGCATTGTAATTTTCTCTTGTCTGTACACCTGGGCGATTAAATCTGTAATTTATGTGTAACATAAAGGCAAATTATGAAGTTTAAGGTTGTCTGTGTGGATTTTGAGATATATATATTTTTGATTTTGTAACATGCTATGTAATTTTTGAATTTATTGATTTATTGGTTTTTGATGCATGAAATCAAGTAATTATAGAAAGGACTTAGCCGATAAACGGCTTGATTATAATTCACATGTGCGCCATAATTGTGGCTCTAAAGGTTGAGCCCAATCGATTTGCTTGCTAATGCCGATACACGGCATAATACCATCTTGGTTAGCACTACCCTGTTTTAACAACGAGAATGTCTATATTTCATTTTGCAATATGATAAATGGAATTACTGAACGCATTGTATTCTAATCGCATCAGAAGGCTGATATAGCGCTAGACATTTGGATTTAGCTACTTTATGCATGCTCTAAGATGGCGCCCATGAAAGAATAGAGGAATTATTGTCCTATGTTGATTTTTACTTTCATTTGCATCATGTGACCTTATGTTGATGCTTTTAAATGCCGTTGTTTGGCGTGAAACATTGTAACATTGGAGAAAGGCAGTAGCCGAAATGCATCATGTTAACTGTTGGCTGCATGAATTAAAAACATCGAATAAAGATAAAGACCCCTGCGAGTGCTTTTCCAGAACTGTATCAGGACCAGCACTCATGGGTGAAGGTTATCTAATTTATTGACTGCAAAATGCAACCATGTTTGCATTTTGTATCCAATTAATTGGTCTTTGGCAGCCATGTCCCCTTTCTCCACCACTTTGCAAACACACCTCCTGGCGCACTATCAGTGATGTCACTGACCACGTCATGAGAGATGTAATATGTAAGGTCATATGCTGTGCATTGTGGGGGCATAAGTAAAAGTTAGCGCTGGTAACTATAGCTTCTAAATGTCACCTGTTTTGTGCGAGTAAAATGTAAGCCTAACTATAACATCCCTGTAACCTTTGGCTTTTCCAATGAATATATGGATATATAAAAATTTACATTTACACTGCAGCCCATACCCACCCATATCCTAAAAATCCCACCTTACATTTAAAACGCATATGCCTTTATCATTCATGCCTTTACAATGAAATTCGCTGCAAAGGCATGCTTGGTAAAGGCAAATGTGTTGTACAATCCTTTGTTGTAATGGTTATGCATGGTAACGGTATCTGTGTTGTAATGACCGTGTTGTAATAGTTAAGCATGGTTACTGCCACGTTGTAATAAAGATTACCAGTAAGTAACTGGCCATTGCATTCTATTTCATATTCCTCACCCCGGTTGTAACTGAATGAGGATTTACTCAGGTGTAAGCACTAAACCACAGGGAAAGGAAAGAGACACAAACTACATGTGCCATGAAATATTTGTAGAAGAGATTGCACTGTTTAAGTACCATATGTATTTTCATGTACTTAAAAACTTAAAGGGAAGAAGGAACTTGTTTCTGCCACCTCTAATCTTGTATCCAGAGAATCCATAGAAACAGCATCCTTGAAGATGTCACTCCTCAGAGAAGATACCCAGTCATCACAGAATCCTCCTTGGCACCCAAAGAAAATTCCTCACTAAATTTTGTGAAAAGACAGCATTTCAAAAACAAGATGGTCAAACGTGTACCACTCTCGCATCAGCAGCCTGTGTATAACACCATGCAGTAGAAGATTTTCAGATGCTTTCTTCTGACATTATAGGAAGAAATTATCCTCCTCTGTCTCGGAAGCCGGATATGGGAGAGACAGATCAGGCTTCTGTGCAACTCTGCATTTAAGATCTGGTTTCTCTATTTAATTGTTGTTCAGGTTCTAAACGAGCAGCCCATTTTGGAAGTTTAGGTGCAAGAAAGATTCACAAAACGGAAGGGCCACAGCCACTGCATGATCAATCTGATGTTAAAGGGTTGCAGCTGGAGCAGAGAATACCTAATCCCATTTCTTGTTGACACTTGTTCAGAGGGTAAAGAGTCAAAGGAGCAGGCCACTGAACAGTGGTGTCTTTTGCAGGAATGCTTGTAATTCTCCATAGCGAGACTTCTCACATCCCACGTCTTGCTAGTTTCTATAGCACCAAAACCAAGATGACCTCCATAGTCTTGCAACACACCTGCCATATTGAAATCTTGCAAAGATGGTGGTGGCAAGACAAATAGGAGCCAAGGACTGCTGGAGAAAGAAGCTCCTCCTCCCCATGCCTCCTGGAGGAAGGAGTAACTTTGGCCCTCATGTATCCAACTTCCCTGCACTACACTCCAAACTGCGCTACTTACAAAGGCAATGCCATCAGATATGAACAACTCAACATTGGTGTAGAACAGTAGTTACTGGACACAAAGATCAAGGGTAAAATAGTGAGAGAAGGGAACTCAGCCTGGACCACTAGGAGCAGGGTGAAGACCAGGCTAGGAACTGTGATAAAACTCATAGTTTCAAAATGTTTAGATTTCATGGTTAGGAGAGGTAAATCCTGTCTGCAATACATACGTGCTAAAGAGACCTAAAAATGTAGACACCCCAAGATTTTACCTCAACAGAATGCCCACAATTTGTTGATTCAGAGATAGTGTTAAAAGTCTCAGTTTCAAAAGGGAAGGTTTCGCCAGAATAAGGCCCCCCCCCCCAACCCATCACAATCTTAGAAAAACAATCAATTAAGTATAGGGTCCAGTCAGTAACTGAGTTCTACATCAGCGTAATTGTTAAAGGGTTTTATTACATAAATAAAAAAATTAGCAGTACGGACTCAGTGCCATGAAAGTTCTCAGCAAATAGAGCATTACAGAGGAATACAAAGTCATAATTATTCTGAGTCCCAAGTGAGCAGCAAAATTATGAGGAAATCCGGCAGCATCCCAAGTAGCATAGAAAACATCTCTGAGAAGTTCTGTCTCACCCTCATATTGAAGCCTTTTTGATTGATTGATTGATTGGGGTACTTATAGAGCGCAACTATCACCCTACGGGCATCTTGGCGCTTGCATTGGGAACCCGTCCTGGTTTTTCCCTGTAAGATAACCCATACTGGGTATCCCCAAGGTGAAAGCCAAGCATCCCGCCGCGGGGGGCCGTTGTGGAGATTAAGCAGGCTTGTTGCCCAGAGCTGCATAGTGTGAACTCATGCTTAGAGTGGGCACCGAAGCGAGAATTATCAAGTCCGTGGACAATTGGGTTCTGGTTTTTATACATTAATTGCATATATGAAATTACCAAAACTACAAAATAACTATGGTGTGATGGAAAAATGTATTTTGTCAGCAAATCAGAGCACAACAAACTTCATCTTGCCTTTGCACTTAAGCACTATCCCACTGAATGAAAAATAAATTCTGCCTCTCTATGCTAATGCCACCCAAACTTGGTAGTACAAATTAGTAACATGAAGAATATCATGGTATATGGATGAATATGGTACAGTAAGCCAGGAGAAGGGCCTCGAATTTATAGTGGCAATTTGTGACTGAGCCAGGGCAAGTTCATCAAGAGTAGCATAAACAATGACAGTGGAAATATCATCATCAAAATACTTTGTTCGATGTAATACAGCAAATCATAAAAGTTCATAAATGGCATAAAACACACAGCAGAGTGGAACACCCCTGCTAATAATCATGATACATAAAAGCAAACATTATAACTAGATACAAATTGAAGATATGGTAAGGCAGGCCGTACTTGTGCAAAATTCATAGACAAGAGAAGGGGACGTATGTACATGTGATGTAAATTAGCACTTTTAGGGCAAATAAAAACTGTATGTAAAGTGTCCAGTGCAGCAACCATTCCACATGTGCAAACTAATCTATGTCACCCTACGAAAAACTGAAGGAACTAAGTCAAACGAAAATAGTACAGTAGTCGTCTGTGCTAGACTGGCATCTCCGGTGTCAAATAAAATAGTACAGTCGTCGTCTGTGCTAGACTGGCATCTCCGGTGTCAAATACAGCTTTATTTTGCTCATTGATTTTACCATAGCATAATGGGTACAAGACTTTTTGGACAACATACATTCAACCCTTTTTTCATTCACAATAACGCAAAGTGGCGCCTTAGCCCAAAAAACATCTGATTTAGTAATTTGCTCAGTGTCAGAAAATGTTTTGATTTACCAAGAAAAATTCTTTTGACATAATGCAACCATAGAAAATCCAGTCCCACACAGTCTTTCAGGATCTTTCAATTAAAAGCCATGTCCTTTTTCAGCCAGACAGAAAACCGCAGTAATATGGGGAGGATTTGTATATAATCAGAAATCCTGCACCCAATTCTTTGTACATAATCGCCTTTGGTGCACTTTGAACATTATTTTTCACTACTTGAATAGGATGACAATGCTTGTCCCCCCAAATCTCAGCACCAAACGATTATGTCAAGACACACTTTGCTCTATAAAGATCTAATATGGATTTAATATGAATGCGGCTGAGACGCCTGGAAAAAGCATCAGTACTATGGGCAACCCTATTGAAGGACTAAACATAGGTGCTAAGCAAAGATTCCCAATTCTTTTTACTGACCAGTCAAATTCCAAGATACCAACAGTGGAAATAAACAAATACATTTCAGCTTGACTGTGTGCTCCAGAAATTGTGAGAAGAGATGTTAGAAGGGGATAATTAAGGCATAGGGGAATCCATCCCCGAAAAAAATGGCTGATAATCCCCCCACCCCCAATGACCTGCTTCTTCTCAGATTCCCTCACTGTCATCTTCCAACAGTGCTCCTCATCTCTCCATTGCACCTTCCTCATATGTATTTCATTTGATTTTATAGCGCTACTCATGCAGTGCAGGGTGTCGGCGCACTTTACATCACACATACATTATACAGAGACAATGAATCATACGTGTGTAAATCAGTGCATAGAGAAAGTTACATAAAACATAGAGGATTACAAGGTGTAGGAGTCAATTGTCATCCATACTTGTAGGCAGTATAGTGCTGGATGTGGGTAAGAACAAGCTCAGGGTTTTAAATCAACACACTGGTTGGGGTTGTCTTTACCAATAAGAATATATTTTTATCAGAAAACGTTTTAGCAACAGTAGGATAAATAGATACTGGGGATAATTCATAACTTCTAGCCTATGCCAGGCAGTTTTCCTGCAGCTCTTTCATGCGTCTTCATAGCTCACTTTGCTATAGTAGGATTGTGACTTATTAACTGCAAGTAACAAAACGATTTCTTTGACAAAAGCAGTAGCACACTGAGCTATTTAAAATAAAATTCAGAGAACTACATGGTGCACATTCTTTACAGAAGCCACATTAACCGTCTGCGCTACTGTATTTTAAGTCAAAGCTGCCACTAGACAAAAACTCCATCTCTCTACAGCAGGAACATTAGTCACCAGTGTTATCTTGACATTTTTATGTTGCCTGAAAATTGCTGGTCACACAAGGAACCCTGCAGCAGGGTTTATTGAAAAATATACGTTTATTTCTAAACACAGCACCCCTCAAGGTCAGCTCCAGGTGCAGCTGCACTGGTCGCACTGCCCTAAAACTGGCCCTGATTTCCCATATTTGCTTGTGAATAACACTATTCTCATTAGACTATTCTGCAGATCATACTGTGGAACCCTAACACCATTTGTGTTATCCCGGTCGGTGATACTCAGTGATGTAAGGGCCTGCAGAACGTGTGTTAATGCCAAGATGCCTTTGGGCAAACTCTGGTACTCATAGAAGTAAACAGCTTGTGATGCAAGGCGTGGTTAAACAAAAACATCACTTGTGACACGCATTGCCACGCTAGCACAGCAACAGCCAGCATTAGTCTACCATGTATTATTGAACCAAGGGCCTGATTATGATACCGATCGGACTCTCGTCCAACCAGCACTGTAGTGGACTAGAAGTCGGTGGTCCCGCTGCCCTTATTGCAAGGCAACCGCCTTCACGCCAGTCGTAATGTGTATATTTTCCATTGCGGCGTATGCTGTGGACTGCAGTACACACCCCCCAAAAAAATAATACTTTAAAAACACCCCTGCACCGCGTGGCAGGCACCATGGGGCCTGAAACATGGTGCAGGGATGGTTGGGGGGGCACCAGAGGTGCCCCCATTCCCCATAGTGGAGGGCCTGGGGAGAAAGGGGCGTGGCTAGGGGCCCGGCTTGGGGCCCTTAAAGTCACTTTCCACCCACCTTTTCATGGCGGGTGAACCGATTCGACTGAGCATGAAGCACAATATGGTATTGTCAGAGGTGTTGGAAAATCCCCAATGTCCCAGTCACCTGTCATGTTAGCATCACGCAGCCCACCACAATGTATTATGCCGTCGGCACATCACACTGATGTTTGCTTATTGGCTATATGCATAACATTTTGTCATTTGTCTCACCTAATCAAGCGCACAGGATTTATTTACTCATGATAATGAAGAAATAAACTGTAACTTTATTTTCATTGGATATGTATTACAATGCCCTTTGCGGTTCACAGAAATAAGAAGCTGCACTGAACTTCTGTAATTTGGACACTAGGTTGCCACACTTGCTGTCCAGTAAATGATGTCCAGTATTTGTAAAGGTACAAGGTATCTTGAACGTAAATTATTCAACAGACATGAAGAGCGCCCAAGCCTCTTATATATGCATCTAAAGATCGCAATAAATCTTAAGGTCAGCGCTCCGGTTTTTAATCGCCACATTCACCACAATACTTCGCTTGGCGCTCCGTTTTCACTTAGTCACACTTTTGGTGAGCCACTCTGCCACGATCGCATTACTAGGAATGCCCCACCCCTCCTCCTTTCGCCTCCACCTCACCCAAGCGCTTCTTCCAAGATTGTCTCACTAGCATTTCAGCGCTCTGGTGTTTGACGGTTTTAACTTAGCCTAATCATCGCGTTCACCTCTTTATTCAGCTTGTCGCGCTGGTGCTTATCACGCTGTCCAGTACTAACTTAGCTTCTAGGAGTAGGACCATCCCTCACATGTCACGGCGCAGCACATCACTCCTGATCCCGGATTTAGTCCACCTCTTACAACGCACCTGTTTCATTTAATTTACAGCCATTCGCCTGCTGACACTAGTGTCATTCAGAGGCACTCACAGCCAGAACCTCGATCCACACTAGGTGAGTCTCTTCTCGTCCATCGCCTCTTACAGCACTTTACACGCCTGACAATCATTTACGTCTCTTCCATAGGCTGATACAAGTTCCCTTTCCTCCCCCCACACTCAGTCCTGATGAAGACCCGCAGTGATTACCGAAAGGAGCACCTCAAGGGTTGAAACGTCGACGCTACACCTAGGCTCAGACCAACCACGGCCCTACACGAAAAAGCATTACTAGCATCCAGGGTCTATGGTTATTAGGCTGGCCATTGTATACATTTTTTTGTCCCATCCCCTGTACATAAACCTTGAATCACTTTGTATATATTGCACAAACTGTTCACCGTCTTGAGCACACATGTTACGATTTTCACCAATTGTTCACAACTATTGACTCTAAACCTTATCAAATAAGCATATCTGAATGTATTAATTCTGATATAAATATAAAGTAGATATATTTTCAAGGTCTTTACGTGATTTATTACGATCTTTAGATGCATATATAAGAGGCTTGGTCGCTCTTCGTGTCTGATGAATAATTTACGTTCAAGATACCTTGTACATGTAAGAAATAACTCCTTGTATACCCTACAGAACCTCCCTTTTTGTTGATAAACTTTATACCCAGGTTCTGAGGGATACCGGGTCGCCCCATTTCTTTTGATACAGTATTTGTAAAGCGCACAGCTACCTCAGGAGAGGTGTGCCAGCGCTGGGGGCCGTCGGGAATTTTAAGTGAGCTATTGCCCAGAGTCACATGGTGCTGGGCTGATCTGCCACCGGCACCGGGGATCGAACCTTGAGCCCCAGGATCCGGAGGCAGTCGCCCTGGCCATACCCGGTTCCTGTGTGCAAGTACAGCGACTTTACCTTTGAACCTTGATGGAGCCTATGTCTCATTTATACCCAAGTTCTACAATGCAGACTATATATAAAACTTGAACTATTTAGTCATGTTTCAGATTGTTACAACCTAAGTGTAAAGATGTGCACGTCTCCTTTGAATGGCGCTGAGTTATCAACAGCCAGATTTCTAGTTTATGAAGATCTTTTTATAGCGCCCGTACCCTGGTCGTTGTTCATGCCATCTTGCAAAATGTTGAACTGTATATCCACACACATTTTTACTTTTTGTTTTTATATTTTGAGGCATCCATATACGTCCTAATTAATAATGTTCCTAGTATGAATTGCCTGCATTGCCCAGTTTAATATTATGATGTGCTACAATTCCTTGACAAAACTCTCAATGTATTCCTCAATATCTATGTTGAAATAGAGTGTAGTTAACTTTGCTTCACATGGCACAGTTTGCTCTACTGAACCTTTGCACAATTTATCCTTTTGATATTGTAAAGTTAATTATTCAGCATTCCGCTTTCACTGCTGTGCACCTTTTTCAGGGTCAGAAAATAGGAGGCGCCATTCCGTGGGTCTTCCACTCGCCTAAATCAGTATGGAATGTTGTTGACCTCCCTTATGCATGAAGGTGAGAGTATTCTGCCTCCTTGTTTCAAGGGGATGTGTGGTATTGGTGTCATTTTAAGTGTTGCCTAACTACTGCTCAACTTCCTTTAGCACACACACCCTAACCTTCATTCCGTTGTTTAAGGAAGATTTTCTCTTATCTGTTGTTGATCTGTTGGACTAACATTTTGTTGGCAAATGGCTGTGTATATCGTCTTCAGTTGTCTTATCTCAGATATATCTTTTTAAATAGCTTTTTCCTCCCACAAAGTATGAGGGAGGAGGGCTTGGGGTATAAACTGATTGCCACCCCAAGGGCCATACCCCTGGTTGGAAAGTTTTGAAAATAAGGTATTTTGTGATTATCTAGGCTGGATCTAGAGTTTGGTCAATCCGTCAACAGTTGTGCTTTTGGTTAGTTGCTAGGCAGACTTTCTTAGTTCTGCTCATACACTCTGTAAAGCAGATGCAATCATGATCCCCCATAAGTTCTTGAGTAGGCCCGATTTTGCACCAATAGAGAAACCTTACATTTTTCCTCTCATTTCAGTGATGATTTCTCAATTTCTTAGTACAAACATGTCCAGCAAAGGTCCAAGGAGCTGGACATGTTGTGTTACATATAGTTTCACCATCAGCATTTTTGTGCCTCTTGAATCATACTGTGTGAGTTTGGTGGAGTATTACCCAGTGGTCCAAGAAAGACAGACCCTTACTCTTCTTTATTTGCAGTGCCCATTCCTACAATTAAGCAGACTGACTCCAGGGATTAAAGCAGCTAATCTCTCCCACGAAGATGCCCTTACTGGCAGTGCCTAATTGTTAAAAACAAGGTGGGGAAAGGAGTTGGCCTAACGGCTAGGGCGGTCGATCTCGGATCTGGGGAACCGGGTTTGAGTCTCAGCAATGATGCTGAACAT
Organism: Triturus cristatus; assembly: GCF_964204655.1. Taxonomy (NCBI): domain Eukaryota; kingdom Metazoa; phylum Chordata; class Amphibia; order Caudata; family Salamandridae; genus Triturus; species Triturus cristatus. Next base: position 454,287,440 of record NC_140595.1, on the reverse strand, counting down.
CCAGTGATTCTGTGCAAATCACTTAATCTCCCCGTGCCTAACAAAAATGAATGTGTTCTCATGTAACACAACTGGTGCTATGTAAAGCGCTTGGCTACCCGATACCTTTGGGTCAAGTTCGTGTCATGTAAAACTTCGTAAAAAAACGAAAAAAAGTTCCAAGCCCCTAGATATTTCTCAGAATGTCACCACTGGTTGCATTGTCTACTGTCCCTAAAAGGGCTTCGAAATGCCAGTACCAATGCTACATGCAAACTCTCACACTCCTAAAAATTGAACAATTTGAACTATTCCAGATCACTCAAAACTGCAAGAATAGGCTGGGCGCAGAGGTAATACTATTTTTAATGTATATTGAATTAATAAGGACTGTGTATCTGTATTGAATTAATAAAGACACTGCTGAGGTGCTATCTTTAAAATGTGGCAAAATGTCATTAGAAAATGTGCTGGTGTTAAGAAATAAGTGCTGTCACCAAACCCGGCAAACACCGGCATAGTTTAAGCACACTGTACTGCACATTGTTTTGTCTACTTTATCTGACCTTGATATCCGCAGTGATGTGATAAGATCCTCCACTGACCTGTGAAGCACCACCATGCTAAACAACAAGCCCCTCCAAGCATTCCCAGGCCAGGCCCTCCAGAATGGTGCCATGGACAGTATTCAATATTAAAGAATATGAAAATAATTTAATACAGGCAACCCTGTCCCCAACACTCCAAGGGTGATCTATGATGGAGGATCAGTCAAAATAACAGTGGTGTTGAAAGTTGTCGTGGCCTTTACAGCTGCAGTTTTCGGGAAAGGCATTGTGCAACAGGCCTTCGCTGGGTGATTTTTTAAAATTTAGTACATTCATTGAGGTGGCTGTGATGTTACCTCAGAAAGAACTTGGAGGAGAAGATTAGCAGGTACTGAAATATTTATTATATTGCTCTAAGCCTTTGCTACAGCAAATTAATCTGGAAATTCTTATGTGAGGATTCAAAGACACATTATTACAGCCCTGATTCTGGGATGTTAGTTACTGCTAAAGTAGTTCAGGAAGAGTTTGTGGTCTGTGACTGATACGTTAAATGTATCCAGTCAACAATATATTGCATTACGGAGAAGCTTTTGTCACATCTTAATCCACCACAAATGTAAAATTTATATTAAAAACAAGGGTTTTTTGGTCGGCTAACCTTCTGTCCATAGGACCAATTTAGTAGCATCTCTGACCTGCTGACCAGGTACCTGGTGGGTTTGAACTAGAGTAGGATTATTTCTTCACAAAACATGGGGAGAATGTATAGAATCCTCCTGAACTGATAAAGGACCCCATTTTAAAGCTGTGTCTGCATTTTGTGTCTCATGAGGTACTTAGAGTTTTTCTTGTCTGACCAAATTACAATTATGAATTTGTCACCTCTTTCCCCAATGTTTTCTTTTTCCAAAAAACAATGTTTTCTTGTTCCCCTCAAAAAACCAAGTTGGAACTTAATTAAGATAAATGCATATTTCTTTTATGTTCTGCATATAGTACAAAGTATATATGGAACTATGTAATAAGTTGAGGTTCTATACAGGTAATTTTATAGATGGTCTGCACTGTAATATCTGAAGTACATAAGCATTGACAAAGCCAAGTAGGTTTTGCCAGTGATACCTGTTGGCTTTGCCAATGCTTGTTTTATCCCGAGATGAGCACTATGTGTGTGTATGCATGTGTGGCGGACCTCATGTTATGGGTTTGTTTTAGTTGTAGAAAACTCATTCCAAGAAGGCCCCTGCACATATGCATGCATGCGCGATGGCCATCTTCTAATGAATGTACTTAAACTAAAAAAAAAACATCCCAAGAGGGTTGCCACGCAGGCGTAGCATATGCAGCAGTTATCTTGTCATGGTTTTATTTCAGTTCAGAAAAACCATTAAAAAATGGATACCATGGGTACCTGCCCAATTGTAATAGTCACATTGTAATGGGTTTTCCTGAACTTGAAGAAAAATCTTTAAGTGATGGCCGATGTTCATGCGTGTGTATGCATTGAGACCATCTTGCTATGCTTTTTATATTTTAGTTTAAGAAAAATCAATCCAATATGGCCTCTGCATACATAAGGGCAGCCATCTTTGAATGTTTTAAAAAACATTTGAAGATGGTCACTCACCGATACAATAGCATGTGGCATAAAGAGGAAGAGGATAGTGGAGGATAAACTGGGGAAGCAAAAAGGAGAAGGGAAGCACAAAGAGAGCGAGAGAAAGTAGACCCTTGTATAATGCGAGGTCTGACATCAGCTGTGGAAGGATAAATTCATGAAGTTAAAACACAACGAGGCTAAAATGCTTGTTGGGTGCTACAAATACAAGACGAGGAGAAAATGTATCAAATGAGGAGAGGGAAGTGAAATAGATAGGCAAAACAGCCAACATTTCATGAGGAAGGGATGGAGACAAATCTCACTGTAAGCCTTCATTGGATGGAATAGGTAAGTTTGTAGGTCGAATCTAAAAAAAATCAACACATCTTGTATATTCGAGAAACATAATTGGTAATATCATAGGAGTGTATAAATAGAAAAGAATGTACTTAATTTCAATAGTATTTGGTAACAGAAGCCATTATATTGTTTGATCAACCAATGCCACAGACACAGTCAAAGAGTGGGGATTTTGCCAAAGGGCATTAGGTTCCTTCTATGTCAAGGTTTTGCCACAACCATAGGAGTTCTAGACATAAAAATACAAAGATAAAAGTACTCTTATCTTGCCATATTTCACAAATGTCTGAACAACAATATCCATAGCCATTGTACTAATTGCATTACAAACTTTGCAAAACTGTACAACAATCCCCTTAGTAGGACAAGTACACATCACACCACAGGCTGAGATGCATATTTCTTATAGAAACAAGAGAAAATCAGAATCACATTAACTGAACGAACCAAAAAACGTCTGAACAAAGATATACATCCTACTGAGAAACAAATATATAAGCATGAAAACATAAATCAATGATAAAGAAAGTTAGATATGGTCTTTACTCTAGAGAAACACTTAAGACAAATGAAGAACCCCAAGCATATGCATCTGATGACCAAGTCATCAATCTCAAACTAGAGAGTGGAAGGGATTGTGTAAACAAACTTGAAGCTACAGCTTAACTGAATCTGTCAACATAGTATCCTGGGACTTGTGAAACAATGAGATACATACTGCCCTATATGTCGAAGTTCAAGGATTTCTGTTTACCAATATGCAGGAGTGCCACAAAGCTAGTCCTATTCTCCTCCAGCAGGAAACCATGACTTCCAGTTGTAACAGAAATAACAGCAGCCCATACACCGGAGAAAGGGATAAGGGGAAAAGAGAGAAAACACACATGAGATACTAGTTACACTTTCTTCTGGACTGCTTTAGAAGTCTGTAAAGAACAGCACCAGATTAATGGAGAAGGTTGTATCATTATATTATGAAATTCGTATATATCTCAGTGGCTCTTATCCTGTGCTCTGTGGACCCCTGGGGATCTGTGAGGCCTATTCAGGGGTCTGGTAGTGCTTAGAATATTAATTAATATTAACATAATATTAAAGTGCTTATAAATAAAGAATACAACTATAAAATTGGAAATTTTAAAACATTCTGTAAATGTGAAGGAATTAGAAATTGGAGCTTAAAATTAAGTTAGTATCATTAGATTGATTCATATGAGCAGTGTAAGTGCATCACATTATGGTATGGACAATGAATGGCCATAATTCAGTTTAGAAAAGCTCACACGTTCCCATTATAGTCACATTTTGTTGTATATGTTTGTGAATTAAACAAAATATTGAATCATTTGTCTATTTGTTTGCGATCGCTTGTTCCTGTATTTTTGTATTTATTTTGCATCTCAAGTTACTACTAGTAATGTCTCAGTTCGGGTCCCTGGGCTCCAACAATTATTCAGTGGGGTCCCTGTGTTCCAGTAATGATTAAGTGGGGTCTACAGAAGTCAAAAAGTCAAGAATGACTGTTTCTACCTAATTACCTTACGTAAACAGTCTTATAACTCATCCTTTTTTTTTATAATCTTAGATGCAGTTCTCTCACTGGCCAATAAATAGAAAACAGCTTTTACATTTGTCTTTCGAAATCCACGCAGTAACGTATAACTCTGAAACTTACTATAGAGTTCAATGCACACAAGTCCAATAATTTGTTCAGTCTTGAAAATTGATTATGTGTACAAAGACAGCAATGAAGATAAGAGAGATCGAAAGTGCAAATTAAAAATTTGCCCAAAAAACCAAGAAAGTTATAAAAATATAGTGAGCAAAATATATACACAAGGCCTTGAAAATTGTGGATGATCATATTCTAAGATTTGAATAGGCAAGACAGTGCAAACGTAGAAAGTCAAACTTCCAACCTAATACTCCTACCACAAGAGACTCACACCTTAACAATACTACCACAACTGCCAACCACAAGCTGATTTGGAAGGAACAAGACTCTAACTCAAATCTCCTTTTATACAATATCTTCCAAGATTGACGCTGGTTCTGAAATTCCGATTACCAAGAATCTCAAGTGGGATTTGTTTTATTGTGGTGTTTATCGTTGTGCACACCACTGTCACGCTGATCCTAATCATCATCAAATCTAGCACTCCATATGTAATAGGCACAATTTAAAAGTATTATTTCCTGTATATCTAAAGTCCTGATACAGTATGTCCTGGAGTCATGGCATTATGTAGACTAACACTAAAGTGTATACCTCACCAAAATCAAGTTTTTCAAATTGCTACTATCACCTTCAAGGTACATAAATGTGGATTTAAGAATAGTAAATGTATACTTATTTATATATGCTTACCTATAAGATATAGTAATAGTTCATATTCTGTAGTCAGTAATTTGTATGTTGATATTTGTTACCTTGATTTTCTGACATACATGCTACAGCGCTGCTATTATAATTAAATCACTGATGGGATCACTGACTTCATAAGCCTTGAGGATAACCACACAATTTGAGATCTGCAGATGAAAATTCTAGATCGAGCAAAAAAACAGCAGCACACATGTCAGTTTGCAACTCAATTAGAGGCACGTGCATACACCTGTACATACTGTTGCAATACCTATGGTTCTGTAGGGGCATTGAGAGCATTAATAAACCCATTCCCTCATGTCACATAAGTTTAATTGAACTGTGTTTTATAATGAATTGTGTATACATGTGTCTAAAAATTGAATATCCACAGGGTAAAAGATCCCCTGCATTTTGTGTTACCAGAAAAATAACTTACATCGCGGTCAATGCAATTTTGGATTAGACTGAAGCACTAATTCCATTCCTGCTGTCACCTGATGCCTCCACGTGGTAACTTTAAACCGGTGACTGCATTATATAAGACGAATAGGATACCAAGGCGATCTAAGAAGTGAACTATGTATTAGTTATTCCTCAAATAGCTTTATTGCCATTTCTTTTGTGTCTAGATGAGGGTTTTAACAGGCCAATGAGTGCAGGCAGCAGCACTCTGTTGACCTATCAGCTGGCATGAGTGGACTTTGTTCTTCCCCACTCTCTTGTCATGAATGTTCATATGAGTGTACAAGGCCAGTATGTAACTTTTAATGCTTGGAAATGTTATTAGGAAAGGGAAGCGGATTACCAAGGGACTTCAGGTACTGGTTGTACATTTTTGGTTTCCTCGTTGCAATGAGTCTCATATTCTGATTTTATAGTTAAGGTGAACAATTGAGGACATGGGTCCCCATATAAAGCACAGTTTTAGATGTCTTCATTAGAATTTACAGATATACAGGTTGGACGCAAACCAAAACTAGCACAATAACTAAATAAAGCTATTAACATTTGCATGAAACATAGCTTGGTGGGAGTGTGTAGCCAATGAATAGTTTGGATGCACATAGGGCCAGTAAGACTGGTCAAAACTGGATGCAACAATATTTCAATGCAACTCTTAAAATTGAAAACTTTAGACACCTACAGTGCCATGCTCAGGTTTTGCTTAACGCATAAAGTTACCTTTTGAAAGCTATCTATGCCCTTGACTGCAAATATCAAAACCATTAGAAATCTAGGGCTATATCTATCAAAAGGTTTTACCTATTTTGTTTCTTAGGGAAAATGCATTAGACCAGTAGTGCCCTTGTTCAAAACCAAGGTGGAGCGGCTAAGTTGGGATCTGTGCGAACAGAACTAGAAAGGAAAAAGCAGAGAAAGAATAGTTCTGAAATTTGCATATAGCCATCTCTTGCTCTGATTCAGAAGAAGGGGATTCTGACAGAATTGAACCTAAACCAATAAAGAGAGAAAGGAAATAATGCATCAATATCACCTACATAAAAGATCTCACAGAACACCCACATTAAATAAAACATGCTCTCTTACAATGTAGATTATTTTGTCCCAAAGCCCAATTTTTGTCTAGTCTTCGCTAGGTTGTTTTCCTAGAGGTAGACTTTGGTATGAGAATAGATTTCAAATTCCTGCAGCACAGGTAAGGTTTTTCAGAGGAAATAATCTTTATCATTAAAGAGAGAAAATAAATAATGCTTTCATAACACCTATGGAAGAGAACTTCCAAAACGTCCAAATAAATAGAATCCTGCTACCGTGCTATGCGGCTTCTTATTCCACAACATGCAGAATTTTTCCAATGTCTTCACAGGGTTAGCTCAAGGGATAAGGTCACATGCGGCAAAAGAATGGCCTGAATTGTCTGTGGTTCCTATTAATGATTTGTGAAGCGGGAGATGCTCCCAACATGTAACAAAAGCTGACCATCCCATATGAAGGATTCTGTTTAAAAAAATGGTCTCTGTACAATCCCCAGGCTTTCAAGTACAGACCTCAGGGGAAATGAAAGAAAAACAGGGAAAAGAGAGAGAAAGCACACTCGATGGTGTGTGCTGTGGCAATGGCAATAGACTTGCCTTGTCCCTTCGGACGCGTTCCAGGGGGAGTCTCAAAGAAGCAATTAGAAAATATTAGAAATGGGTCGGCTGTGATGGTGTCACGGGTAAATATGCAAAATAAATGGCGACTTACCCAGATATGTTAAAGAACAAGCTGTAACAAATCCAAGGAGTACTAGAAACCCTCCTGGAAGCTAGAGACCTCCTCAAATAGAAGGAACGTATAACTAAGACAAGGATTACAACAGGAAAGCAAATGGATAACTGTGGGTCACATATTCACTAGGGACGTGAAGGGTCTGTGCGAAAAGGTGCAGGAAGGCATAAACAGAGGGAAACTTTATCTCGCCATCAACCAGCCATGTGCTGCAAAATGGTCATAACTCAGGCCTGCTTGTACTGACGCTTCCCCACCTGACACGGAATTGCTCTGAACCCCATCTGGGAGCTGCTTCATTTAACTGTTCGAATGCTTCTCCTCTTCTGTCACCACCCTCCTGCCTCTTGTTACCCGGGTTGACAGTCGCATGCAGCTGGTTTGTGTGTTTTGAGTGCCCAACCCCGGAGCAGCTGCTCTGAGGCTGACCTCTACTTCCTTTCACACTTCCTTTGCTGCTCCTGTTTGTGTGAGATGGTGCCACTCTGTAGTGTCTCTGAGTCCCAGAAATCTATTACTTTACAATTTGCAGCACACTATCTACTCCTGCCCGAGGCTGAGTTTGGCTAGGTCACTTGCCATCACCTTTTTGACAGCAACGCATTCTAAGACTCTAAGAAGACTCGAAGAGGGCATGGACGTCAAATAGGGGTCGCCAGGGGTTGCAGCTGCGATTACTGGCTTGACCTTTGGTACCCCAGCACAGCCTTTGCGCCTCTTGACCTTAGAGGTGGCAAATTCAGTGCCAGGAACAGAGGGGCAGCTGGGGCTCCACTCTCTTTATTTTCTGCCATGTTTGTATTACACTAATAGTGAATAAATAAAATATGGGTGAAATATGCCCTTCCATGGCAGCTGATGTAAGTAAAAATGATTTTAAATGTATGTTGTGTGCGTGCGAGGGTGTTTATGGGTGAGAGTGTATATGTGCGAATCTGTGTGAATGAGTGAGTACGTGTGCGTGAGTGAAAGTGGAAGTCAAAAGGTGTGTGAGGGCTTCTGCTACCCCTGGTATTCCAGTGAATTGACATCCATTCTAGAGGGTGGTGTTTAAAATGCGCCACATACCGGAAATGTGGCACTGTAGTTGATGGAGTGGGAAGACTCCAGAAATACTGATGGCACTCCTCTGACGGGGGGTGGGGGGGAAGCACTCCTTTATGTATTATGCTACCCCCCCCCCCCCAACAGGGGTTAAAAGCAATATTTTTTGTGCTATTTATACTTGATATACGTATATTTAATCTTTTATTAGTTTCATTTCGGATACAAGGTTATTAAAGACCTCTTCTGCAGTTTCCTTTTGGTCCGCATGATTTACATGTGTTAGGGGTGAAACACCAGGGTGGCATTGAATTCCACTGGGTAGCAGCTTTGGCAAATAGTAAAACAAGGACGAATCTCTTGCCTGATTGAGATGATGAATATGTGCGTGAAGAAGTGAGTCATATTGAAAATCTCACCCAATTGGCTGTTGTAGAACTGGAGGATATTTATAATACTTCACATAATGCAAATAGAACAAGAAATGCAGATTTATCTCAGTTTTGTGTGATAAGCCAGAATGCAGATGCGATAGCAAGCAGATAAAGCTGCCGTTTAGACCATCAAGCGATAGGATAAAGGTAGTTGTATCAACAAATGTATATGATGCAGCAGGGTAAGAGCTGATACAAGTATCTAGCTTTAATCGATGGATGGTACCTGAATTAAACTCCAAATCAGTTGGCGCACCTTAAGTCAACTCTGTATGTGTTGCTCAGGCACATTTTTGAGACAGTTACCTTGATTATAATATCCAAACACAGCATGATCAAATGTGCCACGCTGAATTATGGGTGAAGTTCAGGGGTCAAATATCGCTAGAGCTAAAATTCCTTCCTGCAGGTACCCTAGAGTTGACATCTTTTGTGTATTGTCTATGGCATAGTTTCATAACAAGAAAGCATTCCCCTAGCACTATTCACACAGCACATGCTGTGAGCAAAGATTAAAGGAAGGCGAATATTCGATGTGTGGGATCTAATTGGAATCAGGTGCATGTCCTCCAGGTTATTCGAACAATAAAAGTGTGTTCATAGTAATAGGTTAAGAAGAAAGGCTTTTGACAGTATGGATGTACACCTACAAGGACTTATAGTTGCTCCAATACCCAATCACGTGTGAGAGATAACAAGGAATTAGATGGTCGATTGATTACTAATGCCTACATTGTGTACATCTGACAGGTTTCCCTATAAAAGCAGCATGGTGGAAAGAATGCTCTGACTGAGTCATTAATAATCTCTACACTGAATTAGAAATGCTATGAATTCCTCTTCGGTGAGATATGCTTTTCAGAAAGAGATGCTGTCATTAGATTATGGAAGCCTTTCTTTGTCAGTAGAGAATGCGACATTTTGACAAGTCTTCTGATTAATGATTTGATGGAAACACTCTTTGATCTATTGACCCTCCAGATAGTGCAACTATTTACAATGGAGAACCCATCTGTCAGTGATTTATTGCCCCCTGCTGCCACTTTGCCTAAATTACATGCCACCTAAAGAAGTAAATTTCCTCCTTAATCCAGGAAAACTCTTTAGTTCAATTCAGACCAAAGGTGAATTTGTGTGTGATGATTACAGTCTGTGGTTGGAAGCTGTCACTGTCAATAATAGAGTAACACAATCAAACATTGAAGAACATAAATTATGCCACACCCACCCTGTTAAAATTTACCCCAAGTGGTGCCCAATGAGATTGATTGTGAGTTCCAAGTGCTTAAATAGTTTGTCCTGCAATGTGGCGCTCGGTAGCCCGCAGGCAGATAACTAAGATTGGCTTTCAGGAGACCTTATTGGTTCAGGGTATAGGCATGCTTACAGCTCTCTCTTACTTAAAGTTACCTTTTTTAAGGGTAGGGAATCTGCGAAGGGAATGTTGGTGTTTTTCTCAACAGGTTTAAATGTTAAACTTAAATTGATGCAAATAAAACCTTAAGCTGCCACATTCAGGGCCATAACAATGCTTAATAAGGCTTAGCTATCCGTCTATGAAATTTACACCCAATCACGTAAGACTAATTAGAACGCTCAAATGTTCGGAGCTCCATTGAAAACAGTGGATTAGCTTTGGGCTTAAATGACTGGTATAAGCCTTCTGTTCCAACATTCCAATGTTTACCCTTCTGTTTCTCTCTTTTTAATTTAGAACATTCGACCCTTAGTGGGTGGAATGTTCTAATAGCCTTATAATCCTTTTGCCTCTGGCTATACCAGTTGTTAAAGGCCCTCTACCAGTTATAGGCCCGAGTCGGGTTCAGGGCCTTTAGCAACCAGTGTAGCCTTCGGCAGCAGGCCATAAAGCTATATTGTAAGACAGCAACATTAAATGGAATTTAAATAGACAAAAGCTGAGGGCAATACATTATACATTAAGATAGTACTAGAGTCAAAGTAGATTATTTTAATTAATTATTGCAGTCTGTGAACTTCTAAAATGAAAAACATGCTGCTCTGGACTGTGAATCTTGGGAGCCCTTGAACTAGTGGACCTCACTATTGACAAGTCATATAAAGTAATAATGAGCATATTTGACTTTTCAATTTTGAACGGCCACCTAGTTCAAATCTGTGTCTCAAAACATCCATGGGAAAAAATGAGCAACGTTTATTTTTTCGTACTTTATTTTTAAATTGTGAATTGTGTGGATGAACGAGCACTTTGTTCGTCTTTCTCTAAAATTGTAGTGGTGACTTTTAAAATATGATGGAAATACATGTGTAATTAGTGAAAAAAACTATAATTAATTGCAGTGCTTAATTTGTCAACATAAATAAGTGCCAGGGCACTCTTCGGAAGGCCACTGCAGCTTGCACCACACATTGCCCATGCCATGCTGCCAGTGACAGTAACAACACAACTACTAACCATCATACCCCTACAAGTGTGAGAATTCTGACTATTTCAGGTCTTTACAGCTATACGAATGGCTTGGGCTGCAGGTAACAGTCATTTTTAATGCGCACTGAATTAATAATTACCTGTTGTTGTGGTCATCTCTAAATGAGCCAGACAGCGCCGCCTTGTGGCAGACTGTAGATGCGCTGGTATTGACAATTAAGTGGGGGTGCCGAGCACCAGAAACCATTAGCTCAAAATAGGCACTGATTAATTGCAATTTGTAATTTGCTTTTAGTCATGTTTTTTTATATTGTACAGTGCATATTATGTGATGTATTTTGTTTTTATAAAACATGAATATTCAAAAAAATAATTAAAGTAGCTAAATGGCTTAATAAAAAGCAGTTAGAGGAGCACATTCTGCTTTGACCGTCATAAATATAAAGGCTTCCAGGTTTTCCTGTCAAGGTCAAGTTGACTTATTTGACAGATTGCAATGTTCTTTAGTTTTGTAACATTTTTCTTACAGGCACTTACTGTATAAGGGTAAAACTAATTTGTTGACATTCAAATTGTGTAAATAGTGCTGCAAACATGCCCTTTTTCAAACCATAGCAATAACATTTACAACTTGTATTGCACTTTGTGGTTAAATCTTCATTGTATGTCTATATTCTACTCTTTGTAGTACTGAGTGATTGTTAATTTGCCTTTTTTAGACACAAAATGATTAGATTGCATTTTTATCATCTTTGTCTAGTTGCACACAGCATCTAGGAGTTCTTTCCGAGACCGCCCTTTTATTAAACTATCAATGTTTTGAAGCAATTAGTACATTTTGGGGAGGGGCAATTCAGAGTTTGGCTGACAGGATACTTCGCCACAGATTGGCCCATGTATCCTGTACCCTGTCCATCAAACCCTCACTCCACCCGCTCTATTATGAGTCGGACAGACTGCAATCTTTCCCACGGCGGTACCCTGCAGATTCCGGTCAGAAAGGTTGCTTGTCATCGGACTAAGGATGTCAGACCGCTTGCCCTATTTAGAACAGACAGTCTAATGTATTTCTTTGGTCCATCACTGCCAGGAAAAAGCAGGCAGTTCAAGACAGAAAAAAAGACAAATTATACCACTTCCTGGAAAGAAAGTCCCAGGTGGGCCTGTCATTAGGGTGTTATGTTTTTCAATGACAAGCTCCCTCTTTGAGAGTGTGTTTTTGAAAAACGCCAAAGGTACAGTGCCTTCAGAGGTACTGCGGGATGGCAATTACTGAAGGCACAGCGATCAGTGCTGTGCTGTCAGTGAAGTCTGATTGTGGCAGGCGGTGGTGGAGTTAATGACCTCTGCTAGCCTGGCAGGTGGATGGGGGGCCTGCAAAACACTAAATTGGCCCATTTAGTCTCTTACTTAAGTTCTCTCGGAGTAAGTAAAGTATTTTTGCTGGTCAGACTTTCAGTAACCATTCCCATAACTCAATTATGTGCACTGATGCAAAACCTATTTTTTACTCACAGAAATAGGCTCATTCCCAGTGCACATTGGGGACATTTTGTTTTGGCATGTCCTTTCTTCGAATACTGTTGTTTTTACATCTTCATCAAAGTTTCTTTCTTTTAAGCAAATTTTCGGTTATTGCAAGTTTTATTGCATTCAAGGCATCAAAATTTCTGTAGTCTGAAGAAAGGGGTTTTATAGGGCCTGGTACTTTTCTCTTTGTTTGCAGGATGTCCATTTTACTGGTGCAGCGATAGTTAGGCAATGGTTTGGTTTGTGAAAAAATGTGAAGGATTAACTAGGCAGATGACGGTTTACATTTACATAACGAACCAGCAAATTGTGGGGCTTGGTACCAGACATTAAAGTAACCCCAAATGTCCTGGAGCCAATATTGCACAACGTGTCAGTAAGATCAATAAACATAGCTTTGCTACGGCTATTTAAAGTACCAAAAGGTTTCAGAGTTCAAATTTGTAACCTACTATCTAATCTCAACTGTAATTTACACTGTGTCAATAGCCTAAGCAGTTGCACACCACACATACATTCTTTTATAGGTCTCATGGAGAAAGCCTGCACATGAATATAACAGCTGAAAAAGGAGAAGGGGCCATGAAACACTTGTGGCGTGTAACCAGATGCAAAATCTCCCACATGTGCAAAGCACCAGTCAGGGCCGGCTTTAGCCCTGGTGGTGCCCAGTGCGACAATCACTTTTGGCGCCCCCACGTCCCTTGACCGCCTCCTCGATTCTCTCACTACCACCTGTAAAGGTGCCCCTCGTCTCTCCTATGATAAGATATTGCTAAGCAAAGCGCCCCCCCCCTGGGGTCACAGCGCCCCCTCCAGAGGTCAGCGCCCAGTGCGGCCGCACCAGTCGCACTGCCCTAAAGCCGGCTCTGGCACCAGTCATGTATTTGACTTGAGGATTCATTGCGTTGCCAAGAAGTTAGTCCATTGTTTTGACCCTACATATTGGAAGCACCAAAAATTAAGATCCCAATGCTCTCACTTTGGTCAATGTTGCTTTTTATAATAACCCTCTGCACCAACCCACACAATCCTTATGCAATCAACAATGTGCAACGCCTGACTGTTGAAAGTGCTCATGTATAGTGTCTGTGACATGTCAACTGATAATTGTGCCCAGTCCAGTAAGTGTGAGAACCTGTATTAACTCTATTAGAACTGTGAATTGATTTGTTTCCTGAATTTCTTTACTAATGACTACCGATTTGGAAATTGCTTATGTCACATGGACAACAGTGGTCTTTGAAGTGTAGGTCAAAGATACTCCCCATATTCTTTAAAGTGTGGCTTGAAAGTGTGAATGTCCAATTGTTCATCGATGAGTTAGCCATATCTGAAACAGGCAAGAGTGATAGTTTGATTTGAAGTAATTCTCCATGATCCAGGTTGTTTTTTCTAAGCTACTATATTCTCTAATTTTCCACAACAGCTGAATCTTCTCTATCCAATAGCATTAACATTAACTAAATTGTCCAATATATCCTTACTTTCTTGGAATTATTTTTCGTGAGCTAAGTTCTGCTAAGAGAAGTGGACATCAGTTATGTCAACACCCAAGATGGTCAGCATATAGGAAACAGTATATCTATTGTGTCTTTGTAGTGCTCTTTGTTCTGCAATAAATGGAGAAACTCCTTAATTTTTCCCTTTTTTCTCCATGCTGCCAAAGGCCTTTCACATTGTACAAAAGACTTTTTGGATTTCAAAGAAGCTAAATTACTGTCATCTAGTCCACTTTTTACTAATCAATGGCAACTATACTTAAGTTGATGATGTCTGAAATGTTGAATCGGATGATATTGAAAAACCTTTGCCAGTCAGGTTTTTGACATTCAAAAGAAAAATGACATACATTTATGCTTTATTCATACCAAATCTGTGCGCTACATCCTGGTTCACTGTGGCCTGAAGATTGAGAAAAATGAAATAAGATTTAAATGCCAAGCACGTTTTTTTCTTTCTTTTTACCGAAGCCTTGCTCCTGGGTCTGTTGCTTCTTCTGCAGTAACAAGGGGTCCTAAATACATGAACTGATTTCTGCTGCCTTTCCATGCCAACATCCCAAAAATAATCCACACAGGTACCTGCTGTTACCTCTTTGGTGAGGTCTTCCATTCTTTCAGAAAACCTTTTTACTTTGTTTTTTTTCACCAGCTGTCTCTCTGCTGCTAATTCTTCCGATTTAACATTTTACACATTGTTATTAAATACTATGGGGCCGATTCTGATAGCCGGTCGGACAGCTGTCCGTAGCCTTACCGTGCGACCGACACGTACCCAGAGCCGGTCCGTCCTGTAAGTACGATGCGCATAACTGCCAAAAACATGACCGTCACGTAGGCTGTGATTCAAGCCCCATTCTCCGTTCGAGCCGTAACTCCCAAAGATGAACCGAGTCGCCCGGAAGCAGTATCCATAGCAGTTTCCGGCATGACAAGTACGATGCGTACTTCCTTCGCCGGACGGGTCGTCACGTACGGCACGTCACAGCATCTGGAAAACAAGCATATCAACTACGATTCGCGCCACAAATCAATCCACGGCTACGAGACGGGCCAGCTTGCAGCGGGTACGAGACGGAGCAACAAGCAGCGTGTACGACACAAACACATCATGAATCCCATCGCGCAGGTCATACCAGTACTCTACATCTATGACCGGCACAGGGACCGACGCCGACGGCGCAGGCGGTAAGTCAGACACCTACAACACAAACAAACGACACATACCTGCAAAATGGCACACACACACACAGGGGATCCACAGCCACTAACAACAGCCCACCATAGGGGTTGCATGGCCAGCACCACTAACACCCCCACCCATAGTAGATCTGTTGCCCATCACTACTGCACCCACACCCATATGGACTATGTTGCCCATCCCCCCTCCCACCCCCAGCCATAGGGCTTATGTTGCCCATCACTACAGCCACCCCCACCCACAGGGGACCTGTTGCCCATCACTACTGCCACCCACACCCATAGGGCCTATGTTGCCCATCACCCCTGCCACCCCCTCTCACAGGGGACCTGTTGCCCATCACCCCTGCCACCCCCAGCCATAGGGCTTATGTTGCCCATCACTACAGCCACCCACACCCATAGGGGACCTCTTGCCCATCACTACTGCCACCCACACCCATAGGGCCTATGTTGCCCATCACCCCTGCCACCCCCACTCACAGGGGACCTGTTGCCCATCACCCCTGCCACCCCCACTCACAGGGGACCTGTTGCCCATCACCCCTGCCACCCCCAGCCATAGGGCTTATGTTTCCCATCACTACAGCCACCCCCACCCATACGGGACCTGTTGCCCATCACTACTGCCACCCACACCCATAGGGCTTATGTTGCCCATCACTACAGCCACCCCCACCCATAGTGGATCTGTTGCCCATCACTACTGCCACCCACACCCATATGGCTGATGTTGCCCATCACCCCTGCCACCCCCAGCCATAGGGCTTATGTTGCCCATCACTACAGCCACCCCCACCCATAGGGGACCTGTTGCCCATCACTACTGCCACCCACACCCATAGGGCTTATGTTGCCCATCACTACAGCCATCCCCACTCACAGGGGACCTGTTGCCCATCACCCCTGCCACCCTCTGCCATAGGGCTTATGTTGCCCATCACTACAGCCACCCCACCCATAGGGGACCTGTTGCCCATCACTACTGCCACCCACACCCATAGGGCTTATGTTGCCCATCACTACAGCCACCCCCACTCACAGGGGACCTGTTGCCCATCACCCCTGCCACCCCCAGCCATAGGGCTTATGTTACCCATCACTACAGCCACCCCCACCCATAGGGGACCTGTTGCCCATCACTACTGCCACCCACACCCATAGGGCTTATGTTGCCCATCACTACAGCCACCCCCACTCACAGGGGACCTATTGCCCATCACCCCTGCCACCCACACCCATAGTGCTTATGTTGCCCATCACTACAGCCACCCCCACCCATAGTGGACCTGTTGCCCATCACTACTGCCACCCACACCCATATGGCTGATGTTGCCCATCACCCCTGCCACCCCCAGCCATAGGGCTTATGTTGCCCATCACTACTGCCACCCCCACCCATAGGGCTTATGTTGCCCACCACTACAGCCACCCGCAGCCATAGGATGGGTGATGCGCAACACATCCAGCATACTCCAACATCAGGTATGTCCGCAAAATGCATCCCCCCTAACATCATGACAACAGTGTGTAGTCTGTGACAAATGCCCACAACAGTGATTATGGCTACGAGCATACAATGTAAGTAACAGCACATGTGTGACCAACACATGAGTGTGACATACACAAAGCAAGCATCACCATAGCATTGTGGCAATGTAAAAAGAACACCCCCTAACTGTGTAGAACAGAAGTTAAGTGGGGGCTCCCAAAATGCAGCAGATGTCGAGCATTGTGGTGATGGGGACTAAACCCCCCTCATCACAGTGACCAAAAGGTAAGTGTCATCATGGTCAAAGCTGCAAATAACAAACAGTATGTATGATCCCTGCTCCCAACACATCAAACACTTCTGGGGCAAACTAGTGGTTGTGTCCCATACACACAGAGATGTGGTGAGGCTAACAGTGCTGTGAAAACATAACACACTCTCGGCCATGTGCAGACAAGCACCACACATGGGTGCTGACAATGCATACAGCGTACAATGACACAACAGCAGAAGTGACCATCACCAAGCATGCACACATCTCGAAAATAGACACACCAATCAAAACAACATGTATAGACTGTAGGTGTCAGATTCCAAACTCACATTCCATGCCAGCAATGGCACCCAACAACCAGGATGAATGTGCACAATGATGTGAAATGACTCACAGGGACAGCATGCAAAATCACAGAAACAGCATCCAGACAAAGGCCCACAACAGCAATACCAATGCACTGGTGCAGATGCACAAACACAAACAGGCAAACTCACACTGCACATCGGACACAACATGTGTGTGTCACAGCATCCCCAGGCAACTACACAACAAATGAGGGGGGCTGAACCACAGTGACACAGATGTGGACACAGTGTCATACAAAAGTAAACCATCATTGGGACACCCTAAGTGGGCAATCAGGCATTGGGAGATGAGAGGGAGCACAACAGACACATGTGACACAAGCTAGAATGAACACCAAATAACACAGCAAGAGACTGACACACAACACCACTACCCCCAGGGAACAGACATTGGGTTGACACAAGCATGCATGACACCTTCACTGTGATGCTAAAGGCAGATGTCGTACAAACTGGGAAACCCAGACATGTGTCCTGTGCCACAAACGTACATCACACATACACAAACACAAATCACTCAGCATGGCCCCTCATCCATGGACAAACTTGAGCTAGGAGACCACCTATGCAAACATTCACATCAGTCCACCCTCAACACCACACACCCTGAACTGCAACAATGTGTATCTGTGAAGCTCACATGGACAGGTGACATTGCACATGCACCGATTACAAACACAGGAATGTTGGGAGGAACTAAGGTGCACACACACATCACACAAGGACAGTTCACACTCCTGGAGAATGACAGACATACTGCACAGTATGCAGTACATGGCCATGACCTCAAAGCTCATGGAACCTTCCGAATACCTGCCACAGTCCCAGGACAATGCAGATGCCAAGGAGAAACACAAGGCACACATGCTGACACCTGCCAGCATCGTGAGCAGTTACACACACATACAAATGCCTCAATCAGTGAAAACTACCACCTAGGTACAACTACATGATTTAGCAAATAAACAGGTGCCTTGAGGAACCCTGACTGTGTCCCATCTGTGTCTGACAACATCATCACCACTCAGAACTGACAAATCCCAATGATGATACACCAATTAACAGTAGTGTGTCATACACCCACACATCTCATCTGGTAGGCCATTGGAAAAGTAGTGGGATGAACCCAGTACCACTCAGCAAGCATCAACAACAGGAACATATCAAGGGAACACTGTCTGTGTATGAACAGGGATGTGGACACACACACATGCCCATACAACACACACCATGGGCCCAGGCCATGTCACTGGACAACACACTTACTTGAGGGGACACAACTCCTGTGGGAGCCCAGCTGTGCCAAACATATTAACCGCAAGTCCCACTCATGTCTGCAGAACACTTGGTCAGTCAGCCATCAGTTAGCATACAATGAAGGCTCTGGTCACAACAGTCTGGGTACGTGAGTCTCCCCTAAGTCATCTGCACATACCCAAAACATATATCTAGCAAGTTGCACAGAGGTCCCAGTTTCTCCTATTACAATGATGCCCACACCTGTAGGTCCAGTGTTGATGAGCACAGAGTATGTGGAAGAGACAAATTGGAAAATGGGAAGCACATCATATGTGCAGGGGTGCAAGCCAAGGATGTGACCATGCAAATAAAATGCTCACAGAGAGATGTACACAAATAGGTGATCCTGACACACCCATGTAGCTGCAAAGGATGACATGGATACCCACCAGAATAGGATACATATCTCATGGACTACAGGGAGTACCTCACATCAACACATCAGTATTCAACATTGTAAACCAAGCATTACAGGTGCAAGGGCATGTAAAACAACATCAACATAATGTACATCTAAATCAAGTTCACAGGGATAAAGAAAAAAGCTTTATTCAGCATATTAAAAGTGAAATGTCTGTTCTAACAAAAGGCCAATGGCCAGTCCATTTCCAAATGCCAAGGAGTGAACTAGAGTGGCAAATTCAGTATATGAAAATCTAAACGTCTGTGCAAACAAAAGGCCAATGGCCAGTCCATGTCCAAATGCCAAGGAGTGAAGTAGAGTGACAACTGTCACACCTTGCTTGCCTACACTGCTAAGGACCGGGGTCATCCCCTCGGAGGGGCATACATGGGGGCAGGCCAGGCACCGCAGGGACAGGATCAGGGCGCAGCAGAAGGAGGCAGTGAAGAGGTGGTGGATGCAGGCGAGATGCTTGCAACTGCAGTGGAGCTGACTGAAGTGGTGGGTGTTGTCACAACTGTGGGGCACAAGTCAGATGGGGTGGGTGCCGGCACAACTCCAGTGGGCAGGTCAGATGGAGTGGATTGGCTCACCACTGCAGTGCCCAAGTCAGACAGGGTGGTCGTGGACTCCAAAGCAGTGCCTTCATCCATGGGAGCGGAATGAGGGACAGGTGAGGTCGGCAGGGCGGGGGGGACACGGTCCCCACATCAGGGGCACCAACTGTCTGACCAGGTGTGGAGGACCAAGTGCTAGGGGGGATGGCCTTAGCATTTTGGGGATGGTGTATCTGTGTGTGGGGGAACCCGGGGCAGGGAGTGGCGGGGGAACCTCTGGAGTGGTGGCCTGGGGGATGGAGGACGGAGACTTTGCCTTGGAGCTGCGTGGTGGCGGGGGGTCTTTCTCTTCTGGCGCCGGGGGGACTTGCGGGTGGGCATCTCTGTCTGACTGCGCCTGGGGGAGGGTGTCCAGGTGTGAGGGGCACTCCCTTCTGTGTGTGGGGACTTCCTCTTCCCCTTGTAATCAGGACCCTGCAGGGTCGGTGGGGATGAGGCCAAGGTCACAGAGGAAGAGCTTCTGGGGGGATGGGGTTGCAGGTGAGGCAAGGGAAGGGGGCTGGAAGGGAGAGGTCTTGGAGGACTGCGGAGTGGTTGTGGATGACTCTGTGTGTGTGTCAGCAAACCAGCCCCTGTGAGTGTGGAATCAGTCCCCTGCGCTTGCTTGTGTGCACGTCTAGAAATTGGTTTGGGGGTTTCTGTGCTTGGGACAGGTAGGGTGTTAGGAATCGTGGGTGGTGCAGGGGTAGGATGGGTGCGGGACTGTTGGAGAAGGGACACTGCTGTCGTCAGGGAGGAGGCCACGGACTGATTGGTCCTCTGTAGGGCAGACATGCCTGAGGAAATGCCCTCCATGAATGACACCAGTTGTGTCAACAGACCTGTGTGTGCATGGAGGACCTTCAGCATCGACGTCTGCCCTACATGGATCTGTCGAAGTAAGTCCATAGACTCCTCACTCAGGGCAGCAGGGGACACAGGGGCAGGGGGTGCGGTGCCTGGCACAAAGGAGACATGCTCACGAACACGGGAGCCCACAGGGACCTCTGGGATGGGAGCTGATGGGAGGGGGGTGGTGGTGGTGGTGGCGGTGGCATGGACAGCCTCACTAGCTGGGGTTTGGTGGCTGCTGACACCCACCTCCACAAGGGAGTCATCCTCAGAGCTGCTGTGGCCCTCAGCTGGGGGGATGGTGCTGACGACTCCTCTGTGTAGCTCCACTCGCCCTCCGTGCCACTGGGTCCACCCGACTCCTCTCCTTCTGTCCCTGTAAGGCTCTGTGGCTCCTCCTGGTCCATGGAGCTGTCCCCTCCTGTGGCCATGGATGTATCTGGATAGGAATTGAAAGTAACAGAACAACATCAGTTACCTGCACCGACTGCACACACCACAGTGAGTATATCACATCACAGGGCAAGCCCTGGCATCATCAGCTGAACACAGCTCAAAGTGCCAACACTGTTTAGGATAAGACAATTGTAATTCTCAACATCAACCATGGCACACATATCCCTCCTTGACTTTCACACATATGTCCGTTGCATGTTGGATGCTAACACCCCAATGTGCCAACATGCACCACCCACACATTAGTTGTACATGCAAGTGAACATTTAGGAGTATGCCACTATACACACAGCACATCTCTTGCTACTGACTCAGAACAGGTGTCCGGATGAAGGGATGGGCAGAGACTCATTCCACATGTTTGTGATGCATGCCAGCAACACGCACTATGATGTACTCCTGTCCTGATGGTCAATGCCACAATGTGGTGCATGGTGCACACTTGAACACAATGCAGGCTCACTCATAGCAAGTTAAATGCCATGGCACTGGTATGCCCTGAAAGTCAGTCAACACTGTCTCCTGTCACAGGGGCAGGGCATCCAGACAACAACAATATGCACTGACTCACAATCCTAGCTCTGGGGTAATGCAAACTAAGCAGATGACCGGCACACTTGCCCATCCCATGTAAACAACATATCCAGGACCCAGAAGACCCCACATCTTGCAAATCAGATATATGAGTCTCAGCAAACACTAATCCCTGTACATTAACACATCACAGTCTGCCATGCATGTAACCCAGCTGCATGGAGGACACAGTTACATACACCATTGTGCGCTGTCAGATGATCACACACCTATATGTCACACAGGTCTTGTCTCTCACAGTCACATCGCAGATGTCATGCTGACCCTCGGAATCATGGACACCTCAGTTGTACATAACAACAAGCCACACCCTAATGACACAGAGGCAGACACCTGACGGCACATGTCACTAAGCACAGCCTGCAATTTCATACACAGGAGTGGGATTACAGAGTGTTTTTAAATGCCCTTGAGGGGGCATGACTGGCCAGGACTAAGTGAAACAGTGTTTGGCCCTGGACAGTAGTCAGGTGGCTAAGCAAGTGTGACATACTTGCTATACATACTCCTGAGGCCCAAAATTGGAGTCCCCTGCTGCATGGGTTTGTTTGGAATACCCCAGCCACATGTTGCGAGTCAGACCAGCAATTGGTACACATTTCAAGGGCACACACAGATCACATGTCAGATCTCAGGCATTGTGTAAACAATTGACCCACCCATTAAACACACAACAGATTCACGGGAACTGATGCTGACTGGTACCTGAAGCATAGCTGACTGCAGGGACACAGTGCCCTAGTGACACAAGCAACAGATTGGAGGGGGCCACACCTGTGGAACAGATGAGGAGAGTGCATCACACAAATGAGGGACCTGAGTTTTGGACAACAAGAGCTACATAATGTGGAAGTGTGACCAGGACCAAAGACTGCTATTTGCATGTCAGACATAGTACACAGATCAGACATGGACTCACCCCCTTCCTGCTGCTGTCTGGCCTTCAGCTGCCTATCCAGATCCGGGAAGACCACCGCCAGGATACGGAGCATGTGGGGAGTCAGGGTCCGGTGTCCACCCTTCCTGCATGGAGGTGACAGCTTCAGCTGGACTCTAGCTATCCTCCGGGTCCAGCCCCGAAGGTCCTGCCACCTCTTCTGGCAGTTGGGGATCCGGCGCATGTAGACCCCCACAGAAAGAATAGCCCGGGCGATGGTCAGCCAGATCTCCTGCTTCTGGTGGGCAACAACCTGTGAGGAGGACAAAGTGAAAAGTACATTAACACACATGCCCCAGATTGCTGCAGCACACATTTGGATAGACATGTCATCATCACAAAGGGAAATAAATTACACAGGTAGTGCAACCATGGGGTTTGCAAAAGCACATGCATGTCTGACATGTTAACAATGCCTGGATAGTTTAAGCTTGCAATAATGCACTTTAGCAGCAGGAAAACTATTCATTGCATGTACCTACACACTTTGGGGGATGAAAGCAGTCATTGAGAATGCTTGCCACTGGTGTACACACTGCTAGTACTGCCAGTCAGACAACATGCATAATTAGGAAGGCAGTGGACTGCACACTCACCTGCTCCCCTGGTTTCCCATAGAGCTTTCTGTACTCTGGAAGGAGCCCGTCCAGCAGGGCCTGGTTCTCCTCCTCAGTGAAGGCTGGGGCCCTCTCCAGAGTACGTGCCATAGCAGGAGTCAGAGGATGCAGAGACAGCAGCAGTGGTAGCAGGGATGTGGTCCAGTAGCATGTAGTGCAGGCAAGTGAGCTCCCTGGGGGCCAGCCAGCCTTATATCTGTGCTGCAGAGGGAGACTCTGTGCCATGTGTCCCAAGTGATAGGTCCAACACGGTTGCATTCTATGAATCTGGCCAATCCATTTAAAAGTACGACTCGTACATGCCTTCCGCATCGTTCAAATCTTCACCTTCATGGAACACTTGAAATCGCAACATTGTTGTAGGCATCCAACTGAATTTCCACTTCCCAACTTGTACAAATTTTGAATCCGCATCCGTCTCCATGACAGTCCAGAGGCAATGGGTGCGCCCGGTTCGTTCAACTGACTGTACAACGCGTGTTTTGAATATACACATGCACCCGTCTCCATACGATTCAATGGCCAAGGCATACGCCTGTCTCGGACCATGCCTGTCCGACGTGTATGCATGATAGTCACCCGCGTCGGACCTCATTGCATTCAATGCCAAAGCGTACGCACGGCTCAGACATGACCCGTGCAACGCGTACGCATTGTCACCCGCGTCGGACCTCATTGCATTCAATGCCAAAGCGTACGCATGGCTTAGACATGACCCGTGCAATGCATACGCATTGTCACCCACGTCGGACCTCATTGCATTCAATGCCAAAGCGTACGCACGGCTCAGACATAACCCGTGCAATGCGTACGCATTGTCACCCGCGTCGGACCTCATTGCATTCAATGCCAAAGCGTATGCACGGCTCAGACATGACCCGTGCAACGCGTACGCATTGTCACTCGCGTCGGACCTCATTGCATTCAATGCCAAAGCGTACGCACGGCTTAGACATGACCCGTGCAATGCATACGCATTGTCACCCACGTCGGACCTCATTGCATTCAATGCCAAAGCATACGCACGGCTCGGACATGACCCGTGCAATGCGTACGCATTGTTACCCGCATCGGACCTCATTGCATTCAAGGGCAAAGCATACGCATGGCTCGGACATGACCCGTGCAATGCGTACGCATTGTCATATGTGTCGGACCTCATTAGTGTGACTATTATACGGATGCAAAACACATATACTGGCCGTGGACACCTGTGCACACCTGCCACACTAAAGCATTGGCCACACAGTGTCCCATGGCATGTAAGGCTGCATTCCCTGGGTGTTTGGGGGGGGGCACTGCTGTTTTTTTGGCTGGCCCTTTGTGCAGCCACTCCCAGGCTGTGCACGTGTACATGGGGGCAGACTCCTTTGTGTGTTGTGCACATTACCACTGTGATGTGTAATTGGACAGTAATGGGCATGACTCAAGGCCACAGTGTCAGGTTGGATATGTTTAGGACATGTCACATACACCCTGAGTCCTGGGGGTGATGGCATGTACATCACAGTGAGACCTGTAGCCACAATACTGATGTGCACCCACAGTCTGTGTGCATGTTGTGTCTCAGATGTGTCTGATCAAATGTTCCCAATGGGTGACAGTCTCCACATCCATGTGGTATATGCATCAACCTTGATGGGGTGTGTGTCTAAGAGAAGTACATGTAGGGCCGGCAGGAAACACAGTGGCCACTACCTGTGGGACATACACTTGCCTTGTGGTGTGTACGTGCTATGCCATGTCCATTGCTGTGTTGATGTAGCAATACAGGGAGCCTGGGTTTCTGCATGGCAAAGATCTGTGATGCCTGGGAGACATGAGGCCTCAATTGCCACTGTGGTGTGTTTTTTGAACGTTGCAGCAGAACATAGGTTGGGTGACACAGCCAGATGATTGGCCATTGCGCTAAATAGGACTCATGTGGACATGTGGAATTGAGATGTGAGGTGGTGGTCTTGTAGGTGACATATGTGTCCATGCCCCACAGCACACACCTCAGTACATTGTGTAATGTCATGAACTGGCAAGTGATAGTGATCGTGGTCATGGTCACATGGGTGGATGAACTGACAATCTTCCTTTGTGCATCTCTGTACTGCAGGGCACCAACTGTCCATCGTCTGTTCCTAGACCTTGCAACCATGCAGGAACGTGACTGCATCAGACGGTACCGCTTCACCAGGCCACTGATTGCGGAGTTGGCGGAGCAGTTGGCGCCACATCTGCTACCTGGCCGGACATACCCTACAGCACTGACCCCAGAGGTGAAGTTGATGGCAGCCCTGCACTTCTTTGCTACCGGTACCTTCCAGTACGCTGTGGCTACTGCTGGTGGTGTGTCGTAAACGATGTTTAGTCGGGTGCTACGCGATGTCTTGGAGGGGATGTTGCAATTCCTCGACCTGTATATCAAGTTCCCGAGCCCAGCTGAACTCCCTGAAATAAAGGATGCCTTTTATACACTGGGGATGATGCCGAACATCATCGGATCTATTGATGGGACACATGTTGCCCTGATACCACCACAGGCACATGAGCAGGCATACTGGAACAGGAAGCACTACCATTCGATCAATGCTCTGGTGGTCTGTCTTGCTGACATGTCGATCACACATGTGTGTGCACAGTTCCCTGGTTTGGCGCACAATGCCTACATTATGAGGAGTAGTCGCATTGCAATGCTGATGTCACAGATGCCAGCTCAGCATGCCTGGCTTGTCGGTGTGTACTGACTGTTTCTCATTGTGTGTGTTTGCCACTGTTGTATTCCGCACTCCTACAAAACTCAGCTACTTGTTCATTTTTGTGTGTGTAGGTGACTCCGGTTACCCCAACATGCCGTGGTTGCTGACACCCCTCAGGAACCCTGTGACACCAGCCGAGCTGCACTACAATGAGGCACATGGTCGGAGCAGGAGGGTGATTGAGCGGACATTCGGCCTCCTGAAAAGCCGCTTTCGCTGCCTGGACAAGACCGGAGGGGCCCTCCCATATGAGCCTGCAAAGGTGTGCAAAATAATCCTTGTCTGCTGCATGCTAAACAACATGGCGGTGCGGAAGGAGGTGCCTCTCATCCAGGATGATGATGACGACGACCAACCTCCGGCACCTGTGGAGGATCCCGGCCTCGGCCACGATGCCAGTGATGATGAAGATGATGGTGACGTCCGCTCCCAGCTCTTCAACAACTTCTTCACCTGAATGTGAGTTTCCAGTGTTGTTATGTGAATGTATGGAGGTAGCCTGGAATGTGTTGAGCCAGCTCTGTTGCTGTCTGAGTGTGTCTGTGTGCCACTTGACTGGATGCGTGCTGTGATGTGTCCATTCAGGTGGTGTGTACTCCACAATAGGGTAGTACTGCTAACTAGTGTTTGTGTAGGTGTTTTGCAACATGTTTTGTGCATGTGTTTTGCATTTCTCTTCTGTTCTTCTGTGCTTTTGACTGTATCTTGTCTGTCCTTCCCAGGGTACTTTGCCTGTTGTGTGGTGAACACTGACCCCCAACACCCAGAAGTCAACTCCAGTGTGGAAGTTGACAATTCCCATCAACTGATGTACCACACATCCCTGGACTTCCATTCTCCAACACATTGGGAGCGTGTGTCCA
This sequence comes from Triturus cristatus, assembly GCF_964204655.1. Lineage (NCBI taxonomy): Eukaryota > Metazoa > Chordata > Amphibia > Caudata > Salamandridae > Triturus > Triturus cristatus. The sequence continues at coordinate 454,260,735 of NC_140595.1, read as the reverse complement.
CTGTTACGTAGAATTACCGTGCAACTAATGTGGAATAAACGTGTTGCTGATGTGTAATGAACCTGTGCTACGCTTTGTTATGTGCGTTGTCTGTCTTCCCACATCTGAGTGACATCTGCTTACCTCACCTGTGGACTTGTTACCACTGACTGGGCTTGGTGTTGTGTGCATGCCAATGTGTTTCAGGTCAACATCATTGTGTGTGATGAGTAACATGGCCATGGTGAGTATGTTTTGTGTTGCCATGTGGTGTGTGTCCCTCACTTGTGTCACATCCACATGACTCACCTTACGTTGGTCACATTGTTGCAGTATTTGACATGCACTGTGTTGTGTAGCAGATCGACATCTCCCTAAACAGGACAAGTTGGAATCACAACAGAGGCAAGTATGATGTACTGGTGAGTTTATTTACAAACATGTGTGAGGGAAGTGCACAGGATGGTGGCTGCTGTACAGTGGTTTGGGAATCCAAAGTTCACATTGGAGTTGGAAGTGCTGGTAGATGAAATGTCCAGAGTAAAGTCCACAGTCATCTGATACATTGGCCCAACAAGAACCCTCCATGTCATGTGGGCGAGTTGTGTGCGATTGGACAAGGTGAACGGGTTGCGCACATAGAACATTGTCCAGAACAGGTTTGTAGGCCATGGGGGATGTGCTGGGACATCTGCCTCTCACATGTCCTTCTTCGGACGACCCCTCTTCTTCCGGGGGGGGGGATCCTCATGTGCAGGCCTCTGCGGTGCAGGGGACTCTCCGCCAGAGTCCTCCTCCCTCCCTGTGGCACTGGCAGATGGTGTTGCGACAGATGTAGTGGGCACACAGGGGGGTGTGGACAGGTTGGTGTTGACCTGGCGGAGGCATTGTAGTATGTACTGATGCACCGCAGTGATGTCATCCCACTTGGCCTCTATGCGGGCATGGTGGGCGACCTGCTCGTGTTGCATGTCCTTGATGATCCCCACTACCTGGCCAAATCCTCCGGTGCTATCCTGGTACGCATCTAAGATACGTGCCAGTTGGGGATCATCATGCAGTCCAGACCCCTCTGCAAGGCGCGCCCTGTGCCTCCCACCCCTCCCAGCACCCCTCTCCACACAGGCAGGACCAGCAGCGGTACACACAGGTGACACTGGGACCCATTGGGTGGTGTTGCTGGTGGTGTTGGCTGTAGCTTCTGGGGGGTCCTGTGTCCCTGTGCTGTGGGTGTTGATTGTCCTTGGTCTGTCCATGTTGGCGGGGGTGCCCTGTCGGTGTCCAGATGCTGGAGGCGTGGGTACAGGGGAGGGCAGATGTTGATGCTGCTGGTGCTGCATGATGGCTCACACCGGAGGGGCCAGGTTGGTCGTCGTCATCCGAAGAGGACAGTGAGAGAGTCAGACAAGAGAGCTCAGTGTCCACCAGAGTCTGGGACTGGGTATCCTCGTCATTTGGTGCTAGGTGCCCAGCACCACCTGTGTTTGGAAGAGACACACAATGTGATTTATGTTTCTACATGCATCGTTGGTTCACAAACATGACATTTTCTACTTTTCAAACAGATGCCTGCCTGTACACTGCTTTTTCCCAGCTTGTCACAGACAGAGTTTGATATTGTTGTTGGCCATTTCCCAGCATGGCCTTGTGCTCCCCACAACAGAGCCCAGTGTCAGACATCTTGTCAGTCCCTTCCCACTCCCTGTGAGGCGAGTATGGTTCAGTTTGATCTTGCTGGGCCATGTGGGTGGGTGTAGGTTGTCTGTGACTGCGACTCCCATCATACTCTTGGCTACACTCCCCTTCCCAGCATGCCCATACTTCCACCCTCTTGACTCTGCTTCCCTGTGAGGGTATGTGACAGCAATGGCAAGGTGGCTGACTGTGTAGTCCTGATGTTTGTTGTTGGCCATTTCCCAGCATGGCCTTGTGCTCCCCACAACAGAGCCCAGTGTCAGACATCTTGTCAGTCCCTTCCCACTCCCTGTGAGGCGAGTATGGTTCCGTTTGATCTTGCTGGGCCATGTGGGTAGTTGTAGGTTGTCTGTGACTGCGACTCCCATCATACTCTTGGCTACACCCCCCTTCCCAGCATGCCCATACTTCCTCCCTCTTGACTCTGCTTCCCTGTGAGGGGGTGTGACAGCAATGGCAAGATGGCTGACTGTGAAATCTTGGTGTTTGTTTGGCTACAAGTCCCAAGTGAGCCCCTGTGCTTCACACAGCAGCACCCAGTACGGGGTATCTTTTGCTGATATTTCAATGAGGTGTGTGTCAATGCATTGTACCCGGTGAGTTGTGTGGAGTTTGTGCTGAGGGGGGGTGTCTCCCCATGCTGATTAGTATGGTCAGGGCTGTCAGTCCTCCTTCCCATCATGAAACATGCTTCCATTGTAGGGCGTGCAAGTTGTCTTTCAGGATGTCAGTCAGTGGTGTCCTGCTTCTGATTTGCACACAACCCCTTGCAGGGCCTTGTGCTCCCCACAGCAGGGCCCAGTGTCAGCCATCTTGTCAGTCATTTTCCACTCCCTGTGATGTGGGCATGTTTCTGAGAGGTCTTGATGGGCCAATCAGGAGGGTGTGCATTATCTGTGACTACAGGCCCCATCATGCTTTTGGCTACACTCACTTCACCTGCATCCCCACTATTCCTTCCTGACAGTCAGCTGCACTGTGAGGTGGTGTGTTTGTGGTGGCAAACTGTCTGGCAGGGTATTTTTGGCTTAGTGCCACTGGCTTGCTCTATTTGTTTGTAGGTTGGTGCATGTCATGACACAGTTCCCAGTCACTATGAGATGGCAGGTATTGTGTTTGTGTGACTGGCATACACATCTTGGGCTGATTGTCTATTGGTTAGTGTAGCTTTGCTTGCGGTGCCTGGTTTCACTGTCCCCTTGCCACACAATCTTGGGTATGTTGTTTGTTTGCTCACCAGGCTCTGGGATGTCTGTTAGGCCATGGACGGTCTCTGGTGGTAGGATGTCCCGCACCTTCTCCTCCCAGGTCCTGAAGTGGACTGGTTTGGCAGGAGGGCCACCGCCGGTGCACTGACTCAGGGCGTGATCTTTTTTGATGAGTTTCTTGACCCTCCTGCGCACGTCATACCACCTGTTCTGGATGTCGTCCTTTGTGCACCTTGCTGGTGCTTGTGCGTCCACAATCCTCGCCCACATCTTTGTTTTCTGTGAGATGGGGGTCCTTTGAACCAATGTACCAAACAAATGTGGCTCTACTCTGATGATCTCATCTACCAGCAATTCTAACTCATCTGTGAACTTTGGATTCTTCTTTGGAGGCATGGTGATGGGTGGTGGTGGTGAGTGATGTGTGCGTGAGGGTGCAAGTGATGGTGGGTTGGTGTTGGTTTTGCTGTGTGTATGTGTGTGTGCTTTTGTATGAGGTGCTGATGGTGTGTTAGTTGTGTGATGGGTGAGTTGTGAGTGTGTCTGTGGTTGCTGTGTACTGGTGTTTGCTGCTGGCTGTGTCTCCTGTTTGCAAGGGATGATGGTAGTGATTGTAGTCCTTTATATAGTTGGGGTTGTGGGTGTGTCTTTGTCCCATGTTTTTTTGTGGTATTTATTGGCTCTGTCATTGCTTGTTTGGTCCTTATTTTGTCTTTTTTCCTTTGTGTTTTGTAGGCATGAAGGAGACGTTCATGTGACAGAAACGATGGTGCTGTTGTTTCGTGCGGACTTCTCCGCCTCGTTCACACTGCCTGTCTTCTGTGTTTGGTACGCGTCGGTCACGGCGGTCTCTATTGCTTGTGTGCCCGGTTGTCTGTGTGTGTCGGTCATGCGGCTTGGTATCCGTGCGAGTCGGTCTGGTTTTACACGCATTGCATCGTACTGCGCTAATCATACATCGCGGGTACGGGTCGGTCGGTTTCATTCCGGGTTCGTGTCGGTTGGTGAAAATCGCGTCGGTTTTCCAGCTGGATCACTATTTTCCCTACGGCTCGGTCGTACGGCTTGTATTCCAGACGTGTCGGTTGTAATTCACACACGTTGCATCGTACTGCACGGGTCGTACGGCGCTGATCCTTGTCGGTCGGTATTCGGTCCGGGTCTGTGTCGGTCGGTTAGTTTTGCGGCCAGAATCGGAATCGGCCCCTATGTGATCTCTGCAATCTCTAACACATTGCATCTTTTTTTTAAATGCACAGTCAACCTGGTTGTGTGTGTAGCCCATTTTATATACAATTTCAAAAAAGGACGAATGAATAATATGAATAGATGATCAATTCTCATGTGCTGTCTCAACATTTTTGTATGATCACTTGTCTGATGTGTAAAGATTTCTACAATTTCTTTAATTCCTAACACTTATTAAGCTAATTTGTCTTCTTTTTCTGCATTGTTCATTTTCCTCCTTTTCTTTTCTTTTGATCCAATTCTTACACTAAACAAATAAAACAACCCTCATATTGGGACTACCAAGGCACCGAGGTGACCAGTATGTGTGTGGGAAAGTAGAGAGAAGGTATAAATTAGAACAAGTAGTCAAAAAAGCAACAGAACCAATAGCATTGGATGACACTACATGTAACATCTGAGATGAAGAACAAAAACTAACTCAGTTGACCTTCTTTACCCCTGAGAGGCAGCAGGTAAGTAGCCACTGCTTGGGCTCACACTCAAATGTCTACCCGCCACCAAATATTGTGCCCCTATAGGAGCAGGACTTCCAGTCGTAGAAAATTTAAGTGCACAACTGCTGAGCTGCAGTGAGATATTCTTTGCCAAGAAGCAAAACATAGAATGGTTCACCCAACAATGGAATGTCCACAGTCCTTTTTTGTATTTGTAATCTCCTTTATTGAAATTTGATGTCTTTCTTAAAAACAGTTGAGATCACAGCCAACGCATTTCGTTCAAATGATTTGAACTTCGACAAAGCTTTTCTTTATATATAAGGCGAATATCTCCTTCAGTCAAGGGTTTCATTAGAAGTTACATGCTGATGATCACCATCTAATTGTCAAGTGGCAAAGATATCATCCACATTAAAGTGGGGTTAGCTGGATCCGTGTCTCTCCTCAATCTGTCTGGTAGTCCCTCTGGTGACACATTTGCCGGTTGTCACCCAATGGAGTACCATACATAGTGAGGAGAGACACAGATCCAGGTGTCGCGTTTGGGGGACACTGTAACCCCACCTTAATATGGATGATAACTTTTCACAGGACAATTAGGTGGTGAGCATCCTCATGGGACTTCTTATGAAACCCTTAACTGAAGGAAATATTGACCTTATATATTAAAAAAAGCTCTGATAGAGTTCAATTCAAACAAAAGTGTTGTCTGTTTTTATGAAAGACATGAAATTTCAATACAGGAGATTATAAATACAAAAAAAAGATTGTAGACTTTTATTGATGTTGGTTGCACCATTCTATGTTTTGTTTCTTAGCATTTCTGCTTTTCCGGCAGTATCAAAGCAATGGCTGAAATTGTCGATGAAGTGCACCATTCTCTAATTGCACAGAACTGTGTGGGAGGTGAGGTTCCCGGGTTCCGCTGTTGCTATTTTGGTTTACAAGTTATACTTTTCCATTTGATGCACTGAGCAGTAGCTGAGACATAGTCCCCCAGTAGACTTTCTCTTTTATTTTCATTTGAACTTTGCCATCTTTATAAAGCTGGCAGGCTGTAGGAAAAAAAAACAAAAGCTACTCGGTTTCAGTCTTTCAAACCCACCTTGATCTACAACAGGCATTCTGATATAGGTGATATGAAAGAGAGTGGGTTAGAATGATGTATAAAGGACTATTTTTTAGATGAAAACTGCTTCGAAATAAAACACAAGATAACAAATTACGCCATGATCCTCAAACATACAAATCCCATATTCAGACATTCCATGCCAGATTCTTAAATGGAGGATAGGCTACAATGGCCAAGCAAGCTCCTATATTGTGTGCAGAAAGAAAGAACGCTGAAAGGGTCATGCATTTCAAAGTACGTCCTTATTTCCAGAATGGGTAAGGTTGATCCTGCTTTTTTACACAATTTAGAGAAATTAGAAATTGGAAAAACAGTTGCCTATCTGCCAACTTTAGGCCACAGTGAGTGAAAGTGTGCCTGCTAGACCTGTCAGTCTTTGGTAGGGTCTTTCTCCAAATGTTTGTCTTTACCCTCCTGTTTGCAGAAATTACTTCTGGCAGCTTTAGGACTCTGTGCACTTTGCCACTGCTAACCAGTGCCAATGTGCTTGCGCTCACTCCTTGAAACATGGCACAATTGGCCTACTCCTGGTTGGCACATTTAATTTACTTATAGTTCCCTAATAAAGTGGCACAGCATGTACCCAGGGCCTGTAAATTAAATGCTACTAGTGGGCCTGCAGCACGTATTGTGCCACCCACTTAAGTAGGCCTTTAAAGCATGTCTAAGGACTTTCATTGCCTTCTTTGTGCAGTTTTAGACTGCAAATTTGGCATGTCAAAATTAACATTTAAAGCAAACACAAGGAGATGATGGCCGGAGCGCTGAAACTTCTCAGACACTCACCCCCAGTCACAGATCTGGGTTGAATCCATCATCGTTCTTTAGCTCACTTCGACACCCCAGTTCGGACACAGCTATATGCAACTCAGTCTTGACCCTGTGCCTCATGGGAACAGTCCAGCCCGAACTGCCAAGCCATGGCTTCCCTGAACCGGAAACAAGCATCCTGGGACTGGTTGTCGGGCTAACAACCCTCATCAGCAAGGCTAGCTTGAATCCAGTGGCAAAGTGAGCAAGGGACCCACATCTGGGCATATCCTGCCAACTTAGGGCGAACAAAGCAAACACAAGGAGATGACGGACGGAGCGCTGAAACTTTTCAGACACTCACCCCCAGTCACAGATCTGGGTTGAATCCATCATCGTTCTTTAGCTCACTTCGCCACCTCAATACAGACACAGCTATCTGCAAATCAGTCTGGACCCTGTGCCTCAAGGGAACAGTCCAACCCGAACAGCTAAGCCATGTCTTCCCTGGACGGGAAACAAGCATCCTGGGACCGGTTTTGGCTAAATAAACATTTAGCCAGGTCTAAACCTTCCTTTTTAATACATATGTCACCCATAAGTTAAGCCCTAAACAGCTCATAGGGAAGTGTGAAGTGTATTTAAAAAGTTGGACATGTAAGTTTTATATGTCTTTGAAGTGAAAAACTCCCAAATTCATTTTTCACTACTGTAAGGCCTACTTCTCCCATAGATATCATTATGTTACCATATTACATTTAATAAATGTTAATTTTGGATTGGGAATAGGTAGAAATATCATGTGTGATCTCAAAAAGAATTGCAATTTAAAGCCCTCTCTAGTGGTAAAGTTGTATTAAGTCACAATTCTGAAAATGCCAAGTTAGAAAGTTGGAATTTTTTTGTCCTAACCATTAGATTCCTGCAGCCTGTGTCTTGGGTCACATGACTGTGAATAGAGTGACAGTTGGTCCTTGTGTATTCCTCCCAGACAAAGGGGGGTTAGGTGTTGGGATGAAGTGCCATCCTGCCAGGCTCTTACCTGCCCCGCATACATGTCAAAGGGGATGCCTCCAGCTAACTCACAAATAACTTGACACCAGACTTTTGTCACCACAGACTTCTTGGAACCTGGGCAAGTGAAGAAGGATATTTCCAGAACCAGTTTTAGGGCGAAGTCTAGATGTTTTTCCTACTTCAAAGGATGACATCAGGTAAAAATCTTGAACCCCAGACCAACTGTTCAGTTCACTTTTGGATCTGTGGAGGACACTCAGAAGGACTACTTTGCATTTCAGAGGCCTGCCCTGCTGCTATGAGAGGACTACACTGCTGTGTGAACCCAGGACAACCAGAGTGACTCCAAGGGCTTGTTGGCTGGCCTCCTATTCTGAGCTACAGGGCCTGAAGTGAGTCGTACCCTCCAATTGGTGCCCAAAGAGGCAAAATCCACAATGTTTTTCACTATGAAGTGGCCAGTGAACTATCAGAACACCGGAGACCTACATGCTCGCCGATCCACCCATGGCGCATCGCTGGTCAGCCTGACTTCGGTGTAGCTCCTGCTACGCTCTTCTCTCCAGCAGCAAATTGTGTTCAATGGCTGCTCTTAGGAAAGGTATCCAGCCTCTTGGAGCCCTCATCGGCTACAGTCTGTAGCCTTGTCGTGCTGGAGATTTGCGACTTCCAAAAAAGTCACAAAGTCAGAACGTAGCAATCTTCACTGTTACTTCATCCAGCTGCTCCCCGACAATGATGACCTCACCTTGTCACTGCAGGCTGCCTTGTCCTGCTGAACTTTACCTTCTCAGACATTTTTCTTCAATATTTCTTCTAATTCTGAAGGTAAGCCAAAACTAAGCCCAATCCCCTTTATGTATCTGAATTGCGCTCGATTGCAGTCGGCCATAACTTTTCACTTTGCCCCAATCTTGCATGACTAGTTTGCACTTTGATCTTTTCTGTACTATTTGTCTCAAAAAAGTATAAGATTCAGAACTCCGGTGCTTCTGATTGGATTTGATTTATTTTGGTGTCAAATTTTTTATCACATTTTTCTCTATTTTTCTAAATTTTTATTGTATATTTCCTGTGTTGTATTTTCCCTTTAATACTGGTTGTGTGCAACATGAAAACCTTACACAGTGCCTCTAAGTTAAGTCTGACTCCTTTTGTTCCAAATTCCCATAGGGTAATCACAGGTTAATTTAGTACGTTTTTGTGATTCACCCTGACAGGGATTGTGGTTGCTGCTTGATAAAGGTTCACAGCTCCCCTCAACCAAAAAATCAATTTCCTACAGTGCCCCACTGCTTGGTTCCCCATTGGGCTCTTATGCACAGGGAGGAGCCACCAGCAGTGGCCTCTAATCATCTTCCTCAAAAGCAAGCATCTCATTTTGAGTGAGGTCAATTAACTGCTGCCATTTATGTCGCTTCAAACACATTATATAGTCTTTGTATGGTCTGACAAAAATATTGAACCCAGAATCTCGTCAACTAGTATATACAATGTTAATCAATATCCTTGATTCAATATTTTTGTTGGTCGGTATTTAAAAAAACCTCAGTATTTTGACATCGTTTCTGTATTATCCAGTTTGGGGTTCTCTGTGTAGCACAACTCGAGTTCGGCGAGTTGTAACCCAAAACACATTTTTGGGAAATCCTCGCTGTGAGCCATCCAGTACTGTATTAAATATTGTAGTATTCTCTGATTGCAAACTATGAACCTGTCATGCTATTTTACATACAATTGAAACTGAGGGCATTTTCAGTTAGTAAATGACAAAATTGTTGTTATATTTACACGTGCCCTTTTTTCACAGGGTCACATATTAAGGGCATAAATGCCATCGATCAAAATTCCACGAAACAAATTACACACTCTGCATTCGATTATTTAGGCTGCACTAGGGATAATGCAATTTTGTGCTAACATTTGCCTTTCTTGACAAGGGGAAATTCAATATTTGCTACGTCTAATCAGCCTGGAAATTTCATTTTATAAATGTTAGCAGGTCAAAATATCTTGGCAGTTGAGAATGCAAGATCACACTAATGCAATCTACTCAATGAAGATTGTCTCCAGATGCAGTGATCCATTACTATAAATTCAAAACAATACAACAATTGTTTAAGTGATTAAATCCATGTCCTAGTTTACGATGGGGGCCCTTATCTTACACGTGCAGTCTTAACACACCAGTGTATGTCCAAGCCATGAGAGGCTGCAGTCCCCTGATAATCCACAAAGGGGAACTGCATGCTGTGCAGTGCTGCACAACTGTTAAGCTCACTGTCCCTTTGGCCCTTGGCAAGTCAGACAGGGATACACTCAGACCTTGTCCATTAGCCTTCCTCTTTCCTGTTTTAATGCACAAATGAGATTTAGCAATTTATGAATGTGCAATGTGTCATCTGAACAAACGCAAGTGCCATTTCGGAATTGGGTTTGCACATATTGGGCCTCATTTATGAGAAGTGAAAGCAGCGATGCGTCACTTCTCAGTGTGCCCTCTTTGCGACACCAATGATGCGTCATATTATAAATATGACGCATCATGTCGCAAGGAAGGACAGATACGTCAGTATAACTGACTTATCTGTCGGCGCAAAAAGTTTTTGCTGGAGTTGTGTCGGAAGCCTGACGTAACTCCAGCAATGTTCCTTTCACATGAAGCAAGCCCCATGTGAAAGGGCCTGCGTCACCCTTACGTCTGCCATGAGGCAGGCGTAAGGTTTTGATGCATTGGCGTCCTAGTAGTGGCGCAGTGAAATCTCATAGATTGCGCCACTCCTACGACCCATTCTTGCTGGGGTACGCCCACCTTGAATACATTATACCTGGCGCAGGTGTAATGTAGCGAAGGGGTTTACGAAGTGACGCATCTACCTAGATGCGTCACTTCGTAAATATGGCGCAACATGGCGCATGTTTTACGCCACTGGTGCGTCACAAAAAGTGACGCACCGGTGGCGCAAAAGTGACGCAGGGGCTCATAAATGAGCCCCATTGAGTTTTATTTTACTTTATGCACAAAGTGCAAAAGGCGAGTGCATGGTGTTGTGAATACTAAATGTCCAGAGATAGAAGTTTCAAAGTTAATATTAAGTATTAACAACCAATAGAAAATGTGAGAAATCAATAGGTAAATAGCATCATCATCTTTAAAATGCTCACAACTGAACGGTGCTTTATTGTTGCGAAACATAACAATAATCAGATTCACAAACTGCATTTTGCAGGACGTAAAGAAGTACTACAGTAGTACTATTCATATATATCAATTCACAAATCTATGGCCAGTGAACTCCACCTCTCCAATCTTTTCGGGCTGGAGGTCTTAGCACACACAGATATACAAATTAGTAGTAATTGTAGGAGGATTCGGGGAAAGGTGAGTAGGAAAATGGGGAAAATTGCTACTAAATAAGGCAGATTGAGGAAAATGTAAGTAGGCGCTTGGGAGGGACATGTTAATACAAAACATATATCCACAAAATTGTAAGGCTAATGCAGTTCACAAAATACACCTCTAAAGTTACTGGCACCATAAAGATGTTGAAACATGGTATAATGTTCTTCAGTTCAGCCTTGAAGTCAGTTAATCACCACACATGGTCAGCCACTGGTACTGGATCACACTCCCATAGACAAAAATTCAGGCAGGAAATTAAACAAAAACCCTATAGGAACTAACGTTCTCCCTGGTTTCCACTGTATAGTTCCATCATGCCAGTCATAATTTCCATAGAAAGAGCTTTTTCTTTGCTAATAACTTTGGCACCATTTGATGAATCTTCACAAAACTTTCCAAAGGGAAAATTCATCCACCTCAGCTCCTTACTGGATAGTTTCAACATGATCCGTAAAGCAGGGACAAGAAAGATTGGAGTTCGAAAGCACTTTTTTGCCCATGCAATTTCCAGAGGAAAAACTTGACAATTATACATTAAAAAGGCTGTATGGAATTTCACCAAATTTGGTTGCCAGAAAGCTAGATATTTACTCAGAAAAGGTGCTTTTTGTAATTTGATATAAATCTTTTCTGAGAAGTAAAAAGTTTAAAAATAGTGATAACTATTGATAACTAGTGATAACTAGTGCTTTGAGGGTCTTGCTAGATTTCTGTGGAAGTCCCACAGGAATGAACAACAAAAATCATTTTGATTGGCTGGGCCAGCTGGACCTACACTGGTGCCATGGATCGAGAGTTTTACTTCAGTCAGTTAGATAAACATTCAGTATTGTTTTGTTTTTTAAATGTTCTTTTTCCTGATCAAAAAACTGATTCATAACAGCATTTTATCCTTTGTTTTTTCTGTGAAAATATGTAGATATTTTCAACAACAAAACAAAGGTTAAAGTGATGTTATAATTAGATGGAAATGTCAGATAGAATGGGTAAGAAAACAGGGTTCTGTGCAAATGCTCCTCCCCACAATTTGCCCCAATTGAACAGCTACATGCTGTTTTTCGACTCTGACAGTCTACTGAAACCTGCTAACCAGGCGCCTGTGCTCTCTACCTAAACCTGTGATGTGTGAATTGGCAATCCCAATTGACAAAGACTTTAGCCCCTTATAAGTCCCTAGTATATGGTACCAGGAGTACCTAGGGCAAAGATGGTAAAGGGGTTCCGAGGGCTGCAGCACAGTTTTGTGCCACTCTGGGTGATAATGGCAAAGTACTACAACTTGGCACTTCCTGGTAGAGGGATTGCCCAAATCCAGATGGTCTAGTGCATTGTGGGAACTGTAGTCCTGCCATCCACAAACTTCCAGATAGCTACTGTGTTCCCTTGGGCCACCGGACTTCCAGCACTGCTGACTGCTGCCAAGCCATGTGGTTGCCAGTCTGGCAACTGATGCCTCTATTTGATGTTGCCTTAATAGGTAATTCCATCTGATCTTCGACCAATGTTAGCAACAACACATTTGTCATCTTTTTTCTCTGAAGCACCATCTTGATGGAAAAAGCAGCTCCCCATGGCACCCATTCAGCAACAAGGACAGCCCGAACAACTCTGCACCCTACCTGGGACTCACATCACCTTTATCCTGCAAGTGTACAACGCAATTCAACCTGCAAGTGACCGATAGTCACTAGTGGCTTTTCCCATTGACCACAAGGTTACATTTTCAATGTATTATTTTACATTGATTTTCTATTAATTCTAAAATCTATAACTCCATTTGTATGTATGCATTTCCCTTAGTTTTGATGCCTAAATTAAGATAAAAATAGACTTTATAATTGTCATTTGGTGTTGGCTTTCTCTCGAGTCGTGTCAATTACTTATCCTCTCTATTGGTACTATGAAATGCTTAACACATGTTCCTCTAGAAAAGCCTGACAGCTCTTTGTAACACTACCAGGACTGAGCTTTGGATTTATTAGTGTGAAGCCGAGGACCATCTTTGGGGTATTCTGATAGTATTACATAGTGAGTTCTAGCCACCACACCACATAATACTCCACTTTCCTATATTGGCGTTTCAGCAATGGGGTCCTGAACCTGTGTCTTGCAGTACCACTTGATCATAAGTGATTTTGAATAAGAAATCCACCTAATTGTCTTCAGGATTAAAAACATTTTTGGAAAAACTGTATTTGATTTTTCTAACTGGATTGTTAGGGCCCTGTGTAGACCCCCTTCCCAATAGTACGTTTAAAAAGGCGTAGGGGAGTTAGGTAAAATTCTAAACGTGTTATACATTTTTAAAAAGGTCCCAACTACTAAGTAAAAAGTTAGGCACAATGGAGACTGGTCAGAATCTCGATCTAGCAGTCATCCCATCCCTGAGAATCATGGATCTAAGGGTGCTGTGCAAAGCAAGGGGCATTAGCTAGAAGGTGACAGCTAAAAAGGAGAAACTTGAGACATTCCTCAGCTTCCATGAGAGAGTAAGAATAGAGAGGGAGGGCCATTCCTCAGGAGAAGAACCTGAAGATGGTAAGGATGAAACCCTAGCCCACATTGATAACTATGTGGAAGACGGTGACGATCTCAACTCTCCACCCTTCCCCAGGCTCCCCTCACCAGTGGAAAGTGACATGAGTCACTCTAGCAGACTACCAAAAGGAAAGGAGGTAGGAACCCTTGAGGATGAGCAAGACCTACCCTCCAAGGAGGAGAAAAAGCTTGAACTTGAGGGGAGGAAGCTAGCTTGAGAGGAACTGAGGGTTAAGTTGTGCCTTAGGCCCAAGATGATGGTAGCAACAAAAGTACCAGGGAGAAGAAGGAATCCTTTGACCCTAAGATCCCCAAAGGCACTGTCCTTAAGTTTAGTGATGGAGATGATATTGACACATTGTGTGCAGCATTTCAGAGAGCCTGAAAAAGGAGGAGGATAACACACCAGCACTGGGGTTCTCTACTTTGGGAGTTAGTTGCATTGAAGCGCACAGTTTTACTTCTGATACTTAATGAGGAGGTAGCTGAGTTGTATCAGTATATGAAGGACACCTTGATATAAGAATGTGGACTCATGACTGGAGAATACAGATTGAAGTTTAGGTACACTCATAAAGGTCTTACTCAGACATGGGTGGACTTTGTGGATTTTTCAGTCGAAGCACTAGATGGCCGGATAAAAGGCAATAAGGTGGATACTTATCATGGGCTGTGAAATTTGATTATCAAAGAGCCCATTTACACAAACCGTACCTCAGACAAGTTACACCAGCATCTTGTAGATTCAGAACTTTCTAACCCCAGAGACCTGGGCAAGAAGGCTGATGAGTGGGTAAGGAAAACAGTACCCAAGAAAGCCCAGGCGGTGACAACAGGATGGTGGGGTGGTAAGGCCCACAAAAAAACAAAGGGGGGAGATGGTAAGCCCACCAAAGAGATTCCCTAAGGATCTATAAACCTAAAAAGGAGGATAGCAAAACTCACCCTTCTCTGGCTAGCAGAGGCAGGGGGACCCAGGGCTCAAAAACTCTTGGAGATCAGGCTGTGTTTTTGTGAGGAGGTGTAGACCTACCCCTATTGTCCATGACCGGTCCGATAGAGATGAGATAGTGAGCTAAAGAACGATGATGGATTCAACCCAGATCCATGACTGGGGGTGAGTGTCTGAAAGGTTTCAGTGCTCCGTCCATCATCTCCTTGTGTGTACTTTATTAGGAAATCAAAAGAACACGAGGAGCAGCTCTCAGGATCTTAAAGGTGTTGCATCCTTGAGAAAAGCATCTACATGACGACAGAAATTTAATTATGGGCAGGACAGCACAGCTGTTTGCACAGTGCTGAACTATTATCCTTGCATTCACTCTAACAACAAATCTCTGTCACCTCTCCAAATGTTTAGATTGGTATGTGGCCCTTTTTTTGTTGTTTAGGTTGAGCATTTGAGACCTCTTGTATATACACTGTAGTATATACTTATATGTGTATGTACTTAGTGGGCTCTGGAGATCAGCCCTAGGACTTGTCTGCTTCCATTAGGGACTTTTTTTTCTGTTCAACTGCCTCTATTTAATTGTCTTGAAACAAAACGACCAGCAGAATTCAGTAAAATACCAGAATTGCTTTCTGCTGAGGGACTTTCTTTTTTTAATTTTTCTGGCAACTGACTCTATTTAACTTTCTTGATAGAAAACGACCAGCAGAGGTCAGTAAAATACCAGAATCACTTTAGCATTCTCTAGATTCCAGTCCATAGAAATTGTCTTCCACGAGCACCCGTAGACAATAATATTTTTTTCAAATCTTGTATTTTCGGTGATATGATACCGAAGGCCTTAATTTTATATTAAAAACAGAGCTTTGGGCTATATCATTTCCCACTGAAAGGCAATAATTCTGTCCAAGTGTTCCCATACCTGGCATGTCACGCACCCAGGCTAATGTGCTGCATAGCTAAATACACATAGGGTCCCAAAGGCGAGACCGATTGCATTGCAAATGCTTGTTTTTACTGACGAGCAGTACCATGATCAGATTTCCACTAGAACGTTCATCCAGCGACTAGAAGGTGACAGGCTCCTCCACCAACCCTTTGTTTTAGAATCACGAAGCTTTAGTATGTGCCGCATAATACACTTCATCAGTGCACATGTATACTTAAATTGATTGCATCCTGTCCAAGGACAGTGACTGCATAAAGACACGATTAATCTATCGCCACGAAGGACAGACTGTGCGCTAGGTCACTTGTTTCGGATATCACGATCATCAGAAGCCAGTGACAGCTGAGATATTGAGTGTGAGGCACAATACAGTTCTTGGATGATATGTTAGATTTGTTTTAACACACATATATTGCTCACTCGGGGCATTAATTTGACAGCTTCCGGATATGATGCCTTCCATTCGCAGAGCATAGGCACCCCGGGAGAAAGGAAATACCATGTTAGCAGCATGTCTTTCCTCCCCTGGGGAGAGTCTCATTGTAGGTGTGGGGGAGCATTTGCACCTCTGCTCACACCCGCTGAGTCCATCCACTAATCGTCCACGGCTCCATTTTAGAAGCAGCTTTGTCACCTGAGAAGATGGTCGCTTCTTTCTCACCCTCACTGATTCTGTTTCCTTTAGCAGGACCTCCCACGTCTGCAAACATTGTTATATTGTGGAACAGCTGGTATTTCTTCTTTCAGCTACTAATTCCAGTCTGGAGTTTCTCAAAAGGAAAGTCTGAATGTGTTCTGTCTCCCTGTATGAGGGTGGTTATGTCTGTCTCTCAAAATCTTGGCTTTCACTGCTGTAAACACATCTCCTTCTTTCTTAAATGACGTTTCTATGATTTGGTCAAACCAGGAAAAAAATGTATTTTCCAGAGGTTTTTTTAAGAAAAACATTTTCACAATGCTGTATTCTATATTTACGCAAATCTCTGAGCATCCAAGAGCTTTTGTGAGCAGGATGTTTACTAACATAGTTTGTACATGTGGACATCACTCTCAAAAAGACAGTTTAATCCTCTGGGTATTTAGAGTAACAAGTTGCTGGAAACAGATGTGTGGCAAATTTACAAGGAACTGACGCATCTGCAAAGGTGCGTCACTTTCTTTGCGCCACCATGGATGCGCTGTATTTACAATACAGTGGTCCATGGCGCAAGGATTAACAGATGTGTCAGAAATTCTGAGGCATCTGTTGGCCCAAAAGTGGCACATTGCTGGAGTTGCTCATAAAAGTGACGTAACTCCAGCAATGTGCCACAACAGATAGGTGAGTCCCATTCAAAAAGCCCTGCGTCATTACTTACGCCTGGTCTGAGCAGGCGTAGAGTAATGCAGTGAAATGTTGTAAATTTCACTGCGTCAGTTCTGCATGGCTTTTTGCATGGGAACGCCCACCCTGCATACATTATACCTGACGCAGGTATAATGTGATGCAGGGATTTACAACGTGACGTATCTCTCTAGATGCGTCACATTGTAAATTGGACACTTTGTTTGCGCCTCCGTTGCAACAAAAAAAGTGACACAATGGCAGCTCAAGGAGGCGCAAGGGGCTTGTAAATCTGCCCCGTGGTCTTTAACACTGTAACATTGATGGATTCTCTTCAAACTGATCAACTGTTTAAACAAAGCCTTTCTCAAAGAAGCCCTGATGCCCAATTCGGACATAACCCTCTCCAGTGTGGCATTCAAAACTGAGATGCAAACACGTATGCAATAAAAATATTAATTGACATGTTGATCGTGTGGTCTTGTTTTAACGTTAGGGGCGTGTAGGACCCCTTGTTTGTACTCAGCTTGAATCAAGTCTGTCAGAAACATTTGTGTGCCTCTCTTGCAGGGCCGGCTTCAGTGCTGGTGGCGCCCGCAGCGACAATTCATTTTGGGCCCACCTCTCCCACATACCTCCTTCTCTGCGAATCCCTCACTGCCACCCTCCAACAGTGCCACTGTTTCACATACATTTCATTTGTTTTTTAGTGCTAATCATACCAGTGTAGAGTGTTAGAGCACTTTTCATCACAGACACATTATACACAATGAATCTTACACATATAAATTAGTCTATTGGAAATCAAACATAAAACAATGCAAGTTGCAGGGTGTTGGAATCACATGACATCCATGCGAGAAGGCAGGGCACTTTAAGAGTGTTTGGTCTGGAAAAGCACAAACTGAGGGTTTAAAATGTAACACGGTGGTTGGGCTTTTATAATAAGAATGTATTTATACCCAAACGAACCCAGTTACCAACATTAGGATAATGTAAGATTGGGGAAAAACATAACGTTCTAACCAATGCCACGCGGTTTGCATGCAGCTCTTTGATTACAGCTTATAGCCCACTGTTCTATATTAGGATTGCAACTTATGAACTGCAAGTAACAAAAGGATCTCTCTGACAAAAGCAGTAAACCACTCAGCTATTCACATAAAATTCAGTTCTGTGATCTGCATGGTACATGTTCTTTGCAGCTGGTATATTGCCCCTCTGTGCTACTTTGTGTTGAGTCAAAACTGCCACTAGACAAAACACATCTCTCTTCAACAAGTACATTATTCATCAGAGTTATCCTGACATCAGTATTCTTGCCGGAAAACTGCTGTACACACAAGGAACTCTGTAACAGGTAGTTTAAAACCCATAAGGTATTTGTAAACACAGCTCTCCCCGAGCTCAGTGCCGGTTGCGGCTGCACCGGTCACACCACCCTACAACCGGCACTGGTCTGTTGTACCTTTCCACTTGCATCCCAGTGACAAATCTCTCTCAAGTAGTTTGCTCTTCAGCATTGCTTTATTGGAGCTGGTGGTTACAGGTGGGGGCCACAGTCACTAATTTTTTGGGACAAGCATGTCAGAAGCTTTGGTGGTGCTGGGGTGAAAAACATTTTTTTGCACCCTTATTGGTTTGCAAGTTGCAACACATAGTTCTAGAAAATAAATATAATGGGGAAAGGGAAACCACAGTATTTAGCAACCCCTTGTGAAGGTGGCCGCATCATGTAGGAACAGATCAGACATACATTAAATTATGTAAATGTATAATGCAACATGAGCATGGAGCCCCTGGAGCCTTTGGGGCTGAGACAATGAGCCCTGACTGCCTCTGTCAGCTATTGGTCTGCCTCTTGAGATGTGAGGTTGCAGTCGTTGATGAGTTCCACAACTTCACAGAGGCTGCAAGCTGTTGTTGAGAAGAGCAACAAGGCCTTATTTTGACACATAATTTGCTATAAATATTTTTGGACCATCTGATAAAATGAATCTTTATCTTGATGCTGTCCTTGTAAATTGATTACAAACCTGCAGACCATAAGAAGTGTGAGTCCAGAGAAGAATACCTCTCCAGCCCGCATTGCGGTGGCCCGGTGTGAACCTGATGTGGAAGATCACAGATAATCAGCATAAGATGAAGGTCACATTCCTTAAAATTAAAAACGTATCTCAAGCTACTGGATTCTGAAGTCCTGATGTCGGGTGCTGGGCTGTCTGTGAAAAGCAATTTTAGACCTGACATCCTTGGTGGGGTCTTTCCGCAAACTTTTTGCCTTCACCCCTCCTCTTTTTGTATTTGTATTTGCTGGCATTAGGACTTTACCACTACTAGCTAGTGCTAAAGTCGGATTTTAAGTCACAATTCTGAAAATGCCTCTTTTAGAATGTTGTCCTAACCATATGTGTCTTCTGCCATTATTCTGGGTCCCAATGACTGTGAATGGCTCTGCTATTGTGGGCTTGTGTATTCCTCCCAGGCAGTGACACAAAAGGTACTATGTATGTACTACTGCCCACCTTGCTCCTCCCCTGCCCGCCCACCACCCAGCAACACGCCCTTTGCGAGCCGCCACTGTGTCAAACCTAAGACTCTGTGAGTGTTTGGGGTTTGCAGATTCTCTCATTTTGATGTTAACTTACTTACACAAGAAATCCTTAAATGATTAAAAATACCACTATCTTACAGCCGCGATTGGTAGTGGGAGTAGCTGCCAGACGGTGATGTGGGGAGGGGCAGGGGCAGGGGGGGGGGAAGTAAACTATGGATTACGGAGGTTTACAGGTAAGTAAACATATAAATTAATAAAACGAATTTCGATGCGCGCACTGCATCTCCAAATGCGATGTAGTGCACACAACGATTTAAAAAAAAATTAATTTATATGTTTACTTACCAGTAAACATCCGTAATCCATAGTTTACTACCCCCCACCCTGCCCCTCCCCCTCCCCACATCACCGCCCGGCAGCTACTCCCACTACCGACCGTGGCTCCTATCTTGTATTTCAGACACTCTGTGAAAAGATACAAAATGATCACCCAAAAAAACCTTTCTCATTTTATATTAATGATGTCTATAATCTGTACAAATAACTTCCAAGAAAAGTTAGCCCGCTAAATGACTTTTAGAATAGCTGCAACCATAAAACCGTTTGCACTAAATAAAATCACACAAACTGTGAATCCTTGGGATCTCTTAGTAATAGAGATCAATTGCGAAACACAACTCACTTGTTTACTCCATTTCTAGCAATGTTGCAGCATATATTTGTTGAATGTAGCATTTACACTAAATATATATATATATATATTGATGCAAATTCCAGTCCAAAGAAAAGGAATGTGATACGCCAGTCTCAGTCCGATACACAAGTGATTTATTGTGCACAAACACAACGCGTTTTGGCAGAAGAAGTCTTTGCCAAGTTGACGTATGGTGCCCCACCAGCCGTAAAAATAGGTTTTAACATCATCATGAACATAAACAAAATACTCATTACCAATCTTTTTACACATTTGCAAAAAATAATGGATCAATGGATAAATGCGATTTAAATCAATCACACTCAAATAAAAATGACTTATAATTAACAATCATTATTAAAAAAGCAAACCGCATACTGAAAGGATTCTATAAATCCCCGTTTATGAACCATAGACATAATACAAATATTTATAGATCATAGTATCTTTTACGTGAAATTTATTTTCAAATTCATATACTTATGAGCTGCCATACGTTATTCTTTTCACCCATATTAAAGTGCAAGAGTGGAATAATAAAATATTTATCACAAAACCACTAATGATCGCATATCGTTGTCAACAGGAAAGATTCTGTTGTTGAAGACTCCATCATTGATATAAATACTTCAACTTCTTATAACTTAATCTCTCAAAAATATTTTAGGGTCTACAATGATACTGTATATGAATTTGATTTTACATAAGGGGCAATTGCCCTATTATAAAAGGCAAGTGCCCAAAATATAAAATGAAAATCAGATCATATGTGTGGTTGTTTTTAAATGTGATCAAATAAACAAAAAACAAAAAGGTGAAATATCAGAATATAATACATGTATAATAAAATATACTAGAAACTGCTTAAGCAACAATGTATCTACAGCATAAATATTGAATACCAAATGGGGTTCTCCAGGAAATATAGCCCTATATGTGTTGCCAATTCTTCTTCCCTATTCATCTCACATGGCATCTTAATGTTTAAACCATGTTTAAATCAATTACATAATGTTATTCAAGGATACGCAGTTGTTTTGCTCTGTCACCTCCTCAAATGCGTTTCATAACACGATCCATGCCAAAGAATTTTCATTAAATGTTGTCGCCATTAAGCACATTGTAGATTTGCCTTGCCACGTATAAATGAAATCTCGGTTAGTTATGGCTCGTTGGTGTTCCAAAATACGTTTCTTCAATTATAACTTCGTGCTTCCTTTATATCTCATGCCACAAGGGCACTCCAGAATGTAGACCACATATTCGGTGGTGCACATGATAAACTTGTGAATTGTTCTCAATTTACCGTCATTAGTCTTATAATCATTGCAACTGAAACTGTGTTTACAGGCTTTACACGATGGACCATTGCTACGTCATTGAGAATATTGGTGAAAAGATGAAAATATCATCAGCATGGCAAAAGTAAGTGTTGCCTGTAACTTATAAAGCAACAATGTGCCATATTACCGTATATGCAATTCAATGACGTGGTGCTCATTTCCATTCATAGATCTCCCCATGAAAGCTCAGCTAAACTTCCACTTACCGGCAACAAGCATAACTACTGCATTGGTAGAAGTATCGCCCGATTGGCACAAGTAAGTGCCCCTTCTTTTGTTCCCTCCAGCCGTAAAATAATGAAAACCACTAAAACCCAACATGTGACTGATGGTAGATCCCTTCTTATTGTAGGTCATGATACTTACATTTTAACTTGCATCTTTTCGCCTGCAACAAGCAACTTGCTTACTTAAATCGGTCAGGTAGTTATAAAACATTATTTTGTAGTTTGAGCAAATTGAAAGTGTAGGGCCCCTTTACAGGTTCAACTTGTGCCCCCTTTGTTTTTTAGATAAACCAGTCCACGCCCTGAAGAGAATCCCATAAGCCACGCTGGGAATCGAAATGCGTCGGCGTTACACAACACGGGGACTGTTGTATTTGATAAAAGTTTTTCACCCAGTGGAAATGTTTTTTAATTGTCTCACTACTGGGTTTGATTGTTTGTTCCCTGTGATAGCATCTACTTGACTCAGATATACAATGTAGATGTTAAAGGATATCCCAGTAGCTGCTTTGTTTGTGAATTAAGACTGGTGACATAATGTTGGTATAATTTGTTGTTTTGTATCACTTGTTCTTGTATTGTTTTTTACATCACACTACTTCACCACAAAGTCAATATGTTTTTGTTTGATCTGTGGCATAAATAAATGTAATTTGTTCTAGACTGAAATGTATCTAACTTCTCTGACCCTTGATTCAAAAGTACATAGAAATGAGCATCAAGCAAATGCCTTAAGCCAATATCAATTGAATTGTTGGTTCATAGTCTGTTAAATTAATGTAGCAGCATTTGAAGGGTGATGGCTAGGACACTTCTTGCTCTTAGTTTAATACGGCCTCTTCCAGCCACCTAGGGCCAAACCCCTTGTTGCTGTTACAGCCTCTAAGGTCGACACTGGGGTCACAACAATAATTTATTTTCCCTGAGCCAGTGCTCAGTCACTCACCACACCAGTCAACACTGCAGTCAGTATTTTTTCTGTTAGTGCAAAACGCATTTCACCTTTTGTATATAGATTAGGGGTGGGCGGAATTTGCGTAGTCGCGCGACGCAAAGCTCCGCAAAACGGTAAAAACTCTCCGCGAGCACGCAGAAATTCCGCAAACACGTGGATTTGCTTGTTCGCGATGCTTCTTTCCTGTTCGCGAACGCTGGTTGCGTGCTCGGGGGGAAATATCTTGCGGACACACATTTTGAGAACGCGAACAAGCACAAAATTGCGCGAAGCCAGGGGAGCGCAGAAGTTTGGGCAATTCCGAGTTCTCCGCAGAACGCGAAATTACCCAAATTACTCAAATTCCGTGAGCGGAACTGAATTTACCGCCCAGGCCTAATATAGATGCAATTTATATGCAAATGGTACAGTGTCACCTTCATTGGATGTAACATAGGTGTACCCTGATGACCCCATGATGAAGTGGATCACCAGATTTGTTGTGTTTACATATGTGTGTAAGTGTTATGAAGCCAGCATGTCAGCTTGTAATGAAGGTAGCATGTTAGTATGTTCAGCAGTCCAATGCGTGCTTGAGAAGTCTGGATGTATGCAGTCATAGAATGGTCTGACCAGGGGCATAACACAGGCCTCCACGGTGCGGGGGGGCCTGAGCTGCAGGGAGCCCCCTCAGCACAGTACTCAGACCTTATAGCTCTGGATTAAACCCAGAGTAGGAGCCCCTCCGCGTACCTTGCAGGGAGGCCCCATCAATTTTTGTTACGCTACTGGGTCTGACACATCCTGCATAATCTAGAATGTACGTTCTGCAAACATTTATGAATCCTAATATGTATTGTAACCTCTTCAACGTAATTGGAGATTGTAAAAGAGCACTCCTCCCTAAGAAATGCATTGCAAGGCTTTTGCCTTCACTTGAAAACTCGTATCCCAGAAACAGGACATTGAGGTGGGCAATTTTAATTTTTCAATGTTACATTTGTAGCCCATGTAAGCAAATTTCTGAATGATACGATCTACTCTTGTCAAGTGTACAGAAAGGTCATCATCTGTCAAATATATGTCATCGACAGAGGAAAATGCCTGGTCATAAAATATTTTTAAACGTTCTGTTACTCTGACCTCAGGGTTGTTCTTTTACACCTGTGGCAGAACTGGTTTTGAGGACCCAGCACAATGAATGCTGTCAAATACCTGATTCCAGGAACTATATTTTGGCAGAGAAAATCCATTTGAGATATATAGTGTCGTTTTGTAATTTTTGCCCACTATGTTGCTCATTAGTGCTGCATCGTGTGCACTTTTTTGGGGACAATCTCCTCTGAACCATTGTGGTGTTGCTGCCTATCTGTGGTATGAATCAGGGTTTTTCCTGTTCACTGTTTGTTCTGCTGGTTATGTGCTACCCCACCTTTAACCTGTCAATCGGTTGTCTCAGGCCTAGGTCATAAGGCCTCCCTGAACATGGTTTTCTGACTCAGGGTTGATGGAGAAGCCATATCAGGTGATTTTAAACAACAGTGATTCGATTTTGATTTTATGCACACATGTATCATTGCATACATCAACATCAATATTTACATTCCCCCCTCTAGTTGAATTTTCAACTACATCATTTACCCCATACTCTATGATTGTCACATTATTAGGGTCTTGTTGTGCGTCAGTTTTAACTGTTACTACTTCCGTAGTTACTTGCATTTTACCTAATTTGTTGGAAACCCCCACTTGTAGCAAACCACACAAAAACAATATGAAGATGAGATTTGTCAGCGATGATGTACACAAGCCAGTCAACCACCGTAGGAGCCAGGGAAACCAATTGCTATACCATTCCTGCTCAGTGGCATCTCCCTTGCTATAAATGTCTCTTTGTAAATGGTGCAGTGCTTGGATGGTAAGAGTTAAAGCCCTGTTGCCCATGTCATTACCTGGGATAAATGTGCAGCAGGATGCACCAAGCTTGGCACACACACCTCCCTCCATTGCGGTCATCAAGTCTAACTCGTATTGATATTG
Source organism: Triturus cristatus (assembly GCF_964204655.1). Taxonomy (NCBI): domain Eukaryota; kingdom Metazoa; phylum Chordata; class Amphibia; order Caudata; family Salamandridae; genus Triturus; species Triturus cristatus. Next base: position 454,236,305 of record NC_140595.1, on the reverse strand, counting down.
TATCATCATGAAGCTCTTAGTTCTTCCTTTTATTGCATTAAGGCCGAGCTCAGCACTGTTCATCATTTTCAACATTTCCCATCTGGTTATTTGCAACCAGCGGGCGTTGACTTTCATTTGTACAATGAAAAAAGGTATGGACTAGGGGTGGGCAGAACTCGCGGACTTGTTCTCCACCGAATCCCTCATAGTTCCATAAAAACTCAGTGGAATTCAGGAAAGTTCACCCACCTAATTAGCACTTGTTTATCTACTACTCTTCATATTTGCAACTCTCTTCAAAACATGCTTGCTTCCAGGGGCTGTAGTTTTGCCACAACAAAGTATGGAGACAGATGTCATGGAATGTATGTGCTGGGTAGAAAATAGAGCGTAAGAGGAACAGCAACATGGCCAATAAATTCCTCTGAAGAGCCCCATGCAATTACATGTTGACTTGTTTCACATTCACCATGCCTCCTAATCCAGTACCCCAGACAGGAATCACACCTCACTAATTTCCCTGTTGCTGCTGAGTTTCAGAACTTGTCACTGAAACATGTACACGAGAAGCAACATCTAAAAAATAATAAATGCGCATCCCTGTGTTTGTTAACGTACGGTCAAAGTAAGAGGATTTCTTGGAAGTTTAGTAGAAATGCGTGGGATTCGGGCAGCGACCATACACAAGGTCTGAATTTCGAAGTGCAAATGTAATGGTTAATCGCAGTATTTTGTTAGGTTTCTTCCTGACTATAAATGCCTTCATAAATCAGGGCCATTAACGTTTTTAGAAAGCCCCAGAACAACCTAGTTTATTCAACTGTGCAAGATTACATATGCTTGCACTGTGCTGAACACAAACACATTTTGCTGTGAACTTTCATCCTTATACACACTTGAGCAAATGATTCAAAACACATCCCTATCCAGAGTTAAACATGCTCAATGAAGACAGCTCCTGTCTCAGACGGATGCCGATACGTGCAATTAAAAAAGCACAAGATATGCAGTCACATCACAATATGAGGGAGGCTCAATTCAAGAACCAAAATTTTAAAATGAAGTGAAATCCCAAAGAATCTAGGTTGGCTGTAATTGCTAATTAATGTGAACCATCCACACTCTCCATTCAGGAGGACAGGATGCTCCTCCAGTCACTGATACGTTTTTGAGACTTGAAATGAGCAGGACACTCCACAAACCTATGTCCACTAATTAGTAGGATAGTTTAGAGAAAGTTTGGGTCCCCTGCTGGGCAGGCACAGCCACATGATCTCACGGATAGTACCTTCACCCAAAATGTTGTAGCGCATTTTCCCGTAGAACAAGGCGGGAACTTTGCTTCACTTTCACCCGTGCTACGAAATGCTGTTGCTGAGGAGGGCATTTTAAAGTTGGTGACAGTGTCAGCGGTGGCCATCTCGAGAGGTATGATTTGTTGTTTTGCTCACTGTCTCCAGGTTTGCAGTGATGAATAAATTAATTAATTTAATTATGCTGGTGGAGCAGCGGAAAGTTCTTAGTAATTTCGCATAACAAGAGTTCCACAAGCAAAATTAAAAAATCCATCCACCCCTTGCATGGAGCTTCCCACATTTACCTGTGTGTCTGAAAACAGTCTAAATTCTTCCTGAATATCCTTGAACTGAGCCCACCCAAAATACTCAGCAGTTCTTTTCTCTAGAGCCTGATGCAACAGAGTGGTCTTTGGCAGACGTTGGTCTACTCTGACAAATCTTCTCCATCAATGACCAGGGCCAGATTGTGTATAGTGATGAGGGAGCATAGGCCCCCCCATCCAAGAATGTGTTGGGTGTAGGCAAATTCACTGCACTGCCAGTAGGTAGTCATCCGAGTGGAGGCGCCCCATTGCATGTCTGGTATGTGTAGGATTGTGCTACAGTTCTCATTTGTGCCAAACAGAATCGTTCCTTTATGTCTGAAATACAAGGAATACGATGTATCTATCCATCTCAGTATCCCACATGGGTTATCTATGCTGGTGTTTAACCTCCCCTACAAGACTAATATCCCTTTGTATCATTGAGGTGGATGGGCCTGCTATCCCCAGCTGTGTCCAGGGACTTCTTGCTGGTGACTCGCTACTTTTGTTTGTTTTGGAGGGACCTGACCCAACGAGCAGGCTTTGGGTGTTTAAAAAACTTTGAGGTAAAGAAGGAGGTAGAAAGTTGCTGTAATGGGGAGTCAGGTGAGAGGCCAGAACTCGTCAATATTCATAGAATATGGGTAATGGACTGGTACGAGCGATACTTCTGGAGAACATTCCTACTGCTTCTTGGTCAGTGTGCTATGGGTATTATGGGTCTTTGTCATCCCGAGTGTGAGAAAACCTTGCTCCTGACACGAGAACATCTCTTTATATTGGATCTGAAAAGGAGCCTGCATTGGCCTGGAGGCTGCAGGCTGTGGTTGGGACCTCATACCATGAGGAAATTTAGGTCCTGGGCCAGAGCCGGAGAGTGGGGTCCGTTTGATCTGGTCATTGGAACCTGTCCCAATTAGATTTGGGTGAGGGGACCCAGGTGTCTGTTTTTATGCACTGGATGGGGAGCTGCCCTGCCCCCTCACAGACTGTCCTCCCCCTGGGGCATGGCCAGTCTGAGTCAACCCTGCCCTGGGTGACCAGTAGTAGAGTGGGGCTCAAACCCAGACAGTCACCTGAATGGCGGACTCTAGTGCAGATTCCTGATCAACAAAATGTACAGCAGACCAGAGTTTCCCAAACGCAAGTAAAGGCTTGAATTACTAGTGTTGCCTTACTAGTCTTTATTTTTAAATTGAGTTTTGAAGTATGCATGAAGTGGATGTTTCACATTAGGGTTTTGAACTTACTTTTTAGGTGGGTTTTTTGATTGTGTAAAAGTATTGCCTCCCCAGTTAGTTACCCCTCCCTGCTGTGGTCCTTGCTGGTATGGGGTCCCTGTCTGTTGCTGCTGGTACACCTATTTGACCAATCGCCTGATCTCTGTGGTTGTTGCACAGTGACTATCTGGCTACCTTGGGCTTGGCTGCGAGGATGGGTATTTTGCGGGGACTTGCTGAGATTTATTGATCTCTGTTCATGATATGCTTTTAAGTGGCATTGGTGGGCCATGTGGCCCATTTGGTGGAAATAATAACATTCTCTGAGTTCCGGCTGCTTACCTCCCTTACCTCTGCAGTTATAGCTGGGTTAGATCAGTTGGGAGATTTGCAGTGGGAACCCCTTCACGTCAGGTTGCATTTGTATGTTTGCCGCCAAATGTGGCCCCCTCGAAGGCAGTCTCTTTCAATTTGTGTTGGACCAACTTGGCAGTCTCTCTCTTGGCTTGCTCCTGTTTTGTTTTTCCCTGTAGGCTGCTGTGTGGCGGGCACATGTGGCCACCGGCCCATCCCATGCTCAGGGTACCTCCCCTTGTGGTTGACAGGGACACTTCCTTGGGGTGGTTTTCTCTTTGCTCTATGTGCCAAATTTCCTATGGTGGTTACATGTTTGGGTACCACGTTTCAAAGCAGGTGGAGGGTTTCAGGTGTGGGTAACGTACCACATAGTACCGGTAGGGGCTGAGTTACGTGATCTTGGAGGTACGTGTGCTCTGGCTGTTATTGCCATTGCCACTATCCACCTTGGTCCTGCTTCCCACCCAGTTCAGAGGGACCCAGTAGGTATGTGGGTTTGCAGTCCCAACTCCCTTCGTCCTTGAATACCTTGCTGGCTCTCATTGGTTCTCGGTCTTTTGACTACTTCAACTGGGAGGTGGTGAGTGAGACATGCCCACTGCCGAGCTAGCCTGTGTAGTTCAAAGGAATTCCCTATATATTCCTGGACTGCCTCAATGTAGGGGGTCTGATTGGCTGCGACTGTCCTTGCATGTGTAACTGAAGTGTGGGAGTGCTTCCTTGTTCTAGGGTAGAAGCTTCAGGGGAGGAGCAGGCTATATTTCAGTTGTTGGCAAACTGGATGACATTTTTAGCTTGGTCATTAGGTCTTGCCCTAATATATTAGCCAGAGATGTGGGAAAATAAAATAACTGTTCACTCATACTATTCCCCCTATCTCCAGCTCAATGGGTTCTGTGATGAGGATCCTGGCCACTGTCCCCGAGACACTTTGAATAGTTGCGGAGTATTTTGACAAGAGGACTGTCCCTTCCCGTAGGCATGACCTTATTGCCCCCATGTCTAACAGGAACTCGCATGGTGTAATTTTCACCAAGACCGTGACCATGGGATATTCCTCGGATTGGCCTGAGGTCGAAAGTAAGATGTTTGTGTTTTTGTGTGTTTTGTTGGTTTCTTGCAATAGGTTCCCTATTTTCCCCTCTGGTCTGCTGGACTGATCTTGTAGGCTCACTCTTGAGGTAGGATCCCTGGGGAATGGGTCCCTCCTCCTCACTTTCGCTAGTTGTATCACTGTCCAGACATGCTATGAATCTCCCAGTCACCCAAGTGTGTTCACTCTGATGGGTGGGAGTGCATGCTCTGGGGTTTGGTGGGTTGAACACTACAGACGGAGGAGCTCTAACACTGGACTGGAGTGATCCTGAGATTGCCTGGGCCTGTTTGCCTCCCATGTCCAGATCTGGTAATTGGTTGTTTGGTAGGGGGCCCTCTGGCTCCTTCGACCGGCAGATTACAATAACCTAATGCGGGGATGGCAGGCATTGGGGAAAGCACCTCCATTCCTACATATGATGGGGTAGGTCCAGACGCCTTGCTTGCTAGTTCTGGGATAGGATTGCCGGTCTGGCCCTTCGTGAAGATGGCCCATAGTTCTAATAGTGCCTCTCTTCTGATCTTCTTTTACCCTACGTATTTGGTTGAAATGTGTGTTCTCGTGTGTTTGATTATGCTAGTTTTACATCGAAGAAAGTGCTCTCTTAGGTGAGTAATCCAGTAGCCGTAGGTGTAATTAAGTAGGTTTATTAGTCATAAGTTAGATGGCAAAGAAGACCCCACCAGGAGCAGCATCCAGCTGCTCAGCCCCACTCACTCAAACTGACCACACATTCAAACCATGCATTCACCAACATTCTAATGACATCACACACACAGGCTGAGCAGCAGGGAAGGAGAAGACCAGAATATAACAGTTAGTGTCAAAATGTCTCCCCCTCTGGCAGGGGAACATGTGTGTCTTAGTGTATGCATGCAATTTGTGGCAATATTTGCTATGTTTTTTAAGCTGTGTGGGGAATCTAGTTTGCATGTGCTTTACCAGCAACTCCATGCTACACTCTAGCCTCTCAGGATTAAGTAATTTTAACTTCTACTCTGATTGTGGGGAAATAAATACACAGTGGTTACTAATTACAACTACTTCTACGAGCTCAACGTTATATAGAGATGCATCAGAATAGACATTTCACAAACATAAACAAAAAATGCATATGGAGAGTCACAACATCAAAGAAAGTTAAATTGCCAGTTCCAAATGTGTGAATTCAGCAGAAAATTTGCAGACTATTATTTAGATTTGGAATAAAGATTGGAATAATTTGCAACTTCTCCATACACACATTGAGTAATTAACAAAGCACGACACTCAAGACAAAAATGCAGTTGCAACAATTTACTAGCACCACATCAAGAATGGATGAATTAATAACCACAATGAATTAAAGAAGAGAAACAAACTTGAGAGAGAAAACATTATTACTTTTTCCAAAAAACCTTAGCCCACTCCTTAGCGCGTGCTACCCGATGACAAGGGTAGGCTCTGCATGGTACAAGGTACTAAGCAGTCCAAATAGTCTGTCTATATCGTCTGCGGGGACAAAGATACCAACAATTTATGCTTAAACATGAAACAGCTTGACAACCACAGGCCCTTCTTTTCCAAGCCCAAGCTGCACCTAATCTCCAAGGTCCGCATTTTTCCCAAACATCTGAAATACACCCTGTTTTAACACCCAGGGGCTTAGCGTACCATCTGTATCATGCCCAACGGTCCAAGGAAAAAAACATCGTAAACGTCTTTCAGATGCCATGACCTTGCAATGACAGCAGAGTGCTCTTCTGATTGAGCATGGAAATACATGTGTATTCATGATAATAGTATCCATGCTTCTGGGCCGATACTCTAGCCGAGGTGACATTGTTTATTGTCTTTGTGATAGCCATGATGCCCCATGGACAAGTAACAAACAACAACATTTGCATGAATGTTCAGGCCTTGTGTATCATGATAGTGTACTTGCAAAGTGGAATTGAAAGCATTGTAGTTTCAGAGTAAATAATCCTGCACTGTCACTCAAGCAGATGTGTGCCAAAAGTCATTGTGTCGAAAAGGAGGCAACTTAAGAAATGTGTACACATAAAATGGCAGTGTTTCTTCCCGGGTCTTACCCATTCACATGACAGAACAGTGTTATCAAACACAAATTCTGGATCGCACTGCTGCCACTAAATGTAGGATGGTGGGTAATCAGTAGGTGCAGGTAGATACCTACATCTAGTAACAATACCTCAATCACAAATAAGGTCCTGTTAAGTCACAATAAATTACTCACTGCTCAACCAAAAAAGATTGGCAGATGACCAGTCAGGCTTAATTTAATAGACAGGTGTGTAGCATTTAATATTGCCTAAACAGTAAATAAGTAAAAGATAAAACAAAATAAAAATCCAACAACAATTTATAAACAGAGACTATTTGTATCCTAAAAATAACACCAAAATGATAAAACTCCAATGTAGGGAACTGTAGATAAGAAATTTTAAAGATGAAATAAGAAAATGTCCTTTTTTTTGTACCATACTTTGTAGCACACCGACCATGGCTATCTAGTCGCGCTGGACTGGGACAAAGTCTAAGTTTCATCCAACCGCATTTGAGCGTGGGTCAGATAGGATGAGTGGTGAGGCCCGTTCAAGAATTTACCTTCTGACTTAGTCACTTTTTTGGAGCTTTTTCTCTCAATGTTGAGTGATCGGTCTTTGGATCTGGATTTCTCATCGATGACTGTGGCCTGCTGCAGCGTGATGCCTTATTGAAACCTGGAGATCTTTTTTCTTCATCGTCGAAGGCAATGAGCTCCGGAGCTTTCAGCATAACAAACCAGTGCGATCAGGCAGTTCACATCGCTGGCTTTTCTCTCGTCATTGATGCTGGTCTTCTTCCAGAGCTTTTTCACAAAACTTAGCAGAAAGTTCCCAAACTGTAAGAACTTTTTATGAAAGGTTCCTTGGTCAGTTAAGGAAAATCCAGGTGAAGCTGGCCAGCTGGATTTGTCCTATCAGTGGATGCTGTAGGTGACTTCTTCCGTCACTTTTCTACTTGTTGCTGCTCAGGGAGTTCACTCCTTATCCTTTATGACAAGCACAGTTCTTGTGTGGAGACTGTAGGGTGCAACAGGTGCAGTCCTTCTGTTTGCAGTCCTCTGTGGTGCAGTCTAAGGGTTCAGCAGGGCTGTCCTTTTTCTCCCGATGTTTCATGCAGGGATCTGAAGGGTTCCTGCACATCTCCTATATTCATTCCCCATCCTGGTCTGGTAAGAGGGAGAATACCCCCGACCAATTGGGTTTAAGTTGCGACCCTCTGCCATGACACCTTCCTGGGACGTGTGGCATAAATTTGTTCCAGAATGCACATTTCTCCGAAAATCAAAATGGAGAAATTCTCTTCTTGGAGTGCAGGTCTGGCTAACCTGACCCACAGGTGTGGCTAACTTTTCTCTGCACTCCCCTTCCAGCCCCTCTCCTTATCTAATTAGGGAGACTCCCATCCGCAGGTGATCAAGGAAGTGGAAGCTGGCCTAGGTCCTTTTACATGTGTGCTTCTACCTTTGAAGCTCAGTTTATCTTCCCAGCCTCCTTCCTGTCCCCAGCTTCCTCAAAAAGAAAATCTCATCTCACCATCTCATCTGTATCATTTCAGCCCAGGCCTCTTTACACCTACTCAGGGAGCATCTTGGCTCAGCCTGTCAGAGGCTGGCCAACCAGAATAAGCTGCTACAGGGCTGTTTTAGGTAACTTCAGAATAGTAAGTTCTGAAAATACTTTCCTGTAATAGTCCGTGGCAAGCTGCTGGATTTATTGTAACTCTTTTTTTGATACTTTGAATTATGTTTCTAGACTTTTCCCAAAGAAAGTTAGACTTTATAAAACTTTTATAAAGCCTTCCCATGTTGGCCTATGGAACTAGTAGGACTACAATGGGGAAAACAGACTTTGTTAGCCCCCCCAGGGCATATAAAACATATTTTATATTGTCCCTGCTTTTTATAACATAGCACCCTACTCTTTGGCCATCTAGGGCAGACCTTACGGGTGATTTATATGTAATTAAAAGTTAGTTTTAGACTTAGGAAGTACTTTTAATTCCAAAGTCAAATTTGGACACAGTTTTATTTTAAAACCAGCCTGCCAGGCAGGTCTAGATTTAAAATAACACCAAAGCAGTGAGCAATTAAGGGCATTAAGTACACATTAATTCCAGTAGTGGCTCTAAACCTACCTGCGCTATCATATACTAGGGACTTACAGGTAGGTTGTCTTGACCAATTATAAATACACCATGTACCACATACCTTTTGAGGACAGAGCACTGGCCCTGGGCCTGGTTGACAGACCCCAAGGCGAGTCAGTAACCAGCAGTATCAGCCTGAAAATGGGGATGATCAGAGCAAGAATTAAGACTTTTCCACATATATTGTGGACAGAGACTTGTCCCACTCCTGTACCTGTGTCTTAGATAATGGGTGTGCAAATTAGGGTGTGAAAAAGTCTTAACTTTCTGGTCACAGCTCTCCCCAAGATGACAGATGTACAAGTAAGATATAGGGAAGATATTTCCTATATGCTGAGAATGTCTTCTGAAACAACTATAGAGACAATAGTATGGAAACACACTGACCTTTCAGCTGAGACTTCTTCACTGAGTAACATATGTGCAAAGTAGACTGTGAATAGAGACTATTCTCTCCGTGCATATCTCTTTTCATAGTGATGAATGTCCATAGTAGAGTATACAATGGAGTATCCTCTCTGTTGAGAACTGCCAGTTTTAGTCAATATTGCAATACTATACTAAAATTTAAATTTACAATAATTTTTAAACAAAGAAAATAAAAGTAAGTTCAAACATTTGTATTGCAACAACACAATTTTTCACTAACACTCATCAGTAGGCGCTAACGTCTCCCTTCTTTTTGCTTTATTTGCCTACTGGAATTTGATGTCAGTAGCATTTCTTTTCCAGTCTTTTAGCCACCTTAGTCTGCCAAGGAGTCTGTACTTTCCTGCTATAATATAGCAGGCTAGGTGGCAATAAAGTCTCAGCAAAGCAGCATTACAGTTCACAAAACCTATATCTTTCAGAGTAAGCTTGTGCTGCTGATCTGAACAACTGTTCAGGGGCTTCTACATCCTTCTAACCTGAAAACACTGTGCTTCAAGATGTATTTATTGCTGAATAGCAGAATAATCCTGCTTGTGTTAACAAGGCTCTTTTTCGTTGCTTATGCAAGCAGATAATTTATTCCTCAGAGACAAGTTTTCATTTTCCTCTTAAACAAAATCTAAATAACCCAAAAGATTTGTGACATACTGATCAATAATATAAAAAAGTTCACCAGTGACATCGGCCATCCTGAATATTTTGAAAGTCTTGACAGTATCATTGCAATTCCAAGAAAGGAATTAAAAGCAATTTGTGTAGCACATCTACAAAGTACTAGACTTACTCTGGAGATTGTTAAACCTACAGTACTGGACAATCAGCTAATGCTATCATGTTATGCCGCACAGCCATATTTAGTTTGGGTACCCGGGAGCTATGATAGGATGCTCACATAGGCAGGAGACTCTAAAAACTTGATGTCTGTCTACTTAATCTCCACCCCAGTGTGTTTACCTATCAATATAGGACTGGTGATCTGTGTTATGTTCAATTGTGTTCATTCATGTTGACCAATTGTGTTCATTCATTTTGTCGATTTTGTTTACTGTTAAGAGTTTACTATCAAATAATTCTTAACTGTTTGTGTATGCAATGTTAAACCGTGAAATTGTGTTCTTTAACATGACACACTGTTAATGTGTATATTGGTTTTCAAAATATGAGAATAATTGTGAAATAAATCACACAAGCTTGTGGATAAATAACACCGGCTAGTTGCATGTTAAATTGTGCATTCAACTTGTGCCACTAGAAACCTTTCATGCAAAAAACGTATTGTGGTCTTTCTAGTGTGCATTTGGACCCAAACCTTCCATAGGTTTATAGTATTTAGGATATGGGCATGAAGCTCCTCCCACTTTCCACCCATCTTTTTAATTGCCTCCTGTTACTGTGCTTTGTAAATGGTGCCTTTTTATTGGTTTATAGGCTTAGTCGTCCCTCCTTAGTACCGCATTTTCTATTATTGTTACCTCCTATATGGACACCCCTGTTACATGTGTTGTTACACGTTATGTCATTTATTAGTTTCAGCGCACTGCTCTCTCCTTTTTGCTTCTTTAGACTGAGAAACTGCACGAAGCTACACTTGCTCCCTCTCCTGACCTGCAGCTGAAGCCTCCTCCTCCCCCTTTGCTCTCTCTCTTCGGCTGTAGCTGCTCCCTCCCTCCTGCTTGCTCAAATGCAGAGCCAACAATACGCTCAAGTTTAGAATTAATGCTCTTTTACCTTGCATGCTCGCTATGGCTGCTCTAGGTGCCTCTCCACGCTTTAAGGACCCCCCACAGAGCACGTATGTCTGGTGGGCAGGACAGTCGCACTGCAAAAATATCATGTGACTCACGGCCTACCAGGACCATGCTGCACTTTAACTTTACTGCTTTAACATATACTAGGGCTGCGCGCCACGCCGGAAAAAACTTTTGGGTTTTTAAACCAGCATGGCACGCCGTGCAGCCACGCGCCTTTCTTTAACAAACCTGTGTCAAGGAAGATTTCATTGCAATGGGAAGAGGGAGAATGATGGCTGGGTGTGGATCTTCACTAATCCTTCCGGCTTTGCTATGAAGCAGTGTTACTTCTTGTCCCTTTGCAAATCTTAGGGAGCAGTTTCTTCAACTCCTTTGCACATCCCAGTGTGAGTAAGAATTTGGTTCTTGTACGCCCAGGTGTGTCCCAGGCCCTGAGGTGATTCCACACCGCGCAGCTGGAGTTTACCGGGTGGCCCCACAGGGTGCCCTGTAGTGATCTGTGCCGCACTTAAACCAGAAACTTTTACATACTGCTTACATGTTTTTTAGGAATTGCTTATGATTTCAGTTTCCATATTTAAAAAGGCTGCTAGGTACAGACAATGAGAATGCACAATGGAGGCTTTTACTGAAGTACCAGCAGGCGATTGTCCATTTGAAAGGATCTCGGGGAGGGGCTCGGAGGGATTTCCTGCTAGAGACGCTGTGCTGAAGGAATCACCATTAAATAAGTTGCATTTGGAGATCCCTTTGACTTCAAAAGCTCCCACGACTAGCTTTTATTGAGAAACTGGAACTCGGGATTTCTTTAAATGGGAGCTTTTAAAGTCCCAGACAGTGAAAGAATTTAAGTGCAGCTCTTTGTTTGAAATGGGCAGTCTTCACAGCAGTTCTTAGAAGTAGCATAATGCAGTTGGTTGTTGGGAGGGGAATGCTAAACAGCTGCCTCTGAATGGAAGCCGGATGTGCTGTGCGGAATTACCTTCTTCAGAAGGCAACATTTTGAGAGTGGCATTTTCAAGTTAACATGAGTGTGCTGCATTTCCAAATCAACACGTGTGCACAGGCAAGAGTAGCTACATGGGGAGCATTTCCAGTCAACCTGGGTATCAGGCAGGAGTGGCTGCATGGGGGCTATTCTAAGTCAACCTGGATGTGCACACAGGAGTAGCTGTACGGGGCACATTTATAAGTCAACATGTGTGCGCAGGCAGGAGGAGCTACAGGGGTGGGGGGTATTCCCGAGTCAGCAGGAGTGCACAGGCAGGAGTAACTGCACTTGGGGCTACCAAGGCAACATTTTTGTGCTGCAGGAATGCATGAATTAATTGAATTTTTCTAAAATGTACAGTGCTCAAAGAAATGGCAGCACAGATGCATTTCCAAATCAACACGTGTGCACGGGCAAGAGTAGCTACATGTGGGAGCATTTCCAGTCAACCTGGGTAGCAGGCAGGAGTGGCTGCATGGGGGCTATTCTAAGTCAAACTGGATGTGCAGACAGTAGTAGCTGTACGGGGCATATTTATAAGCCAACATGTGTGCAACAAGTTACTTAATCACTCCCCAAGTACCCAAAATTGGAATGTACATGAAAATGTGAAAAACGTGTTTTTGAATATTTGTGCTTTGTTGCCATTTTATCAATATTAACTAATCGACGTGGCACTTTCAAGTTTCATCACCAATGTTGGATATGCACTCCTTCGTTGGAGGAACTGCTTATAATATGCACACTGCAAAATTCTCCAAATAAGCAGCGTATTTTGTTTGGATCGGTTACTTGTAAAGGGCACAGTGGGTCTCGCGCTTGAGGCATTTTGTTTTTATATCAAATGTAAAGTACTTAGTTTGTAAAAAAAATCATTAAATAAATAAAAGTGCTGCATGCCTAAATACTTATTGCTTTTAAGTATACTTATTGTTGCTTCTCTGGTCTCATCAGCAATTCTCCATTTTAATTCCTCTATGCAGTGCTACAGCTGCATCTTTGGTCCTGTCAGAAATTCCTCATTCTAAGTCCTCTAGGCAGTGCTGCATCTGCTTCTCTGGTCTCATTGGTAATTCCTCATTCTAAGTCCTCTAGAAATGTCTACAGCTGCTTCTCTGGTCCCGGTGGTAAGTCATCATTTTAAGTCCTCGAGGCAGTGCTGCAGATGTGTCTCTATTCATAAATCCACTGCACTCTAAACCAAAACATATAGGTAAAAGACATTGTTATTTACAATGTCAATAACTCTAACTCTAAAAAATGCAAGACCTATTGCTTGTTGAGTTTGCCCAACAGTCAAGTATACAATTATTTTTCACCGTTAATTTCTCAAAACCTACTGAACAGATTTACACCAAATTACAAAAAGCACAATTTGCGGACCAAGAGCTAACTTCCTGCTTAATTTGGAATAATTCCATTGCACAGTTTTTGCTGCAGCCCTGCCTAATGAAGTCTATAGTGTTGCGTAGTTCCTGCTAATCAATAGGATCTGCATGTTTGTGGACAACATAGACTTTGTGTGAGGTGTTTAATCTCATTCCATGCACCCCCACAGTATATGTTGGGCTAAAGACCAACTAGCTCATACTACCACCATAAGCCCCCTTGACGCAGACAGGGAGCAAATGATTTCTGGCAACCACTGAACATGACAACCCTGATCCCTCAGGGATCGGGGTAACAGATCTAGAACCCTTTCGCTCAGTAACTCATGCGCTTTTGTTCTCAGAAAAGTATACGCAGAATACACAATGGGACTTTTTTATATATATTCATTGAGCCAACGTTATTCTTGTATAGAATGCATGTGTTGCTATATTCAATAGATAGAAGCATATGAAAGTGATTTCAAGTTCCAAAATAGTGAATAGCAGGTATAGTTGTACCATGGTGCTAAGAGTATGGGTGGGCAGTGAACTCCGTTTTGCGTGTGGAGTTTGCGGAGTTTTTGCTATACGTGCTCCACTCGGAGCGTGGAGTTCTGCAAAAACTCTGACTCCGCTGCATGGCGGAGTATACGGCACCTGCAGCCCACCCTTATTACATAGTGGCAAGCAAGTTTGTATAATAGAAGTAAAACATAAGCAGACTGTACCAGAAACCTATGTTCTATGCCTCTGTGACCATGCTCCGTAGGAAGTAAAGGGGATCATGCGCTACTGGGCAGTGTCTCGGGTTTATGCCATGACGGTAAGCAAATTTCCATAATAAAAGTAAAACATAAGTAGATTGTACCAGATACCTACGTTCTATGCGTCCATGAGCATGTGCCATAGGAAATAAAGGGGATCATGTGTTACTGAGTAGTGCCTCGGGTTTACGGAATGTGGTATGTTTGGTTCTGGCAGTTTTGTTTATGGAGAAGAAGGGAGCTGTATCCTCGTCTCGGCTGTCAGTGCCTGTTAGACCTACGTCTAAGGGGTAGCTTGGCTCCGGTCAACAGGCTTATATCTCTCTCTGGCTTCTCATGCTTGCATCCTACCCAGCTTGCAATCTGGCGCAGCCTCACCCAAAAGAGGACGCTACACTGATTAACTGTGAAGTTTTATTAAAAAGACTTGACCACCTCTCCTCTTGGTTAGGCTTAATTAATCAATTTTCCATTAAACTGGTAAAACTTCAGTACCTTCCCAGTACCTTCCTAGTATATTTCTAGTACATTCCTAGCACATTTCTAGTACATTCCTAGCACAATTCTAGTACACTCCTAGCACATTTCTCGTACATTCCTAGCACATTTCTAGTACATTCCTAGCACAATTCTAGTACATTCCTAGCACATTTCTAGTACATTTCTCTATATCTTGAGGCACACCAAATAGAACAGTACACGATGACTTTTCAAACAGTGTTTACAACCATCAAAGTTTAACCCCCCCGGTCACATTTCAGTCAGCGTTTTAAGTATGACTTGACCACTCCACAGGGAATGTTAATTCAATTTGGCATCCCACAACTACTTCCCTGGGGCCTAAGCACAGCACCTGGACTCTCTAGGCTGTTCCACAGCAGCTTGGTTAATTGTCCTTTACTGCTCCTTGTCCCTTGTAGCCCTGGTATCAGTCCTGACCGCTGGGGTTGAATAATACTTCACACGGTCACCTCCTAACAATATAACATAGGCCTTAATCCCCCTAGTTCTGTGCTGGTCTCCTAGGGATCTCGGCTACTGAGAAAATTATAAATAACTCGTATGGTTTCCAAGGACCCTGAGAACAGCTATGGGCCTCACAGAATTCTCTCACTCCCCTCCCTCCTCCACCAGGCCCAGCTTACGGTCAGTCTCGGTGTCCTCTTTTTCAGGGGTCCCGTCAGAACTGGAACCAACTCCCCCTCACTTCGTGAGAGGCAGACTTCTTCGTCGGCGAGGCGCTCCCCTTCTCAGGGAGGACGAGGACCCGGGAACTTCTACCGATCCCCACCCCCGAGGAATAACTTATGGGAGATCCCCTGACAGGATAAACCACCTTCGGGCTCTTTCCCGCCCCCTGTCCGATTCCGTGCCTTACTCCGTTACAATCTTCTGGACGGACAGCTGCAGAGGACTTGAATTGGGGACAGGGACGTTGCACGATCCGCGCCTCTAGAGACAGGACGGGACGCAGTCTCCCACTTCTTCCGGCAACGAAGGGCGGCGCTTAGCCCCTTCCCACGTGATCGGAGGACGGCAGCCTCCGGGCCAGACACGCCTCCCCCTCCTTCTTCCTGACTGCTTCCTGAGGCAGCTCTCGCCGGAGCTTCGACGGAGTCGCTGGCTCCCGGCCCCTCACCTCCTCAGCTCACTGGCACCGCAAGTCCACACCGAGGACCACCGGCCACGCGACCAAGACGTTGGGGTCCGCTTCAGGTAGGGACCGGACACAAGTATTTTCGGGTAAGTGAGGGGGGGGGAAAAAAGAGTCTGGTGCGGCCCTCACGCGATCAGGAGGGCTCCGGGAGAATTAACCAATATGGCCCAGTCTTCTTGCTACGGGGTGTGACTCACCCTTCCAGACCAGGGACACAAGGCGAAGGGTAACGGGTGCTGGATCCCACACGGGGACAGTGACGGAGACCCGATAGACTTCTGGGCTTGGGCACTATCCTGCAATCCCCGGCAACCATGGACTCGGGAAGTAGGCGGCCCCAAACGTTAATTCATCCCCTCGTCTCGGCTATGTTCAGGGACCGGTCAGGTGGTTGAGGGTGGTGTCACTGCCGTAGATACCCTGGCAAATCCTGAGATCTGTCCACTCTTTGTCCAGCGCAGCCACCTCCCTACTCACGTGCCTTACTCCTGACTAGCCTGCCGCCTCACTCTACTCCAAAATGGCTGCCCTCCTGCCACCTCTATTTATCACCTTGGGCCTGACTTGCCAGAGGGGCCCAGAAGGTTCTGGAACCTCTCATGGTAGTCATGGCCCAGGTGCTGAGGTGACAGTTGGAGCCACCATTTTGTGCCTCTCACCTTCCCCATCTATTTCCCTCAGAGGAGCACCTTGTGTCTTTTCCTCAGGTGATGTGGAAAAAAAACACCCAGAACCTCTACATCAGCACCCAATAGTTAGGTAGACAGAAAAAATGAGGAGGGGAAAAGGGACAAAAATAATAAAATGAGGAGGGAACCGCCAAAGGGCTGACAGGTCTAACACGCGTCCCCCCCAGCTGAAAGTGGGGAGAGCTACCCAACCCCTTGGGAGTCCTCTTCACTAAGGCGGAAATACCTGGAGAGACCGTCAGCATTGGCGTGGTCTACTCCTGGGCGATGTTCCACCCTAAAGTCCATCCCCTGTAGGGAAATGGACCACCTCAACAGCTTGGGATTTTCGCCCCTCATTTGCATCAGCCACCTGAGGGGCCGGTGGTCGGTCTGAACCAGGAAGTGCGAGCCAAACAGGTATGGCCGCAGCTTCTTCAGAGCCCACACCACCGCAAAAGCTTCCCTCTCAATTGCACTCCACCTCTGCTCCCGGGGGAGTAGTCTCCTAGATAGGAAAACCACCGGTTGGTCTAGACCCTCATCATTAAGTTGCGACAGCACTGCTCCAATACCGTGCTCCGACGCGTCTGTCTGGACAATGAACTCCTTGGCGAAGTCAGGGGCCCTGAGAACAGGTGCCGCACACATGGCCTTTTTCAAGGTGTCAAAAGCTTGTTGACATCCCTCGGTCCAGATCACCCGTCGAGGGTGCTTTTTGGAAGTGAGCTCAGTCAAGGGGGCTACGATGGTACCGTATCCCTTGACAAAGCGTCGATAGTAACCAGTGAGGCCTAAGAAGGCCCGAACCTCTGTCTGTGTCTTGGGGGGTTCCCAGGCCATGATGGTTTCGATCTTGGCCTGGAGGGGTTGCACCTTGCCCCGACCCACCAAGTGACCGAGGTACACTACCGACCCCTGCCCGATCTGGCACTTACTGGCCTTGATCGTCAGACCTGCCTGCTGCAAAGCCTGAAGAACGGCCTGCAGGTGACTCAGATGGTCCTCCCAGTTGCGGCTGAAGACGGCAATGTCATCCAGGTACGCAACTGAAATGGCTTCCATTCCAGAGAGGACCTGGTTCACCAATCGCTGGAACGTAGCAGGGGCGTTCTTGAGCCCGAAGGGCATCACACAGAACTGGTAGTGACCCTCGGGTGTGGAGAAGGCTGACCTTTCCTTGGCTCCATCTGTTAGGGAAATCTGCCAGTACCCAGATGTGAGGTCAAAGGTACTGAGATATTGGGCAGCTCCCAACCGGTCAATGAGCTCATCCGCTCTCGGGATGGGATGAGCATCTGTCTTCGTCACTGAATTCAGTCCTCTGTAATCCACACAGAACCGGAGTTCTGGGGTAGTGCCCGGTGGGGCAGCTTTGGGTACCAGTACCACCGGACTGGACCAAGGACTTCCTGAAGGCTCAATTACTCCTAGCTCTAGCATCTTGGTAACCTCCTCATGGATGCTAGCCTTCACCTTATCCGACAGTCGGTAGGACTTGGACTTCACAGGTGGGCTGTCCCCTGTGTCCACATCATGGGTACACAGATGAGTCCTTCCCGGAATAAGGGAGAACAAGGAAGCAAACTGCTCCAGTACCTGGCGACAGTCCTTCCGTTGTTCAGGAGTTAGTGACGGTGAAAGGATCACTCCCTCCACCGATCCATCCTTCTCTCGGGACGCAAACAGATCAGGAAGAGGTTCACTTTCCTCTTCCTCTGACCCATCAGTCACCATCATTAACGTGACCTCGGGTCTCTCTTGGTGAGGCTTGAGGCGGTTGACATGGAGCACCCGATGGGGCTGCCTGGGGGTCTTAAGATCTACCACGTAGGTAACCTTGCCCTTTTTCTCAACCACCTCAAAGGGGCCTGACCAGCGATCCTGGAGGGCGCTAAGCTCTCCAGGTTCCATCACCCACACCTTCTGGCCAGGCTCCAGCTCCACCGGGTGAGCGTTACGGTCATACCATTCCTTCATGACCGTTTGGCTGGCTTCTAGGTTTTCAGAAGCTTGCTTCCACAACCTAGCCATTTGGCTACGAAATGCCAGCATGTAGCTCACCACATCCGGGGGAAGTTTTCTGGGAGTCTTTTCCCATCCATCCTTCACCAGGCTGAGGGGTCCATGCACAGGGTGCCCGTACAACAACTCGAAGGGGCTGAAGCCCACTCCCTTCTGTGGTACCTCCCTGTACGAAAACAGCAAACAAGGTAGGAGGACGTCCCATTTCCTCCGCAGGCTCTCGGGCAGACTCCGGATCATGCCCTTTAAGGTTTTGTTAAACCTTTCCACCAGACCATTAGTCTGGGGGTGATAAGGAGTGGAGAACCGGTAGGTAACTCCACACTCTTTCCACATAGCCCGCATGTATGCCGACATGAAGTTGGTACCTCTGTCCGACACCACTTCCTTGGGGAATCCCATCCGGGTAAAAATTCCCATAAGGGCCCGTGCCACCGCAGGTGCAGTAATGGTCCTCAGAGGGATAGCCTCTGGGTACCGTGTGGCATGATCCACCAGAACCAGGATAAACCTGTGACCGGCTGACGTTGGTGGATCCAATGGCCCGACAATGTCGATGCCCACCCTTTCAAAGGGGGTACCAACGACAGGCAGTGGTTCCAGGGGAGCCTTCAGCTTCACCCCTGTTTTCCCACTAGCTTGGCAGGTTACACACGTCCTACAAAAAGTATCTGACGCAATCCTCATCTGAGGCCAATAAAAATGAGGGACAAGTCGAGCAAAGGTCTTGTCTTGTCCCAAGTGTCCCGCCAAGGGTATTTCGTGAGCCAGTCCTAATAGGAAGGCTCGGTAACGCTGGGGGACTACCAAGGCCCGGGATGAACCATGCACCGGAGCCTTGGGTTCGCTATACAGGAGTCCATCTTCCCAGTATATGTGGAAGTTCCCCGAATCGTTACCCGCTGCCTGGGCTTCGGCCTGCCGCCGTAAACCCTCAAGGGTAGGGCACTCCTTCTGGGCCCGGCAAAACTCTTCCCTAGTAGGTCCTCCCTCCACCTGCCAATCTGCAGGGGTAGGCAAGCCCTCCAAGGACGTTACATCCCCCTCCGTAGACTCCGGGACCACCTTGGTTGCCCCATCCACCTTTGGAGGGTCAGATGCCGGGGCAGGCTTTCCCCGTCCCCGTCTACCCTTTCCGGCAGCTGGTTGGGCCTTTGTCCCAGGCTCCAACCTCTGTGTGTCCCCTCTTCGGGTGGTCACGGACCGAGTGTGGGCACACGTCCACTCGGGGGTCCCCAACATTTCCATGTGGGCCCTGAACTCAACCTCCTTCCACGCCGAGTGTTCAAGGTCGTTTCCCAACAGGCAGTCGACCGGCATGGCAGGGCTGATCGCAACTCGTAGAGGACCCGCCACCCCTCCCCACTCAAAGGGAACCTGGGCCACCGGATAGTGACCCTCTCGGTTGTCAGCCATCACAACCGGGTGGACTACATTGGGGACCACCTGCTCTGGGGACACCAGCTGACTCCTTACCATAGTCATGCTGGCTCCTGTGTCCCTCAGAGCCTCCACCCTCTGGGCATTGATGGTGACCCATTGCCTGTACTTGGTAGTATTTGAAGGCATCTGGGTCTTAGGAACCATCTCACAATCCCCTAAGGACACTAAGGTTAGCCCTGCCCACTCACCTCCCTTATCTAGGGGCAACTCCTCCCCGAGCACTACACTCGCCACCCCAGGGGTCTTTCCTCCAATGGGAGGGTGTGGTCTCTTGGGACACTTGGCATCCCCCTTATAGTGCCCAACCTCACCACACTCGTAACATCGGACAACCCTAGGCTGCTAACCACGGTCAGGATAAGGGGGTTTGTGGGGACCAACCTTAGGAGGGAATCCTACTCCCTTCCCTGGTGAACTCTTTTGGGGGCCTTTAGAGAACTCCCTCTTTTTGTCTTCCCCCCTTTCTTCTGGGGGGCGCCCTGTCCAGCCCCTTGGAAATTCCCTCCAGTCCCTTTTGAGGATACCCGGGTACTGGCCCAGATATCTGCCTCCTCTGCAAGCTTCCTGGGATTAGTGAGCTTGCTGTCTACTAGTGCTGACGCAGCTCTGGAAAACTTTTCTCGAGGAGATGCTCCTTTAAGATTAAATTGTACAGTCCCTCATAGTCCTTGACTTCACTACCTTGCACCCAGCCCTCTAAGGCTTTCCGGGCATAGTCCAAGAAGTCCACCCAATTCTGAGTGGACAACTTCTGACTACCCCGGAACCTCTGCCTGAATTTTTCAGGGGTCAGTCCAAATTTCCTGACTAGGGCTACCTTCATAACAGGGTACCGGGTCTGGTCTGGCTGTTCTAGCGCTAACAAGGCATCCCTCCCCACCGGAGGCATATACCTATACAGGCCACCCCCCCACTGGGCTTCGGGGACCCCATGGGCTCTTAGAGAGACCTCATAGGCAGCCAGCCATTTTACAATATCATCCCCGATACCATAGCTAGCAACCACATCTTTGGGCAGGTAGGGCCTGGACTCTCTTGGGACTTCTCTCGGTATGCTGCCACCATTAGGACCGCTGGGGGTTCCAAGCTGAAGGGTTTTGAGCTCTAACTCCTTTAAGTGAAGCTCGTGGAGGAACCTCCTCTCCTCCCTCTCCTTTTCCAACCGGGCCAGATCCATTCTAAGCTGTCTCTCTTCCCTCCGATCAACTAGGTCAGCAGAGGACAGGCTCCCCCCTGAGGCGCTACTTCCCACTCTTGATGGGGCCCTGGACCCAACGTCCATATTACCGCTCCCAGGGGGAAGAAGGACTTCCGGTTCTTACTGGAGATCTAGTCCTGGTTCTTCTTCCCGTTTCCCGCTAGGGTGGGCCATAACCCAGGCTCTTAAACTTGCCTGGAGCTCTGTCTTCTTCGCCCCCTGCTTAAAGAATACCCCCCGTTCCTGGCAGAACTCCCTCAATTGGGCCGCTGGATACTCCTCCAGCTTACCCAATTCGAATTCCATCCTGCCAGATGGGACCCCAACACCGTTAACAAGAACTTTTCTCAAGAAAGGGGATATACACAGGACAATTTCAAAAATCTCCAATTAGGAAAACACTCTGGAGAAAACTCCAGCCAAAACAATCCAGTGTAGGTGGTGATGCACGCTAGACTGCCACTAAGGGGATGCAAGCACTGAGTAAGTGATCCCACCGCTGAGCACCAATTTGTTAGACCTACGTCTAAGGGGTAGCTTGGCTCCGGTCAACAGGCTTATATCTCTCTCTGGCTTCTCATGCTTGCATCCTACCCAGCTTGCAATCTGGCGCAGCCTCACCCAAAAGAGGACGCTACACTGATTAACTGTGAAGTTTTATTAAAAAGACTTGACCACCTCTCCTCTTGGTTAGGCTTAATTAATCAATTTTCCATTAAACTGGTAAAACTTCAGTACCTTCCCAGTACCTTCCTAGTATATTTCTAGTACATTCCTAGCACATTTCTAGTACATTCCTAGCACAATTCTAGTACACTCCTAGCACATTTCTCGTACATTCCTAGCACATTTCTAGTACATTCCTAGCACAATTCTAGTACATTCCTAGCACATTTCTAGTACATTTCTCTATATCTTGAGGCACACCAAATAGAACAGTACACGATGACTTTTCAAACAGTGTTTACAACCATCAAAGTTTAACCCCCCCGGTCACATTTCAGTCAGCGTTTTAAGTATGACTTGACCACTCCACAGGGAATGTTAATTCAATTTGGCATCCCACAACTACTTCCCTGGGGCCTAAGCACAGCACCTGGACTCTCTAGGCTGTTCCACAGCAGCTTGGTTAATTGTCCTTTACTGCTCCTTGTCCCTTGTAGCCCTGGTATCAGTCCTGACCGCTGGGGTTGAATAATACTTCACACGGTCACCTCCTAACAATATAACATAGGCCTTAATCCCCCTAGTTCTGTGCTGGTCTCCTAGGGATCTCGGCTACTGAGAAAATTATAAATAACTCGTATGGTTTCCAAGGACCCTGAGAACAGCTATGGGCCTCACAGAATTCTCTCACTCCCCTCCCTCCTCCACCAGGCCCAGCTTACGGTCAGTCTCGGTGTCCTCTTTTTCAGGGGTCCCGTCAGAACTGGAATCAATTCCCCCTCACTTCGTGAGAGGCAGACTTCTTCGTCGGCGAGGCGCTCCCCTTCTCAGGGAGGACGAGGACCCGGGAACTTCTACCGATCCCCACCCCGAGGAATAACTTATGGGAGATCCCCTGACAGGATAAACCACCTTCGGGCTCTTTCCCGCCCCCTGTCCGATTCCGTGCCTTACTCCGTTACAATCTTCTGGACGGACAGCTGCAGAGGACTTGAATTGGGGACAGGGACGTTGCACGATCCGCGCCTCTAGAGACAGGACGGGACGCAGTCTCCCACTTCTTCCGGCAACGAAGGGCGGCGCTTAGCCCCTTCCCACGTGATCGGAGGACGGCAGCCTCCGGGCCAGACACGCCTCCCCCTCCTTCTTCCTGACTGCTTCCTGAGGCAGCTCTCGCCGGAGCTTCGACGGAGTCGCTGGCTCCCGGCCCCTCACCTCCGCAGCTCACTGGCACCGCAAGTCCACACCGAGGACCACCGGCCACGCGACCAAGACGTTGGGGTCCGCTTCAGGTAGGGACCGGACACAAATATTTTCGGGGAGGTGAGGGGGGGGGGAAAAAGAGTCTGGTGCGGCCCTCACGCGATCAGGAGGGCTCCGGGAGAATTAACCAATATGGCCCAGTCTTCTTGCTACGGGGTGTGACTCACCCTTCCAGACCAGGGACACAAGGCGAAGGGTAACGGGTGCTGGATCCCACACGGGGACAGTGACGGAGACCCGATAGACTTCTGGGCTTGGGCACTATCCTGCAATCCCCGGCAACCATGGACTCGGGAAGTAGGCGGCCCCAAACGTTAATTCATCCCCTCGTCTCGGCTATGTTCAGGGACCGGTCAGGTGGTTGAGGGTGGTGTCACTGCCGTAGATACCCTGGCAAATCCTGAGATCTGTCCACTCTTTGTCCAGCGCAGCCACCTCCCTACTCTCGTGCCTTACTCCTGACTAGCCTGCCGCCTCACTCTACTCCGAAATGGCTGCCCTCCTGCCACCTCTATTTATCACCTTGGGCCTGACTTGCCAGAGGGGCCCAGAAGGTTCTGGAACCTCTCATGGTAGTCATGGCCCAGGTGCTGAGGTGACAGTTGGAGCCACCATTTTGTGCCTCTCACCTTCCCCATCTATTTCCCTCAGAGGAGCACCTTGTGTCTTTTCCTCAGGTGATGTGGAAAAAAAACACCCAGAACCTCTACATCAGCACCCAATAGTTAGGTAGACAGAAAAAATGAGGAGGGGAAAAGGGACAAAAATAATAAAATGAGGAGGGAACCGCCAAAGGGCTGACAGGTCTAACAGTGCCTAATAAAAAACATAAATCTCGCCCATCAGTGACACTCTGCAGAGGAATGTTGTTTTGTATTATTATGGCATGATTCGCGTAAGGTGAGTTAGTAACGTATTAATGTGTACATATGGAAAATTGGTGTTTCCTTCTGAAGCTATATTTGCAAAGGGTATGTACAGCAAGTTATGCAGACTGCAGAAATGTAATTCAGGACCTGCAATGTGAACTCGCTGTGTGAAGGCAAGTGGCACATTGGTAATGTGGACTTGGAAAAGTGCTAATAACAAACAACAGATTTCGGGCATGGAGCCACAAAAAAGTCACTGGTCGCCTATGTGGTCACAGCTGTGAGTCGGCGATTTGACCCAATCCAAAGAAGGAACCACATCAGACAGTGACCCCACGTGGAATCAAGGTCTTCTGTGGCTGCATAGTCAACTTACTTTGGGCATGATCTGGGGAATTTGAAGCGCTGCAAAGAGACCAGAAAACGGCATACAAACGTGCAATTGAAGCTCTTTTGAGATTGTTGAACAGGTATGGGTAACTGAGCGACCATTTAATGCAAACTGTAACTAGATTATCTGGGGTGGGGGCGGTTGCAGACAGGGAAGGGATCTCCACTCTTGGCCCCACAGACACCTTTACTGCTCTTCCTCCACGCCTCACAGATCTCTTCTGAGCTGCCGTCCCTGCGGTTGGGACCGCAGTTTATTTTTAGTTCACTCTCCTGTCTTCTCCTCCTCTACCCCTTCCCCTGTAGTCATTATCTAAATAGAGCTAACATCAGATGGGAAGGACTGTGTCCGCTGTCAGAAGCATGGAAATTCGCACAAAGCTCCTTGATGTGCATGGCTTAGGCAGTAGGCACCCAGTGATTTGTGTCACTGATGCACTAGTAGGCTCATTGTAGGTCTGCGCTTAGGATTTCACACTTGTTTGTGTCACTGAGTCAGTAGGCTCAACGCAGGTCTGTTCAAATGGGCTCACACTGGTTTGTGCCACTGATACACTAGGCTCAAGGCAGGTCTGTGCTAGGGGTGGCAGTGCTGCATAATACTCATCCCCCTCGCTGAACTCCATGGAATTCCACAGAGTTTTTAAAACACTCCGTAGAATTCTGCAGAGTGAAACTCTGTGAGCTCATGCCCAGGCCTAGCTAAGAGGAGTGTATATATGCAGGCATATAAGACAAGGTGGTGATCAGGTCTTCTCCTAATATGCAATCCCTACTCTACGTAGGGCCTTGAGGGGTTTGCCGCATTACGCTCCTGTACTTTCACTCCTTCGCTATTTGGCACATCTCTGACACTTGAATTGACCTTTTTAAAATAACGAGTCTTGTTTTTAACTGTTTCTATACGGGGATTGGTTTTACTTTTTAAATATTATAACGAGCATCTGTAATTCTTGCCTGCACAATCTGTGTTGAATTTGAGGCGGTTGGGTGGGAACTGATTGACTTCCTGGTTTCTAGGCATGCCACTGAGAGCCGCCATCTTGGGAAGTGCGCGCTCTAGCTTACGTGGCTGCCAGGTCCACAAGAATGTGCGCTGCGCGGTCGCAGGCGACTTGAGGGGTTTGCTGCATTATGCTCCTGTACTTTCACTCCTTCGCTATTTTGCACATCTCTGACACTTGAACTGACCTTTTTAAAATAATGGGTCTTGCTTTTAACTGTTTCTATACGAGGATTGGTTTTACTTTTTAAATATTAAAACAAGCATCTGTGATTCTTGCCTGCACAATCTGTGTTGAATTTGAGGCGGTTGGGTGGGAACTGATTGACTTCCTGGTTACTAGGCATGCCACTGAGAGCCTCCATCTTGGGAAGTGCGCGCTCCAGCTTACGTGGCTGCCAGGTCCATAGAAATGCGCGCTGCGCGGTCGCAGGTGCCTTGAGGGGTTTGCTGCATTAGGCTCTTGTACTTTCACTCCTTCGCTATTTTGCACATCTCTGCCACTTGAATTGACCTTTTTAAAATAATGAGTCTTGTTTTTAACTGTTTCTATACGAGGATTGGTTTTGCTTTTTAAATATTAAAACGAGCATCTGTGTTTCTTGCCTGCACAATCTGTGTTGAATTTGAGGCGGTTGGGTGGGAACTGATTGACTTCCTGGTTCCTCGGCATGCCATTGAGAGCCGCCATCTTGGGAAATGCACGCTCTAGCTTATGTGGCTGCCAGGTCCATAAGAATGCGCGCCAAAGGGGCGCCTAAGGCAAGCCCGTCTGCGCCCGTCAGCGGCCCGAAAGTGGCTAGCACCAGCCACACTGCCCGCTGGGTTCCCTGTTTGCTGGGCAGATTGCTCTATACTAGTGACTTTCTATTGAATCTTCGTCCACTTCCCTGCACCCTTCCAGGTATTTGTGATTTGTCTATTTGTAACACTGTTACCTGTGGAACATGTGATCTTAAGCTTGCTGTGGGGTCGCTCAACTCGGCTCCTACTAGCACCTAATTTATGAGGCCTATGAAGGTCTCCACTATATCGGTCGCCCTGATTAATGCCATTCTGAATCTCTCAAACTCTTAAGGGGCCTGAAGTCAGGTTCTCCTGTGGATCCTTGTCCAGCCAGACTGCTGGCGACAGCCGCAGAGACTATTAATGCTGAAGTGAACGGTATTATCAATTTGTCCCTGCAGAAAGCTTGCGTCCTGGCTGTCTGGAAGCAGGCCAAGATTCTTCCCCTTTTAAAAAAGCCTTCCTTAGACCCCATTAGCTTAGGGAACTACCACCCTATCTCCCTCCTGCCCAGCTTAGCTAAGGTCTGTGAGAAGTTAGTGACTAAACAACTCACTGATTATGTCGAAAGTGCAGGCCTCCTGCACCAGGCAGTCAGGGTTTAGGGCCGCTCACAGCACCGAGTCAGCCTTGGTCGAGGTCTAAGAAGCCATTCGGGAGTGTCTGGATGCAGGCGGTAGGGCAGCATTGATTTTGCTCGACCTATCGGGGCGGTTGACACGGTCCCACACTCACAGCTTCTCACGCGACTCACCGAGATAGGGGTCTCTGGTTCAGTATGGGGCTGGATCAAGTCCTTCCTGGACAAACGGGTCCAACAGGTCTGTCTTCCGCCAGCCTCTTCTGCTCCCCTGACAGTGACCACAGGGGCCCCTCAAGGGTCTTCCCTTAGCCCCCTTCTGTTCAACATTTATGTCACACCATTGGTCTACTTGGCGGAAGAACTGGGAGCAAAGATCATCGCTTATGCGGACGATACCCAGCTTATTTTTACATGGGAGAAGAATATGGACTCAGTCATTTCTGCGAAGCACTGCCTGTCTTCCATCTTCAGGAATTTTCCCCCTAAGTTTAGGGACTCCCTCTGGCCTGTAGAGTCCCCTATGCCCACTTCTGTTGGGAAGCCCGTAAAGAATTTGGGGGTGTGGTTTGAGGAGAACCTTGCATTTCACACGCAAGTTAAGAATCTTACCGGCACATGCTTCGGCCTTCTTAAAACCCTTTGGAAATTTCTCCCTATTCTGCCTAGGGCTGCAAAAGAGTCAGTTGTCCGAGCCCTCATTCTTTCCTGGCTGGACTACGCTAATGCGCTCTATGTGGAAATCCCTGGCTACCTGCTGAAAAAGCTGCAAGTGCAGAATGCGGCAGCCAGGCTTCTTCTTGACTTGCCTTTCAGAAGTAGTGTGAGCCAGCATCTGCACTCATTGCACTGGCTGCCCTTGAAGGCAAGGGTAAAGTTCAAATCACTAATCATTGCCCATCGTGCACTCTACAGTCAAGGACCTATTTACCTGCAAAAACGTTTTTCCTTCTATGCCCCTGTGAGACAATTATGCTCCTCGTTTCAGCTTCTGGCTCTGGTGCCCCGTTTTAAATGCAAGAGATTAGGTGGCAGCTCGCTCACCCGGAAAGCTGTCATGGCCTGGAACGCCCTTCCCTTTGCGCTTCGGAATATTAAAGATCCACTGACTTGCTCCAAACTCCTGAAAACTCATCTTTTTGCCTAGATTTCTTTGTTTCCACCCCTCGCTGGCTCCGCGCCGGGACACTCCTGAGTATCTGGGCGCGCTATAAAAAAAATAACATAACATAACAGAATGTGCACCTAGGGTGTGTGTGTGTTGAGATGTATATCTATCTAGTCCAAGAATCCCCCAATGGAATGATCCAACCACATTTCCTGAAGGGACGGAATGTAAGACCCTGTCTTGGTCATGAACTGGCACCTCTCAAGGAGATGTTAGGCAGCTGCTTAGGGAAGCATCAGCATGCAAGGACCTTCGATGTCATCAGAAGTGTTTCCTCTGACTAACCCCTGGATATGCTTATTTATTTATAATAAAAAGCATCCTTTCATGTATATGCAAATCAGCATTGTTATGGATATGCAGTTAGCCCTGTTGCCTCATGGGTGATAGAAAGACATTTGTACAGCATGCGTAAATGCCTTGTACCAGTGTTAGAGGTATTATGATAATGTTGCCTGAAGAGAAATTTGCAAGCAACGCAGTTTCAGAGAAACTATTCCAACATTGTCACACTTGCAAATATGTGCTAAAGGTTATTGTTCAAAATCTTACTGTGCAGAAAGAGGGCAATGTAAGAAAATGTGAGGCGTTGCTACATAGGCCTAACTCAGACACCTAACAATAGAAAATGCATGGGGATTTCATGTTTTGGGATCACCCTTTTTTTTCGGCTTCCACTGAACAGGTCACCATGGAACTTTCCATAAAGCAATCCAAAAAATGTTCCGTCTATTGAAATGCAGACCTAACTATAACTAGTGGCGACTACCATTAGATAATACATATATATCCGAGCCAATCACCAGTTCTCCTTCAAAAAACAGACACCGACATTGCAGACTCAGTTACGATTTGGCATTTAATTTATTCACTTGCTTGCTGTAACGTGGTTCGACAGGATCCCCTGCCTTGTTCACACACTGAGCTCCATTACTCCCTTCTCTTTGTTGGGAGCAGTCAGTCACGTGGTGTAACTGACTTAGACAACATTATACAATCAATGCAATTTCAAACATATGACACCACATCACATCTCTAATTGAAAATGCTTCTCAAGGTGCATTTTTTCTTTACTGTTTCATCACAAAAAAGATTTTTATTATCTATTTTATTCTGTTTTTTTAAAGAAGCTTTTTTTGATTATGCTTTTCTGTGCAAAATTATTCCAATGTGTCAAAAATGCAAATTTATGCAAATATATTCTCTCTCCAATACTCTCGGAAATTAACCTATATCCTTGGGCTTACATTACAATTCGTTTTGTAATTTCACTAGTGTGTATATTGGCAAAATATTAATGTCATAAACAGATCTGTGCTCCATCTGACCACAGAAGTGCTCCTGGGGAGAAGTCATACTATATTCTTTTTCAGCCCCCATGTTATAGCCATCTTGCGTCATATTCACTCAGGATATCTTGTTCCCTAAGTGCAATATTAAAAAGTGCAAGTGCTTTTGTGCAGTATACCTTGAACTTTTCGCTCTACAGTTTGGCTCTATTGCATAATGATAAAGTGCTTGTGCTGGCTCCCAGCTTAAAGTGCTAGTGCTCTTGCAAGGATTAGCATCGATTTTTCACTCAGGGGATAATAATTATTCTCCAATACCATTTCCAGCCATGGGGTGTTGATCTTACAAATTATACCGTAGCCAGAAACATGGTTATTTCAACAAGTGCACTGCTGTTATCTAAGAAAGCGCAAGTGATGTTGAGAAAAGGTTTCTTCCCTTTTTCTTGAAATATCTGAATGTTTCCACTTGACAATCTAGCTATGAACTTCAAGTGCCTATTGCATAACTGTTCCTCACTGTTGAATGGTTTTTTCCATGTCAACTCCTTGGTCGAGCTGGGCTAAATAAAGTGCAAGTGCTTCTGAATCTCCCACTTTGTGTAGTTTGCCCTTCCATACGCATTTCTGAGAGTACAGGTACAAGAATAAAATGAAATTAAATTTTTTTAAAATGAACATTTTGTAAATATCCAGTAGCATTGATTTTATACAGTACAACTTCTTTTTCTATCGTGGTAAGGGTTGGCGGCTAAGGGGACCTCCTCCTCTAAATATGGACATACAGGTCTTCTTCTGAATTGAGACCCTGGTGACTCTTGGTGTCTAACACAATTATATATCTTGACTCAAATTGTCTAAGTTTTAATTTTCGATTTTACCCTCGCCTGTGTCCTTGGGACTGAGTCGATCACAAAGTAAGACAACCTCTTTATATCTCCCCCATGGATCTCATTTATATGTCTAACAACAGGATAGGTCCTGTCTTTATTCTTTACAGCCCTTAAATGCTAGAGGAGTCTCACTTGCACTATATGTATTGTGCTTCCCACATATAATTTGGGGCACATGCATTGGAGAACAAATATTACATAATCACTCTTGCAATTGAAAAAGCGAGGTATCTTCCAGGGTCTATATAACAACGGCAATTGGATTTCTTTTTTATTTACGCTGTGTTGACACACCTTGCATTTCAAGCATTTGTTGAATCCAAGATTGGTTTTCAACCACCCTTCAGTTTCTACCACCTCTGGGCTACTCACTACTAGTTGTTGTCTCATAGATTTCGCCCTTTTGAATGTTAGGAGTGGTCTATGTGAGACATCGCTGCCTAGTGTGGGGTCATTTCTCACTAGATGCCAATGCCTATTCATGCAACCTCTCACCTTGACATGATAGGCATTGTATCCTGTGATCATTCTAATCTCATCCTTCCTTTTAACTTTCTGGCTTTCTCCCACTTTCTCAGGAAAAAGGAGTGATTCTCTTGAAGTTCCCGCCACCTTATGAAGTGCCTGATTTAGGAACCGTTGACTATACTCTCTCTCCTTAAACCTCCAAAACAATCCAGTCTGGGCATTTTTTAGAGAGGACAGTTCACTATAATTCCTCTTCATGCAGAGATTCTCCGCATAGGGTATACTTTGTTTGAGTTTTAGCGGGTGGAGCTGTCTGAGTGTAAAATTGAATTCCCTGCCGCCGGTTATCTGTAGGTGCGTGTATGTATTTTTTCATCATTGACAAATACTTCTAGATCTAAGAAACACACCTGGGATTCACTGATAGTACTAGAAAACTTCAAATTCAGACAGTTTTCATTTAAGGCAGACACAAACTTTTCGGCCCTCTCAAGGGAGGCCTTCCAAAGAATCAACAAATTGTCTATAAAAAAGGGGCCAGACCACAATGTTCTCTTTTCGGTTGGTTGCATACTCGACCGTGAGCACCTGCCCCGCCCACCAGCCCATGTGAAGATTCGCATAACTATATATATATATTCCAAAAGAAAAACATTTACTGCTTCAGTAACATGTAAACAGGCCCAACAGACGTGCTTAAGTGAAAATAAATATCCCCTAATTTTGACAAGTCCAACAGCATAACGCGTTTCGAATCCTTGCAAGTCTTAATCGTATGCAGCAGGTGAGAGTAGACAGCCATCAGTTGTTATTGACGCTCAATTTGTGTGATGTGGACATTTCACTACGAAAAATTAAAGTGGCATTGGTCATTGGTTCTGATGATAAATACATTTTCATGTGTACAAACAGCGCACGTCCAGAAAGATTCAATTTGGTTTTTAATCCCATGTATAAACACTGATTTGCAATTGAATGTAATGGTCAATCCCTTGAATAAGTACTATTTTGTACACAAGTCTCATGACTGATCTTTACTTAACTCATTACTTAGCAGACCACAAATACCTTAATGCTTTGCCAATTGTTCACAAAATGTCCCGATCCTTCACTGTCCTTTTTAAATACATCCAAAAGACTGTGATGCTCGGGACGTCCAGCCCCTCAGGTCGGGCCTGTCTGTGTTCGTCCAGCACCAATATATTCCAAAAGAAAAACATGTACTGCTTCAGTAACATGTGAACAGGCCCAACAGATGTGCTAAAGTGAGAGAAAATATCCTTTAATTTTGGCAAGTATATATATATATAGATACAACTTAAAATCTAATGCCATGAAAATCAACCAGGTGTTTGTCCACTTGTACAGCAAGTCTGCATTCAAGTACTAGGATTATATTCATTCTCTAGGGGGGTTTGGAGTAAACAAATAGCCATTCCTGAATTGTGCCTGGAGGGAGTTCTCATGTATGAAATAGGGTTCCCACCACATTGAAATTGTCTTTGCAGTGGCGGCGCCTGCTTTCAAGCAGTGTGAGAAACAACAACATAAAATGATATTAACTTTCAGTTATTATCATTTTATGTTTGTGCTGCTTTGCGGGCGGGTGGAGCTGCTCTGCTCAAACCAGTCATGCACACTTTCCCATTCTCCATGCAGTCTGCAGTACAGCCTGCATGGAGAACATGCCCATTTCTCCAGCCACTGGCTGAGCGCCGTGTTACGGCGCTCAGACCAATCACAATGCTGCATTGCAGCATTGTGGTTGGTTTAGAGGAGGGAGCCTGACTGC
The DNA here is from genome assembly GCF_964204655.1 of Triturus cristatus. Lineage (NCBI taxonomy): Eukaryota > Metazoa > Chordata > Amphibia > Caudata > Salamandridae > Triturus > Triturus cristatus. The sequence goes on along the minus strand of NC_140595.1, from coordinate 454,204,387 downwards.
CTGCTTCCTGTTCCTGAAGTTGGAGGAAGGAGAACAGGAGCAGAGGTGCAGGACCCAGCAGAAAGGTGCGTTATTTGAATATTTTTATGCTCCCTCCCACAATCGCGACCCCCAGCCTCCTCACCGCAAGACACTCTCTAGCGACCTCCTGCACCCAACACCCCACACGTGAGCCACAGCGGCCGACACTGCGTCTTTGTGCAAATGTTTTTAGGAGTTTTTCTGACACAGGGTATATTCCTACTGCAGGAGATAAGTTGTTCTATTAGAGGAGCATGTGTTCTTTGAAGTTTTAGGCTGTTTGGCTAGTAGCATTGCATCAAATGTAAGCAAAAAGGAAATGCTGAACCAAAACCTAGTGACCAGCAGGATGCCAAGAGATCCAATGTGCAGTATCTGAACACACTGAGAATCTCACACCTTCCCTAACCTCTACCGGAGGTTGCTAAGGTAAAACACACCTGTAAGTACAACTGAGAGGAAAATGGGAGGGGAGGAGAGAATCAAACGCAAGTGTGTGCTACTTAGATCACAAGAGTAGCATTCACAGTCGGTGTCTTTTGCGTCCTACTGGAAATGCAACACCAAATTACATTAGTGAAAATATAGGTTCTAAACATCAGCAGATCAACAGATACTTGTTACAGCTTTCTAGTCTGTCTAAAGGGGAGACCACTGATGATCTGGATACCAAACCAGCATCCGTGAAGACTGAAGACAACAAGCAGCACACCAAGTATGTGCCTCACTGGGTAAAACTACCAATTCAAACAGAAGTTCTAGAGAGATTGAAGGGACTCTGCATATTGTTTTCTTCAGGGTGACCTTTACCTCTGTTTTAAGGGCACTTAGCCAGGTGCAACTCTTATAATCTTACATACATCGGTTTTTCATGATTATTAATTCATGATTATCTCTCCACTCACCATTCCAATTTTATTAGTAAAAGTTATTTTTATCACACTGAGTAGTGTCGTACACACACACAGACACACTCTCTCTCTCACACACATTATGCACCTTCTCCTAGGCTGAAGAATTGCCCCTCTGAACAATGGCGCCATGTTACTTTCCATGTCTCCAATCTGCTCACAAGGGCTTTAACTGCTCCAAAAACAAATTGAAAAGCATCCTTAAAGCAGGGTGCAGCTTCTCAAAGCTGAGCGACAGCCTGAAATAAATCCCATCAGAGAGTCAAACTGAACAGTGCAGTCCTATATTTCAGAAAAGCTTTGGATTTAATCACAAGAGTCAGAAGCAGTTTCACTATGTGTGCATTTAATGAATTATCCTGACTCTCAGTCCTGGATGCACATTGCATCCAAAGATCCAAACATGATAGGACAGAAAGTAGCATCATCCAATGTTATTTCGGAAATTCTCTTCAGGATGTGTATGTCACAGAGAGAGCGCACAAGGCCACTGTGTAATGCTTTAACTAAAATAACTGGTATATAAAACCGGATCACATGCCATGTTCATTGTTTTTTAGCTCGCGTAACCACTTAAAGAAAGAGTCTAGTGCTGCGCGAAATGTGTGTAATTTACGCTCCAATTTCTGGCAACCTCGCGAAATTAAGCATACTTACGCGAAATGTTAGCCCGTGCCTTGGTCCTATATTTTAGTGCATAATGTGTCGTTGCATCAACATTTGATACGAGGACACAGTGGCGCTAACAACTGTCAACCTAGTTCTGGTTATTCTTGTAAATCCAGTGCTCCCAGGCTCTAATTTAAACCAAATTGGCAGCACAATTACACGACGTGCAGTAATTTCCTGAATTGTGCACAATCGTAGTGCGAACTTCCGGAAATTACGCGAATTGCACCAGTGTAACTTATATTTCGCCCACACCTAATAGAGCCCAACTCTGTGCTAATCGTCCTTGGCTCCGCTAAAATTGGTCCTCCCTGGAATGCAAGAGCAAGCCCCTTCCTGATCGAGTACACACCTTAGAGAGGTATTTGGCCTACAAAGCTGCACATATCACATCTGCTAATAAACCCTCTTCAGTGAAAGAGCTCAGATCCGAGTCTCTATAGCAACCGCCACCGTATTATCATCCCTCTCCAGTCAGCTCTCAGTTGTCCAGTGAAATACATGTTTTTGCAAGTCCATTACTGATGTGGACAAAGTATAAAGGGTCACAAATACTATGATTGCCAATTTGCACACTTTTAGTATTGAAAATTATTTTAGCTACTGAGTGAATTTAACATTGAGTGATGAAACGAGCTGAACGGGATATTTAGTAAATGCATTTTTGTTTAGTATTTCATTAGAGGTGATTGGTTGCCAGGGTTTCTTATTATTCGTTCAGATACATAGAACTAAATTAAGTATTCAGAGATCTCAAAACACTCAATCACAGGTATGATAGTTTCTCTACAACTGTGCAAGCCGAGAGGACTCTTTTATGATGTAGACCCAGTGTAATTGCTCTAAGACCAGAGGCAATGAACTATAGAAGACAGCATTCAAAGGCATTCTTTTGTATCAGATATTCAGATACCTTTCCTTTTCTATAGAATATGATTATTATTCCATTTGGTTGTGTGAAGGCGGGTTCTGCAAAGACACAATGGTGCTTATATCGAGGAAAAGCGTTCTGATTTTAATGTAGCAGAATTTTCATTTCGGGAACATGCACTGAACTACATAAGGGCCTTCTTTGTTATACAGCACAAAGACAGGCTCAGTTGGAAATTCAGGTAGGCTGTGAGGAGTTGAAGAGAAGTGCCAGCTTGTGGGTCGTTCTGAGCAGAAAAACATTACATGGTGCTACAGTGCAAAAAATAGCTGTGATGCCATATCAATCAATCAATCGGGACCTGTAAAGCATAGCTAATCACCCACGAGCCTCTCAAGGTGCTGGGGGGTGGGGGGTGGTCGTTCCGTTGAGTGCTGGGGTCATCCGAAGAGCCAGGTCTTGAGCTCCTTCCTGAACCGGAGCTGTGTAGGCACTTGCCGGAGGTGGAGGGGGTCGATTTAGGCCTTGGCTGCGAGGTAGGAGAAGGACTTTCCTCCCGTTCTGGTCTTGTAGATGCATTGGATGATGGCCAGAGAGAGATCAGCTCATCTAAGGTGTCTTTTGGGTGCGTGGAAGGAGAGGCAGTTGTTTAGGTATGTTGGTCTGATTTTGTGGAGGGTCATATATGCTGAGAAAAAAAATCCAGCTTTGTAGAGGCCATGCAGCCTCTACAGACTGCACAGCTGTCATTAGAGGCAGGGGACAAACTAACCCCTTCCCCATAATGCATGAGCCAGAAGGACTGGTAGGTTGCCCAAAACAGGCAGCATCAGGTGCTATACCAGCTATGTAAGAAGTTCCCCCATCCCTCATACATGTGAGTGGAAGGGAGGTGGGAGAATGTATTTTAAGTTCAAGAAAGCTTTATTGAGTAATACAAAGGTGTCAATACAAAGTACATCCTAATAACGTCATAATGAAATGTCCAGCATAAACATATTTATAAGAATACGAATCAGACTCATAAATGACAATAAAGAGATAAAAATAACATCTGAAATCTGAAGACTAGTGAAATATAGGGAAAAAGTAGGAACATTTAGGGGATCAGGGAGGTTTGGGAACTTCTTGTTGTAATGGATGTGGCTGAGAAAACCTTTGAGCACTTACATCAAGAAACATTGTAACAGGTGACCATAAGTCCAAACGTTTCGTTGACATTGTTAGAGGATAAACAAAAGCAGTATCTAACCTGTGGTTATGGCAAACATTATACCACCAAGCTCTATGAGACATTTTTGTAAAGTCTTTCCAGTTTATAGTAATTTGCTGAAAAGCGACAGCTAATAACAGATCAATAATTTTAACATTAAACGACAGGTTTTCCCATACAGGCGAGAGGCTCCCTAAGAAGACATTGGTAAAGGAAAAAGGAAATTTAGTATCAAAAATTAAATTGATTTGAGTCCAAACTTGTTTCCAGAAATTGCAAACAAAATCCTACAAGAAAACAACATATGAAATAAATTGGCTTTTGGAGATAAACATGTCCAGCATACATCGGAAACAGTTGAAAAACTTTTGCTTAAAACGTATGGTGATAATAAAAGTCTATTATAAGCAAAAAACAGTGTTTGCGTTATATTTGCTGCTCTAGAAGATTTACGTAATTTAATCCATAAATGCCTCCATAAAGGGATTGACCAAGAGGTTTGAAAATCATGTTCCCACGCTACTTCAATTGTGGATTTCTGTCTGGTGATGGCTGTGCGTTGTAGAAAATTATAGATAATGGAAGCTTTGGGTGATTTTTTAATATGGTATATAAGTGTGAGAGGGAGTCAGCGTTATTCGACATAGCAGGGGCATTGGATAATTGAGTGTAAGTGGTCATTACAGCTTCTTTTAAAAGACTATATTTAGTAATAAATGAAGTGGGCAAGTTAAATATTTGGCTGAGTGAAGAGAAGGGTAAAAAAACTGATTGGGAAAATAACTGGTGAACCCAAAGTAATCCTCTCCATCTCCATGTTTTCCAATAAAACGTTTTATTACGAATGAGCAGGTTCTTATTATGCCAAATAGTAGAATTGAGAAAGAAGTCTATAGTGTGTCGTTGAGGAGGAGATGGTGGCCTGAGAAGTTTAGAAGTCAACTTGATTATGGGGGTGAAAAGGGACTGCGGTTTATTTGAAAAGGAGAGATACTCTTGGAAGGAAAAGGGAGATAAGAAGAGATTTTCAACTGAAGTCCACAAAGGGCGATCATCCGTAGGCTCAAGCAGCCAAAAGGAGGCCTGGCTTAGGAGAAACGCTTTCTGATATGTCCTAACATCTGGAAAATTGACTCGGCCTTCGTCTTTAGGGCGCATTAGCGTTTGCAGAGACATTCTAGGTTTTTTGTTATTCCATAAGAAGGAGGAGAGAATTGAGTTGTTTTTATGTGATAGTTTAACAGGAATCGGGAGTGGTATATTAGATATAGTGTATAGAACTATGGGTGTCAACATCATTTTTATAGTGTCCAAGCGCTCCCACCAAGATAGATAAAGAGGATGCCATTTAGTGGTGAGGTCTACAAGCTTTTGAATACATTTATTTAAACATAGTCTTACTGTATCAGAAGTGCTAGAAGTGATATAAAGTCCTAGATATTTAATATGATTTGAGCTCTATGTAAAATTAGAGGCACTGTAGTCCGGTTTAAAAGTGTATTTAGTTAAGGGCAGAATTTCGCATTTATCATTATTTAGCTTATAGCCAGAAATAAGGGAGTGCGCTTGGACTTCAGATAGAAAGGCAGGAATTGATTAATTTGGATCGGAGATGAAAAGCAAAATGTCATCAGCATAAGCTGCAAGTTTAATATGAGTGTTGGTCGTCTTGAAGCCATGTATATGTGAGTTCTGGCGAAGTTTGGAGAGGAAAGGTTCTAAAGCCAAATTAAACAAAAAGGGAGATAAGGGCATCCCTGACAGACTCCTCTAACTAAATTAAAAAAAGCGGAAACCAAACCATTTGCGCAAACTGCAGCCCGGGGATTGGAATACAGGAGAGAGAGTAAAGAAATGAAATTAGGACGGAAGCCAAACCATTTAAGAGTATAAAACAGGTAAATCCACTCAACCCTATCAAACGCTTTCTCCGCGTCTAAAGCGATTGCAGCCAGGGAGTGCTTCAGGCGGGAAGACTTGGACAGGATGTTGAAAAGAAGTCGGGTATTATCTGTAATAAAATGGCCCTTAACAAAACTGTTCTTTTCCCAATAAATTTGGTAGGTAGGAGTCTAATCTGATAGCTAATGCTTTTGAAAAGATTTTGTAATCGATGTTGACCAGTGAAATGGGTCTATAGTTTTTACAGAACTTAGAGTCTTTACCATCCTTAGGAATAAGGCAAATGTGTGCTTCTGAAAAGGATGCAGAAGATTTGTTGGAAGAGGTGAAAAAATCTATTAAAAAATGCAGCTTAGGTAAAAGGATTTTGGAAAAGTGTAAGTAAAATTCTACAGTGAAGCCGTCCGGACCGGGTGCTTTATCTTTTTTGAGAAGTTGTAATGCAGACAATAACTCCTGTTGTGCAATATCTGACTCTAAGGAGGACAGGTCTAGAGAGGAATGGTGAGGTTTTGGTATGTTAGAGAAGAAATGTGATAAGGACTGTTCAGTGGGTTGTGTTTCGGATGAATATAGAGATTTGTCAAAGAGAGAAAATTCACTTAGAATTTCAGCGTCCTTAAATTTTACGTTCAAGTTATTATCATATATCGATTCTATATTTAATTTGTTCTGCCTAATCTTTAAGTAATTAGCCAGTATTTTGCCAGCTTTATTTTTACCACCATAGAACTTAGCACTGGATTTTAACAGGTATAGTGAGGCATCATCAGTCGACTTTTTGTTAAATTGCATCTTAGCGTTTAAAAGAGCTGTGAGGCAATCTTTTGAGTGTGAGGTATGACAGGAGTGCTCTAGCTTCTTGATGGCTTGGAGAAGATTGTTAGTCTGTAAACGGCTAGATCGATGATGTTTAGCAACAAAACCGATGATGAAGTCTCTCACTGAAGCTTTGTAAGCACCCCTTATGGTTGAAAATGGGATATGTTCCGTATGATTTAATTCAAAATATTAATTAGAAAAACTAGTAAAAGAAGTGGTAAATTCTGGGTTTAAAAGAAGAGCTTTATTGAATCGCCATCTTTTAGGGAGTGAGGAATTTGGATAAAATATCAATACCGACTGAAACAGGAGCATGGTCTGAAATTAAAATAGGAACAATATCTGCATGTTTTAGCGTTTGTGATATGTGGTGGGAAACAAAAATGTAATCAATTCTGGACTGGGTATGGTGGGTAGGGGAGTAAAAGGTATATTCCCTGGTAGTTGGATTGCACAACCGCCAATCATCCAAAAGTTTGTGTTGGCTTATTGCATGAACAAAGGATTTATGAGGTTTATTAGGAACAAAAGGAAATCTAGAGTACCTGTCTATAAAAGGGTCAAAAACCTGATTACAGTCACCTGCTAATATAAAATTGTCTTCCATTGAGTGTACAACCTGCTTGGCTAATGTGGACCAAAAAGAGGGTTCACCACACGTGGGGGCATAAACGTTAAGAAGAGAAACCGTAACATCCTTTAATAACACTTTGACAGATACCCATCTACCATCACTGTCCGATTCTTGGGACAGGAGTGAAAGTGGAAGTGACTTGCGACAAAGTATCGTTACACCATTGCGTTTCGCATCTCCTGGTGATGAGAAAACATTCCCTACCCACCCTCTTTTTAATTTGAATGATTCAGTATCTGTTAGATGAGTCTCATGAAAAAACACCAAGTCAGCATTTAGTTTAGCTAAGTGAGTAAGGACTCTTTGTCTTTTGATAGGTGAATTTAGACCCCTAACGTTCCATGAAATGAGCTTCAATGACATGAGTAATCAGAAACGAAATACAGCAAAACTCTAAGGGAAACATCTGATTCGTTGCAGCAACATTTTGGATTATTGAGAAAGAGTAAAGAGAATTGGAAAAAGAGCAGAAAGGTAAATAGGAGAGAGATGTAAGATATGGAGAATATTGACCAGGAGAAAAAAGACAAAGTTGATAAAAAGTAAAGCATAAAAGTGACAAGAAGATGAAGCAGATGTAGGAAGGAAAAAGTGCTGAATAATGAAATAAAAAATGATAGAGTGTAGAGGTAAGAAAAAGAAAAAAAGTGGATGAGAATATATAGGACACCAGAAGCAATAAAAGAGATCACGTGCGAAACAAGACAAAAAACAAAAGACAAAACGAAAGACATACTTACAGTGAGGGAGAGAAAGAGTGTGGAGAAGTGGGACCACATGGAGCGGACGAAACATCCAACGAGGACCGGACCGGACCTTGGAGGGGACACGCCAAAACATAAATCTGGCGATAGAAACAAAAAGAAGTGAGATGATAAGTTTACCTCTAATTTATATGCTAAGCGTAAACAAAAACTTGTAATGCTACATAGTAATAACTAGGATGTGACTAGAATATAAAGACATATAGTGGCATAGATATGATTAGCAACATGAGAAATGACAACCCAAGTAGCAAACTGAAATACATCAAGTTCCATGTGAGGAAGATGATCCTGAAGAGTCCATGGAATCTGTGCTGTGCGCATTGATGAAACTTCGTAGACGCACTGGATCCTCATATGAAATAGTATTATTATTGTAGGTTACTTTGAACAAGCATGGGTGAAATAGGCCGTATCTGGCGCCCATTGACTGAAGAGTTGGTCTCATATCGAGAAAGGCTTTACGTCTTGACGCAGTAGCTCTGGAGTAATCCTGTGCAAAAAATATTGTGGCACCAGACCAGGTGACCTTTTGGCGGGCCTTACCAGCAGCTAGAACTTTTAACAAATCTGTACATTCCAAGAAATATAAGATAACTCCTCTCGGTTTCTGTACAGACGTTGCGCTGTTGGGAGCACGGCCAAGCCTGTGAGCATGTTGTATGTTCAGCCTGGTGGCTTCTGGCAAATGAAGAATCTTAGGCAGGAATGACTGGAAGAAGGCAATCGGATCTGAACCCTCGACCCCCTCTTCTAAATTGTATATGCATAGATTATTTCTCCTGTTTCGATTTTCAAGGTCCTCAACCTGTTTTTGAAGAGTTGACACTTGAGACTTTAAAGAGGTAATGCAAGTTGTGGTATCCTGAAAAGAGGAAACACTCTGTTCCACAGTTGAGAGTCTAGCGGCAAGTTGCGACCAATCATCAGATAAAGATTCCTCCATGAACGGTCTATGGGCCCTAATCTCCTGTAATAAAAGTTCCATTGATACTGGAGAAGTTGATTTTGGTGGAGATGGGGAGGTCTTTTTTTAACCTTTTCGTATTCGATTTCCCTGTAGGTGGTTGCATAGGATCCATATCTGTGCCGCACTGGTCTGACGCAAGGAGATCCAGACTCTCCAAGTCAGAAAATGCTGAGAAGACTTTAGAGTTTTTGATAAAGATGTGTTTAGGTTTTGAAATAGCAGAGCTAGTGCCTTTTGTTCTTCCCATGTAAGATGAATTCACTTAGACCGCACTACAAAGTATGCAACTAAGTTGCTTGAGGAGACGCTGTTAGGCAAATTGAAACAGAGCCAAGAAGCAAGAGAGCGTCCCTCAACAGAAGAACGGTTCCTACACAATTTCTCAAAGTACTGTAGGTAAGCCAGTACGACTCTGATATATGCTGCAAAAATTACACTTAATTTAAAGTAAAAGAAAGAAAGGCGCCTGTAATCACACCACCCCAACCTCTATATAGAGGTGAGGTAAAACTGGACTTCTGTGCCACCACCAGACTCGCACCTAACTATTAAAGGACTGATGCGTACAACAATATTACCTTGTAGGCAAGCAAAAAGCGTTTACGCTCCGATTCGGAGAACGAGGGAGAAGACAGTAAAATAATAATATGTTGACCGATTTAACATTGCTTCACCAATGCGCCAACAGCATCAGGGAAAGGCTGCTAAATAAATATAAAGTGTCCTGAGTAAGCATTAGATTAAGCGCACAGTACTTGTATCTCAAAAAATTATCATGGTTGCAGTAGGTTGAGTATGTGTATGTCTCTTAAAATGGCGGCTGGGAATACATTCCCTCATAGCATGTGGAAGGCTGAGGGATAAGTAGTAGAGGCCCCTTGAGACTTTAAAGACCCTTGGTAAGATAAAAGGCCTGTAAAAATAGCCCTCGTATCCAGGGAGTGTTGTAAAGTCCTGATACTGAAATGTGGGACCAGCGCTGGCAAATGCTGCATCGTAAAATAACTCTCGCGGCAGGCTCCGGTTGACAAAATGGCGGCCACCGCCACGTAGAAGAGCGCGGCCGCGTTACCATCAAAAAGTTGCAGAATGCCGCTACAGGAGGTCGCGAAGTATTCCCCATTTGCAGAAGCGGCTCTTAAAAATAAATACAAGCAGAGCATTTAATGTGCCCTATTTTACTACACGATTGTAGTAATCAAGTCCACTCAGTTGTGATGATTTAGGTAGGTTTATTGGAGATGGTACAAGATCACAGGGAGACCATAAGTAGGCCAGATAAGGAACAGGATAAGACCAGAGTAAGACCCCACCAGGAGCAGCCAGCAGGCAGCTCAGCCCAGTCAACTGTCATAACTCACTGCAGATTCCCAACATTCTGACAGCATCATCACATGAACATTCCACTGGTGGTAGATTGGCATTGCATCGGCATAAGCAGGATATAACAACGATGTTACCCTCTCTCTGGTCAGTCTATTCCAAATCATAGTCCTACTTGCATTTGGCCAGTCCAAGGTGCGGGGAACTAGAAGAGCACTGTGCTGCGAAGTGAAAGGCCATTTGCCACCAGGTGGTATCTGACTGAGGAGGAGGCGCCACACAGATCAGTCAAAAATCCGAATTCACTTTCTATAGGAAGGTTATTTTTCCCTGATCAGATGTTCACAGGGAATGTTGCATAGTCTGAGAAGTGATTTCTGGTTTTGTAGTTCAGAAAGTCTTGTGTCTGAGTACTATGTAGTGATGAGCGGCAGGCTCCGGTGACAAAATGGTGTCCGTCGCCTCATAGAAGAGCGCGGCCGCGTTACCTTCAAAAAGTTGCAGAATGCCTCTACAGGAGGTAGCAAAGCATTCCCCGTTTGCAGGAGCGTCAGTTCATGGTGAGGCTCGGCCAGAGAGTGACCCGCTGGGCGTGCTGTAAGCGCGTTCCCCCCATGCCGGACCGGGAGCCTCAGTGAAGCGCCGCCATCTCCGTCGGGTGCCAAGCCACGCCCCCCGGTGGGAGAATTTATAGTTGACAGAAGGTAGAGATGAGGAGCACATGCCAGAATGAGGATGGGGGAAGGGCAGCTGGTCAGGGGAAGAGGGAAAGAAAAGGCACATTGAACCCTTGGATGTAGGTGCCAATGGGGAATATTAGAAGGGGTCCACACACACACTAGGATGATGTAATGTTCACAGGAAAGAGGGTATACATTCAGGAGGAAGGAATATTCAAGCACTCTAAAACACGTGGAAGCACATGCAGGGGAAGGAAAGAAGGAATACATAGGACTAAAGTAAGCGTAACAGGAAAGAGGGGCCACTCCATCATGAGTGGAAGACAGGGACCACATCCAGGGGAGAGGGTTGCATTTACAAATAGGCAATGGGTATTTCCTCTGCCCATATAGATTTCAGGAAGGCATACAGTAGTAATTTGGATGGTAAAAAACCCAGCTATAGCTCTTAAGTTCAAAGCCCCACTAATTAGGTGCCCAGGATAGAGGTAGCGCCACGAGGTTCCTGAGCCTTCTGCCAGTCACTCACCTCATACTTACCTTAAGGATAGTAAGGTAATGTGTACATTAGTAAGCGCACTGCATTTTTATGCCTGTGACCCACATTCATTGATTCCTGGTGTGGTTCATTCTCGAGTATATGCAGGAGTTATACATATTCAACACCCCCTTCCTTATGCTTGCGTGTGACAAAATCTGTCTCACGTGTATCACGGGGTGTGAACTCCCAGAGACAGCCCCATGCCCCTCATTGCAGTGTGTGGCGACTGGCTGTACAGCAGGCACAGATGGGGGGTACCACCAAGCTTATCTGCATATGGTGACCTTTCGTACAAATCAACGCTTATTCCGTGCTTCACTGCTATCCACTGTAAGCAGCGGGTGTTTTTCTTTTTTACTAGGTGTGGACTTTTTTAACAGTTTTGGCCAGTTGGAAATTGTTAGCTTTCAAACCCTAAGTTATAATCTCATTTTTTCCCCTGGACCTAAACGGTGTTGGCTTGACCCAAATCACTTGCCTCTCTTACTCATTTCCCCATTATCCTAAGTTGTGAAAATAAATTAACAGTGACCACCTCATTCCATGCAAATGCTTTATTTTTTTCCGGGTAACTGAGCCTAATCAAAATGGCTTGAAAAATAATGTAGTTTATGGTCTTAGAGTAATTACCAGTGTCACAGATGCCATTTGGACTTACACTTGCAATTTTTTTATTTGCGGTGTTTTTGGCATCACTTTCTAGAAAGTACCGGCACAACACTACAGGCCAGTAATGTAGATAAAACATAGGCCATGCCATATATTCTTTAGGAAACCATTCTGAATCACCATTTGTTTGTGAAACTTTTTAAAACGAGCAGTTTCATCTTAAGGAAAAGCGTGTGTGGAAGGCAGACATGGGCTGGCTACTGTCTCTACACGCAGAGGTGTAGCATTGGAAGACACTGACTGCAGGCCTCAGTTGTTTTACGAAGGTATATTTAGCATTACTTACAGTAGCCCTTAACCCAGCACTGGACTTGATGCCTATCTCACCCTTTACGGTACTGCTGGAGGCAGTTATTAACACGGTCATAGGTCACCACTGGAATATTTTTCACTATTGTTGTTACATTTTGTTGGGCAAGTAGCTTTCTCAAATTTGCTTGAAAATGCACAATTTGGCCACTCTTTTTTCAAAATTATCTCTGGGGGAAAACACACCTGAACCCCTCAAATGCCCCTTGAGCTTGCTCGCTACGCGCGCGTGCCACAGTGCACTCAGCCGCAAATTTTATGCCTCACCACTATCAAATGTCACCAGCCCCCACTGCTAATGATGCCCCCACCCCCTGTAAAAATACCCATGGTGGTAGACCTGTTAGGAGGAAAGCAGGTGTGGTGGGATTCCTGTCACACCTATCTGTAGTAAAGATAAAAGGAGGCATGGGAAAAGGAAGCAAGGAGTTGTGGGCAAGTAGAAGATTTTTGTCTGTGAAACGTGTAAGAAAAAGACACAACTGGGGTTCCGTCCCTACCTCCTGCGCTCTTCCAAGTTGCGATGGACTGCTTTTGTTTCCTCCCTAATCAGTAACCCTCCAATTTTGACTTCCTCACCACTGGGAACTTTTACCTAAGTGTTCTTCAAGCATGAAAAACAGCTTCAAGCCTGCATGCCTACAGTTTTCACTTTGGAAAACAAAAGAACAACACCCCTCATGGGAGTTTTTTCATGGTTTGCATAGTGGCCAAACAAAATTTGGAGAACATGATGTTGAAAGCCGCGCTCTTAATAGGACAGAGTTTCTGACATCATGACCTGTGGTACTCTTAATGTTACTGAGAGCAAAGTCAGATATCGATTAAATAACATCCTGTCGTTTATTAGACACAGCTACATTATATCACTGGTCCCTTTCAGACTTTCAGTTGCCAGCCAGGCCTTTCCTAAGGGTTCTGCAAGGATCTCCCAAGCAGCTGGGTTTGAAAAACTGAGTTACACAGACATGCATTTTAACTCACGTTTACAAATAAATTAGATAAAAACACTGCTTTAAGAAACAGCTTTGTAGACTTTAACGTTAATACCTTACCCAAAAGAAGAATGCCTTTGTGAAGGTTATAAATGTATATGCTCATCAAAATATTGGCTGATTGGTAGAAACACTGATTGCACATGAGATACAAAGGTCATCATTTTTTGGTATGGTAGACCACGCAATGATTCTGGTAAGACAGGACTGGGGCCTAAGATTGTGGGAATTCAAAAGGTTCAGAGATCATCCTCCTGATTTTCCATCAATATGTACCACCCTCAGCAAATCTAACAATTAAGTTTGAACTAGAAGAACAACTTAATGCATGCCTGAGAGTAGTCTCTTGGTGGATGAGACTGGGTAAACTAGCAATCAATGGCAGAAAAACTAAAATATTACATATGTCAATGGCTACTCTCGCATCATGTAAGGATCCCTGGCTAGATGCTCTGGGCACAGTAACATAGACCATCCCGACAACTGAGAAACTAGCAGTTACACTGACCATAAACTCTACATGAGCCAACAAACTATGGTGTCCAAGAAAAGATTTAAATCTAAATGTATATTGGCTGTTAATATCTTTCCATTCCTAGAGCATTTTTCAGGTCTATATTTCTATCTTGTCTGGACTATCTCAAGGTCCTTAATAGAGGAATACTGGTGTGGTATATTTACAGACTCCATATGGTTGAATAGAAGGCTGTGTGAATGATATAGCGATTGGAGAATGTTGCTCATATAATGCTCCCTACAAAAAGTCTTCACTGAGCTGTTTTGAAACAATGAGTAGAGTTTAAGACAGTAGCCTGGCCCTTTAGAGTTTCTTGAGGAAATAACTGAGGTAATCAGCACCAGATCAGAATTACGTTTCTTAAATTGAGAATTCTTGTGAAGCCTCCTTAGCTACCCATGAAGCCTCACTAAAAAATGTACGCATTCTAACTTTGGTTAACCAGATGACTGGTGACATTTCAGATTCAGTAAATCATGGTGAGAGAAGGTCTCAGAGTAATGTCATTTCCGGTAAGTAATCACAGCTTTAAGGCTGCTTTCCCAATGCGTCTCTCCTTTCCTTTTCACACTTACTGCATTATAGCATCTCTGTCTCTCTAATTGAGGAGCCAGATTATGATTGTTCCTGTTGGTGTTCCTAGAGGGTGTGGCAGGGTTCACATCCTGTGCCCACATTCTATTGAGAAGGTCTTGGAAAGCGCTTATGGTTTGAGCTCCATCATTATCCATTCCTACAGATATAACTCCAACCCCACCCCCCAATTCTCTCTGGTAGGCACACTAGGTGAATGTTGTTTCTGCTGAAATGTCCTTCAGTGTCTTTCATCGAGCCACTATCTCTGTCACCCCCTGGAGTACCTTCTCTACTGCCTTGCTTAAGTTAGATCCAATTTGGGGAGTTTCATTTGTTTCTTTCTCCACTTGTGTGACCCTTTAAGTCACATTTTGGAGGTCCACACATATCAGACCCAGGTCTACAGCACCTCCATTGACCTTCACTCTAGTGAATGATCACATGTATTGGGTCGCCTCCTGATGTCCAGCAGTGTGTGGTCGTGGAGTTGTAGTTCTGGATATTTTCTGTCTGCCCTGTGGATCACAACTACTTTGGCATATTTGTCAATATTAGTTTGTATGGGCTCTGGTTTGGAGGGTTTGTCTTTGACCATCATGCTTTTTGGATCTCAATCTGTGGCGCCTCACTCTCCCCCCTTGTACTCCCCGCCCAATCCGTGGAATGTCTTCTCATTCACTAGGGCTATTTTCTTTTTGGGGGTAGCTTTGCTCTATGTCCCATTCGGTCCTCGGTGCCTGTGAGCTCCCAGTTTCACTACGCTTATGTGGGGTAGTGCACTTTCATAGCCTTCTGAATGCTCATACTGTCCCTCGAGTGCACCTCGTGTTTCAGGTGGCCCCTATTTCTCTTCAGCAAATATGAATGCAATCCCATGACTGGGTGCCCCACAGCCAGCAGGTGACATTGGACAGCACTCGTTCCAGGGCCCACCAGCTACCTCCTAGGTTCTCCGACCAGATCCACTCTTTCTTAGCCAGATGCGGTGCAGTGCCCTCAGGGCTGTGATGCCTCTCTCGGGAAACAGGACCTGCACTGATCATCTCTGGACTTGCCTTTGCCTCACCGCTCCATCCTTTGGCACCTTCTGATATTCTCCTCTTTTGTTCTACATATGACAGGAATTTCTCTTGCTTGGTGTCTGTTCTGCTCACTGCACCTCTCTCCAGACAGCTGGCTCTGGTGCTGCAATTCAACTCAGTTGCTTATGGCTCATGGTTCTTCATCCGGCTGCAGACCCCGCCTGGGTGCCATCTTTGATTGTTGGCCTGGCAATTCACCTTAAATGTCAGTTTTCTGCATCTCTGTGTCTCTGTGTGAGAGTTTTCACACCAGAGGAGTAGCGATCTGCTGTGTTGTATGTGGAGGGGTCAGCTTTGCTGATGGAGAGTTGGTTGTATTGACGGATTTTAGTAAAGATGTTGGGCCGGGAGGGGGACAGAGCTCCTAATCACATGCCCTCATGCAATCATGGTCAGCCACTCCCACCAAATACATATATAATTAAATAATTAATATCACAGAATGTATTATTTTGAAAGGAAATTACAAAAACATTAAATAAAAGATCCCTAAAATGACACATTATTTATACTAATTAATTCCTCTGATGATAATAATAATAATACTCACCTACTACCCAAAGAAAGTCATACTTCATAAAAGAAAATATCATAATAATAATAATTAATGAATCCAATATTTAATTGTTATTCAATAGTACAATTAATAATAGTACTCTGCAAAAAATGAACATACCTTTTAAACAAAAACTACCCACCTAATCTCGCAATAAACCTCATAGCCCACAATACGTCACAGAAATGAATAACATAGGGAAAAAACAGTTTAAAACACAGAAAGAAAATATAAAGAAAACAATTCAAATTAAAATATTTATCGCATACTTTAAAATATAATATAATATGAATTAATATATTTTAAAAAAACACTACCCACCCTGCCCAGGATGCAGGGAAGAATAGATGCCACCTCACTGTTGTGTGTGAGCTACTACGGCTGAAAAAATGTGGAACATAATTTGTCTCTGTGTACCCCAGATGTGTTTCGTAGCTTGCTTTCTTGAGAGTTGAAGTTTTTTTCTTAACATTTCACCCTGCTGCATCAGTGAAGATTTTAAACATGGCACCGAACCATCTTCTGAGTGTGTTTCTTTGGAGGAAAGGTTTCTGGACCCACATCCCGAATAAAGACACTTGCAATTGGTAGGAAACAACATGCTTCTATGGAATAGATAACACATGAACGTGAAAGTGAGCCCCTTCTGTATAAGCCTGGGCAAAGCACTACGCTATGCTCGCGTAGTTTGCGAAGTTTGCGCTACTTCGCACTACGCGAATTGCACTTAGTACAGTGCAAACACGCGTAGCGTAGTGTTGCGTAGTGCAGCGGTAATTTTTTGCTTGCTCGCGGTCCTCAACGTCAAGTTGGCGACCGCGAGCAAGCAAAATGACATCCCGGCGAGACTTTTTCCTCGTTCGTGATCAGCAACATCAAGTTGGCGATCGCGAGTGTGGAAAATAAACCTCCTGGCGAGATTCTCAACGCGAGGAGGTCAGGTTTCTCATTGCGAGTGGTTGCGTATGCTCGCGACCGCTGGCGATAAGAAACTACCAGTCCGCGTTGAGAAAGCTGCCGCTCGAGTAAAAATCTACTCGAGCAGCAGAAAACTACAGCTCGCACTGTGCAAGATGCCGTTTTCAATGATTGCACAGTGCCGGTTGCTTGTCCGCACTGTGCAATCATTGAAAACAACATCTTGCACAGTGCGAACAGGGTACTACACAGTTCGCGAAGTGCTACGCGTAGCTCGCGTGGTGCGAAGTGCACTTTGCGTAGCTTCGCGTAGTGCTACTTCGTGAACTACGCCCAGGGTTACTTCTGTACAGGATAGCGCCAACACGATCCACAGGTGGAAGAGTGCCACACAGGGGGGTATACAGTGTACCAATGGGCAGTCCAGGGCTATACACGATTACCTTCTGATTATATTTACAATGGTGAATCTCAACATTTCATTCATTCAACCCCTTTTTTTTTATATCATTTAATCTCATCTCATCCTCTGTAGGGTGCATTGAGACCAGATTTTGTTTGATGTTGAGGGGAAACCGCCTTAGTTGACAGCCTCATTCAGTAAATGGTCAGCATGTCACTGGTTGGTGCCACACACCATCACCCCTATCTACAGCCTACCTTTCTTACAGCACCTTGGCCTTCTTGTGATTAACTCAAATAGAACAGTTTCTACCCAAGCTGGAGGCTTGCATAATTCACACCACAGAAACCCCTGACTCCTACTGTGCCAGGCAGCCACTTTACAGACTACAAATGGACAAAGACCAACCCAAGATTGCCAGCGTGAGGCAGGCATGTGCACTGCATATCACATATTTAATAATATATGCGGTTCACTGCACAGAGGTGGGAGGACACTGCTCATAATGCATCCCGCACCACAGTCATTTGTAAACTTGGAAGGCACCAGAGCGATAGACTAACGACATGCCATTGGCATGCCACAACATTAAGGACGGATTGTTTGCCCTACATCAGCCCTGAAAACCCTCAAAAGCCGGCCTACTCATGTGAAAGTCCCTTCGGATCACAAGTAATCTATTGGGCCTAGAGAATATGCTTTAACCTGGTATAACACACATACTGTTAAAATTCTGGACGGGGTCATAAATGACACTTTAGCTGTGAGTAGCAAGAAAGCGAGAAGACATTTGTCCAAAGTTCTGAAATTGATTAACATTCCTGTTGTGGTGGATGGTCATAAAGAAGTTTGAGCATAATGTTAGCTTTGGTGCCTTGCCCTAAAACGTGAATAGTTGAAACCCAGGCAAGGAACTGGCTATTGTTCTCCCTAAAGCAGACAATAGAATACCATTTTCAACATGACCAGTATGCCTCCTCTTGGACCACAACCTACTTTAAACCATAAGTATTTTTGTCATTGTAGGAAAGACTCCACAAAATAAAATTCCAATGTGGATAATAAATTTAAATGACAACCTGTCTTGAACTTTAAAAAAAAGGACATGTAGACATTTGGTGTAGAAAATAAAAACACAAGGCTTTAAATACCTTTAATCAGACGCTTCCTCCTATAACAAATCATGCTCTTTTTAAATGTTAAAACATGTGCAAATATAATTCATAGTTAATGTGACTAGTTTAGATTTTGTTTTAATTATAGAATGTGGTTTCGTAACTTACAATAAATATTAAACGTGTATGCAGTAGTGGTTTATTATTTGTCTTAAATTAACTTAACATTTAAAAAAAAAGTTGCACAAGAGCAGTGACAGCTAAATAGAATTAATGGCTTCCAGCTTGCTCAGAAAAGCTTCATTTGACCTTGTAGATAATAGAAAAAAGCATTTGCAATGCAATCGGTCTCGCCTTTGGAACCTTATATGTATTTAGCTATGCAGCACATTAACCTGGGTGCTGAAACATCTACTGTTTTTTAACAAGATGGAAAGTAAACACCAAACTGCGTGACACGCCAGGTATGGGAACATATGGTGAGAAATATTGCCATTCAGAGGGAAATGGTATGGTCCAATGCTCTGTTTTTAACATAAAATCAGGGCCTTAGTTGGTCATATCACTGAAAATACAAGGTTTGAAGAAATATTATTGTCTATGGATGCTCATGGAAGACAATTTCTATGGACTGGAATCTAGAGAATGCTAAAGTGATTCTGGTATTTTACTGACCTCTGCTGGTCATTTTCTATCAAGAAAGTTAAATAGAGGTAGTTGCAAGACATTTTTAAAAAAGAAAGTCCCTCAGCAGAAAGCAATTCTGGTATTTTACTGACCTCTACTGTTCTTTTTTTTATTAAGACAGTTAAATAGAGGCAGTTGAACAAACAAACAGTCCCTAAGCGGAAGCAGACAAGTCCTAGGGCTGATCTCCAGAGCTCACAAAGTACATACACATATAAGTATATACTAATATATAAGTATATACTAAAGTATATACAAGAGGTCTCGAATGCCCGACCTAAAAATGAGAGAAACAGAGATGCTCAGAATGACCTTAGAAACATTACTGATATTGTGTTAGCTGCTGGTAGAATGTTATTTTAAATAAGAGCTCTAGTAATGAAGTAACTTAAAGCCTCATTTATTAACTGTAGGAATATAACACACACAAGGATTTCAAAATGCATTGCCACATTATGCTCTAATGTTTCCTGTTTAAATACTAATTTTCTCTTGCAGCAAATGCAATTTGTTTAGTTAGAATAACACGTTTCTCTATCATAAGGTTAGGAAGAGAGACCATTTAAAAAATGTTTCAAATGTGCTGTGAGGACAAAGCAATAGCTAGTGCCTGATGAATTACATGTGAACAGGAGGAAGGAGGAAAAGATGAAGAAACATGGCATACTATGTGCAACATTTACAGATTTATAAATGTGTTCCTAATTTACGAGTTTTAGAACTGAACAGGACCAGAACTAGAGGGGAGAGTTATATACAGAATTGAAGAGAACAGAGCAGAGGTGATTTACAGAACAGAACTAGACGAAGTGGACAAGAGAGCAGAGAGGTGAGAGCAAAGAACAGATACAGAGGAGGAGAGAGCTGACTTTGATTCAAAGCAGACAGAACAGAAGGAGCTGGAGAGATTTGTGTGCAGGCGAGCAGATGACAGGAAAGATTCATTACATAGGAGAAGGGGTAAGGCAGTTTAACTGAGAGACAGGTTGTGTGCCATTTTACTCTTTATTAAAACTCAAGCTTTACGCTTTGACCAATTGGCTTTACCAAGGCTTCTTTGCTCTATGCTTTATTTTCTCTTCATAGGAAACTTTGCAATTATTAATTATTGATTTATTATCTTCATGCTAATCTCAATCTTGCCTTTATTTTTAAACATTTCATGAGTTCTGATTGACTTCATTGTTCATCCCATTGTTGACAAAAATATGTATTTGTATTTGACTACTTGTGTTTATGAAGGAGCCCTTTTGGTCAAAATACGGTGGCAAAGATTCGTCACCTCGAGAATATATATTGGATTGGAAAAAGGGGAATGTAATTAAAGGTAATTCTACCACATTTACTAAATTTACCAAAGAGAGTTTGCCGCGATATTTCCGTGCTAGCACCATCATCTCTATTATTGTATTTCTGCAATTGCCCGAAGCCAATTTCAAACACCACAAACACCTTCCTTGAAATTCATACTCCTGCATCCCAAAAATACCGAATTATCTCTAGCTCATCCTCAAATCACAACAAACATCTGCATGATCTCACAAACCCCCTCAATAATGATCACACCTAACTTAAAATTATGTAATCCACCACAAAGAAACTGCAGTAAATGAATGGAATGGTTTGCTGAGTACACAAAAGTAATCCCAATAACCATCAAAAAGCAATATCACTCGACTAACAGTAGCCATGGACATCATTGAGGGGTCGCCAAGAGCCACAGTCATAACCCCTGGTAATTCCGTTACTACCCCTAGCACTGCCCTCGCGACCCCTGGCCTTAGAGGTGGCAAATTTGTGCCAGGAATACAGGGACAGCTGGGGCTCCACTTTCTTTATTTTCTGTCAATTTTTATTACACTAATAGTGAAACAATAAAATATATTATTCACTAGTAGTGCAATACAAATTGAGTACAATAAGGTGAAATATGGCCTTCCGTGGCAGCTGAGGTAAGTAAAAAAAACACATTTAAATTTATGTTGTGTGCGTGCATGAGGGTGAAGGTGTGTTAATGTGGGAGAGTGTATATGTGTGAAGTTGTTTGTATGTGTGAGTGAACGCAGAGGTCAAAGGGCTTGTAATGTCACTTCTGCTACCCCTGGCATTTCAGTGAATTGACGTCCATGTCATCAACCTTTGGTCTTGGAGCTGCATGCTGCCCAGCGCAAAGCACTTAAGCACCCCATTATGGGTGTATGCACCAGTGGTTAATTTGAGCCAATGGTTGCACACCAGCACCATGTGTGGTGGGATTCCTGTGACAAATATCTGGATTAAGGATGAAAAGAGGCAAGGAGTTGTGGGTAAGGAGAACATTTTTGGCAGTTAAATATGCAAGAAAAAGACACAACTGGGGTTCTATCCCTACCTCCTGCGCTCTTCCAAGTTCCGATGGGCTGATTTTGTTTCCTCCCTATTCAGTTTCTGACCAATTTAGACTCACCAGTCTAGGGGGAATTTTTACCTAACTGCTCTGCCAGCATGAAAAACAGCTCTAAGCCTAGAGGCCTGCAGTTTTTATTTTGGAAAACAAAAGAACAATGCACCTAATAGGAGTTTTTTTTAAGGCTCTGCATAGTGGCCAAACACACAAACATTGGCATAGCGAATAGGTCTGGCCCTGGGGACCTTCTAAGTTTTTATCCAGGGCTATAGGCTTTACCAATGTCTTTAAGTTATGTTGTTGATCAGCGTGGCTGCTGTGCAGCATGTTGAAATGTTATGAGAAAAAAGTGCTAAAAAATATTTTTGTTACCTTATATATAACCAAGAAGACATTATGTACAACTGAACGACCTTATTGATAAAAATAATTAACATAAAAAATGTTTTCTAGTTTTTTTGCCAATGCTGATCACTTCTTCCTGCCTATTCTAATGCTTGTTATAGACTTTCTTTGGGGTGGGGAATGGGGAACATAAACACTTGGAGGGTGAAGGTTGTGAAATAGTACCTGAGTTACAACACAAGCAGCAGATGGACACTAGGGGAGATTTAACAGATACCAGATTCTGAGGGCAGACTGAGGTGGTGCTGAGTGATGCTAAGGTGGTCATGTGCTGGTGCAGAGGTGATGCTCAGGTGATGCTGAGTGATACTGAGTTGGTGCTGAGTGATGCTGAGTCATGCTATGTTGGTCGTGCTGCACTGATGCTCAGGCAGTGCTCAGGTGGTGCTCAGGTGGGGCTGAGTGATACTGAGTAAGTGCTGTGCTGAGGTGATGCTGCACCAATACTGAGGTGGTGCTGCATTGGTGCTGAGTTGCTGATGAGATGAGTCCATGCTGGTGTTGAGGCATGGCTGCGATGGTAGTGGTGCACTGATGCAGAGGTGGTGCTGTGCTGATACTGAGAAGTTGTTGTGCTTATGTTGAAGTGGTGCTGCTCTGAGGTTGAGGTGGTGCTGCACTGATGTTGAGTTGGTGGTGCACTGGTGGTGGTGCACCGATGAGGAGTTGGTGCTGTGCTTAAGCTGAGATAGTGCTGTGCTGATGCTGAGGTGGTGCCGTGGTGGTGCTCAGGTGATGCTGTCTGATGTGGAGGTGGTTCTGCACTGATGTTTAGGTAGTGCTGCACTGATGTGCTGGTGCTGAGTTACACTGAAGTGGTGCTCAGGTTGTGGTGTGCTTGTAAAGAGGTGGTGCTCAGGTGGTGCTGAGGGATACTAAGGTGGTGCTGAGTGATGCTAAGATAGTGCTGAGTGAGGTTTCGGTGGTGCTCAGGCAGTGCTGTGCTGGTGCTCATGTGATGCTGAGTTGGTGCTGTGCTGGTGCTGAGGTGATGCTGCACTGGTGTTGAGGAGATGCAGCGCAATGCCGAAGTGATGCTCAGGTGATGCTGAGTTAGTGCTGTGCTGGTGCTGAGGTGGGGCTGCGCTGGTGCTGAGAGGGGTCTGTACTGGTGCTGAGGTGGGTCTGTTCTGAGGTGGGGCTGCACTGGTGCTGAGGTGGGGCTGCGCTGGTGCTGGGGAGGTGCTGCTCTGGTGGTGGTGCACTGATGCGGAGATGTTGCTGTGTTGATGCTGAGGTGGTGCTGCTGGGGTGCTGTGGTGATGTTGAGTGATGCTGAAGAGCTGCTGCACTGGTGCTGAGTGATGCTGTGGTGGTGCTGAGTGATGCTGTGCTGGTTCTGCTCTAATGCTGAGGTTGTGGTGCTGCACTGATGCTGAAGTAGTGCTGCACTGGTAGTGAGGTGGTGGTGTGCTGGTGCAGAGGTGGCGCTGGGCTGATGCAGAGGTGGTGCTGCACTGGTGCTGTGCTGGAGCTGAGATAGTTCTGCGCTGGGGCTAAGGTGGTGCTGGTGATGTGGTGGTGCTCAGGTGCTGCTGAGTGATACTTTGGTGGTGCTGAGGTGGTGCTAAGTGATGCTGAGTTGGTGCTACACTGGTGCTGCAGTGGTGCTGAAGGTATGCTGTGCTGGGGCTGAGTTGGTGCTGTGCTGATGCTGAGGTGGTTCTGCGGTGGAGCTGAATGAATGAAACGGAACTTGTAACGCGCAGACTTAGCCCAATGGGCGTCAAGGCGCCTAGCATAAAAGCTGACTGGAAGACCACATGAGAGCTTATTGGTATGCCTTTGAATGAATGAATGAAACGGAACTTGTAACGCGCAGACTTAGCTGAGTGATGCTTTGGTGGTGCTGAGGTGGTGCTGAGTGATGCTGAGTTGGTGCTGCACTAGTGCTGAGGTGGTGCTGTGCTGGTGCTGAAGTGATGCTGTACTGGGGCTGAGTTGGTGCTGTCCTGATGCTGAGATGTTGCTGTGCTTATATTGAGATGGTGCTGCTCTGGTGCTGAGGTGGTGCTGCACTGATGCTGAGTTGGTGGTGGTGCACTGATGAGGAGTTAGTGCTGTGCTTAAGCTGAGATGGTGCTGAGCTGATACTGAGGTGGTGCTCAGGTGCTGCTGTCTGATGTGGAGGTGGTTCTGCGCTGATGCTTGGGTAGTGCGCACTGATGTTGTGCTGGTGCTGAGTGATACTGAAGTGGTGTTGAGGTGGTGGTGTGCTTGGTCAGAGGTGGTGTTCAGGTGGTCCTGAGTGATACTGTTGGGGCTGAGTGATGCTGAGATGGTGCTGATTGATGCTTCAGTGGTGCTCAGGTCATGCTGTGCTGATGATCAGATGATGCTGAGTTGGTGCTGTGCTGGTGCTGAGATGGTGCTGAGATGGGGCTGAGGTAGAGCTGCACATATGCTGAGTTGGTGGTGAACTGGTGGTGGTGCACTGATGAGGAGTTGGTGCTGTGTTTAAGCTGAGATGGTGCTGTGCTGATGCTGAGGTGGTGCTGTGGTGGTGGTGTCTGATGTGGAGGTGGTTTTGCGCTGATGCTTAGGTAGTGCTGCACTGATGCGCTGGTGCTGAGTGATACTGGAGTGGTGCTGAGATGGTGGTGTGCTTGTATGGAGGTTGGTGCACAGGTGGTGCTAAGTGATTCTGAAGTGGTGCTGAGTGTTGCAGAGATGGTACTGAGTGATGCTTTGGTGGTGGTCAGGTGGTGGTCAGGTGGTGGTCAGGTGGTGGTGTGCTGGTGCTCAGGTGATGCTGAGTTGGTACTGTGCTAGTGCTGAGGTGATGCTATGCAAATGCTAAAGTGTTGCTTAGGTGATGCTGAGTTGGTGCTATGCTAGTGCTGATGTGGGGCTGCGCTGGTGCAGAGGTGGGTCTGCGCTAGTGCTGTGGTGGGTCTGTTCTAAGGTGGGGCTAAACTGGTGCTGAGGTGGGGCTACACTTTTGCTGAGGTGGGGCTGCGCTCGTGCTGAGCTGGTGCTCCACTGGTTGTAGTACACTGATGAGGACATGTTGCTGGACTGATGCTGATGTGGTGCTGCTGGGTTGCTGTGGTTGTCTTGAGTGATGCTGAGGAGATGCTGCACTGGTGCTGAGTGATGTTGTGTTTGTGCCGAGTGATGCTGTGCTGGTGCGGCTCAGATGCTGAGGTGATGCTGCGCTGGTAGTGAGGTGGTGCTGAGCTGGGGAAGACGTGGTGCTGCGCTGATGCAGAGGTGGTGCTGCACTGGTGCTGAGGCTGAGATGGTTCTGTGCTGGGGCTGAGGTGGTGTTGTGCTAGTGATGTGTTGGTGCTCAGGTGCTGCTGAGTGATGCTCAGGTGGGGCTGATGAAGTGGTGCTGAGGCATGCTGACTTGTGCTAAAGTGGTGCTGTGCTGATGCTGAGGAGGTTCTGTGGTGGAGCTGAGTGAAGTTTTGGTGGTGCTGGGGTGGTGCTGAGTGATGCTGAGCTGGTGCTGCACTGGTGCTGCGGTGGGGCTGTGCTGGTGCTGAAGTGATGCTGTTCTGGGGCTGAGTTGGTGCAGTTGGTGCTCAGGTGATGCTGAGTGATGTTCAGGTGTACTGCGCTGGTGCTGCTGAAGTGGTGCTGAGTGATGCTTTGGTGATCCTCAGGTGATGTTGTGCCGGTGCTCCGGTGGTGACGAGTGATGCTGAGTTGGTGTTGTGCTGGTGCTGAGCCATGCTATCATTTTAGATACAATTGCAGTGGGATTGCAGAGGCTCTGAGAGTTGTACTACTATAACCAACAAAATGATCTAGTGGTTGATATAGTAAAAACAAATCTTTGACATTTTTAGACGTAGATGAATTTAAGACTGGAAAATGATATGCTGGATGAAGCGGTGGTCATTTTGCAATAGCCTAGGTGCTTGGCTAGATAAGATAGCAAGACCGAAATGTCATTCCCAAAAACTTAAAAGCAAGGCAGCAACAGTAATCTACCCATAAAAAATGCACTCTCACTTGGTAAGCCGATACTTGCAGTAACAATAGCAAAACTGACGCCTGTGTTAACTTACGGCGAACGCCTAAGGAGTCTCGAATTGGAAGAACTTAAATGGTTAAATGTAGCATAATGTTACGATTTTAGAGTTTTTTTTCATCAACCTTGCTTCTTGAAACAATCCCTGATTTTTCTGGAATTTAGTTTGGTGTGTCAATCACTGGAGTTGAAGGCCCTTTTTTTGATTCATTGTTTCTGAATGTGTTGAGTAAGCAAAACTGGCTGATAGAAATCTTTGATATGAACGAAATTTTGCAAAGAGCAGACGGGCAAGCAGCTATATGGGATGTTGATGCACATTGTTTTAACAGTAAAGAACACAGGTATAACCCGGGAGCTAGAGAAAGAAACGTATACATCATGGCCAGTTGTAATTAGGCAGAAGTTTGGTGGTGCCTTTAAACTTTCGATTTGCTAGAGTTTAATAAAAGGAATAATAGTACCATTTGAATTTGTATGCTATATTATCTCTCCTCGCTAATTAAATGTAACAATATGTAACTTGACATGGTACCACGAGAAACAAGTTTCTGTGTTTAAAATGTCTTCCTATCGCAAAAGGCGAGTTTAGGAAATCATCGACTGACATTTTCAAATTAGGGGCGAAATGCCACATCTGCAGGCTCTGGAAAATCTACCCCACATACTGTGCATATGCTGGAGGCTAATTTCAGAGAATTTATATTTAAGATTTTATGCAAAGAAATTGGGGTTCCAACAGTAGATGTGGAAGAGCAAACATGACCGCATAAGGGGTTAGCAAGCAGCCTACCCATATTAGAAATGTGAGAGCATAAGGCAACGCAGGGATGATACACGAGCCCGCAAACACCCTGTGCTGATAATCTTGCCTTAGCAGATAGCTTCTCAGGAATTACTGGTGCTGAGTGAAATGATTGTGCTGTCACAGCTAGAGGTGTCGCCTACTGTCTGTAAAATGTGACTGAAGTCTTAAACATGCAGGTGTTGTATTTTACAGCTCTTAGTACCGTTTGGGGTGCAGAAGTACAATTAATATGGGCAAGCAGGTCAGAGTGGAGGTACTGTCACTCCAGTCCAGGACTTTGTTCGTATGCCCAATTCCCGTTTCCCCAAACTTAAATGGAGGGCGGCACACACTGTGGATGTATAGTTTTATGACTGGTAAACGTGCCTTGAATTCCTGTAGTAAACAAAGAGGCACATTCACACTTCTTTATTTTCAGCGTGGACGACACCTTCAGTGAAAGAAAAATGTCTAGTTATTCTCCACATTACTGCCTTACATTAAAGCTTTGCGGGTGTGCCTTTTGTCTTTTAGGGGGGGTGGGGCAATGGATCTGTACCACAAAAACCGCCTTTCTGTCTCCGAGGACATACCAGCTGCCATCCTTTCAACTGAGAAAGTATGTGTGCTGCTCGTAGACTTGCCACTGTTTCCTTCTCACCTGGGCTTTGCAGCTGGACATCGAGGCTCACCCGAGGACATTGCCGTGGACGCTGTGGACGCTGTGCTGAGTGGGGGTGACTTTAACTTTGTATATCCCAGTCCGGGACTGCGAGGACCAGGCTGCTTGGCGGTGTTAGCAGCTGCCTCCACTTCCCGGCCCCTCCCCCCGCAGGCACTTAACGTCTCGCGGCCCCCGCTTCGCGGGTGCCGCTCGTAGGCTTGCCACTGTTTCCTTCTCACCTGGGCTTTGCAGCTGGACATCGAGGCTCACCCGAGGACATTGCCGTGGACGCTGTGGACGCTGTGCTGAGTGGGGGTGATTTTAACTTTGTATATCCCAGTCCGGGACTGCGAGGACCAGGCTGCTTGGCGGTGTTAGCAGCTGCCTCCTCTTCCCGGCCCCTCCCCCCGCAGGCACTTAACGCCTCGCGGCCCCCGCTTCGCGGGGGCCGCTCGTAGGCTTGCCACTGTTTCCTTCTCACCTGGGCTTTGCAGCTGGACATCGAGGCTCACCCGAGGACATTGCCGTGGACGCTGTGGACGCTGTGCTGAGTGGGGGTGATTTTAACTTTGTATATCCCAGTCCGGGACTGCGAGGACCAGGCTGCTTGGCGGTGTTAGCAGCTGCCTCCTCTTCCCGGCCCCTCCCCCTCTACCTTATAGTCGAATTTCCTATCCACGCGCAAGCGGGACGCGCGCGGGTCGTAGCCTGGGGCTAAGCCTTGGCAAAGGGTGGGCCCTCTTAGGCCCTCAGAGGCCGAGCGAGGCCGGGCTGGGCTCGGTTATTGACCCATTAGTACCTGTAGCGCCTGCATACGAGTGCACCTAACGCTTAATATCTATTATGTCTAACACCTCTATTAACGCCGTAGTGGAGTTGACGGGAGCCACAGCAGCTGGCCCATTGGACACATATTTCAAAAAGGTGCTACATGAGGAGGAAAAGGACAATAACTTGGCCAAACGTAGGACTGAGCGTCGCCGCTCAATAGAAAGCCGAAAGCTTAGGACTCCTGATAACTCTAATTTGCAGGTCCCCTTCCGGGTAGACGATAGCAGTGGTGCCATAGCAGACCCTCTTGTATTGCCGAGTGATTTTTGCCCGTTAAGGGACCATGCTCCTACCCTATCTGCCTCTAAAGAGCAGATTATTCAAGAGAACCATGTTACTGGACTTTCTGGTCTTCCCTTAGTTATAAATAGTACTTGGTAAACAGGACAAGAAGTTTACCAAGCCGTCTAAAGCAGCTAAGATCCATGGCCCCCCCCGACCAAGAGAAGATGCAAGAAAGGGGGAGTCCCAGTTAAATCTAAGTATAACCATTCTGAATTCGGGAAACATGCATTGAAGGCCTTAAATCTAACTAAAGGGATAGCAGTTGAAGCAACTATTACATCTAAATTACCTCTTCCAGTGTCACCAGTCACCCATGAACCCGAAGTGCCCCCTATAACGTCGGGTTCTTTCTCTGTTGACCCATCGTTATCACCTTCCCCTTCGGTTGTCTGCCAGGATGTTTGGGGCCAGGTGATTAAGTCCCTCATTTCACCGCTTATTGAAGGCTTACTAAGAGTCGAGAAAAGGCTTGCGGACTTAGAAGTCGCAATAAGTAAGAAAATCGATCTGGCAATAGGTCAGGGGAAGGCGTTTGTTGCTAGTGGCATAGATCACACAGCTGTGGCACCTAACTGCCATCCCCACGTTTCCCAGGCTATAGTTGAGCCGTCTAATCAGCTAGCTGCGTCTCAGTATGTGTCCCTCCCACCTACGACTGGGGGCACCCAGAGAGCGCCCATTCAGGATGATAGAGAGGGGGGGGGAATAAACCTTCATACAACCACTTTGCTGGACAATAGGGAAAATTCCAGTACTGATAAGCCTGTAACATACCACATGCCACAAGTTGACCTGCCCCCCGAAGCTGTGCCCTTGGTGGTTGTTTTGACGGGGGTCCCACCTTTAATGGATAACAAAAGAGAAGGGTAGACCGAGCTAAAAAACAAAATCATGTTTTGGCTTATAGACCTATTGAGGAGAACATTAACGGTGAGATTTTACACGTCAGACGTCTCCCATGGATGGGTGGTAAAAGCAAAAACATCGAGGGAGACATCGTGGTAGTAAATTTTAGAGACCCACGTGTAGTTAAGCATATTCTGGACTGGCCCCCTGAAATAGGTAACAATGGCATTATTCCACGTGCGCTAACCTACTTTTACCCCAGATCAACGGTGTTCCCCCCCTCCCGTATAACTAAGCAAGCCTCACGGTTTCCCATTCTACCAGGTACATTTATACCCAGCCACTTGTCACGCACCTCACACACCACCTATGTTGCTGACCCTTTAAGTTGGAACTTTATTCCTCCTAGGTCCATTAGGAATCATAACAGAGGATGTGGCAATGTGAAGCCTTCCACTCCTTTAGAGACAATGAATCGGTTCGAGGCCCTCTCTAGCCTGGCAGACTGTGATTGATGGCTAAAGTCTCCCCAGGATCGAGGGGGGCGAATAGGTTCATTTAGTCCCAAGGATGATACTCGTGAGATGTGTTTGGAAGTTCCCGGAGCTGTTCCTGTAATCACAGGACAACCCACTATAATCGGATCTGCTATTGGTGGGATTGTACCCCCCTACCTTTCCGTACCTCTGGACCATAGCGCTGTAGTCCTCAGGTTGACAGATCCCCCAGTCCAATTAGATCCCATAGGTGCTCAAATCATGCCAGATTCGGATATGCACGCGGGGGCCCCCTCCGAATTGCATTTAATAGATAACAAAATCTTAAATCTAGTTTCATGGAATGTGGCGGGTCTGCGAAGAAAGTTGGACCTACCTGAATGGAATCTCTTCATCGATCAATTCGATGTATGTTTATTCCAAGAAACATGGAGTATATCCCCACTACATAAATCAGGATACTCCACTTTTTTCATACCAGCTCAGAGTAGCGGAAGGGGTAGACCAGCCGGGGGTCTACACGTATGGATCAAGAATGCCCTGAATTGGAAAGTAACTACTTATGACTCCGGGTGTTGCGACATCCAACATATTTCATTTGAGGGGGTAAACAGCAGGATAGATCTATTTAATGTTTACGCAAGATGGAACACAGGGGATTAAAATTCAAGTACTATATCTATCTTAGATCAGGCATTAGCTATCTGCCCCCCCTCCTCTAAAATTATAGTGGGAGGGGATCTTAATTGTACTTTTGAACCACTGGAAGGTGATGATCCCCTGGGTATTGAGGAGGTGGACTCTAGATGGTCAATTCCGACTTTGTCCTTAGCCCCAATCAAAAAATGGTCATCAAAGGTTATACAGATTAATTCCCTAACTGTGGAATATAACCTTAGAGCTCTCAATGGTAGGACTCCCTCTGACTTTGACGGTGCGATGACCTTCAATAGGTTAAGTAGCCCGTCAAGAATTGATTACATCTTATTAGATGTGACACTGTGGAGTGATTTAGTAGATATGGTGGTGACTCCTTCACAGGACAGTGATCACAATCCTTTATGCATGACGATAAGATGGGGGCAGCGGAATAACATCCGGAGGTTATCACACCGGAGGTCCACTAAGGAGGTGACACCATTCCAGGGAAACCGAAGACTGAAATGGGAGAAGGTTAAATCACAGGTTCATAACTTGGTAAAGATTAGGGCGCATGTTGAAGACCTGAGTACAGAATTGGTGGTGCTTGATCAGGATCTAGAGTCCGTTCAGGGCACGCTTTTCGTTCAGGCGTACAATAACTTAACAGTGAAAGTAGGGGAATTTTTCTTAATTGGAAATAATAAGGGCAAGAGAGGTGGTAGGGAAAACAACACAGCTATAACAAGTAACCCTTGGTACTCGGCCCATTGTAAGGATAAAAGAAATGAGATCAGAATCGCCCTGCGTAAAAAGAATCAATTCCTGGTTAGTGTAGCCAGGAAAGAATATGCAAGGGCTTTGGAGCAAGCAAAACGAGAGTGGGAAGAACAACGCTGGCAAGACCTCAAGACAGCTTCTTAAAGAAAGAACTCATCGCTGTTTTGGGATCTGATTAACAAAGCTAGGTTGACTAGTTCTCGACCTTTAGATAGTCATATAACAGGCCAGCAATGGCAATCCCATTTTTCCACCTTGTATGGAGGGTCAGAAATGTCCCTCTCTCCTCCTGATCATGTCCTTAGCGTCCCTCCCATGCTCCCGGTTAGGGAACCCTTTTTGCCCTCTGAGGTGGTGCTAGCCATCAGACATCTCACCCCAAAGAACGCAGCCGGCCCAGATGGGATCTCTGGAGACCTCCTTATGGAGGACCCAGAGCTATGGGCCAAACTCATTGCAAACATAATGAACCTCATTTCTCACGGATACCCCGTTCCAGACTCGTGGAAGGGAGCGGAGGTAATCACGGTCTTTAAAAAGGGTGCCAGAGACGACCCTGCCAACTATAGACCAATCAGTTTGATTGATGTGTTACAGAAGGTGGTTGGCAGGGTAATTATATCGAGGGTTGGCACCTGGATGGAAGAGATGCATGTTTTGTCCCATTTGCAAGCGGGGTTCCGCAAAAAGGTGGGTACGATGGACCAGGTCTTTCGCTTCTTTGCGATCTATTGGAAGTCGGTTACCATTAACAAAGGTAGCTTATACCTGGCTTTCATAGATCTCAGGACGGCCTTCGACCTGGTCCCTCGTGAGAGGCTGTGGGAAGTTTTGGAGAACATGGGGTTCCCCGGACCCCTTTTGAGTTTAATTGTGCATCTCCATGAGGGGAACTATGCCAGAATCAGGTGGGGTACCCAAGGTCAATTAACTGAGAAGATACCCGTGAAGAGGGGTGTACGCCAGGGATGTGTTATGGCTCCAACGCTGTTCTCTCTCTTTGTGAACGGAGTGGTGGATTATCTGAGAGGTGAACCAGCTGATGCTCCATCCCTGGCAGGTGAAAAAATCCCCACACTCCTCTTCGCGGATGATACCATCTTGATCTCTAAGTCCCCGTCTGGCCTACAAAAGCTGTTGAATCGTTTTAGCACATTTTGCACGGATAGAGGTCTCACCATCAACACTCTAAAAACTAAGCTCATGGCCTTAGCTCCATCACCCAGATTTAGAAACAATTTTTTACTTAATGGGGAGCCCTTGGAGCTGGTAGACTCCTATGACTATCTGGGTATTAGGGTTAATAATCGTATGAGCTGGAAGGACCACTTGGCTAAAATGATGTTAAATTATAAAAGAGCTTCTGGGGCAGTTATGAGAGAACACCGGAAATCTAAGAGCAAGCCCTTATCACCGCTCCTAACTATTTATGAGGGCCAAGTTCTCCCATCCGCCCTATATGGCTCAGAACTATGGGGGTTTGAAAATACTATAGAGCTGGACAGAGCTGAAAATAAATTTTTGAGAGATGCGGTAGCCCTCCCAGTCTCTACCCCGTTAATTCCTCTCCGGGCAGATATGGGCAGGCGCCCTCTCAAGGATTTAGTGCGCTTGCACCCGTTACTTTTTTGGGTTCGCTTGCGAAGGGCAAGGGAGCTTCAGGATTATGCCGCCGCCCTAGACGAATTAATCCAGCTTAATTCCAACAATAGGATTAAATGGCTGAGCAACCTGAAGCGGTTGGTAGGTCTCTTGGGTTTGAGCGACTCCTGGGAAAGCCAATCACCTCCACCCAAGCTGGTGATTAAACAGCTATATTGGGATCTAGTCCAGCAAGAGACCCTCTCCAGTAGCTTTGGGGGTCCCCTTACTGAGCGATTCTTGTCCTTCAAATGGATTAGGAGTTTCGAACCACTTTTGGACTATATCGAGTTGCCCTTGGATAGAGCACTTTACTTGAAGGTTAGGTTCGGGATCCTCCCAGTAAACGATTTCACTTCGGGGTGGAAAAAGCATGATGGCCAAGAGAATTCATGTCCAGGCTGTGCAGCCCCTACAGAGTCCGTGGCACATCTTTTCTTTGCTTGCCCAGCCTATAGGGTTGCCAGGAGGATTTGGTTAAAGCCGCTATGCAGGGGTTTGGGCCTTAGATGTCATAAAACGGCCCTGCGGATACTCAGCACTGATACTTCCTCTATTGCTATGGTCTGTGGAGTTGCAAAATTTCTGGGCAGTGCTTGGCGATCCCGTATGAGGTGTTGTAAAACCTACTCTTGCCCACCTATTAGTTAAAAGTTCTTGGTTAGGATTTCTATTATGTCTGATATGTGACTTGTGTTTATCCTTAGTAGGGTATTGGTAAAATGTCGCTTCTATTTTTATGTTTGGTATTTTATATATTGCATTGTATTGCATATTGCATTGTGCTGTTATATTGCTATTTTATGATGAAATTTCATCGAATAAAGAATTGAGATTTATAATTACATGTTCCTTTTTGCTTACACTCTAAGATGTTTCTGTGTCATTGGGCACTGATGAAGGCGCTGACAGACAGTGTGACAGAGTCTGAACTTCGAAAGCGCTAAATCTTGCGCAAGTCTTCATATCACAGAAGAGGACGCCCTCTACTGTCCAAATTGAGACCTCAGCGGAAATGACAAGAGAACTGGGTGAGAATTGGGCAGAGGCACTAAAGTGGTTGCTGGTTTATGTTGACGAGCCGCGTTTAACCTGCAACCTTAAAATACATTATTTCACCTACAGGCAAAGTCCGCGCAGCACATTATTCGTCTGTTGTCCTTTGCTAAAACCCAGAAAATAACAAGCAACGAAGGGTGCAGAGGTGATGGTGGATTGGAAGGTCTGGAGAAATGCGATCGTATAAGTTGCCCACACTACAGCCAGCCTCTTTCAGACGTGTGCGCGCACACACAACCAAAGCTTCCAGCCAGGATTTAAAGATGTAACTAAGTTGAACGCGCTCCCACAGCCTGAGGCAGTGTTCGTGCCTGCCATGAGGTTTACTCTGACGGCAGTGCGTGTTAAAGAGGCAGCAACAGTATGAAGGAAAGAGGTCACTTGGAAAACAACCTCTGACATTTAAACTCGGACTTTGAATGCAAAGTAAATGTAAGGAGATAAGACATGATTTACAGCCCTGTTTATAAAAATGTACCTCAGCGCACTGAAAACATCCAGAGCTCTGGTCAAATGTTATTAGAGAATGGAAAAGACTAGGGCTAGCATAGACCGTGCCGCCACTATGGCGGTCACACTAGTCCCCGGTTAAGAGAAGGGGGGGAGGCTGCGTCAGCAATGACGCGGCGCTCCCCCCCCCGCATTAAACAATGAAAGAGGCGGCCTTCTTGAACCGGAAGCACTTCCGGCTTGAAAACGTCCAGCCTGCGCCCAGGTATACCGGTCTGATCTGGTCAGCCTGGGCGCCCTCCTTAAAAGGGGGCTGTGGGGAGCAGAACAGTCTCTTGTTCTTGCTCCCCACAGGGACATTCACGGGGCCGGTAGGAGTGTCTTGTGTATTAGACTGTGTTAAGGTTAGCCCTGGAATATCTGTCTATCAAATGTATCTGTACTTTCTGCATAAAGTTCTGTATATAATTGTTTTAAAAAATTGTTAATTTGAATAAATACTTAATCCAAAATATATCATTTTGGTGTGGTTTCCAATACTGTTATGCTGGGGGGAGGGAGGTGCCATCCATAACCCCAGAGTCTGTAGTTGGAGTAGGGGATATGGGTAAGTACCAGACCATAATGAAAAAGTAATCCCTAAACAGATGTTACAGTGGGACAAATGGAAGCCGACAAGTCTTGTGGCAATACTCCAGGGGAGTATTGGAAGAAGGAGGGGCCAGGAAGATAAATTAACCACAAGCAAGGATTTGTACAAGACAACCGACTAGACAAATCACAGGTGATGGAGGTGTCAAAACCCACAAAGTACATACAACAGATGATCCTAAAAAGCGCAAGCATGGTCTAGACTCAACCTAAAAATGGAGAACATGATGTTGAAAGCTGCACCTTTAATAGGACAGAGTTTCCGATATCATGACCTATGGTGCTCACAATGTCTCTGATAGCAGAGCCAGATAACGATTAATTAACATCCTGTAGCTCCATTACATCACTGGTCCCTTCTGCCTTTAATTTGCCAGCCAGGTCTTTCCTAAGGGTTCCCCGAGGATCTCCCAAGCAGCAGGTTTGAAAAACTGAGTTACAAAGACATGCATTTTAACTCACATGCTTATACATAAATTAGATCAAAACACTGCTTCAAGAAACAGCTTTGTAGTCTTTAACATTTAAAGTTTTCTGGACCCACAACCCGAATAAAGACACTTGGAACTTGTAGGAAAATATATGCGTCTCTAGAATAGTTAACACATGAACTTGAAAGTGAGCCCCTTCTGTACAGGATAGTGCCAACATGATCCTCAAGTAGAGGAGTGCCACACAGGGGGGTATATAGTGTACCAGTGGGGAGTCCCGGGCTACACACGATTACCTTCTGATTATGTTTCCAATGCTGAATCTGAACATTTCATACATTCAAACCTTTCCCCTAAATATTTGTCTGTGTTTTCCTTTTTTATGTCATTTAAACTCATCTCACCCTCTGCAGCGTGAATGGGGAACAAGTTTTGATTGATGTTGGGGAAAAACATCCTTCATTCAGTAAATGGTCAGCATGTCACTGATTGGTGCCACACACAGTCAAACCTAACTACAGCCTACGTTTTTTACACCACCTTGGCCTTTTTGTGGGTAACATAATACACATCACAGAAACCGCTGACTGCTACCGTGCCAGGCAGCCACTTTACAGACTACAACTGGACAAAGACCAACTTTAGATTGCCAGTGTGAGGCAGGCATGTGCACCGCATATCACATAATTAATAATGTATATGGTTCAATGCACAAATTTGGGAGCACACTGCTCATAATGTATCTAACATCACAGTCATTTGTCAACTTGGAAGGCACCAGAGTGATAGACTAATGACATGCCATTAGCATGCCCTAACATTCTTCAAGGACAAGGATTGTTTGCCCTGTTGCAGCCCTTAAAAGGTGGCTTGCTCTTGTGATAGTCACTTAAATGTAAACCTCTAAAGAAATCAAGTGGAAATAACACATCGTATCACAGGTATTCTATTTGGCCCAGACAATATGGTTGTTGTAAATGGCCTTTTTACTGGTAAGCCCTAGTAAAGTGCACTGTCTGTTCCAGGGTCTGTAAATCGAATGCTACTAGTGGTCTGGAAGCACTGGTTGTGCCGCCCACATTAGTAGCCCTGTAAATGTTCTCAGACCTGCCACTGTAGTGTCTGCGTGCACAGTTTGTTCATGCGATGTTGACCTGGCAAATGTACCCACTTGTCAGGCCCCATCCTTCCCTTTCCTTACATGTATGGTACCACTAAGGTAGGCCCGAAGTACCCCTGTGGGCAGGGTTCAGTGTATGTGAAAAGTAGCACTGATGGAGGGGGCACTGCTAGTGAAGTACACAACACACCACCCTGCCTGCACAGCAGCTCCGACGCCCTTTGATACCTGCCAACGCCTGCAGTTATTGGCCTTCTCGACACCAGCGCTCACACCGATGCCGCCATTATCCCATTATCACGAAGCTAATAACCGACGTGGTTGACCTCACAAAATCTTCAACATCTTATTGCCTCACCGGAACCAATGCCTCACCGCTGACGATGCCTACCTTCCCTGTCCTGGACTCGATGCCCCCCCTTCTCACTAACTCAACACCTCACCTCCCCCATGGCAGAAGAAGGAAACCGGCTTCGCCTCGGCACCGACGCCTCACCTTCATGATGATGTGCATCCCCTGTTGACTTTGTTTTCCAAAGTACTGTTAGTTTGGGGGCCACTCATTATGTTACAAAAGCAATGTATGCACTACATAAATGCAAATACAATTACCAATGTCTAACTCAATACCCTGAATGAAATAGTTTAGAAAAGTAATTTATGCAAATCCTAAATAACTATTGGATGAATGTGCGTGTTTTCACTATACAGCCAGTAATGATAACCATGGTGCTAGTGCACACCAAAGTAATTAAGTTAAATTAAGGTACTAAACAGAAGTGGTAGCTTCCCTCATAGTGAGTCTGTATTCAATAGTGTACGACGAAGGAATAATGTACTATGAGTGCATAGTAAAAACATCTTAGACTGACCAATCTTAAAGATATTCAGCCAGTTCATACGACGTTTTTTGAATTTTTGCCTACCGTGGCTCTTCTTTTGTGGTCTTTTTTTTGTTTTGTTTTGTATGTATGCACAATTTGTCGGTAGGCTCTTTTCACAGGAACACACAGCTTGGCACAAACTGTCCAAGGCTGCCTTACATACAATAATTTTATCAGGTGTCTTAATGTATTTAAATATCACGCCGGCTCTTACAGCACGAGCTCCTATTAAACCTTATTACCTGCTCTTCTTGCAAAGCAGCCTGGCACCTTGTGTCGTAAGTCTTTTGTACATGAACGCCCCTCCCACCAAGGGGAAAGGTAACCTGACTTGAAATCCCAAGCATCCGCCATCTTGCTCCATCTCACACTCTACAAGCCACATTGCCTTGAACTGAAGAAACAGATCTTGCATTTTACGAAGCTCAGGGCAAAATTGTGTGGTTTGGCCGCTGAACAGACATCTATTCTTTATCCGCTCATTCATACGAACGTACCAGTAGTGAAAGGTCAAATCTCAGAAAATTGAGTACCGCAGTATTTGTTTATGGAGGAAATGCCACGCTGCAATATTTTCAATGTAAACATTTTTTTTAATGAAAAGACTGTAGATCACCATTCTGTTGAGTGTTTGCTTTAAACGAGTTATTTACCTGCAATAGGGCTTATGTTATTCACGTCTCTCAACTAACACTCCCTGGCTTGTAAAGGGCCTTCCTTGCCAAATAGGATTTATTGCTTCAGAAAAATATTAAAAATGAAATCAACTGAAATGATACTTGTCAAGAAACACAATACAAATTCTAAGGGGCTTTGCACAAAATTATGAAAGATGGCGGTATTAACGAAAACCCATTGCTGGTCTGTGTAAAGACAGCTCCGAGTAGCAGGAAAAGGTCAGGAAACGAGAAAATCACATTAGATGAGCAGCGCAACAATTGCTCAACTAGAAGTTATTATTATTTTTTTTAATGTAACCTTTCTGATTCGCTTTTATAAACCTAGGGGTTCACACACTAACAATTGGATATGCAACTATGCGCTGCCAATCCCAGATTACATACATTACACAGCAAGTTTGTGCTGATATTTTTTACTTACAGAAAAATGAATAGTGCAAAAGTTCTATTTTGCATCAGGACGGCTAAAGGACAGTGCAAATGTTCGTACTGTGTGTGCAGTTCTGCAATATATGGGCAAAATTGCACTGGCGCGCTCTATGCAATCTGCCAGTCATATTTTACGATTAGTGAGATATTGAGTATTTATATGGAAAATGTTCATTTGCTGGATAGTAAAGTATTTCCATTTCTCAATGAGAAAGAGAGAAACAACTTTCATTTCTCTCCTGAGGTAAGCACATATCACTATATTATCCTTTCTGAACCCAATGGAATGCAGAAACTTTAAGCTTTCATTTAGCACACACATGTAATCTATCGAAATGCATGTCTGATTTCGAAAGTTTACTAGAACTCATATTTAATGTCGATAGGATGGCTCAGTTAGTTATTCTACTCGCCACAAAATATGCAGTGATCTGGTGTCACAATCTCAAACCCCAACAAAACTAACTTAGCCATTCACTCTTCCGTGGACATTAAACTGAGTAAGATTATATTGGCTGTAAGAAGCACTTCTTATTTGCAGTAATTATAATTGCACATGTGTTGTTTGAAGAACCATATATCAACATTTGTTATTGTCTAACGCTCTGGCGATAATTCGAGGATTAATATAATGTATATAATGTAAAGGAGTGCTGGAATAACACTGCAGTCAAAAAGGACCTTCTTATTATTGACTTTGTGAAAGAAAGACACTAAATGCAAAACAACTGTACCCTTCACAAGAGATCAATCATGAGGAACTGTATATTTTGAATTCTTCAGCACTATGTGAGAAAAGGGTAAAAGTGAATCGAAACTAGGGTGATGCCCAAAATGAAACAGAAGGCCATGGGTGGGATAAGAATAAGAAGCTGTGCTGATTATTTGTTTTGTTGTAGAATAAGGTGCCAAAAATGTGCTCAACTATTCTATAAAAATGCACTAATATATTCCATCGATATGCACATTGCTTTTTTAAAGATTTGTGACACGTTCCTACTAGGATTTCATAATTTTATGTTCTGACACTCTTAGGTAAATTTTAATTTTGCTTAAGTCTTTGACCTGTCAGTCTTAGTCTTAGACCTGTCAGCCTTACTGTGGTCTTCCCCAAACTTTGTGCCTTACTTCTCCATATTTTTCTGATCTCGGTTTTGCTGGCCTTAAGTCTATGTGCACGTTATCACTGGTATCCAGTGCTAAAGTGTGTGTGATCACTCCTTAAAACATCTTAACATTACCTTGTCCCCAATTGGCATAATTAATTTACTTATAGGTCCATAGTAAAGTAGTACTACATGTGCACGCCCGACAAAGCTAGGTGTGCACTGGTCTGCACTACTCAATGCAGCAGTCACAGTTTGCAGTGACCACAATGTGAAGCTCCAGCAATGACCGTCCGCAATGTCAACAGGAACTTTGCACTATGCCGATGACTGTCCATGACACCCAGCCTGGTCTTCGGGCTACATCAGGTGCCTACAGCGAGACTCTCCCTGCTCCGTGCGGCTCCTTCCACCACAAACAGAACTTGTTGCACTGGACTTTGAATTAACTCTTCAGCTGGACTAGCCTGGTCCCCATATCCTTCCCGCTCACCATCATGGTTGGCCTGAACTTGTGACTTCAACCCTGTTGTCTTGCACGACCAGATAGCCATGAGTGGTGCTTTGTGTTTTTTTATGCTTTTTTCTTTTAAGTCTTTAAAATTTCATATCTCCAGTTCTACTCATTGGATATTTTTCATTTTGGTGTCAAGTTATTTATGACATTTTATTCTATTGGCATTGCTCTTGTGTTATGTTTTTACTTTATTACTGTTTGAAGGGCTGCATAAATACTTTACACAATGCTTCTAAATTATGCCTGACTGCTCTGTTCCCAAGCTACCAGATGATTGCGCACAGATTATTTTGGGGTCTGCTTGTAATTTCACCCTGACAAGGATTGTGGTTGCTGCTTCAGTAAAGTTTCAACCCCTCAACCAGTAAGTCAATTTCTTACACTAGGCATGGCAAGATATTCCATGCAAAACAAAACAAGAAAATCACCCTAATACATTCGAAGTGTGACAACGTGTGAATTTATTGTACCGTCTCACTTCCACCTAGAACTTATTTGAGAAGTGGAGGTCCAGTACTAGAACCAAACAAATATAAAATGTGTAAATCTGTCTAAAAGTATAAACACAACACTTTCTCAGGGCAGTGATAAGTACTAAATCTCACCACATGCAGTGACCTGGTCAATAACCACAGGAGGTCTTGGGCATTCTGCTTCATCCAAACGTTTTGCTGATAATAAATGTTAAGATAGTAAATTGTAGATTGTAACCTCCTCCAGATCTATTTTCTCTTTTTAGCAAGGGGATAGGAGTTCTTTTTTAGAGGACTGATGGACAATGCATTTTAAAAGGAACATTTTAAATTATTTGAACACATTCTTAAAAATAGGGTGGGAAATCCATTGTCAAGTGTGTGCAGGACAAGGTTCTACAGCAGAACCATATTTTATGCCTTTACATATTATTTGTACTGATTTGGAATCTGGAATTTCAAATGAAGGATCTCAATGGGTCTATCAGGGCCTCTTGAACTTGCATTAATGATTAGGCAGATGGAAAATCCTGATAAAGCCTTAGAATTATGTCATGGAAAAAGCAACACGTTTTTGGAAAATATCTGATAGGGTTCAAAATAAATTACTGTGCAATGTGGCACAATAAAGGATGTTAATACAGTAAGAAGTTTAAGTTGCACAATTTTTGTTTCCAGGATCTGGCCTTAAAGATAGTTTGATCTTGCCCTCACTTTATATGATTTTAATTGTTGTGTTTAGACTGGAAGATACTCTTCTTTGCAAACTTTAAAAACATCTGCATTTTGATTCCTTGTTTTCTCAAATTTTTGATGTCTTGTTTTCTCTAATTTTATTGTGGTGTGAACCAAATGTTTTTGGATGATTAGCCTAGTGTTTATCTTGCATTATAAGAGCGAAGCAAACCAAGATATCCCTATTGGAATCATTAATTGAGTTATGATTATATCAACTATGTGCTTCAAAGGTGGTAGACCTGCTGGCTTTTCCACTGCAGTTGTTACATCTAGCTTATACTAATGACTAGTTGCATTTATTAAATAACTAGCAACTGATTTTGGTGATCTTGATAAATTTAAAAGAAGCTGAATTAAATCATGAGCAGTCCATACCATGAGAGATATCTCGTCGATCAACAAAATGTCTGCCGGGTCAAATACTACGTCATCAGTTTGTTAGAGAGCTAACTAGGCTCTATTACCCTCTGCTGAAGTCCAAAAGATTATATAATGATATGAAATCACTTCTCTTCCTGTTATCTTGATTATCTATATCCAGATTAAGATCTAGCAGCACTATGAAATATTGATGCAATGTTGCAACGTGCACAATGTATCTCATTTATACTGTGCACTGTAGCATTCAGAGGGCAGTAAACAATCAAGAAGATAAATGTAGCGTAGAAGTTCTATTTACTGTTTTATCATTATGTGCTGGGATTCAACTTCACAGTTATTGATTCATTTAAAATTGACATTTCCCTTCAGATAAACTCTACTCTTTCACTTCTTGCTGACTCACAGTTTCAAAATGCTATTTGGTATCCACCCGGGAAAGCATTTGCCTGGTCAGGGGCTGTGAAATCTGTAAGCTATGTTTCTGTTAAAATCAGAAAATCCATTTATTTATCAGATAATTATTCTGTGACCTCCCCATAATGATTGAATAATGGTCAGCAAATGAAAAGTGAACCTTGAATATCCTTTAAATAATTGTATTTAGTTTGAATTACAGTA
The DNA here is from genome assembly GCF_964204655.1 of Triturus cristatus. Lineage (NCBI taxonomy): Eukaryota > Metazoa > Chordata > Amphibia > Caudata > Salamandridae > Triturus > Triturus cristatus. The sequence goes on along the minus strand of NC_140595.1, from coordinate 454,161,959 downwards.
CTATTCTTACTCCTATTAAAAAAAGAAGTGTGTTGTTTTGCCCAGATCTAATGCTCATTTATTCAAGTTGCTAAATGTGTACTCAAGCAGAAAATAAGTTGGGTGATAACATGAAATGATGTCACCAGGGGATAACCTCTTACCTTCTGTTTTCCTTGGCAGCAGACTGACTTCTCCCACCAAATATGCAAATTTAGCGCAGCCTTTGATCGGCTGCTGGCTCACCTGTTGTGTGCTCTTCGCAGTCATGTTGATGAGGCACTTATATTGCATAGGGGGAAGCAGCACATGACAGGATGGATGTGCGCCCACAGACAGAATGCTAGATTTATAAATTAGATGGTGGTGCAGATGCAGCAGCGGTCCGTGGAGGGAGTTCCGTGGGGCGGAAAGGTGGTGCGGGGGAGGGACAGGGTGGGGTGTACTAAACACTGGAATATGGATAATTGGAGGTAAGTAAACAATTAAATAAATAAAACGAATTTCGGAGCGCGCGCTGCACGGCATTTTGTGATTTAGAGCGCACTACGAAATTCGTTTTATTTATTTAATTGTTTACTTACCAACAATTATCCATGTTCCGGTATTTAGTACCCCCCAACCTGCCCCTCCCCCGCCCCGCCTTTCCGCCCCACAGAACTCCCTCCACGGACCGCTGCTGTGCAGATGCGATAAGCTAAAGGGTTGCAGTCTTTGCTGGTTGGTGGACCTGGCCCTCTCTGCAGTGTCACCCCCAAGCTTTTTTGCCTTTACTCTCTATTTCTTTTACTGAGTTTTTGCTGGCCTTAGGACTCTGTGCACTTTACTACTGCCAACCAGCAGTAAAGTGCTTGCGCATTCTTCTTAAAATATGGTAGAATTGGCTTAGACCCAATTGGCATATTTATTTATTTAATATACTTATGCTTCCCTAGTACAGTGGTACTACATGTACCCAGGGCCTGTAAATTAAATGCCACCAGGGGGCCTGCAGCACTGATTATACCACCCACGAGTATTCTGGGTGGCTCACTGGTGTCTGTGTTACCAAAGGTACCTGGTAAAGGGGAAGAATCACTTACAGTTCCAGGGGGGCATATATCTGTATTAAAAAGCTGATACCTCCCCCTACTTAAAAAACCTTTTTGGCCCCTTTGCTTTCCTTTCTTGGCTCCCCTACCTTTACATGAGCCGGAAGTCACCAGGGGCTCCAGAGTGTTGTCCCTGGTTCCCAGTTTACTTTGCTGAAGCTGGTCCTGCAGGTCCAGAGGCTGTGCTATACTGGAGTCTGCAGGAATCACTGCCTCCCGTGCCTCGTAGGAGACTGCACGCTGCTGCCCTGCTGCTCCTCCTGAGTCGAAATGTGTGAGCGCAACTCAGGTCGCTTCAATCATCAACGAGGTCTCCGAAGGGTGGGAGAGACACATACCCCCACAGACCGGTGTTTAAGAAACGATGCTGTGCAAACTACATCCATGGGCAGGTGGCGGATGCCGAGGGTGCACTAGTGACCTGCTGGTGCTGCGGCCGCCATGTTTTCTGTTCCCCAAATCATGGGTCTTTATTGATAATATTGTTGCAATGGATGTTCGATCACCCCCTCCAAGTACTAAGATTTGCCTGAAATATAATCCTCAAGACCCAGGAAATCAGAAATCAAATTTAGTAATCACTGCTAATCCAATGCAGAAATCGTGATGTTCTGAGGACCTAGATTGTGTGGATTGACTTTGTGGCCATGCTTTATGAACCAGTACTCACACCTAACACTAAAGCAATAATTGAGTGGAACTTATTTTCATAGAATTGAAAGGAGTTCCAATCAAAGAGGTCTGACCCTGAGTGGAGAACTTTTATAGATTGTTTTGAAATACGCTTGCTTCAAGAAACTAACCCTCTCTGTAGCTCAAGCTTCTCTCCTATTTTGTCAATGTTGTACAATATGCCAGTGGAAGACTAATAGGGGGTCTGGTAATTTGGGTTAAAACATCATTGAAACTCAGAATTAAGGTAATGCCCATCCCATCCCTCGATGTTCTGGGTCTAGAATACCATACCATAGAGGGTGTTAGTATGCGTATTATCAATATATACTATAGGAACTGTGGCAGGAATTTTGAATTAAAGAAAATTGCTCAAATTGAGGAAATACTGGAAGGAAGCTTAGCCAGGGAACAGCTGATATTCTCAGGTGACTTTAATATTACAAACAAAACCCCTTGACAGTTTTGCCTATGTACTTATTGAGGATGAGGATGAATTCCGAGGCTGGAACTACAACCCATTAAAAAAAAATCAAAACTATATGGTGCAATACTTTTGGGATAGAAAGATGTCATGTCCCTAGGCACTGCAGAAAATTGTTTTATACAGCAATTGATTGGTCTGCCAATTAGCACACCTTTGCTCCCGCTGAGGTTAGATCTGGGGCTGAAAAACATTACCGATATAGTTAGGTTACCACCACTTTTATTCTGGTGAAGTTGTGGCCAAAACCAGAATTGAATGTTTACCAACAGGGGTTTTCTGAGTTTTAGAGTTTAGGGGGGGGGAATGGGAAAAAAGTGCTGCACATGAAAGCATCTGGGTTTTTCCCTGCAAATGGTATCCTAAAAGGATTTGTGGGGCTGAAATCAACATTTTCCCAGCTTTTAGGGAAGGACAGACTTTTGTCAGAAAACCACATTTTTTACACAGTTTTGGTATTTTTCTGGGACATAGCCTATTTTTGCTATTTTGTGTGCTTTCAACCTCCTTCCAGTTAATGGTAGAAATGGGTATAAAAGCAATAATGGATCCTGGAAAGCTATACATTTTTGAAAAGTAGACAAAATTCTGAATTCAGCAAGAGGGCACTTGTGTAGATCCTTCAAGGTTTCTTTATAGAAACTAACAGTTAAATATAGGAAAAATTTAAAATTAGTTGCAAAAAACAGCTGTTTGTGTCAACATTTTCACCTGTAACTTCTTCTAATTAGCTCTTTGAAAGCAATATACCGTTATATCCGCCGGACCTGACTGGTTGTGAGGATATATAGGACTTGTAGGTTCACCGAGAACCTGACGAACCCAGAGCCAAAAACTGAGCAGCGACATGCAATGGTTTTTTAATATGTAGTGGGTATATGGCAATTTCTCTGGGAAAATGTATACATGGAAAAATTGGTATGAAAGACACCAATGTATTTCTGAAATGGGAACAAAATATAGAGTTTGGAAAACAGTAGATATTTGCACATCTCCGAAATTGAGAGCACTCATACTAGCATGAGAATGATCGGTCATTTTTCAAAATGACTTCTTTTTTACACATTGTCTTTCATTTGGAAGGCAGAAATGCATTGAAAGTCAATAGGTATTGAGGCAAGATGGCGGCCGCTAGCGTAGCGGTGTGAGTCGTCTCCGCTCCCGCTACTCCACTCCCTGACCCGAGGAGAAACGGCGCCATGAAGGACTGACTGATTGATCTGTGGCTTTTTCCCCGGCTTCTGCAAGGATAAAAAGGGCCCGGGCTAAGTTTTACGAGCCTGTAATGTAAGAAAAACGCTAATCTACCTTAGCTGTATTCACGCCGTATTCACGCCGCCGTTTGGATTTTCTCCGACTTGTGGCTTGTGGCGTTCGGCTGGCTGGTTCCCCCTCCTCACTGACGCTGATGTTGAGGCCGAACTGTATTGCCCTTTCTTGATACTTTGTATTTTCAACTCTTGGATTGTTCCAAATTGTTTCAAGACTGACTGTGTCACATTTTGCTCAAATCCTATGCGGCTTGCTCTTCTTCTGCCCCCCCGGCTCCGTTGTTTTGCCTGGTGTTTCCCACTTTGGTTTCGGTGGGTTAGACATCCGGTGTCCTACCTCGGTTCGCGGTTTCACATTATGCCGCCAAAAAACATCAATCAGTTGGCTAAACCCCCGTACACCCGGAGCGGCAAGAGCAAACATGCTCCAACTAACGAGACGGAGGAGCCCGAATCTGTTAATCCAATACACGGGATCACCAAAGCTGGTGAGTCAAAAAAAACGGGGAGTTCAAACTGTACCTGAACTTTTTGAAAAGCATGTTGACAAAAATATGAGCAAACAATCTCATCTGACCACAACTATTTCCCCTACACTATTTGAAAAAAGAGATAGCAATGTGGCAATACATGCTGTTATTAACGACAGTGTATTAAACTCTGATCCCGAATTAGTCATGATTCAAGCTCATGACCGTGTAACGATATCTGGCCCCTCTTCACACAGCACTCTGGGACTTGTAGTTTCTAATACCGCGAATACTTTTGCTGGCTCCGAATCCCGTCAGGAACCATTAAGTGATAATACTTATTCTTTTACCAGTCCTCTGAAAACCACAGAGTCATTAACGTCAGTTACCACTGAAAAATCTTCTCAAGACATTACCCTAGAGCCTACGGAGAAATTCTTTTCAATGTCCGATTTAACATCCGATGAAAGCTTTGATAAGGACTGGGCTGATTATCCTGAGGAAGGCAGTTTGGGTGATGAGACGGGGGCAAGCGAGACCTCTCCAGGTTCCGGTATAACTGTTAAGAAACATAGGATCAGACGTTCATCTACACACAGGAACAGATCTAATGATCCTGAGCGTTCCCTTTCTGTTCAGCCTGATCCTACAAACGAGCAAGTTATTTGTGAAGAACCTTCTTCTGATTCCTCTTCGGCTGTGACTCTTTCTATGATTTATCAAACAATGCTGGCTCATAGATCTGACACTAAAATGGAGATAGCCCGTACACAAGGGACCTGTCAAAAAGTAAAAAATGCTGTTCGCCGCTTTACTAAATTCTGTACTGAAATAACTGCCAGAGTGTCAGAGGCCGAAACCAGGATTTCAACCCTGGAAGATGAAGTCGCAACTTATAAAAAAGAACTTGTCCTGGCTAAGGCTCAACGGGATGATGTCAGTTTTAAGCTTGCCGAGTTGGAAAATCACTCGAGGAGGAATAACTTGCGTATTTTAGGTATTCCTGAGAATATTGGGGGAACAGATATTCGAAAATTTATCTGTGATCTTTTTTCTTCTGCTTTCCCGGAACTCACCTCTTGGGACTGGCCCCTAGTCATCGAACGTGTCCACCGGTTTCCATTTCAAAGCAAACCCAAGTCCAAAGATGGAGAATATCCTAGAGCTATTCTGGTTAGATTTAATAACTTTTTAGCCCAAGAAGCTATTTCTAATTTGGCCAGACCCAACAAAAAACGCTCTGCTAACGGCTGCTGCTTCTTTGCTAGGCCGGATTTTTGCCAATCAACCGTTACCAAGCGATGACAGCTACGACAATTAATTGCTGGCTTCCAAGAAAAAGGCGCCACTGTCTATCTACAAAACCCAGCCAAACTCAAAGTTATTTTTAAGAATCAAACAAGATTTTTTGTTTCTGAAATTTTGGCCAAGGAATACTTAGATTCTCTATAATCATATGTCAACTTTATTATAGTATTGTCTTTGCTTATTTTTCTTTTTTTTGGTATTTTGACATGTTTATAATGTACTATTTTTTTTTTTTGGACAAATTGTCAATTTGGTATTGTTTGAAACTGCTTACTGGCTGGATTACGTGGATTTTAGAATTCTTTCTCTTTGGGTCTTCAGGGAGGGGGGCGGGATGGCACTCACTGATCCCAGGGACTGATTGTCCCTGTGCCTCATAAGGTAAGTAAAAAAAAACGCATTTAAATTTATGTTGTGTGCGTGCATGAGGGTGAAAGTGTGTTAATGTGGGAGAGTGTATATGTGTGAAGTTGTGTGTATGTGTAAGTATGTGTGTGAGTGAACGCAGAGGTCAAAGGGCATGTAATGTCACTTCTGCTACCCCTGCTATTCAGTGAATTGACGTCCATGCCATCAACCTTTGGTCTTGGAGCTGCATGCTGCCCAGCGCAAAGCACTTCAGCACCCCATTAAGGGTGTATGCACCAGTGGTTAATTTGAGCCAATGGTTGCACACCAGCACCATGTGTGGTGGGATTCCTGTGACAAATATCTGGATTAAGTATGAAAAGAGGCAAGGAGTTGTGGGTAAGGAGAACATTTTTGGCAGTGAAATATGTAAGAAAAAGACACAACTGGGGTTCTATCCCTATCTCCTGCGCTTTTCCAAGTTCCGATGGGCTGATTTTGTTTCCTCCCTATTCAGTTTCTGACCAATTTAGACTCACCAGTCTAGGGGGAATTTTTACCTAACTGCTCTGCCAGCATGAAAAACAGCTCTAAGCCTAGAGGCCTGCAGTTTTTTTTTGGAAAACAAAAGAACAATGCACCTAATGGGAGTTTTTTTAAGGCTCTGCATAGTGGCCAAACAAACAAGCATTGGCATAGCCAATAGGTCTGGCCCTGGGGACCTTATAAGTTTTTATCCAGGGCTATAGGATTTACCAATGTCTTTAAGTTATGTTGTTGATCAGCATGGCTGCTGTGCAGCATGTTGAAATGTTATGAGAAAAAAGTGTTATAAGTATTTTTGTTACCTTATATATAACCAAGAAGACATTATGTACAACTCAACAACCTTATTGATAACAATAATTAACATAAAAAATGTTTTCTAGTTTTTTTGCCAATGCTGATCACTTCTTCCTGCCTATTCTAATGCTTGTTATAGATTTTCTTTGGGGCGGGGAATGGGGGACATAAACATTGGAGGGTGGAGGTTGTGAAATAGTACCAGAGTTACAACACAAGGAGCAGATGGACACTAGGGGAGATTTAACAGATACCAGATTCTGAGGGCAGACTGAGGTGGTGCTGAGTGATGCTAAGGTGTCCATGTGCTGGTGCAGAGGTGATGCTCAGGTGATGCTGAGTGATACTGAGTTGGTGCTGAGTGATGCTGAGTCATGCTTTGTTGATCGTGCTGCACTGATGCTCAGGTGGTGCTCAGGTGGTGCTCAGGTAGTGCTCAGGTGGGGCTGAGGGACACTGAGTTAGTGCTGTGCTGAGGTGATGCTGCACCAATACTGAGGTGGTGCTGCATTGGTGCTGAGTTGTTGATGAGATGATTCCATGCTGGTGTTGAGGCATGGCTGTGATGGCAGAGGTGCACTGATGCAGAGGTGGTGCTGTGCTGATGCTGAGATGTTGTTGTGCTTATGTTGAGGTGGTACTGCTCTGAGGCTGAGGTGGTGCTGCACTGATGTTGAGTTGGTGGTGCACTGGTGGTGGTGCACCGATGAGGAGTTGATGCTGTGCTTAAGCTGAGATAGTGCTGTGCTGATGCTGAGGTGGTGCCGTGGTGGTGCTCAAGTGATGCTCTCTGATGTGGAGGTGGTTCTGCACTGATGTTTAGGTAGTGCTGCACTGATGTGCTGGTGCTGAGTCATACTGAAGTGGTGCTCAGGTTGTGGTGTGCTTGTACAGAGGTGGTGCTCAGGTGGTGCTGAGGGATACTAAGGTGGTGCTGAGTGATGCTAAGATAGTGCTGAGTGAGGCTTTGGTGGTGCTCAGGCAGTGCTGTGCTGGTGCTCATGTGATGCTGAGTTGGTGCTGTGCTGGTGCTGAGGTGATGCTGCACTGGTGTTGAGAAGATGCTGCACAATGCTGAAGTGATGCTCAGGTGATGCTGGGTTAGTGCTGTGCTGGTGCTGAGGTGGGGCTGCGCTGGTGCTGAGGGGGGTCTGTACTGGTGCTGAGGTGGGTCTGTGCTGAGGTGGGGCTGCACTGGTGCTGAGGTGGGGCTGCGCTAGTGCTGGAGAGGTGCTGCACTGGTGGTGGTGCACTGATGTGGAGATGTTGCTGTGTTGATCCTGCGGTGGTGCTGCTGGGGTGCTGCTGGGGTGCTGTGGTGATGTTGAGTGATGCTGAGGAGCTGCTGCACTGGTGCTGAGTGATGCTGTGGTGGTGCTGAGTGATGCTGTGCTGGTTCTGCTCTTATGCTGAGGTTTGGGTGCTGCACTGATGCTGAAGTGGTGCTGCGCTGGTAGTGAGGTGGTGGTGTGCTGGTGCAGAGGTGGTGCTGGGCTGATGCAGAGGTGGTGCTGCACTGGTGCTGTGCTGGGGCTGAGATAGTTCTGCGCTGGGGCTAAGGTGGTGCTGGTGATGTGGTGGTGCTCAGGTGCTGCTGAGTGATACTTTTGTGGTGCTGAGGTGGTGCTAAGTGTATGCTGAGTTGGTGGTACACTGGTGCTGCAGTGGTGCTGAAGTGATGCTGTGCTGGGGCTGAGTTGGTGCTGTGCTGATGCTGAGGTGGTTCTGTGGTGGAGCTGAGTGATGCTTTGGTGGTGCTGAGGTGGTGCTGAGTGATGCTAAGTTGGTGCTGCACTAGTGCTGAGGTGGTGCTGTGCTGGTGCTGAAGTGATGCTGTACTGGGGCTGAGTTGGTGCTGTCCTGATGCTGAGATGTTGCTGTGCTTATGTTGAGATGGTGCTGCACTGATGCTGAGTTGGTGGTGGTGCACTGATGAGGAGTTAGTGCTGTGCTTAAGCTGAGATGGTGTTGAGCTGATGCTGAGGTGGTGCTCAGGTGCTGCTGTCTGATGTGGAGGTGGTTCTGCGCTGATGCTTGGGTAGTGCTGCACTGATTTTGTGCTGCTGCTGAGTGATACTGAAGTGGTGTTGAGGTGGTGGTGTGCTTGGTCGGAGGTGGTGTTCAGGTAGCGCTGAGTGATACTGTTGGGGATGGGTGATGCTGAGATGGTGCTGATTGATGCTTCAGTGGTGCTCAGGTCATGCTGTGCTGATGATCAGGTGATGCTGAGTTGGTGCTGTGCTGGTGCTGAGATGGTGCTGCTCTGGGGCTGAGGTGGAGCTGCACATATGCTGAGTTGGTGGTGAACTGGTGGTGGTGCACTGATGAGGATTTGGTGCTGTGCTTAAGCTGAGATGGCGCTGTGCTGATGCTGAGGGGGTGCTGTGGTGGTGCTGTCTGATGTGGAGGTGGTATTGCGCTGATGCTTAGGTAGTGCAGCACTGATGTGCTGGTGCTGAGTGATACTGGAGTGGTGCTGAGGTGGTGGTGTGCTTGTACGGAGGTTGGTGCTCAGGTGGTGCTAAGTGATTTTGAAGTGGTGCTGAGTGTTGCAGAGATGGTACTGAGTGATGCTTTGGGGGTGGTCAGGTGGTGGTCAGGTGGTGGTGTGCTGGTGCTGCGCAAATGCTAATGACAAGAGAACTGGGTGAGAATTGGGCAGAGGCACTAAAGTGGTTGCTGGTTTATGTTGACGAGCCGCGTTTAACCGGCAACCTTAAAATAAATTCTTTCACCTACAGGCAAAGTCCGCGCAGCACATTATACGTCTGTTGTCCTTTGCTACAACCCAGAAAATAACAAGCAACGAAGGGTGCGAAGGTGACGGTGGATTGGAAGGTCTGGAGAAATGCGATCGTATAAATTGCCCATACTACAGCCAGCCTCTTTCAGACGTGTGCGCGCACACACACAACCAAAGCTTCCAGCCAGGATTTAAAGATGTAAATAAGTTGAACGCGCTCCCACAGCCTGAGGCAGTGTTCATGCCTGCCACGAGGTTTACTCATTTGAACTCGGACTTTGAATGCAAAGTAAATGTAAGGAGATAAGACATGATTTACAGCCCTGTTTATAGAAATGTACCTCAGTGCACTGAAAACATCCAGAGCTCTGGTCAAATGTTATTAGAGAATGGAAAAGGCTACGGCTAGCATAGACCGTGCCGCCACTATGGCGGTCACACTAGACCCCGGCTAAGAGAAGGGGGGGAGGCTGCGTCAGCAATGACGCGGTGCTCCCCCCCCCCGCATCGAACCAATGAAGGAGGCGGCCTTCTTGAACCGGAAGCACTTCCGGCTTGAAAACGTCCAGCCTGCGCCCAGGTAGACCGGTCTGATCTGGTCAGCCTGGGCGCTCTCCTTAAAAGGGGGCTGTGGGGAGCAGAACAGTCTCTTGTTCTTGCTCCCCACAGGAACATTCAGCGGGCCGGTAGGAGTGTCTTGTGTATTAGACTGTGTTAAGGTTAGCCCTGGGATATCTGTCTATCAAATGTATCTGTACTTTCTGCGTAAAGTTCTATATATAATGTTTTAATTTTTTTTTAATTTTTAATAAATACTTAATCCAAAATATATCATTTTGGTGTGGTTTCCAATACTGTTATTCTGGAGGGAGGGAGGTGCCATCCATAACCCAGAGTCTGTAGTTGGAGTAGGGGACATAGGTAAGTACCAGACCATAAGGAAAAAGTAATCCCTAAACAGATGTTACAGTGGGACAAATGGAAGCCGACAAGTCTTGTGGCAATACTCCAGGGGAGTATTGGAAGAAGAAGGGGCCAGGAAGATAAATTATCCACAAGCAAGGATTTGTACAAGACAACCGACTAGACAAATCACAGGTGATGGAGGAGTCAAAACCCACAAAGTACATACAACAGATGATCCTAAAAAGTGCAAGCATTGTCTAGACTCAACCTAAAAATGGAGAACATGATGTTGAAAGCTGCACCTTTAATAGGACAGAGTTTCCGATATCATGACCTATGGTGCTCACAATGTCTCTGATAGCAGAGCCAGATAATGATTAATTAACATCCTGTAGTTTATTAGACACAGCTACATTACATCACTGGTCCCTTCTGCCTTTCATTTGCCAGCCAGGTCTTTCCTAAGGGTTTTGCGAGGATCTCCCAAGCAGCAGGTTTGAAAAACGGAGTTACAAAGACATGCATTTTAACTCACATGCTTAAACATAAATTAGATCAAAACACTGCTTTAAGAAACAGCTTTGTAGTCTTTAACATTTAAAGTTTTCTGGACCCACAACCCGAATAAAGACACTTGGAATTTGTAGGAAAAGATATGCTTCTCTAAAATAGTTAACACATGAACTTGAAAGTGAGCTCCTTCTGTATAGGATAGCACCAACACGATCCTCAAGTGGAGGAGTGCCACACAGGGTGGTATATAGTGTACCAGTGGGGAGTCCCGGGCTACACACGATTACCTTCTGATTATGTTTCCAATGCTGAATCTGAACATTTCATACATTCAAACCTTTCCCCTAAATATTTGTCTGTCTTTTCCTTTTTTATGTCATTTAAACTCATCTCACCCTCTGCAGCGTGAATGGGGAACAAGTTTTGATGGATGTTGGGGAAAAACATCCTTCATTCAGTAAATGGTCAGCATGTCACTGATTGGTGCCACACACCATCAAACCTAACTACAGCCTACACCACAGAAACCCCTGACTGCTACCGTGCCAGACAGCCACTTTACAGACTACAAATGGACAAAGACCAACTTTAGATTGCCAGTGTGAGGCAGGCATGTGCCCTGCATATCACATAATTAATAATGTATATGGTTCAATGCACAAAGTTGGGAGCACACTGCTCATAATGCATCTAACATCACAGTCATTTGTCAACTTGGAAGGCACCAGAGTGATAGATTAATGACATGCCATTAGCATGCCATAACATTCTTCAAGGACAAGGATTGTTTGCCCTGTTTCCACCCTTAAAAGGTGGTTTGCTCTTCTGATAGTCACTTAAATGTAAACCTCTAAAGAAATCAAGTGGAAATAACACATCGGATCACAAGTAATCTATTTGGCCCAGACAATATGGTTGTTGGAAATGGCCTTTTTACTGGTAAGCCCTAGTAAAGTGCACTGTCTGTTCCAGGGTTTATAAATCGAATGCTACTAGTGGGCTTGCAGCATTGGTTGTGCCACCCACATTAGTAGCCCTGTAAATGTTCTCAGACCTGCCACTGTAGTGTCTGCGTGCACAGTTTGTTCATGCGATGTTGACCTGGCAAGTGTACCCACTTGTCAGGCCCCATCCTTCCCTTTCCTTACATGTATGGTACCACTAAGGTAGGCCCAAAGTACCCCTGTGGGCAGGGTTCAGTGTATGTGAAAAGTAGGACATGTAATGGTGTGTTGTACATGCCCTGATAGTGAAATACTGCCAATTTCGTTTTTTACTATTGAAAGGCTATCTGTCCTATAGGCTAACATGGGAGTTGCTTTGTAACATGTTACAAGCATAACTTTCCATTGGGACAAGATTGAGAAATGGAGTTTAATCTCTCTGAACTCAGAATTTAGTAACACATCTTTTTACGGAGATGGTTTTTAAAATTGTGTGTTTGAAAAAGCCGCTTTTAGAAACTAGGCATTTTCATATTTAACCATTCTCTGTGCCTCTGCTGATTTGTGTATTTATGTGTCTGGTTTTGGAGTGACAGAAGCAGGGAATGTCCATTAACTGTAGACAGCCACAAGGGGGATTGAGGTGTGCCCTGCCTTTCCTGGGTGGCTCATACGTGGGCTGAATAGACCTTAGCTGCATTTAGAGTGGTGGGAGGAGTTTCACTTGCACCTGAATAGGTCCTCTGCACAATGCTGTCTCCACCTCATGTAGTAAAGCTGGGCTAGAGAGGGCAGAACTGGTTTGGACTAGGCTCAGAGACCCTTGCCACAAAGAGAACGAAAAGAAAATGGGGTATAAGTATTGGACCTTAAGTGCCAGAGAATTAGATCACTTCTGGACTCAAGAGGAAACTCCTCCACGGAGAAAAGCTGGAGGGCTGTAAGGAGGAGTACTTTGCTGTGTGTGCTTTGCTGGGTTTGCCTGCAGTTTCTGCTTCTACCAACTCTACCAAGGAGAGGACAAAGACAGGAACTTTGCTGTGAACCTGCTTGAAGAAGAATCTCAAAGGGCCTGTGTGTGCTGGCCTACTGTTCTGAAGTCTCAGGGAAACACAGAATTCACCTGCAACCCATGACCAGCAACTGTTCTCCTCTGTGGACTCCTGTGCTCAAAAGGGCTCCAATTCCAGTTCCTGTGCCTTGGCAATTGTGTGCTCAGCCCCACTGCCAGTGACATCACGACCTGCACTGATGGAGGGGGCATTGCTAGTGAAGTACACAACACACCACCCTGCCTGCACAGCAGCTCCGACGCCCTTTGATACCTGCCAACGCCTGCAGTTATTGGCCTTCTCGACACCAGCGCTCACACTGATGCCGCCATCATCCCATTATCACGAAGCTAATAACTGACGTGGTTGACCTCACAAACTCTTCAACATCTTATTGCCTCACCGGAACCAATGCCTCACCGCTGACGATGCCTACCTTCCCTGTCCTGGACTCGATGCCCCCCCTTCTCACTAACTCAACACCTCACCTCCCCCATGGCAGAAGAAGGGAACCGGCTTCGCCTCGGCACCGACGCCTCACCTTCATGATGATGTGCATCCCCTGTTGACTTTGTTTTCGAAAGTACTGTTAGTTTGGGGGGCACTCATTATGTTACAAAAGCAATGTATGCACTACATAAATGCAAATACAATTACCAATGTCTAACTCAATACCCAGAATGAAATAGTTTAGAAAAGTAATTTATGCAAATCCTAAATAACTCTTGGATGAATGTGCGTGTTTTCACTATACAGCCAGTAATGATAACCATGGTGCTCGTGCACACCAAAGTAATTAAGTTAAATTAAGGTACTAAACAGAAGTGGTAGCTTCCCTCATAGTGAGTCTGTATTCAATAGTGTACGACGAAGAAATAATGTACAATGAGTGCATAGTGAAAACATCTTAGACTGACCAATCTTAAAGATATTCAGCCAGTTCATACGACGTTTTTTGAGTTTTTGCCTAGCGTGGCTCTTCTTTTGTGGTCTTTTTTTTGTTTTGTATGTATGCACAATATGTCGGTAGGCTGTTTTCACAGGAACACACAGCTTGGCACAAACTGTCCAAGGCTGCCTTCCATACAATAATTTTATCAGGTGTCTTAATGTATTTAAATATCACGCAGGCTCTTACAGCACGAGCTCCTATTAAACCTTATTGCCTGGTCTTCTTGCAAAGCAGCCTGGCACCTTGTGTCGTTAAGTCTTTTGTACATGAACGCCCCTCCCACCAAGGGGAAAGGTAACCTGACATGAAATCCCAAGCATCCGCCATTTTGCTCAATCTCACAATCTACAAGCCACATTGCCTTGAACTGAAGAAACAGATCTTGCATTTTACGAAGCTCAGGGCAAAATTGTGTGGTTTGGCCGCTGAACAGACATCTATTCTTTATCCGCTCATTCATACGAACGTACCAGTAGTGAAAGGTCAAATCTCAGAAAATTGAGTACCGCAGTATTTGTTTATGGAGGAAATGCCACGCTGCAATTTTTTCAATGTAAACATTTTTTTTAATGAAAAGACTGTAGATCACCATTCTGTTGAGTGTTTGCTTTAAACGAGTTATTTCCCTGCAATAGGGCTTATGTTATTCACGTCTCTCAACTAACACTCCCTGGCTTGTAAAGGGCCTTCCTTGCCAAATAGGATTTATTGCTTCAGAAAAATATTAAAAATGAAATCAACTGAAATGATACTTGTCAAGAAACACAATACAAATTTTAAGGGGCTTTGCACAAAATTATGAAAGATGGCGGTATTAACGAAAACCCATTGCTGGTCTGTGTAAAGACAGCTCCGAGTAGCAGGAAAAGGTCAGGAAACGAGAAAATCACATTAGATGAGCAGCGCAACAATTGCTCAACTAGAATTTTTTTTTTTTTTTAAATGTAACCTTTCTGATTCGCTTTTATAAACCTAGGGGTTCACACACTAACAATTGGATATGCAACTATGCGCTGCCAATCCCAGATTACATACATTACACAGCAAGTTTGTGCTGATATTTTTTACTTGAAAAATGAAAAGTGCAAAAGTTCTATTTTGCATCAGGACGGTGTCAGCGAGTCCCAGAAATAGAGGCGCCTTGTGACAAATCCCTCGCTGACGGACCCTTTACACCTTATACGCAGGATGCTGGCGGTCCCTTTAACGTGGACTGGCTCGCCGCAACTACGGTAACGCCTCCGACAATGTCACAGACAGTGGGCCAATCAGCGACCAACGAACACCCTAAGGCGGAAGTCGGAACAGACGACAGCGCGCAAGCCCGAGGAGGAGAGTTCGGAGAAGGAGCGAGTGGAGCGAAGAAGACGGAAAGCGAGGAGAAGAGAGGAGAACGAGAGTCGGAGGTCGAACGGAGAAGAGCGGAGAGAGCTGCAGAGCCAGGAGGCCAACTTCACCACGTCTCGCCCCGCCACGCGCCTGGAGGAGCGTGGCTGGGAAAGGTACGGGGCCGGGTCCTGGGCTTCTTTACCACACAGGGAGGAAGATAAGAGGGGCGGTATTCGTTGTGGGGAGGTCACACGGGTTGTGGAGGTTTGCTTGTGACTTCTCTGCGTCAGGAGAGCCCTCACTCACCTAAGTATTCTGGTCTCACGTGTGCTATTTGGTGAAGGAACCCCGGTGACTCCTCACTCCCCTTTCCCCCTCAAATCGTATTAGAAGAGAAGAGTTCCCTAAATTGTTCATGTTTTCCCTTCCTTCCATATCCCACCGAGACCTCTAGAAGACAACGACTTCTGAAGACCTGAGAAGGGCGACCAGACAACCCCAGGGAGGAAGAAAAGAATAAGCGCACAAGACACTGTCACAGCCTATTTTGAATTAAATCCTTCTTACCGTAACACCGTCTTGTGATATCCTTATTATACTAAGGCGGAGTGCAGCGCCCAGGCGACAAGTGGCGAGCCAGATAGGAGGAGAAGGAAACCTCCACCCGACACAGGATGGAAACACTCATTCACCAAATGAAAGAGGGACAGGCTAAAATGGAGTGGGCTATTGAACGGACTTCATCCCAAGCCGAAGCCGACAGGGCCGTCTTCACGTCCGCTATACAAGCCCAAGCTGACAATTTGGTGAAGTTGGCCGAAGGACAAAATCTTCTTATGGCTTCTCTGGGGCAGGCTAGAGCGCCCGCACCGCCGGGAACGGTAGTTCCCCTCCAAAAACTTACCCCAGGAGAAGACCCGTTGGCCTTCTTTCTCAATTTCGAAAGGGCCGCCCGGGCCAGTGCCTGGGCAGGAGAGAGGTGGCCCTTTTATCTTGCACCTTTGCTGACTGGGGAGGCCCAGGCGGCATATCAGGCAGTGAACAAGGACGGAACTGCTACATATGCCCTGGTGAAGCAATACATTCTCGACCGACTAGATGTGGACGAAGAGGCTCACCGGTTGCGATTTCGACAAGAGCGAGGGGCTCCTGCCGATCTGCCCAAGACTCTCTTCTTTAAACTGAAAGAGGCGGCTGACTTGTGGTTAAAACCCCATGAGTCCAGTATGGAGGAAGTGATGGGAAAAATCTACCTTGAACAGTTCCTCGAAGCACTACCCTATTCCAGCCAATGCTGGTTAAAGCAACACGCCGGCTTAACCGTCGAACAGGCTGTGGAAATGGCCACGTCTTATGCCAGAGCCCAAGGTCGAACCCCCCTAAAGAACCCGAACGATCAGCCAAGCCTGTTGTTCAGGGAAGAGGAGATCGTAGGTCCACCAAACCCCTTCCTGAGCCAGTACGACCCCGAGGAGCCAGGACAGATAACCCACCTTTCTCAGGTCCCCAGTGCTATGAATGTGGGGAGTGGGGACACCTAGCTCGCTATTGCAGGAAGAAGAGGGAGAAAGAGGAACCCATGGACGTGAGCTACGCACCCCACTCCCTCCTCTTCGCCCAGGAAACAGGACCCGTATTTTATGTGAGTGTTAAACTACAGGGAAAGGGGGTAAGGGCATTACTTGACTCAGGCTGCAAACATTCGGTAGCAAGACAAGAATTAGTGCACCCCTCTTGGGTTCTACCAGGTCGGAGGGTGGGCATTAGGTGTGTACATGGGGAAGTCAGGGACTACCCTCTAGCTGCCATTCAGCTACAAACCCCCGCAGGGACTGATATGAATGCGATAGTGGGCGTCCTTCCCCACCTCCCCGAGCCTGTTATATTAGGGACCGACAACCCCTGTTTTACCTCCATGATGCACGAAGTGCTCGATTCCCTCAAACCCTGTCAGGTTTCGGTGTTGACCCCAGAACCGTGGGCGAAGGACACACACTTCCGCACTGCCCAACTGAATGACGCTAGTCTTGTCCACGACTGGAACAAAGCACGGACAGAACAAAACCAAGAGAATAAATCGTATCCCACTTTCATTGAACGTAATGGACTTTGTTGGCAAAGGAAGACGCTATTCCCCAACTACTTGTTCCCTCCACCTTTAGAGATCAAATTCTTTTTTTTGCCCATGCCCATCTTTTGGCGGGGCACGTCGGGGCTGAAAAAACCGGACAAGCCATACTCCAACATTTCTTCTGGCCCGGCGTCTATGCACAGGTCCAGAAATATTGCCAGGAATGCCATATTTGCCAACGCTGCAATCCATATACACCTCCTGCGGTCCCTTTACAACCTCTTCCAATCATCGGCAAGCCGTTCGACAGGATAGGTATGGACCTCATCGGACCTTTGCCCAAATCCAGCCGAGGGCATCAATATGCCCTTGTTTTGGTGGATTACGCTACCCGCTATCCCGAGGCCTTCCCCCTTAGGGCAGCCACCACTACAGCCATAGCTCAGCGTCTAGTTGAAGTCTTCTCGAGGATGGGATTCCCCAGAGAGATCATCACTTACCAGGGTACCCCCTTTGTGTCCAAGCTTATGAAACAAGTATGTCAGCAACTCAACATCCGACACATACAAACCTCAGTCTACCACCCCCAGACAGATGGATTAGTTGAGCGCTACAACGGTAGTCTCAAACTAACCCTAAAAAACCTTCTGTCTGGGGATGGGAGGAATTGGGACCAGTTATTACCGTTAACCCTTTTTGTGCTAAGGAGTCAAACCCAGTCCAGTTTGGGAGTCTCCCCTTTTGAACTCCTCTTTGGACGAAAACCCAGGACCCTACTCGAGATAACTAAAGATAGTTGGGAAACACAAGGGAAACAGGAGGCAGAGGCTCTGCTGGATTATACCCGCCAGTTGCAGTCCAGGCTGCATAAGTTGAGGACCCTAGCCCACAAACACTTAACTATCGCCCAAAACAAACAAAAATCCTTTTATGATAAAGGAAAAAAATGGAGGAGTCTAGAGGTGGGTGACTGGGTCTTAGTGTTGTTGCCCACCTATGCGCAAAAGATGAGGAAGGCGTGGCAAGGTCCCTTTCAGGTAATGAAAAAAGTGGGTAGAACCACTTACGTTTTACAGATGTCCCGAAACAAAACCCAGCTATACCACATCAACTTATTGAAGAAATGGCTTGGAAACCCTCCGGGTTCTTCCCAAACCGTCTCCTTCACCGCCCCCCTGTGTCATACTGTTAAGGAGGTGCCTCTCTACCAGTCAACGGGATGAGATAGACGCTCTTCTACTACGGTTCGCTGGGGTTTTCTCAGACCAACCAGGAAGAACCCATCTCGCGGAACACACTATCCCTACCCCAGCCGGTGTTACGGTCAAACAAAAACCCTATAGGATACCTGAGGCCCGACGAGAGGCCTTTCAAGCAGAAATACAACAAATGTTACAAACCGGAGTTATCACCCCTTCTCATAGTAACTGGTGTTCCCCGGTGGTCCTGGTACCGAAACCGGATGGAAGTATCCGGTTTTGTATAGATTTCAGAGCGGTCAATAGGGTATCCAAACAGGACTCCTATCCCCTTCCCCAGGTCGATGAGTTGGTGGAACGCCTTGGTGAGGCCAGGTACATAACGACTATCGACCTCACCAAGGGGTATTGGCAGATTCCTCTAGCTCCTGGGGACCTGGAGAAAACGGCCTTCTCGACTCCCTCAGGGCATTATCACTTCACTGTCCTCCCGTTTGGGCTGCATGGCGCCCCGGCTACCTTTCAACGAGCCATGGATACCCTTCTTAAACCCCACCTTCCGTATGCCTCTGCCTACCTGGATGACATTGTAGTCTTCAGTAAAACATGGCCCGAGCACCTCCAACATCTGAACCATGTCTTAGATAGCATTTGTCAGGCAGGCTTTCATATAAACACCAAGAAGTCCTGGGTGGCTTTTTATCAGGTGAAATATTTAGGGATTGTATTTGGGGACGGGACCCTAAAACCACAGCACGAAAAACTAGCAGCTGTTCAGGCTTTGACCTACCCCAAAACCAAAAGAGACCTTAGGGCATTCCTAGGATTAATAGGTTATTATCGGAGGTTTATCCCTCAGTTTGCCGATCTGGCTGGACCCCTGACGGATCTCCTTCGTGAAAACCAGACCTCGCCCCGCTTGCGGGCCCCCACGGACATAGAAGCCAAGGCCTTTCAGTCTCTCAAGGACGCTCTCACCTCCTCCCCGGTGTTAGTGACCCCTGACTTTCAGAAGCCCTTTATCTTACAGACGGATGCCTCAGGTGTTGGGATAGGGGCGGTACTCTCCCAAGAGGATGCTGAGGGGTGTGAGCGCCCAATTCTGTACATCAGCAGGAAGCTATTTCCCCGGGAGCAGGCGTATTCCACTATCGAAAAGGAGTGTTTGGCAGTCCGTTGGGGAGTGGAAAAACTACGCTACTACTTGGAAGGCCGATCTTTTACCCTCTTTACTGATCATGCCCCTCTCACCTGGCTCCAACGTAACAAAGGCCATAATGAGCGAATCCTCCGCTGGTTCTTGGCCTTACAGCCATATCGCTTTGAGGTTAAGCACCGAAAGGGGTTGGACCAGGGGAACGCAGACTTTCTCTCCAGGTATCCGATTTCCCCCGATCGGGAAAATCCGGGGGATGGGATGTGTCAGCGAGTCCCAGAAATAGAGGCGCCTTGTGACAAATCCCTCGCTGACGGACCCTTTACACCTTATACGCAGGATGCTGGCGGTCCCTTTAACGTGGACTGGCTCGCCCCAACTACGGTAACGCCTCTGACAATGTCACAGACAGCGGGCCAATCAGCGACCAACGAACACCCTAAGGCGGAAGTCGGAACAGACGACAGCGCGCAAGCCCGAGGAGGAGAGCTCGGAGAAGGAGCGAGTGGAGCGAAGAAGACGGGAAGTGAGGAGAAGAGAGGAGAACGAGAGTCGGAGGTCGAACGGAGAAGAGCGGAGAGAGCTGCAGAGCCAGGAGGCCAACTTCACCACGTCTCGCCCCGCCACGCGCCTGGAGGAGCGTGGCTGGGAAAGGTACGGGGCCGGGTCCTGGGCTTCTTTACCACACAGGGAGGAAGATAAGAGGGGCGGTATTCGTTGTGGGGAGGTCACACGGGTTGTGGAGGTTTGCTTGTGACTTCTCTGCGTCAGGAGAGCCCTCACTCACCTAAGTATTCTGGTCTCACGTGTGCTATTTGGTGAAGGAACCCCGGTGACTCCTCACCCCCTTTCCCCCTCAAATCGTATTAGAAGAGAAGAGTCCCCTAAATTGTTCGTGTTTTCCCTTCCTTCCATGTCCCACCAAGACCTCTAGAAGACAACGACTTCTGAAGACCTGAGAAGGGCGACAAGACAACCCCAGGGAGGAAGAAAAGAATAAGCGCACAAGACACTGTCACAGCCTATTTTGAATTAAATCCTTCTTACCGTAACACCGTCTTGTGATATCCTTATTATACTAAGGCGGAGTGCAGCGCCCAGGCGACAGACGGCTAAAGGACAGTGCAAATGTTCGTACAGTGTGTGCAGTTCTGCAATATTAGGACAAAATTGCACTGGCGCGCTCTATGCAATCTGCCCCTAAACTCCAGTCACATTTTCCGATTATTGAGATATTGAGTATTTATATGGAAAATTTTCATTTGCTGGATAGTAAAGTATTTCCATTTCTCAATGAGAAAGAGAGAAACAACTTTCATTTCTCTCCTGAGGTAAGCACATATCACTATATTATCCTTTCTGAACCCAATGGAATGCAGAAACTTTAAGCTTTCATTTAGCACACACATGTAATCTATTGAAATGCATGTCTGATTTCGAAAGTTTACTAGAACTCATATTTAAAGTCGATAGGATGGCTCAGTTAGTTATTCTACTCGCCACAAAATATGCAGTGATCTGGTGTCACAATCTCAAACCCCAACAAAACTAACTTAGCCATTCACTCTTCCGTGGACATTAAACTGAGTAAGATTATATTGGCTGTAAGAAGCACTTCTTATTTGCAGTAATTGTAATTGCACATGTGTTGTTTGAAGAACCATATATCAACATTTGCTATTGTCTAACGCTCTGGCGATAATTCGAGGATTAATATAGCCTTATAGCCCGCCGTAGCGGGCTATACCGGCTGTTAAAGGCCCGCTGCAGCGTTAAAGGCCCGAGCCAAAGGCGAGGGACTTTAACAAAGCAGAGGGACTTTAAAAGCCAGTATAGCCCTGCTACGAAGGGCTATAAGGCTATTAGAACATTCTGCCACTAGAGGGCAGAATGTTATAACAAAACAAAGCCTTCAGGGAGCGCAATCCCTTCAGGCTCCCTGAAGTCTTTGTTCACAGCCAGAGCTGTGAACAAAGACACATTGAAATGTTGGAGCTCCGGGCTTATACCAGCCATTATAAGCCCGGAGCACTCCATTGTTTTCAATGGAGCTTCCAGCATTCCAATGTTCTAATATAATGAATATAATGTAAAGGAGTGCTGGAATAACACAGCAGTCAAAAATGACCTTCTTAATATTGACTTTGTGAAAGAAAGACACTAAATGCAAAACAACTGTACCCTTCACAAGAGATCAATCATGAGGAACTGTATATTTTGAATTCTTCAGCACTATGTGAGAAAAGGGTAAAAGTGAATCGAAACTAGGGTGAGAAGGCCATGGGTGGGATAAGAATAAGAAGCTGTGCTGATTATTTGTTTTATTGCAGAATAAGGTGCCAAAATGTGCTCAACTATTCTATAAAAACGCACCAATATATTCCATTGATATGCACATTGCTTTTTTAAAGATTTGTGACACGTTCCTACTAGGATTTCATAATTTTATGTTCTGACACTCTTAGGTAAATTTTAATTTTGCCTAAGTCTTTGACCTGGCAGTCTTAGTCTTAGACCTGTCAGCCTTACTGTGGTCTTCCCCAAACTTTGTGCCTTACTTCTCCATATTTTTCTGATCTCGGTTTTGTTGGCCTTAAGTCTATGTGCACTTTACCACTGGTATCCAGTGCTAAAGTGTGTGTGATCACTCCTTAAAACATCTTAATATTACCTTGTACCCAATTGGCATAATTAATTTACTTATAGGTCCATAGTAAAGTGGTACTACATGTGCACGCCCGACAAAGCTAGGTGTGCACTGGTCTGCACTACTCAATGCAGCAGTCACAGTTTGCAGTGACCACAATGTGAAGCTCCAGCAATGACCGTCTGCAATGTCAACAGGAACTTTGCACTATGCCGACGACTGCCCATGACACCCAGCCTGCTCTTCGGGCTACATCAAGTGCCAACAGCGAGACTCTCCCTGCTCGGTGCGGCTCCTTCCACCACATACAGAACTTGTTGCACTGGACTTTGAATTAACTCTTCAGCTGGACTAGCCTGGTCCCCATATCCTTCCCGTTCACCATCATGGTTGGCCTGAACTTGTGACTTCAACCCAGTTGTCTTGCACGACCAGATAGCCATGAGTGGTGCTTTGTGTTTTTTGATGCTTTTTTCTTTTAAGTCTTTAAACTTTCATATCTCCAGTTCTACTCATTGGATATTTTTCATTTTGGTGTCAAATTATTTATGAAATTTTATTCTATTGGCAATGCTCTTGTGTTGTGTTTTTACTTTATTACTGTTTGAAGGGCTGCATAAATACTTTACACAATGCTTCTAAATTATGCCTGACTGCTCTGTTCCCAAGCTACCAGATGATTGCGCACAGATTATTTTGGGGTCTGCTTGTAATTTCCCCCTGAAAAGGATTGTGGTTGCTGCTTCAGTAAAGTTTCAACCCCTCAACAAGTAAGTACATTTTTTACACTAGGCATGGCAAGATATTCCATGCAAAACAAAACAAGAAAATCACCCTAATACATTCGAAGTGTGACAACCTGTGAATTTATTGTACCGTCTCACTTCCACCTAGAACTTATTTGAGAAGTGGAGGTCCAGTACTAGAACCGAACAAATATAAAATGTGTAAATCTGTCTAAAAGTATAAACACAACACTTTCTCAGGGCAGTGCTAAGTACTAAAACTCACCAAATGCAGTGACCTGGTCAATAACCACAGGAGGTCTTGGGCATTCTGCTTCATCCAAACGTGTTGCTGATAATAAATGTTAAGATAGTAAATTGTAGATTGTAACCTCCTCCAGATCTATTTTCTCTTTTTAGCAAGGGGATGGGAGTTCTTTTTTAGAGGACTGATGGACAATACATTTTAAAATGAACATTTTAAATTATTTGAACACATTCTTAAAAATAGGGTGGGAAATCCATTGCCAAGTGTGTGCAGGACAAGCATATACAGCAGAACCATATTTTATGCCTTTACCTATTATTTGTACTGATTTGGAATCTGGAATTTCAAATGAAGGATCTCAATGGGTCTATCAGGGGCTCTTGAACTTGCATTAATGATTAGGCAGATGGAAAATCCTGATAAAGTCTAGAATTATGTCATGGAAAAAGCAACACATTTTTGGAAAATATCTGATAGGGTTGAAAATAAATTACGGTGCAATGTGGCACAATAAAGGATGTTAATACAGTAAGAAGTTTAGGTTGCACAATTTTTGTTTCCAGGATCTGGCCTTAAAGATAGTTTGATCTTGCCCTCACTTTATATGATTGTAATTGTTGTGTGTAGACTAGAAGATCCTCTTCTTTGCAAACTTTAAAAACATCTGCATTTTGATTCCTTGTTTTCTCTAATTTTTGATGTCTTGTTTTCTCTAATTTTATTGTGGTGTGAACCGAATGTTATTGGACGATTAGCCTAGTGTTTGTCTTGCATTATAAGAGCGAAGCAAACCAAGATATCCCTATTGGAATCATTAATTGAGTTATGATTATATCAACTATGTGCTTCAAAGGTGGTAGACCTGCAGGCTTTTCCACTGCAGTTGTTACATCTAGCTTATACTAATGACTAGTTACATTTATTAATAACTAGCGACTGATTTTAGTGATCTTGATAAATTTAAAAGAAGCTGAATTAAATCATGAGCAGTCCATACCATGAGAGATATCTCGTCGATCAACAAAATGTCTGCCGGGTCAAATACTGCGTCATCAGTTTGTTAGAGAGATAACTAGGCTCTATTACCCTCTGCTGAAGTCCAAAAGATTATATAATGATATGAAATCACTTCTCTTCCTGTTATCTTGATTATCTATATCCAGATTAAGATCTAGCAGCACTATGAAATATTGATGCAATGTTGCAACGTGCACAATGTATCTCATTTATACTGTGCACTGTAGCATTCAGAGGGCAGTAAACAATCAAGAAGATAAATGTAGCGCAGGAGTTCTATTTACTGTTTTATCATTATGTGCTGGGATTCAACTTCACAGTTATTGATTCATTTAAAATTCACATTTCCCTTCGGATAAACTCTACTCTTTCCCTTCTTGCTAACTCACAGTTTCAAAATGCTATTTGATATCCACCCGGGAAAGCATTTGCCTGGTCTGGGGCTGTGAAATCTGTAAGCTATGTTTCTGTTAAAATCAGAAAATCCATTAATTATCAGATAATTATTCTGTGACCTCCCCAGAATGATTGAATAATGGTCAGCAAATGAAAAGTGAACCTTGAATGTCCTTTAAATAATTGTATTTAGTTTGAATTACAGTACTATTCTTACTCCTATTTTTAAAAATGTCAATCTCTCAAGAAGTGTGTTGTTTTGCCCAGATCTAATGCTCATTTATTCAAGTTGCTAAATGTGTACTCAGGCAGAAAATAAGTTGGGTGATAACATGAAATGATGTCACCAGGGGATAACCTCTTACCTTCTGTTTTCCTTGGCAGCAGACTGACTTCTCCCACCAAATATGCAAATTTAGCGCAGCCTTTGATCGGCTGCTGGCTCACCTGTTGTGTGCTCTTCGCAGTCATGTTGATGAGGCACTTATATTGCATAGGGGGAAGCAGCACATGACAGGATGGATGTGCGCCCACAGACAGAATGCTAGATTTATAAATTAGATGGTGGTGCAGATGTGATAAGCTAAAGGGTTGCAGTCTTTGCTGGTTGGTGGACCTGGCCCTCTCTGCAGTGTCACCCCCAAGCTTTTTTGCCTTTACTCTCTATTTCTTTTACTGAGTTTTTGCTGGCCATAGGACTCTGTGCACTTTACTACTGCCAACCAGCAGTAAAGTGCTTGCGCATTCTTCTTAAAATATGGTAGAATTGGCTTAGACCCAATTGGCATATTTATTTAATATACTTATGCTTCCCTAGTACAGTGGTACTACATGTACCCAGGGCCTGTAAATTAAATGCCACCAGGGGGCCTGCAGCACTGATTACACCACCCACGAGTATTCTGGGTGGCTCACTGGTGTCTGTGTTACCAAAGGCACCTGGTAAAGGGCAAGAATCACTTACAGTTCCAGGGGGGCATATATCTGTATTAAAAAGCTGATACCTCCCCCTACTTAAAAAACCTTTTTGGCCCCTTTGCTTTCCTTTCTTGGCTCCCCTACCTTTACATGAGCCGGAAGTCACCAGGGGCTCCAGAGTGTTGTCCCTGGTTCCCTGTTTACGTTGCTGAAGCTGGTCCTGCAGGTCCCGAGGCTCTGCTATACTGGAGTCTGCAGGAATCACTCCCACTGCAGCCCGAAAATGCTGTACTGTCGCTGCCTCCCGTGCCTCGTAGGAGACTGCACGCTGCTGCCCTGCTGCTCCTCCTGAGTCGAAATGTGTGAGCGCAACTCAGGTCGCTTCAATCATCAACGAGTTCTCCGAAGGGTGGGAGAGACACATACCCCCACAGACCGGTGTTTAAGAAACTATGCTGTGCAAACTACATCCATGGGCAGGTGGCGGATGCCGAGGGTGCACTAGTGACCTGCTGGTGCTGCGGCCACCATGTTCTCTGTTCCCCAAATAATGGGTCTTTATTGATAATATTGTTGCGATGGATGTTCGATCACCCCCTCCAAGTACTAAGATTTGCCTGAAATATAATCCTCAAGACCCAGGAAATCAGAAATCAAATTTAGTAATCACTGCTAATCCAACGCAGAAATTGTGATGTTCTGTGGACCTAGATTGTGTGGATTGACTTTGTGGCCATGCTTTATGAACCAGTACTCACACCTAACACTAAAGCAATAATTGAGTGGAACTTATTATCATAGAATTGAAAGGAGTTCCAATCAAAGAGGTCTGACCCTGAGTGGGGAACTTTTATAGATTGTTTTGATATACGCTTGCTTCAAGAAACTAACCCTCTCTGTAGCTCAAGCTTCTCTCCTATTTTGTCAATGTTGTACAATATGCCAGTGGAAGACTAATAGGGGGTCTGGTAATTTGGGTTAAAACATCATTGAAACTCAGAATTAAGGTAATGCCCATCCCATCCCTCGATGTTCTGGGTCTAGAATACCATACCATAGAGGGTGTTAGTATGCGTATTATCAATATATACTATAGGAACTGTGGCAGGAATTTTGAATTAAAGAAAATTGCTCAAATTGAGGAAATACTGGAAGGAAGCTTAGCCAGGGAACAGCTGATATTCTCAGGTGACTTTAATATTACAAACAAAACCCCTTGACAGTTTTGCCTATGTACTTACTGAGGATGAGGATGAATTCCAAGGCTGGAAATACAACCCATTAAAAAAAATTCAAAACTATATGGTGCAATACTTTGGGGATAAAAAGATGTCATGTCCCTAGGCACTGCAGAAAATTGTTTTATACAGCAATTGATTGGTCTGCCAATTAGCACACCTTTGCTCCCGCTGAGGTTAGATCTGGGGCTGAAAAACATTACCGATATAGTTAGGTTACCACCACTTTTATTCTGGAGAAAGTTGTGGGCAAAACCAGAATAGAATTTTTACCAACAGGGGTTTTCTGAGTTTTAGAGTTTAGGGGGGGGGGGGGGATGAGAAAAAAGTGCTGCAAATGAAAGCATCTGGGTTTTTCCCTGCAAATGGTATCAAAAAAGGATTTGTGGGGCTGAAATCAACATTTTCCCAGCTTTTAGGGAATGACAGACTTTTGTCAGAAAACCAAATTTTTTACGCAGTTTTGGTATTTTTCTGGGACATAGCCTATTTTTGCTATTTTGTGTGCTTTCAACCTCCTTCCAGTTAATGGTAGAAATGGGTATAAAAGCAATAATGGATCCTGGAAAGCTATACATTTTTGAAAAGTAGACGCAATTCTGAATTTAGCAAGAGGGCACTTGTGTAGATCCTTCAAGGTTTCTTTATAGAAACTAACAGTTAAATATTGGAAAAATTTAAAATTAGTTGCAAAAAACAGCTGTTTGTGTCAACGTTTTCACCTGTAACTTCTTCTAATTAGCTCTTTGAAAGCAATATACCGTTACATCCGCCGGACCTGACTGGTTGTGGGGATATATAGGACTTGTAGGTTCACTGAGAACCTGACGAACCCAGACCCAAAAACTGAGCAGCGACATGCAATGGTTTTTTATTATGTAGTGGGTATATGGCAATTTCTCTGGGAAAATGTATACATGGAAAAATTGGTATGAAAGACACCCATGTATTTCCGAAATGGGAACAAAATATATAGTTTGGAAAACAGTAGATATTTGCACATCTCCGAAATTGAGAGCACTCATACTAGCATGAGAATGATCGGTCATTTTTCAAAATGACTTCTTTTTTACACATTGTCTTTCATTTGGAAGGCAGAAATGCATTGAAAGTCAATAGGTAATAACAGTTGCTTTACAAATCTGAATTACCCTCAGTCTCCCGACAAAAATGGTACCTCACTTGTGTGGGTAGGCATAGTGCCCACGACAGGAAACGGCTCAAAACGCAACGTGAACACACTTTATTTTCACAATGAAAAATTACTTTTTTTTGCAAAGTGCCTAGCTGTAGTTTTTTAACCCTAGCTCTGCCGGCACCTAGAGAAACCTAGAAAACCTATACATTTTTGAAAACTAGACACACAGGGGAACACAGGATGGGGTGACTTGACTGGCTCTCGCCAGGTTCTGTTACCCAGAATACCTTGCAAACCTAAACAAAAATTCCCAAATTCCAAATTTTCCTCACATTTCTGTTGTGGAAAGTTCTGGAATCTGCGTGGATCCACAAATTCCCACCCACCCACCCAGCGTTCCCCAAAGTCTTCCGAGAAAAATGGTACCTCACTTGCATGGGTAGGCCTAATGCCCGCCACATGAAATGACACAAAACGCAACATGGACACACCACAATTTCACAGTTAAAAATGACCCTTTTTTGGCAAAGTGCCTAGCTGTAGTTTTTGAACCCTAGCTCTGCTGGCACCTAGGGAAACCTAGCAAACCTATACATTTTTTAAAACTAGACACACAGGGAAATCCAGTATGGGGTGACTCGACTGCCTCCCTCCAGGTTCTGTTACCCAGATTCCCATGCAAACCTAAAAAATTGTCAAAAAACAACTCATTTTCCTCACATTTCTGTGGTGGAAAGTTCTGGAATTTGTGTGGATCCACAAATTTCCACTCACCCCACGTTCCCAAAGTCTTCCAAGAAAAATGGTACCTCACTTGCATGGGTAGGCCTAGTGCCCGCAACATGAAACGGTGCAAATTGCAACGTGGACACACCACAATTTCACAGTGAAAAATGAACCTTTTTTGGCAAATTGCCTAGCTGTAGTTTTTGAACCCTAGCTCTGCTGGCACCTAGGGAAACCTAGCAAACCTATACATTTTTGAAAATAGACACCCAGGGGAATCCAGGATGGGGTGACTTGACTGGCTCCCACCATGTTCTGTTACCCAGAATCCATTGCAAACCTTAAACAAAATGTTAAAAAAACACATTTTCCTCACATTTCTGTGGTGGAAAGTTCTGGAATCTACGTGGATCCACATATTTCGACCCACCCCACGTTCCCCAAAGCCTTCCGAGAAAAATGGTACATCACTTGTGTTGGTAGGCCTAGTGCCCGCGACATGAAACGGCGCAAAACGCAACGTGGATACACCTCAATTTCACAGTGAAAAATGACCCTTTTTTGGCAAAGTGCCTAGCTGTAGGTTTTGAGCCCTAGCTCTGCCGGCACCTAGGGAAACCTAGCAAACCTATACATTTTTGAAAGCGAGACACCAAGGGGAATCCAGGATGGGGTGACTTGACTGCCTCTCGCCAGGTTCTATTACCCAGAATCCCTTGCAAACCAAAATAATTGTAAAAAAACCACATTTTCCTCACATTTCTGTGGTGTAAGGTTCTGGAATCTGAGTGGATCCACAAATTTCTACCCACCCCGCGTTACCCAAAGTCTTCCGAGAAAAATGGTGCCTCACTTGTGTGGGTAGGCCTAGTGCCCGTGACAGGAAACAGCGCAAAACGCAACATGGACACGCCACAATTTCACCGTGAAAAATGAGCCTTTTTTGGCAAACTGCCTAGCTGGAGTTTTTGAACCCTGGCTCTGCCGGCTCCTAGGGAAACCTAGCGAACCTATACATTTTTTAAAACTAGACACCCAGTGGAATACAGGATGGGGTGACTTGACTGTCTCTCGCGAGGTTCTGTTACCCAGAATCCCTTGCAAACCAAAATAATTGTAAAAAAAAAACATATTTTCCTCATATTTCTGTGGTGGAAAGTTCTGGAATCTGCGTGGATCCACAAATTTCCACCCACCTCGCATTCCCCAATGTCTTCTGAGAAAAATGGCACCTCACTTGTGTGGGTAGGCCAAGTGCCCGCAACAAGAAACGGCACAAAACACAACGTGGACACATCACAATTTCACAGTGAAAAATGACCCTTTTTTGGCAAAGTGCCTAGCTGTAGTTTTTTAACCCTAGCTCTGCCGGCACCTAGGGAAACCTACCAAACCCACACATTTCAGAAAACTAGACACCCGGGGGATTCTAGCGAGGTATGGCTTGCATGGATTCCCCAACGTTTCCTTACCCAGAATCCCCTGCAAACCTCAATTTTAGCTGAAAAAATCACTTTTGCACACATTTTTGTGTGGGAAATTTGTGACATCACTGGGCTGGCACAAATTTCATACAACCCAGCATTCCCCCAGATCTCCTGATAAAAATGGTGCCTCACTTGTGAGGGAGGCCCAAGCACCCGCAACAGGCAAGGGCCCAAAACGTATCGAGGCGACATCAAAATTGCCTATCACTAAACAAACTCATTTTGCAAGGGGGGGTCACCTGGGTTTTTGACCCGTGCTCGGCAGCCATCTAGGGAAACCTACCAAACCCACACATTTCTGAAAACTAGATACCTGGAGGATTCCAGGGAGGTATGGCTTGCGTGGATCCCCCAACGTTTCTTTACCCAGAATCCCCTACAAACTTCAATTTTAGCTGAAAAAAATCATTTTTTTCACACATTTCTATGTGGAAGGTTGTGGAATCACCGGGCTGACACAAATTTCCTACCACCCAGCATTTCCCTGGGTCTCCTGATAAAAATGGTGCCTCACTCGTGTGGGAGGCCCAAGTACCCGTGACAGACAGGGGCCCAAAACGTATTGAGGCGACATCAAAATTGCCAATCACCAAACAACCTGGCTTTGCAAGGGGGGTCACTTGGGTTTTTGGCCCCGTGCTCGGCGGCCATCTAGGGAAACCTACCAAACCCACACATTTCTGAAAACTAGACACCTGGGGGATTCCAGGGAGGTATGGCTTGGGTGGATCCCCCAACGTTTCTTTACCCAGAATCCCCTACAAACCTCATTTTTAGCTGAAAAAATAATGTTTTTCACACATTTCTGTGTGGAAAGTTGTGGCATCACCGGGCTGACACAAATTTCCTACCACCCAGCGTTCCTCCAGGTCTCCCGATAACAATGGTGCCTCACTCATGTGGAGGGCCAAGTACCCGTGACAGGCAGGGGCCCAAAACGTATTGAGGCGACATCAAAATTGCCTATCACCAAACAACCTGGTTTTGCAAGGGAGGTCACCTGGGTTTTTGGCCCCGTGCTCGGCAGCCATCTAGGGAAACCTACCAAACACACACATTTCTGAAAGCTAGACATCCGGGGGATTCCAGGGAGGTAGGGCTTGCGTGGATCCCACAATGTTTCCCTACTCAGAATCCCCTGCAAACCTCAATTTTAGCTGAAAAAATCCCTTTTTCACATATTTTTGTGTGGGAAAGTTGTGGCATCACCGGGCTGACACAAATTTCCGACCACCCAGCATTTCCCCAGGTCTCTTGATAAAAATGGCGCCTCACTCGTGTGGGAGGCCCAAGTACCCGTGACAGGCAGGGGCCAAAAACGTATTGAGGCGACATCAAAATTGCCTATCACCAAACAACCTGGTTTTGCAAGGGGGTCAGCTGGGTTCTTGACCCCGTGCTCAGCGGCCACCAAGGGAAACCTACCAAACACACACATTTCTGAAAACTAGACACCCGGGGGATTCCAGAGAGGTAGGGCTTGCGTGGATCCCACAATGTTTCCTTACCCAGAATCCCCTGCAAACCTCAATTTTAGCTGAAAAAAATCACTTTTTTCACACATTTTTGTGTGGGGAAAGTTGTGGCATCACCGGGCTGGCACAAATTTCCTACCACCCAGCGTTCCCCCAGGTCTCCCAATAAAAATGGTGCCTCACTCGTGTGGGAGGCCCAAGTACTCGCGACAGGCAAGGGCCCAAAACGTATTTGTATTTGATAGGTAATTTTGATGTCACCTCAATAGGTTTTGGGACCTTGCCAGTTGAGGGCACTAGGCCTACCCACACAAGTGAGGTACCATTTTTCTTGGAAGGCTTTGGGGAACGTGGGGTGGGTGGAAATTTGTGGATCCACGCAGATTCCAGAACTTTCCATCACAGAAATGTGAGGAAAATTTGGTTTTTTGGACAAATTTTTAGGTTTGCAAGGGATTATGGGTAACAGAACCTGGTGAGAGCCAGTCAAGTTACCCCATCCTGGATTCCCCTGGGTGTCTAGTTTGTAAAAATGTACAGGTTTGCTAATTTTCCCTATGTGCCGACTGCGCTAGGGCACAAAATCGACAGGTAGGCATATTCCTTAAAACAAATCTGTGCCTAGTCTGCTTTCTGCCGCCCTGGGGGGATATCGGGCGGTGGGGTTGGCCCGATATGC
Source organism: Triturus cristatus (assembly GCF_964204655.1). Classification (NCBI taxonomy): domain Eukaryota; kingdom Metazoa; phylum Chordata; class Amphibia; order Caudata; family Salamandridae; genus Triturus; species Triturus cristatus. Next base: position 454,129,914 of record NC_140595.1, on the reverse strand, counting down.
CCCCAATTGGGGCAGAAACACTGTGGCTATTTGTTGGGGGTGGGGGCATTGGTATTCCCATTCTGGGCAGCCCCCACACATACAAAAGCCTGCATAATCGTTGGCGTCTAATGGGCTTTTTGCCCCCCGGGGGGCAGATTGGTGGCTACTGCCCTCATCTTCCCCCGGGGGGGCAGAAAGGCTTTAATTGTTGTGGGTGGGGGGTGGGGGCATTGGCATGCCTGTTTTGGGCAGCCCCCACCCTAATTAAAATTTGCCCCAAAAAATCCCTGGCATCTAGTGGGCTTTTAGCCCCCCCGGGGGGGCAAGTTGGGGGCTTTTGCCCCATCTGCCCCCCAGGTGGAGCAGGAAAGCTGTAATTTTTGCAGGGGAGGAGGTGGGGGCATGGGCATGCCTGTTTTGGGCAGCCCCTACCCTAATTAAAATTTGCCTCAAAAAATCCCTGGCAACTAGTGGGCTTTTGCCCCCCCGGGTGCCTCACTTCTGTGGGTAGGCCTAGTGCCTGTGACAGGAAACAGCGCAAAACGCAACATGGACACGCCACAATTTCACCGTGCAAAATGACCCTTTTTTGGCAAACTGCCTAGCTGGAGTTTTTGAACCCTAGCTCTGCCGGCTCCTAGGGAAACCTAGCAAACCTATACATTTTTGAAAACTAGACACCCAGTGGAATACAGGATGGGGTGACTTGACTGCCTCTTGCGAGGTTCTGTTACCCAGAATCCCTTGCAAACCAAAATAATTGTAAAAAAAAAACATTTTCCTCACATTTCTGTGGTGTAAAGTTCTGGAATCTGCGTGAATCCACAAATTTATACCCACCCCGCGTTCCCCAAAGTCTTCAGAGAAAAATGGTGCCTCACTTGTGTGGGTAGGCCTAGTGCCCGTGACAGAAAACGGCACAAAACACAACGTGGACACACCACAATATCACAGTGAAAAATGACCCTTTTTTGGCAAAGTGCCTAGCTGTAGTTTTTGAACCATAGCTCTGCCGGCACCTAGGGAAACGTACCAAACCCACACATTTCAGAAAACTAGACACCCGGGGGATTCTAGCGAGGTATGGCTTGCATGGATTCCCCAATGTTTCCTTACCCAGAATCCCCTACAAACCTCAATTTTAGCTGAAAAAATCACTTTTTCACATATTTTTGTGTGGGAAATTTGTGACATCACTGGGCTGGCACAAATTTCATACAACCCAGCATTCCCCCGGGTCTCCTGATAAAAATGGTGCCTCACTTGTGAGGGAGGCCCAAGCACCCGCAACAAGCAAGGGCCCAAAACGTATCGAGGCGACATCAAAATTGCCTATCACTAAACAAACTAATTTTGAAAGGGGGGTCCCCTGAGTTTTTGGCCCGTGCTCGGCAGCCATCTAGGGAAACCTACCAAACCCACACATTTCTAAAAACTAGACACCTGGAGGATTCCAGGGAGGTATGGCTTGTGTGGATCCCCCAACGTTTCTTTACCCAGAATCCCCTACAAACTTCAATTTTAGCTGGAAAAAATCATTTTTTTCACAGATTTCTGTGTGGAAGGTTGTGGCATCACCGGGCTGACACAAAATTCCTGCCACCCAGGATTTCCCTGGGTCTCCTGATAAAAATGGTGCCTCACTCGTGTGGGGGGCCCAAGTACCCGTGACAGACAGGGGCCCAAAACGTATTGAGGCGACATCAAAATTGCCAATCACCAAACAACCTGGCTTTGCAAGGGGGGTCACTTGGGTTTTTGGCCCCGTGCTCGGCGGCCATCTAGGGAAACCTACCAAACCCACACATTTATGAAAACTAGACACCTGGGGGATTCCAGGGAGGTATGGCTTGGGTGGATCCCCCAACGTTTCTTTACCCAGAATCCCCTGCAAACCTCATTTTTAGCTGAAAAAAAATTTTTTTTCACACATTTCTGTGTGGAAAGTTGTGGCATCACCGGGCTGACACAAATTTCCTACCACCCAGCGTTCCTCCAGGTCTCCCGATAACAATGGTGCCTCACTCATGTGGAGGGCCAAGTACCCGTGACAGGCAGGGGCCCAAAACGTATTGAGGCGACATCAAAATTGCCTATCACCAAACAACCTGGTTTTGCAAGGGAGGTCACCTGGGTTTTTGGCCCCGTGCTCGGCGGCCATCTAGGGAAACCTACCAAACACACACATTTCTGAAAGCTAGACATCCGGGGGATTCCAGGGAGGTAGGGCTTGCGTGGATCCCATAATGTTTCCCTACCCAGAATCCCCTGCAAACCTCAATTTTAGCTGAAAATATCACTTTTTCACATATTTGTGTGTGGGAAAGTTGTGGCATCACCGGGCTGACACAAATTTCCTACCACCCAGCATTTCCCCAGGTCTCTTGATAAAAATGGTGCCTCACTCGTGTGGGAGGCCCAAGTACCCGTGACAGGCAGGGGCCCAAAACGTATTGAGGCGACATCAAAATTGCCTATCACCAAACAACCTGGTTTTGCAAGGGGGCCACCTGGGTTTTTGGCCCCGTGCTCGGCGGCCATCTAGGGAAACCTACCAAACACACACATTTCTGAAAACTAGACACCCGGGAAATCCAGGGAGGTAGGGCTTGCGTGGATCCCACAATGTTTCCTTACCCACAATCCCCTGCAAACCTCAATTTTAGCTGAAAAAAATCACTTTTTTCACACATTTTTGTGTGGGGAAAGTTGTGGCATCACCGGGCTGACACAAATTTCCTACCACCCAGCGTTCCCCCAGGTCTCCCAATAAAAATGGTGCCTCACTCGTGTGGGAGGCCCAAGTACTCGCGACAGGCAAGGGCCCAAAACGTATTTGTATTTGATAGGTAATTTTGATGTCACCTCAATAGGTTTTGGGTCCTTGCCTGTTGAGGGCACTAGGCCTACCCACACAAGTGAGGTACCATTTTTCTTTGAAGGCTTTGGGGAACGTGGGGTGGGTGGAAATTTGTGGATCCACGCAGATTCCATAACTTTCCATCACAGAAATGTGAGGAAAATTTGTTTTTTTAGACACATTTTTAGGTTTGCAAGGGATTATGGGTAACAGAACCTGGTGAGAGCCACTCAAGTTACCCCATCCTGGATTCCCCTGGGTGTCTAGTTTGTAAAAATTTACAGGTTTGCTAATTTTCCCTATGTGCCGACTGCGCTAGGGCACAAAATCGACAGGTAGTCATATTCCTTAAAACAAATCTGTGCCTAGTCTGCTTTCTGCCGCCCTGGGGGGATATCGGGCGGTGGGGTTGGCCCGATATGCCCCCAAGTGGGGCAGAAACACTGTGGCTATTTGTTGGGGGTGGGGGCATTGGTATGCCCATTCTGGGCAGCCCCCACACATACAAAAGCCTGCATAATCGTTGCCGTCTAATGGGCTTTTTGCCCCCCGGGGGGCAGATTGGTGGCTACTGCCCTCATCTTCCCCCGGGGGGGGCAGAAAGGCTGTAATTGTTGCGGGTGGGGGGTGGGGGCATTGGCAGGCCTGTTTTGGGCAGCCCCCACCCTAATTAAAATTTGCCCCAAAAAATCCCGGGCATCTAGTGGGCTTTTAGCCCCCCCGGGGGGGCAAATTGGGGGCTTTTGCCCCATCTGCCCCCCAGTGGGAGCAGGAAAGCTGTAATTTTTGCGGGGGAGGGGGTGGGGGCATGGGCATGCCTGTTTTGGGCAGCCCCCACCGTAATTAAAATTTGCCTCAAAAAATCCCTGGCAACTAGTGGGCTTTTGCCCTCCCCGGGGGTGCAGATTGGGGACTAATGCAGAAAGCCTACTAGATGCCAGGGATTTTTTTGAGCAAATTTTGCCCCAAAAAATCCCTTGTGTCTAGTGTGCTTTTTGGCCCCCCAGGGGGGCAGCTTTGGGGCTACTTGCCCATCTTCCCCCCAGGGGGGTAGGAAGGCTGTAATTTTTGCGGGGGAGGGGGTGGGGGCAGCCCCACTCTAATTCAAATTTGCCCAAAAGAAACCCTGGCGTCTAGGGGGATTTTCCCCCCCAGCGGAGCAGATTGGGGGCTAATGCCCCATCTGCCCCCAGGGGGGGGGTTGAAAGTCCACTAGACGCCAGGGAGTTTTTTGGGCAAATTTTAATTAGGGTGGGGGCTGTCCAAAAGAGGCATGCCAATGCCCCCACCCTAATTAAAATTTGCCAAAAAAATCCCTGGCGTCTACTCGGCTTTTTACCCCCACGGGGGGGCAGAATGGGGGCTAACGCCCCATCTGCCCCCCAGGGGGGGTGAAAGACCACTAGACACCAGGGATTGTTTTGAGGAAATTTTAATTAGGGTGGGGATTGCCAAAAATGGGCATGCCAATCTCCCCACCCTAATGAAAATTTGCCCAAAAAATCCCTGGCGTCTAGTGGGCTTTTTGCCCCCCCCAGGGGCTGCAGATTGAGTGCTACTGCCCCATCTGCTCCCCAGGGACAGGAACGCTGCAATTTTTGTGAGGGAGGGAGTGGGGGCATGGGCATGCATGTTTCGGGCAGCCCCCACCCCAATTCAAATTTGCCCCCCAAAAAATCCCTGGCTAGTAGTGGGCTTTTTGCCCCCCCAGGGGTGCAGCTTGGAGGTTAATGCCCCAACTGCCCCCCAGGGGGGGCAGAAAGCCTACTAGACGCCAGGGATTTTTTGGAGCAAATTTTAATTAGGCTGGGGGTTGCCAAAAATGGGCATGCCAATGCCCCCACCCTAATGAAAATTTGCCCAAAAAAATCCCTGGCATCTAGTGGGCTTTTTGCCCCCCCAAGGGGGGGCAGATTGGGGGCTACTGCCCCATTTGCCCCCCAGGGGGGGCAGGAAGACTGTAATTTTTGCAGGGGAGGGGGTGGGGGCATGGGCATGCCTGTTTTGGGCAGCCCCACTCTAATTCAAATTTGCCCAAAAAAAACCCTGGCGTATAGTGGGCTTTTTGCACCCTCCAGCGGGGCAGATTGGGGGCTAATGCCCCCACCTGCACCCCGGGGGGGCAAAAAGCCCAGTAGAAGCCAGGGATTTTTTGGGAAAATTTGTATTAGGGTGGGGGCATTGGCATGCCCGTTTTGGGCAGCCCCCACCCTAATAAAATTTCCCAAAAAATCCCTGGCTTCTACTGGGCTTTTTGCCCCCCCCCGGGGGGCAGATTGGGGGCTAATGCCCCCATCTTCCCCCAGGGGGGCAGAAAGGCTGTTGCTTTTGTGAGGGAGGGGTGGGGGCATTGGCATGCCCATCTTGGGCAGCCCCCACCCTAATTCAGATTTGCCACAAAATATCCCTGGTGTCTAGTGGGCTTTTTGCCCCCCTGGGGGGGCAGAAAGGCTGTAATGGTGGCGGGGTGGGGGCATTGGTGTGCCCATTTCGGGCAGCCCCACCCTAAACAAAATTGTGTGAAAGAAAATACCTGGCGTCAAGTGGGCTTTCTGCCCCCCGCGGGGCAGATTGGGGGCTGCTGCCCCTATCTGGCCCCCAGGGGGTCAGAAATGCTGTAATGGTGGGGGGGTGGGGGAATTGGCGTGCCGATTTCAGGCAGCCATCACCCTAAAAAAAATGCAAAAAAAATCCCTGGCGTTTAGTGGGCTTTCTGCCCCCCGGGAGGGGCAGATTGGGGGCTACTGCCCCATCTGCCCCCAGAGGGGGGAAGAAAGACTGAATTTAGCCCATTTTGTTGTGGGGGAGTGAAGGCCCTTGCCCAAGGGGCCGCTTCCCCCTCCCTGGTGTCTGGTGGGTGGATCCCTGCTTGGGAATCACCCTCCTGAGGCGATCCCCAAGCAGGTATCCACTGGGGAGGGGTACCATTGGAAAGGGGAGATTCCCCCTTTCCAATGATACCTCTCCCCTCTTTCTACGTGCCCGGGGGGCTGAGATAGCCCCCTGAGCACATACAAAGTGAAACTGAAATGAGCCTAAATGCTCATTTCAGTTTTGGTTTCTGTGCAATGAAGACAGCGCTACGTGCGCGCTGATCTTCATGGCGCAGAAACCAGGGAGGGGGCCTCGGGAGCTGGGGAAGCTCTTCCCCAGCTCCCAAGGTCACAGGGGTGAAATAGAAATCCCTCTGCTGTCTGCAGCAGAGGGATTTCGTGCCCCTGGCCTCATGACGGAATGGTTCCGTCATGAGCACAGTGGCTCCGATGCTCATGACGGAACCATTCCGTCATGAGTATTGAAGGGGTTAAAGATCCGACGTTCCAAGTTTTCTCTGCTAATGAGATGTTGGCATCTGGGATTCTCATCTCGGGGTTCGGTGTTAAGCCCCATGTTGTTTAATATCTATGTTCCACCTTTAGCTGATGCAGTGGAGAGCTGTGACCTAACCCTGTTTTCCTACATAGATGACTCCCAGGTCATCTTTTTTTGTGTTCTGCACAGGAACCTGGATCCACCGCTCTTAACCAGTGCTTGAGACAAATTTCCTTATAGATGAATAACAACCTACTCAAGCTCAATGGGGATAAGACGGAGGTCATGGTTTTGGGTACGAATCCTTTTCTTTGGGATCCACCACATTGGCCGGCTTCTTTAGAGGCCCTACCCAATCCTTCATCTAAAGTCAAAAACCTGGACTTTTTGTTGGACGATAGTTGATCTATGAAGCCTCAAGTAGTCAAAGTCACCTCCTCCTGCTTCTGGGTGCTCAAGTGTGTGATAAAGATTATCTGGATGCTCTTTTTGCCAGCACAAAGGGTTCTGATTCAAGCCATTATTCTATCAAGGCTGGATTACGGCAATGTGTTGTCTTGTGGCATTTATAAGGCTTTAATTCAACAACTACAGCTTGTCCAGAACACAGCCGCCAGACTTCTAATTTGGCTCCCAAAACATGCTTAGTTTTTCACTAAGTGCCTCCAATTTAAAGCTCTGTGCTATATGTCCAGGGCTAAAGCCGGTTTGGGTCCACGTTATATCCAGGAGATGGTGGTGCCATATCAGCCCACATGTATGCTAAGATCAATTAACCAGGACCTGTGCACTATGCCTAGGTTCAGACTGGCCTGAATGGGTAGACGCTCTTTTTTACTGTTTAGGGCCCCAAACTGTGTAACGCTTCTTCTGAGTCTCTGAGAAAGTGTACTACACTTCAATCATTTCGAAAAACGCTTAAGACTTGCTTATTTTAAACAGCAGCTATGTCACCGTACCTTCTTGATTAGTGCCCGCAAACTCTAAGTGGGTAGCTGTTGTGTGTTAGAAATGGGGGTCTCTAGTTGGCACAGGTATGCACTTGCGACAAGCAGGGACTCTCAATTCTAAGTCAGAGTAAGGGGATCACCCTTTCAAATAACCCCTGCTCACCCTTTAGGTAGTGTGGCGCAAGCAGTCAAGACTATTCTCAGGGCATCATAGGTTAAGCATTTGTGAACACATACAGTAATACAATGACACACCACAAATGGACACCAGTCAAGGTTATATCAAAAATAGGTTTCTTTATGTAAGGCTTAGCACAAGACCAGAATTACGTTTAAAATGACCACAGTATTATTTCAAAGTTCAATGTTCTTGCAAAAAGGCTTAGAATGCAAAAATAGGCTTCTTTTACTCAACTTCTTTTCAGGCTTTGTACGGTTCGTACCTGGGTGTACGACTCGTCCGCATTAAAAACAAAGAACGTACGAGTCAAACAATCGGTGCGGACTCCGGGGTCCGGGACGTGCACACTGCGGTGCGAACAGGACAAAGTACCTTAAGTTCGTGGGGTCCGCAACGGACAGTGCGGGACAAGTTGATGGGTCCGGGTCGTAGTTCAGCAGCGTACTCGGTCTGGTCCGGTCGCGGCGTTGGGACGCGGCGTTGGTACGGGACCTTCAGGGGTACGTGCGGATGAGCCGGATCAGCTTGCAGAGTCCGCGGCGTCGGCGTTCGGGCCATACCTTCGGTGTGGATCAGCGGCGACACTTCTCGGCGCCGTACAGCGTACGGGGAAGATCAGCGTACTGCGGCTTCTCGGCTCTGAGTACGGCACGGTGCAGTACGTTGGCAGCGTACGTACCGTACCTGCGGGACAGCGAAGCTTGAGTCCAGCGTACAGGGTTCGGCAGCCAGGGATATACGTCTCGAATCGGCGGGGAAGGTGAGGTGCAATGCAGCCGGGAGGGATACGGTGCGTACTAACGCTTTTGGTTCAGCGTAGACACACGGTGCCGGGCGGCAAAGACACGGCTTCGCGGCGGATGTAGTACGAGGGGTACTGGGGCCAAATCCAGCGGAAAACAAGCAAGAATTGTCCAGGCAACTCAGTTTTTGAAGGCAGATGAGTCCAATGGTCCTGGGACTCAGTTCAGGGGGCAAACTCTTCTTCTAAGCCCTTGAAGATAGTTGAAAAACAAAGTACAAAGTCTCTTTCAGTCTTTTCCTCTCCTTTCTCAGCAAGGCACCAACTGCAGGCCAATCCCCCAGGTCAAGGAAAGTTACTCCTCCTTCAGCTTCTTCCAGGTCCTTCTAGTCAGCCAGAGTTCCTTCGTGGTTCAATCAGGATCTCATTTCTTAGGAGCAGGGCTCCTACATTTATACTCAGTTTCTTTTGTCTTTACAGGCCAGGGGGGCCTTTGCATAATCCCAGTCCAGTTCTTTTCAGCAAGGAGCACTTTGTTGTTGAGACTCTGGCTTCTTCTTTCAGCAGGCAGAGCAGAGACATCAGACGCTCCCCAGGGGGTGGAGCCAGCATTGTGGAGGCAGAGCACTGTCCTATTCAGAGTCAAGGTGCACTCCTCCCACTCATCCTGGTGTAATCTTTCTATTCACCACCTGGCAGCCCCAGCCTGTCTCCTGGAACTTCCCAGCCCTGTCACTCAAGCTACACACAAAGAAGATAGCCCTCCCCTCCAGAGGCGGACTGAAATGGTTAAGCAAGCAAATGCTAACTTTCTAAAAGTAGCATTTGCAAACACAGGATATTAAAATAAACTTTACTAAAAGATGTATTTTATTATTCTGAGTTCAGGCATACTAAACACGAATTTCTACCATGCTTCCTGAGCCTGCTAGGATTATAGAGTGTTATAATCTAGCAGCCCATTCTGGCCTATGGAGAGCAGGTAGCCTTCAATAGTGAAAAACGAAAATGGCTGTAATCCACTATTAGGACATGCCACACACCTCAGGACATGTCCTACCTTATCCTTACAATGCACCCTGCCCTAGGGCCTACCATAGGGGTGACTAATATGAAGGTAATGGAAGGTTTAGGGACTGGCAAGTGGGGACACTTGCCCAGTCAGCATGACAGTACCAGACTGCATGCAGGTTCTGCAATGGCAGACCTTAGACACATTTTACCAGGCTGCTTCTGTGGGTGGCACAACCAGTGCTGCAAGCCCACTAGCAGCATTTGGATATACAAGCCCTTGGCACCCCTGGTGCACTCTACTAGGGACTGATAGTAAACCAAATAAGCCAAACATGGATGTCAATTCACATAATACATTTTACGATAGGGAGAGCATATGCACCTTAGCACTGGTCAGCAGTGGTAAGGCGCCTAGAGTCATAAAACAGCCAACACCAGGTCAGAAAAAAATACAGGAAGAAGGCAAAACGTTTAGGGGTGACCCTGCAAGAAGGGCTAAGTCCAACATTGTGCTTTATAAGATTATAAATAAATTTAAAAAATAGAAACTACGCTTCATGAAACCTATGAAGCTATACATGATACTGCTAGTGGTAAGGCTCCTCGCACAGACAAGTTGCCAGAGGCACTTGTATGTCTCAGAATCTAATCTTTGGGGCACCTACAAAAGCAAACTTACAAACAGCATCCTAGAGGGTACTGAAATTCCAAAATCTTGGCCACCTTCATCAAGGGAGCTTGGTGTCCAGCGCTTCGGATCATCTGCTCCACCACATGCTGTGAGCCGAAAGACAAGAAAGAAAGCAAATTTAAAGCTCAGTGCAACTTACCGGAAAGCATGCTTGTGCATGACTAACATTGTTTCAGTGATTGTGATGAAAGCTTAGTTATCAGTGCTAGCGAGTGACCAAACCTGTGTTAGACACCATAAAGCATAGTGGTTAACAAAGAACTTGTGCAAGACCTTATGTGATTCAAGCATTTGCTCCAACCTGTTGAGAGACCAGAGAGAGGGACATTTTCTATTAAAAGACTCAAGGAGATCGTCCTGTTCTCATCCTCTGTAAACAACTACAACTACAACTACAAATACAACTACAACTAAGCAGCCTCACAAGCACTTGTGAGTGAGCTTGACTGAGTAGAAGTGAAGTGTGAATGAATCAGTGTAGGAGAGGTATAAGAAGTGCTTGCAAACCTCTTCCTCTCTCTATACAGACGTTAGATGGTAATCTTCCTGGTCCCAACTCCACATCATGAGCCACTTCCTAGAGGTGAATCCAGGTGATTTTAAGAAAAGAAAGGCAATCCAGACCCCAGATTTCCAGTAGTCTGTCTTCTGTAATTGTTCCACACTCCCATTCCCTTGGGTGCCCCTCCTGGCGAGCAGCAGATCTGTTCCCCTTGGAGAACACTAAAGGGAGTGGACGAACTGGCTTCCAGCATCACTCCTGGTGGGCCGGATAATCAGATCAGTGCAAGCAGGTGTGTTCTGGCTTTACAAGTGGTAACTTTATGCCATATACCAAGTCTCCCACATTATGTGACGCACAAACTAGAAAGAATTCAGATTACAAAAAGTGAAAAAGTCAAAGTTACAAGTTCCTGCCTGGCCTCCTATTTCAACTATTACTTAGTGTTGGCGTAATATTCATCCTACTGATTGTAGGCTGGCGATGATATGACCCAACCCAAGAGTTTGTGGGTATTCTCAAACACGTCTCTGACCTCTTCCGCACTTGTCGAAGCTGGAGAATATCTCTTTGTAAAGTCGGAAAGGAAGTATAACACTCTGAAAAGTGGAAGAGTTGAACCAGCAGGGGTTTCGCCACAGACAAATAATATTTTTCACTCAGGTATGACCACTTAAGTATATAAGAAGGAATTAAACAAATGTTTTATGACGTACATCTGGCGCAGCTTTCTAGGTGTATTTTATACAGTTTTGTGAGGTGCCGAAACTTGAAATTTTACACTTATCCAAGAATCTAACTTTGCTGGTTCAGATTTACAACTTTTTTTTAAGACTGTGGCTAATACAGTTTACATGTTGTCACTATAAACTTAAACATGTAAAAAAAATATTTTTAAGGCCAACACGATATTAATTAATCGATAATGTTTTGTGGGCAACTACAGCCAATTGAATACTGTAAGTAAAAAACATGGTTTATTTAACTTCTGCTGTGAGATCAACGAAAAGCATATTCTGTTTAATCATCTTCCCTTTTGGATCTATATTAGAAGACATAAATGCACTAAGGGGACATTAATTTTGGTTCTGAGAATTGAGATTGCAGCAGAGGCTGCTGTGAGCAGGTAACAGCTTGTTTAGAAATGCCATGTTTTAATAGATCTTGTGAAATGTTGGCAGGCTGGCACTTTGCTGCTGAGGAAGGAGAGAATTGCATGTCCGTGTCCAGTCACAGATAACACCGATTCAATCACGCGCGCCAACTGGCACCTGACAGACCATTGCAGCCTTTCTCTTTTAGGTCCTTATTAAACCGTCAGAGGGACACTGTTCTGCAGCGAGTTTACAAATGTACATTTTGAGCAAACACCCCCCATTTTACACGTTCCTGCTGTGCAGCTCTGTAGACCAAGCATATGTTCCCAAAATATGTGCTTTTTAAACCTTATTATCAATTGTTTCGTATTTATACATATTCACAGTACATGTTAAAATCCTGCTATTGTTCTTTCGGTGTGTTTTTTTACTTGATATGAAGATGTACTTTTAGCACCCGTGCACAATCGTGCTGACATTTGACGCAAAGCACGTGCACTCAGTTCTATAGGGCTGACATTAAACATCTTGGATTTTGATTGAATATCGGTGATTCGTGGCCTTTAAAAATAATGTTAATTTCCATTTAGCAGATGTTTTCCTGTCAAAGTGAGGCTAACCATCACTAGTCATGACATGTCGGCTTACCGAGATTTGTTCAGTACCCAAAACCACAAGGAACAGAATAAAATAAGAAGGCAGGGGCATGAGGAGAGGGGTCACAAATTGCCAGAGGGCCCAGCAACTAGATTGAATCTGGTGGATTGTCTTGCCCCAACAATAAACGTTGAGAGAGAGTCTGTTTTTCTTTTAAATTGATAACTTTCTGTCACATCGGCTTCATGAATAGATCCTTAAGAGGGATTTCAACGTCTGCTTTTCATCTCCGTCTCCAGGCAGCAATTGCCAGCACCCCCCCTCGCTCTTCAGTGCGGCTGTCCCAGGGCGACAATCCGAGGTATCGCTACCACTGCCCCCCGCCCCGGGCGGTCTGAGGTCCAGCTATGTCCCTGTCCACAGCAAAGTCATCTCTCCCCTCTCCCAGGGTATGAATCTTTTCACATCTCTTGGATTTACTTCCTAGTTTTTGCCTTGCACCTTTCTCTCTGTAGGGCAGTGTTAATCCCTAATCAATCAGGTTCATAAAGTGTGGCTAATCACCCAATAGGGTATCCAGGTGCTTGCAGGCCCTGGAGGCTTATTTGAATAGCCAGATCTTGAGGCTCATTCGAAGTTCCGGAAGTGAGGCGATTGTCTGGAGGTGCGTAGGGAGGCTGTTCCAGGGCTTTGCTGCGATGTGGGGGAAGTTATGTCCTACACTTCTGCTTCGGTAGATGTGGAAGGCATGGGCAAATGAACGGGAGGTAGAGTGTAGTCTTCTCGATGGTTGGTGGAAGTTCAGACAGTGGTTAATGTCATCAGGTCCTCGTAGTGTACAGCCTTGAGTGCGTGGGTCAGTAGCTTGAATTAGCATTTCTTCTGTGTGGGGAGCCAGTGGAGTAACCTGAGGTGTGATGTGGGTCCGTTAGGGAAGATTGAGGATGAGTCTGGCTACAGTCTTCTGTATGGACTGAAGTGTCTGTAGAAGGTGTGCAGCAATTTCTACGTTAAGGGCATTTCCGTAGTCCAAATGACTGGTGATGAGGGCTTGTGTCCTGGTGCATCTCATGTGTAGGGCTAGCCACTTGAAGATCTTACGTAGCATGCATGGAGTGAGGAAGCAGGCAGAGGAGATGACGTTGATCTGTGATTTCACAGTGAGCTTGTTGTCAATGAAGATTCTGAGGCTTTTGGCACAGTTTGAGGGAATAGGTGCGGGTCCTATGTCTGATGGCCAACACTAATCGTTCCATATGTTGCTGCTGTTGCCAAAGATCAGTACTTCTGTCTTGTCTGTGTTCAGCTACAGGCAGTTGTTCTTCCTCCAGTCGGTGATGTTTGTCATGAATCTGTCAACGTTGGTTCTGATAGTGGTGGGGTCGTCGATGAGTGAGAGGATGAGTTGGCTGTCATCTGCATAGGAAATTATGTTGATACTGTTGGATCTGACAATGTTGGATAGCGGGGTAATATATGCCTTGAAGAACGTGGGGCTGAGGGATGAGTCCTAGGGGACACGGCAGGTGATCTCCTTGGATTCAGAGGTGAAAGGTGAGAGGTGGATTCTCTGGCTTCTTCCGGTGAGAAAGGAGGTGATCCATCTGAGCACATCCCCTTGGATGCTGATATGGTAGAGTCTTTCGATCAGTGTGTGGTGGAATATGGTGTCGAATGTTGCCGAGAGGTTGAGGAGGATCAAAGCTGCTGTTTCTCCTCAGTTAAGGAGTGTTCAAATGTTGTTGGTTGCTGCGATCAGAATGGTTTTGCTGCTGTGGTTGCTTCAGAAGCAGGATTGGGAGTCGTCGAGTAGCTAGTTGTGCTGCAGGTGTGTCATGAGTTGATTGTTGATGATCTTTTCCAGTACCTTTACAGTGAATCTGAGAAGGGAGATGAGGAGGTAGTTTTTAAGTTTGCTGATATTGGTGGAGGGGTTTTTGAGTAGTGGTCTGACTTCAACGTGTTTTCAGGCATCGGGAAATGTTGTGGAGGTGATATAGGTGTTGAGCAGGTTGGTGTGTTCCTGTCTGATCGTTTGGTTTCTGAGGTGGAAGATGTGGTGTGGGCGTGGGTCTGTGGGAGCTCCCAAGTGGATGGATTTCATGGTGGAGGTGGTGCCCTGGGTGAAGAGGATGTTCCAGGTGGTCAGTGTGTGGTTAGTGTCTACAGAGGAAGGCCATAGGTGTGGGTTGGTGTTCGTAGTTTTTCTATATGGTTGAAATCTTTTCATGGAAGAAGTGGGCGAGGTTGTCCCACAGCTCCTGTGAGGGTGTGATGCTGTTTTTGCTGGCAGCCGGGTTAGAGAACTCGTTAATGATGTTGAAAAGTTTCTTAGTGTCGTTGGCACTAGTTTCGAAGCATGCGGCAAGGGCTGTCTTCTTTGTTGCACTCAGCAGATGGTGGTAGAGATTGTGGTAGGTCATGAAGGCTGCCCTGTCAGAGGTGTCCTTGCTGGTGCACCATCACCTCTCCAACTGTTTACTGTCTCATTTTGCTGTTCTGCATTCTTGGGTGTACCAGCTGGCTTTTTTGGAGGATTTTCTCTGGATGTTGCTCTTGATGAGTACAAGGTTGTCTGTACAATTGGTGATCTGGCATTGAAATTTTTAACTCCCTGTTCAAGGTTGGTTGCGGTAGCAGGCTTGGTGGTGTTGAGGGTGTTCACCAAGCTTGTCTCCGAGAATTTGTTTCACCTCCGATGGGGGCATTGGTCATATTAGGGGTGGCGGTGTGGGGGCTGGAGATGCTGAAGTGGACGATGGAGTGATCGGTCCATCTGAGTTCTGTGACATAACTGTATTTGACGTGGATGCTGGAGGTGAAAATTGGGTACAGTGTGTGTCCTGTGGTGGGTGTAGGGTCGTGGATGATCTGGGTCAATCCGAGGTTGCTCATACTGTCGTGGAGGTGTGCAGTATTTTTGTCATTGAGGTCATCAATGTGTAAATGTAGGTCACCAAGGAAGATGTAGTCCTTAGAGTCTAAGGCTAGGGGCACAATGAAGTCTGCAATGGTGTTGCAGAAGCTGGAGTGCGGGTCTGGGTGTAGGTATGCAAGGGTGCCTCTTATGATTGTCTTGTCATCTGTGTGGAGCTTGGGGTTGAGATGATCCATGGGGTGGTGATATTGTCGGTGGTGGTGGTACACTCTATGGTCTCTTTGTGGATGATGGCTGTTCCTCCTCCTGACTTGTTGGTGTGGCCCTGGTGAGTGATTATATCTCATCTGGATCACTGTGGCAATGTCTGGGGCAGATGTGGGTTTAAGCCATGTCTCAGTGAGGAAGACGATGTCGGATGCGAGGGTGGTGATGAGGTCGCATAATTAAGTGGGACACTTGCATAGTGAGCGTGTTCTGAGAAGGGTGCATGCAAGTTTTTTTTGTTAAGGTGGTGTCTGTGGTGTGTTTGGGGTGGGACTGGTTGGTAGGCTGGTGTGTGTGCAGTGGCAGGTGAAGTGGCAGTGGGTGCAGGTGAAAGGTTCTACCGCGGAGCATGGGTCAGAGCTGCAGCAGTGTTTGTTGTGGCGTCTGGGGTTGAGGGTGTAGAGGTTGGCGATAGAGTATCTTTGGGGTGGCGCGAGGCCCAGGAGTCACGGTGCAATGTGTGGTCCAAGCACCGATGGGTGCAGACGGGTTTGCCTTCGGAACGCCTTCGGAGTGCCAAATTCTAATGATATGAAAGGTGACTATGATCTACCTGGATAATAATTTGGCAAATGCCCCTTTAAGTGCTTTCTCTGAATGAGGTCCTTATCCTTTGTCTCTATACCAGAATAAGAAGCCATTCCCTAGGACATTGATTTGGTGCGCTTGCTTGCCATTCTTCTTGCCTTCCAAGAAATTAGGGGATGCTCTCTCCACTCGTAAGCAAGGTCAGTGACTCTGGTAGTGCTAACGTTAGAGGTGGTCTCTTTAGGGTGAACCACATCCTGAGTTGATTTTATGTATATGCTAGTAAAGTGACAAAGATGTTACAGTTTATCAATGTCTGCTCTGTTTAATATAGCCCAATGATTCTGCTTGTTAGCTCTTCATTTGTTGTAATGAGAAAGAGGGACAAAATGGTAATCCTTCAATTGCCTACTCATGATCTTCCCTCCACCGAGTGCTGCTCTTCCTTATCATATTCTTGAGCTCTAATGATGTGGTTTTGCCACCTTCTGTGATTATATTGTTTGTTGGTACAATAACTGCATCTCCTTTTATGTGTGCTTTTTGACACACTCTCCGCAGACCTCGTTGCTGTAAGAAATTGGATTATGAATTGGGATAGGGGACTACCACCTCAAGGAATAATCACAACCCTTGTTAGGAGAACTCTCAAAGACACTAAATTACCTGACCTTAACCCCATTGTAGGTGTAGCACAGAGGAAACAGGCTTAATGTAAGGCCATGTTATGTAATACCAAAACAGTAATAACATTTAAATAGAAAAGAATAAAAATCCCAAACTGAAGCAGAAAAATAGTGTAAAATGTAATAAACAAAATGACACCAAAATAACAAAAATCCAATAAGGGTTACCGGATATATCAATTTTGAAACTTTTACGTAGGAGCAGTGCCAAGCAGCATGAAGTGCCAATGAAAGTCAATAGTCCCATTATACCGCGACCAAGGCCCAATTTGATGCTGACTGCGATGGAGTGCGGGTATGATACACCAATCTAATTCATCCTGGTCATCTGACTTTAGTCCTTCATTGTTGTCCAACCGGGTAAGAATAAGGGGATTCTGCCTCCCACGGGTTCTGTGCTTGTGCAAAGGCACACTAAAAAGGTTTGGCAGGTGGGGCTGCAGGGGGAGGTGTAGACTGTGTGGCCCTATGGCCTTGACTGTGGCGGCAGTGTACACCACAACCTCAAACATGAAACTGGTGGGTTCCCTATAGAGGCTGGACAGGTTGGCTGTACGAGTGCACCTCCAGCAAAGCTGCTGAAGGAGCAGTTGAACTAATGCACTGGACATTTGGGGCAGAAAGGTCCAGGGAGCAAGTGCTAACCTTGCTCTCTTTGAAACATTCTAGAGCAGAATCAGCTTTGTCCCCAAACAGGTGATTCCTGTCAAAGGGCATGTCTATCTGGGAGGACTGGACATCACTTGAGAGACCAGTCAATCGCAGCTCCACGTAGTAGAAAATGGCAAAATTGATGCCGATGGACTGCCCGATTAAATCAGTGGTGTCCAAACCACAATAAGTTGTGACCTTGTTTGTATCACAAACATCTTGGATTGCATGAGCAAGAACAGCTCAGAGATCTTCTGGCACTCCAGGGAGCACTTGTCCTACTGAATCCCAAAAGCAGTGGGAATGTCAAAATAGCAACAGCTGATGTTAACTGATTGGAGCACCAGACTGGGGGAGGAGACCATCTGTTTCCCAAACATCTTCACTTGCTTGGATTCGTTGTCAGGGGAAGTAGTAGGGAAAGTGTTGTGGTTCGACCGGCTTGTGGAAGATTGCGTCACTAGACTTTCAGGGGAAGAGTGCTTTGAGCAAAACACTGGGTTGCCTAGAGCAGGGCAATGGCTCATGGCAGTTTGTCGATTGACTGGAGGGCCAGAACAGGATTTGATCCATACCCCCAGTAAGGTTTCTGTTAACGCTTCATTAAATGGGAGGAGGGGCTCAGAAGATGTTTGCCCTAGTTGGAAAATATCAGTCAAAACATCTGTCTTAACCTCCAAAGTGGGGAGCTACAGGTGAAGTACTTCAGTCGCCCTACCCATAACCATGGCATCGAAAGCAGATTCTTCTGTGGCCGGGCCTGGGGGTGAGAGCAGGCCCATTAATGGGGAAGTAATGAGGCCACTAGCCTCCCGTAAGTCATTTTACAAATTATCATCCTTGCAGGGATGAGCAAACTCATCACCAAGGTCATAGTCATTATTGGAGTCGGTACAATGAAGGGAATGCAATGTGTGTGTTCTCCCTTGTAATTCAGGTGGGAGAAGTGACATCTTGATATCGGGAACGACATTAATCAAGGTTGGACCGGTGTTGATTCAGAATCAGAGAGAACTAGGAGGACCTCCTCTTCCTGGATCGATGGAGTTGGCATCAGCATTGAAGTCCCCAAAGCTGTTGTAGGTCATGGTGCAGGAAGCTGGGTCAAAGTGCAGCCTGATGTAAGATGAGCTCATAGGCTCCAACTGGCAGTGAGGGCAAATCCAGTATTGTCACTCCAGTTGGATGGACTTCCAGGTCCTTGGGGTTCAAAGGAACCCCAGATGGAGTCAGTAGGGATCTGAATAGCTGGAGCATTGCTATGCAGAACTCTGCGGTATGATGTGGCATGGCTGTTGGCCTCAGGAACTCAGGTTGTGCCAGAGCCAGCTGCAGGATCAGCATCGAAGTCAGACCACTTTTGGAACAAGATTGAGAGGTGTAGCATTGCCCCTTCACCAGTTCAGACAAATGAGAGTGTTGCAAGGGGGCAGAATCACAATTTGTTTTTGCTTCTTTTTAAACTTACTGATCTGTTTGAACTGTGATGAGGACTGGCTACTTGAATGGCTATGTAGACTCTGGGAACAGGAAAGGGATCGAACTTTCAAGGTGGACCACAACTTGAAGTGGTGCCAGCAAGTCGTCTTCTTATGCTTGGCGATGTAAATCTTTGCCTTGTGGTCCCTGATGGCCTTCTGGTTTATCGACTCGCAGCCACTGCAGGTCTCAGAGTCATGACTCAATCCCAGACACCACAGGCATACCTCGTGGGGATCTGTCACATCAATACTTGTTAGAATTGATTGTCTCTGATGTGTAGAGAAAGGCACAATAGTATTATGGATGAAAACCTTCACTGTTTAAGGACAGAAGTCCTCACCCACCCACACTTCATCACTGGGTCCCTCCTGGTACGTTTAAAATAGAATTAGGTGCAAGCTACTACCCTATTCCAATGTTGTTCGGAGACACCAATGTGCTGTTAAGGCTTTCACTCACAATACTATTCTGCCTTTCCCTACACATTAAAGGCAGTCAGTTCTAGCATGTATTGATGTAGTTAAAAGGAGGCTACGCTGAATGTCCTTGATCATCCTGACCATTTTGTGCTGAGGAATCTGTCACAGACATTTGTTTGCAACAGTCTCTATAAGGCTTAAAATCTGTCATTTTTGGGGAGACATCCCTTGCACACTGAAGAAAAATTGAGGTAAATGTCTCTGAGAGACACAAAGAGACCTCTGGATCCATATCTGGTGGCATAGAAAGAAAAGAACTGACGTTAGCATATAGGGACAGTGCCTATAAAGGCTCCCTGTATCATTTCCAGGGCTGAATGTTGTTAGTGCGAAGCCCCACAGAGCCACGTGATGGCATGCTGAGATAATGCTGAAAAGTTTCTGGGGAATATTCAAAAGGTCAAGAGTCTGCAGTTATAGGTTTCTATAAGAAAGTGAAGACACAAGAATAATCTTTGAATATTGCCCTCTACCTTTCAAGTGTGCCCCAAACTGTTATATATAAAACAGCAGACCTAGCAAACAGCTTGGACAATGAAGCAGGATTTGACACTGTAATATCAAACAGGATTCTCCTGACCCCCACCCTACATATTTTGGGAGGTTCAGAGGTGTCATCTCTGCTCATTCAGGCCACCATATTGTTTGCTCCTTTGAAGCATTTCACACCTATTCAAATTGTCTGGCAAAAGTGGGAGAGCAAATGCTAATTTAGTCGCCAGGAACTTCAGACTGGGAAAAGGAACCTTTTGAAAGGTACTTTTCTTTAACATTTATTAAAAATTCGACTTCACCATTAAAATTAGTTGTTTAATTAATTTTCTAGCTAGTCCCTTTCCTGAGATTGAGTATTGGGATTTTAATCTGCACTCTGGTTTTCTACATAGGAAAGTTAGGCCGACCATAGTGAAAAATAGCTTTGGGCTGACTGTTACTCTAAGGCAGGGGTCTTCAAACTGTGAGGCGCGACCCCCAGGGGGGTCATAGAGTGATAGAAAGGGGGCCGCACATTCCTGGGCACACTGAAAGGATTTTTCAGAAAATGAAAAGTCAAGTGTCTCAAGGCTGCTGTGGTCATGTTCCGTGAAGCACCCAGTGTATTCAGTGTTGCTGTATACTATTGTACTCTGAGCTGCTTTGAATTCAGCTGCTTTTTTTCTGTTCTTTTTTTATTTTTAGCGTTTTGGTAGTTGAGAGAGGTTTCTTTTCAGAGAACGTGTGAGGAATGACCGGAAACGAAAGGTTGCGATTTTGATATCTTTGATCGTCACACCAATAAGATGTTGGTTTTTTTGCGGTGGAATTTTTGTCAGTGTTGTAGGTTGACCTGGTGTTCGTGGGAGTGGTGGCGAGGCCAACTGTTGCTAAAAGTGACAGTGGTACCTAAATAACAATTCCGTAACCCAAATGGGACGTTTCATTAAATTGGGAAAGACGTTTCATTAAATTGGGAATGACGTAATGCTGGAGAGGTGTAGATTGCACACAAACTTGCAGGGTGTGCTTAATTCTGCAGTTTTCCAATTTTTTTCAGCTCAAAACATATTGTTTCCTTTCTGCTGAAGTGCAGTTTTTTTCATGCTCGAAAGTGTGCCCCTACCAAATGCAGGTGATGCCTTCCTTTCTGCATCAATACTGGGGTCAAATACGTGAAAATAGCGTAGATGAAAGCGAGGCCCCAAGTCTCCAAGTCAAGGACCGTAGAAATCAGGCCAAAAGTCCAGCAGAATTCTGAGGCAACAGGCAGTGAGTGGCTACATGGACAGCACTCTTGAAAACAGTGTCAGGCAGTGCTGACCGGCTGCAGTTCTGTTCCTGTGTAGTTACCACTTTTACTTGCTCCGGGAGTTTAAATGCAGAAAATGTGCCTACTGTTACCAAAAGGTGTCCTAGGGCTACTCACCATCTGCTGCCTAAAATGGCAAATGAGAAACACACAGAAGGGGAAGTAGAACCAGCCAAATGTGGTAACCTACAGGGAAAAGAGCCAGGTTTTTATAGCCCCCTAAAGGATAATAGATTGTTGGTGGAGCGAAGCAAAGGAGAGTGCAAGTTCCAAAACTGTGCGGCGTGCACCAAAACAGTGAGACCGACAATTTGTGCCTTTCTAAATTAGGGAACAATAAGAACATTGGCACAGGCTGAGAGGAGACTACGGGTCGGTTTATACTATAAACCGACCTGTATGCTCGGTGAGGAGAGAGGAGAGGTTGAGAGGAGACGGGATGATAGAGGAGAGCAAGCGAACGACAGAATTCCATTTAAGAGGTCAGGGATGAGGAGAAATGTGAAGTTCCGAAGGATGTGCATAAACGTAAGAGTAAAGGTGAGTGTGAGTGAAAGGTGAGGTCACAGAGGAGGGTTACTGTTAAACTGTGAGACAAGATGGCTGAGTATTGATATGTGACGTAAAAAGAGAATTTGATGCGACATGGGTGAGGGACAGCAGCGATAGGGGAAGAGAGGGAGTACTGGGATGGGTGCTGTGGTAACAGGGGAGAGGGACGTTGTTTCAAGAAGGTGTGAAAGAACAAATGGGAGATGTGAAAGATGAAGGGGGGGACTGGAGCGTTGTAAGATACAAATTGACAGAAATTTGAAGACAGAGACTTGAGATGAATGAGAAGTGTTGAGGGGCAAGAGAGGTGATGGGGCCAGAGAGGCCATGAGATAAATGCAAGAGACTGTTGGAGATGTGGGCAGTGAAAAGACAGAATGGCAAGAGGTGATTAAACGTGAAGTGAGAGGTTGAATATGGAAAGTTCAAAATTTGTAAACAGGGGTGAAAGAAAATGGCCTGCAAAGGGAGAGAGGGATGCTGGGTTGGAAGAGGAGAGAGGGATGAAAGGGAGGGGGTGGGAGAAAAGAGGCATGGGTAAACTGCTTAACTCTGAACAAGACCACCAGGGTTTTAAGGGACCCTTGCTGCTCCTGGCTAGGGCCAGGTGAGCTTTTAATGTGGCAACATGTATTCCTGTGGAGTGAAGGCCCTTCACAGTGGTTGACTAGATATCTTTCTGTTGTTTAGTGCGGTATTTTGGTTATAAACTGGTACCCATGAGGTTAAATCTTTCCTTGGTGTTACTGTGTGTAAAAAATGTAAAAATAATGAAGCAATACTATACCAAAATATGCGGCATCACAACGCATTATTTAGATTTTCTTACCACACAATTTAGTCGAACCTGCTGCTTAATTAGGTCCTCATAATGCCAGTAGCCCTGTTTATCGGTTTAGAAATCTTTGACCGAAGGGGGGTCCTTACTCATGAAACTTTTGACTGGGGGGTCTCGGCATCCAAAAGTTTGAAGACCTCTGCTCTAAGGGCATGTAAACATTCATTATCCACATGTCCTACTTTTAGATAGCATGCACCCACCTTGTGGACTACAAGGCCGACCTAGTGGTGACTTATTATTATTCAAAATAAAGGTTTAGACCTTCAAAAGGTTTTACTTTGAGAGGTTGCATTGCAGTTTTTTACACTGCTCCGGTATGGTTACAACTGTAGTGGATGGTAGGGGTGGGTGGAACATGCGTAGTTTTACTCTTCGAATTCCGCGGAGTTACCTAAAAACTCAGCGAGATTGTGCAGAGTTCCGTGAATGGTGGAATTCCTGGCCGTCACACTGCTTGCGCTGTTTTTGAGCGCTGGGAACTTGTCCCACACAGTAAAATCCGAACAAACGGCACCAGGCGGCCTACCAGATGGCACTACTTCTTCCTGTGGTTCAAGTAGATTTTCTACTCAAGCACAGCTTTTGCAACGCAAGCAGCAACTTCCTCAGCACGAGCAGTAGCGATCTGCCTTGACAGCACACGTTGGGAAATCACACCAGAAGTGGGTCTAGTGCGTGTTTTTTTCTTGCTCGCTAACTTAACATTGGCAAGCTGAGCGAGAGAAAAAGTACCCTGAGTTTTTGCCGGACTCTGCATTTGAAGTGGGCAAAACTTCACAAACTCCTCTGGCAGAGCAGAGTTCACCACCTACCCCTATTGAATGGTAAAATAGGTGCCTCAGTCCACTAGTGACATATACCTTACAGGCCCTGGGTACCTTCTGTATCATAAGTTAAGGCATTATGGGTAAGTTAAGTGAACCATTTAGGAATATGCCTATTCAAGCATGTTCATAGGGTGAGCATAAGCATGTTACTACTGGCTCAGTAGGGGTAAAGTGCTCAGAGTTCTACAGCCAGGGAAAATTTAGGGTCCACCACAAGGTAAACAATATGGGATGGTTATGCAGAAAAGGCAGTGTTGGAACTGGCCCTTTTTGCAGGGTTATCCCCAAACTTTGTGCCTTCCTCCTGTATTTTTTCTGACCGGTTTTTGTTGCTTTTAGGACTCTGGGCACTTTACCACTGCTGATCAGTGCTAAAGTGTATGTGCTCTCTCTTGTTAATTTGGCAAGATTGGTCTACACCTGTTTGGCATATTTAATTTACCTGTAAGTCCTCTGTACAGTGTTATCCCATATACCCTGGGCCTAAAAATTAAATGCTACTAGTGGGCTTGCAGCACTGCTTGCGCCACCCACCAAAGTAGCCCTTTCAAACCTGTCTCGGGCCTCTGCCACTGCAGGGCCTGCGCGCGCAGTTTACTGCCGCAGTGACATGGCATTTAAAGTTTTTGCCACACCTAAAACTTCCCTTCAACTACATATATGTCACCCCTAAGGTAAGCCGTACGTAGCCCTATAAGCAGGGTGCTGTGTAGGTAAAAGGTAGGACATGTGCCTTAGTTGTGTGGCATGTCCTGGTAGTGACAAACAGCCTATTTGGTTTCTCAGTGCTGCTCCTCTCATAGGTTTCCATTGGGATTTCCCCGATATGTGCTTCAGTGGTAATTTCTCATACGAAAGAGGTAGCTTGGCCATGTTTGGTATGTTTGGAATAGTTGCAAGTAATCCTGTTTATTGGTGAAAGCGGATTTGTTATTACTATTTTACAAAAATGCCACATTTCGAAGTTGGCATTTCTGTGCGCTTATGACAGTTTGTGCCCTGCCTGGTTGTGTATTCACTGTCTGGTTTAGACTGACATGCGAAGGGGATGTGCATTCACTCTAGACAGCCACAAGGAGGGTTGAGGTGTGTCCTGCCTTTCCTGGGTGACTCAGCGCTGGGCTGAATAGACCGTGGCTGCATTTAGAGTGGTGGGAGGAGTTTCCCTTGCACCTGAATAGGCCTGGTCTGCATTTAGAGTCGTGGGAGGAGTTGCGACTGCACCTGTATAGAGCTGTACCTGACTTTCACAATGCTGTAGTGTATCTGGAGCCAGGGCATTGGGATTGAATGGGGGTGTTGCACACTTCTTTTTCAGTGGTTGAAGTGCCGCAGAAAAAAATCTTTTGTACTATAAGCACAGGGGCTGTGACCCCATGATTTGAGACACTGCGTGGAATTGTAACTAGAAGGCTGCTGGACTGCGAGGAGGAATGGCCTTGGGACTTAATTATTCTGAAGGGCTGACCTGCTGCCTGTTGGCTGAAATAAGGTCTGCCACTTTGCACTGAGAACCCCTGTGCCGACCTGCCTGCACCTTGGTGGTGTGCACCAGTACTTTCCCAGTAGTGCTGTTATGCCCCTGGCCTTTGCGAACTCAAGCACATGGTGGAGCGCTTCATCATTTTGTCAATCTCCTGGAAATCCACCTGTGTCCTATACCACTGGGGAGGCTGTCTTGAGCTCCCCTGAGCGCTACTAGCTATGAGTGCTGCCTGCTGCACTGCTGTGGGCCGAGTTCGAGGCTGAGCACCTATACACTATAGCGTGAGAGACCAAAGAAAGGCAAGAGTGGTTGCTCACCAGTAAAGCGGGCACCGAAGGAGTCCAGGTGTGGCCTGGCAACTGAGCAGCTAAACCAAAGGAGCGGATGAAGGAGGAAGAATGAACACTGTGGCCCTGCCCCTCTGCAAAGGCCGACTACGATGGAACCTTGCAGCCACATCAGGTCTACGGTGTGCAGACCTGCGGGCCGCAGGAGAGGCCGCTCGAGATAGAAGAGGTCTCCAGCATTGACACCCTCAGGCACCAAGGGCTGACAAGCACTGGGTGATGAGGGCTGCACCACATGATCGCAGGAGTCCTACTTTGGTGAGATCTGCCTGCGGGGGACTCAGTGAGGTCTCCCCGGTGGCGCCTGTGGCAGGACATGTGTTCTCCCCTCCCCTTTTCCTTTGCGCCTGCATACCAGGGGGCACGGTACCTTGTTGAGAACAGGGTAAGACCTCGATGGAGGCCTCTGCTTTGTGGCAAAGGAAGTGGCCGCAGTCCCTGTTGTAGGAGGGCCGATTTCCCTGAAGCCTATAGTTTGGAACCACATTACCCAAGAAAGGCACGCCGGTGCTGCTGTGTCTGGTATCCTGGTGTATTACCAGATAATATGTACAAAGAACTCAGGAGCACTGTACTATGTTGTTGCTGCATTACATGCCCTGATATTGATGTAGGTCGGTTTATACCCTAAGCAGGTTAGGATAATGAGGCCAATAGCCATGTGTCTGAATAAATATGCACAGTGACGTGCTCTTTATTAGGTTCTGGTACCAGGTGGTTATTCATCTAACATGCCTTAAACTGCTCCATAATAATGCCATAATGTAAAGATGTATGTTGTGGTTTTGCCTTGCAATGACAGGATGGCAAGTATTTTTTCAGGAACTGCATAATGTGTACAGTGTTGGTGTAGGGTGTTTTTGAAACATGTGCAACCTATAAGGTATTTACTGGATTGCACTGCCTTGTAATGTTATGACAATAGCCATATGGCAAAGTGATTTTTCTGGTCTATGTAACATCATGACAAGTGCCTAGCGGCACAGTGATTTATGTGACTATGGTCTAAAGTGTTTTATGTACAATAAAAAGCATATTTTTATATAACCTTGTGTGGAGTCTCTTTTGTGGTGTCCCTAGTGTGCCACTAGTGTGTGTGTGTGTTTGTGTGTGTTGTGCGAATGCTTTACACAGTGCCTCTGGGATAAGCCTGACTGATCTGTCAAGCTACCAAGGGGGTGAGCAGGGGTTATCTTGGGTGTGCAACTCCCTTGCCCTGACTAGAGTGGTAGGTTCTGCCTAGCTTAGATGCATACCCTAGCCAACCAGAAACCCCATTTCTAACAGGCAGGTTCCCTAAAGATGCCTTCACTAAAGTTGTGTTGTTTTGTAGTTTTAGAAGTAAGTAGAGTTACTTGTCTCCAGGGGGTGATCTATCTTTTTGATAAAGACAGAGCAGAGGAGGACTCAGAGTAAAGAAGATTCTCAGTAAGTAATTTGATTTTGGGGCTAATTGGATGTGTGATTTCACCGTGAGGAAACTCAGTGCCTGCAAGTGTGGGTATGCTGTTTTTCTTTGGAAATTGATAAATACGCTTCATCAACCTCATGTAATAAAGGCTGGATGAATTCCATTTTCCTATTAAATTTCCACTTACGAATTAGGGGGTCAAAGCTGAAGCCTAATATTTTATCCTGACTTGGAGCTAATCTGCTCCATTCACATCGAGGAAAAAAGGTGTTTTGTGGGTAGTACAACATTGATAACACAAAGCAGAACTGACTCAAGGGCATCCTAGGAGCCTCGATTGTGGCTCATGAATTATTCCTAATGTTTGTTTTAGGATTTGTGTGAAAGAGCCACTGGCCAGAAACGCCAGTGCAGTCATCCGTTGTTTTCCTAAATTAAAAATGGGATGCCCTGTAAGCACGGACAAATGAGGTGCTCTGGAACATGGCAGCTTTTTAATTCAGTATATTTCATCACTGCCTTTATGTAAGGATTTTGAAATTACACATTTAGTCTAACAATAGGTCTCATTTTTGAGGTGCTAAAAGAACTGAAGAGTTTTTAAAAAATTCAGAAAAAAAGGATCTAGATTCCTCTTCATGATGATTCTGTAGGGTCGCAAATGAAGTACACTTGTTCACAAGTGGCATGTCAATGTCACATGTTCAAATAGTATTCAGATGTGAATATTAACATTGAGAGTGTGTTTGTGCATGTAGGCCTGCATGCGTGTATATTGCAGTAGCTGCTGCGCAATGCAGTTTAGGGACAGATTATTGTCTCCTTGAACAAGAGCAGTTTCTTGCAAGTCAATATTCAATGCCCTCTATTGTTACTTAGAGGTGTGCTAAATTTACATGAATACTCCTAGTGTAAGTTTGCAAATATCCCCAAAAGTTACTCAAAATTACACGCAATCATGCAGAATGTAACTCCCTGCGTTTCACTGTAAAAAGAATCACATGAAGACGTATTTCACATATAAAAATAAAGTAAAACATCATGATGCATACATGTGGCCATTTTGATTAGGAAGTTGCACGCTGGCTCCAGCCTGCTCCTGCCTAACTGTGCTCCCTCATGTTCCCCCTTCTGTATATCTCAAACCCATCAATTCCTGTTCACCTGTCCCTTTTTTCCCTTATCAGCCTGCTTGGCTTTTTTGAATCCCCTCCTAGCCCACCCCGGTTATGACCGAGGCATGTAATGGGAGACAGGAGGCTGCTGCAGTCCCCAATGTCAGCATGTGGGCATTGCCCCACAAAACATTTTTTCAGAGGAAAAGGTCCCTGTGCTGTTTTGTCTTTAGCACAGTGCAACCTTCCACTCACGTTATCAGCAAGTGGTAGGTCGGCAAAGGATACAGCCTGGCAGAAAAAACCTTGGGCTGTGTGGAAGTGAAGCACAAGATGCACCTTATTCAGGTTTTTGGAGTGGCGCACTACCAATGTATACACAAAGTTGTTAATCACAATGATTCGCAAAGTCTTTATAGTTGGTAAACCAATAATGTCTTTTATTGGAAAATGTTTGACATTTTTAAGATGATTGTCAGCCAACGCGTTTCGTTCAAAGATGAACTTCTTCAGGGCTGAAAATTACAATATAGGGTACATAAATATATATACAAAAACAAAAACATACGTGTACAAGTCACAGGAATTCTGGTGACATAGAGGTGAGTATGTAGGCAGGAACAGTGAAGGAAGAGGCAAGGGGATCAGTGGTTTTAAGTAGGGAACAAGCGTCAGGTAGACAGGGCGGGAATGGGGTCAGAGCAAGTTAGCAGAAGGTAGAAGGAAATGTGCATCTGGAAATGAAAAAGGGGAATGTGGTGGAGACAGGCAAAGACAGGGTGTGACCAAAAAACATTCTCCCTTTGTTGTTGTCCTTTAATCTGTGTGGTATGTCCTAATAATTAATGTATCACAGCTAGTTAGATCTATGCATTGTGTATATGTAGTGTGAGAATGCACGTGGAGACCATTTCACCACCAACTCCAAGGTACCGCCATGGGTTCAAAATTTGCTCCTTCGTACGCTGGGCTCTTTATGGGCTGGTACGAGAAGGAGCACGCATGGGCCAGACAAGCTGCCCCCTGGACCGAAAACATTGTGTACTGGGGGAGATACATAGATGATATTATCTGTCTATGGTCAGGCACAGAACTATCCCTACATGAATACTTGAAACATCTCAACAACAACCCTTTCAATGTCCAACTCACCATGCAACACCACCAGAACCATATTGAATTTTTGGACATTTATTTTTATGTGAAAGATGGGACAATTCACAGCTCATTATATCGCAAACCCACCTCTTGCAACAGCATACTACACGCCACGAGTGCCCACGCCAAATCAGTTATCTCCAATATCCCTTATGGAGAAATGGTCCGGGCAAGACGCACATGCAGCGAGGACATGGACTTCAGTAAGAACATCAAAGACATAAAAGAACGCTTCAAAGCCAGGGGCTACAACCAAAAAGTAATAGATAAAGCTGAAAAGAGGGCACTCACACTACCCAGAGCGGATACCCTTACCAACACCAACTCAGAAGAGACCAGCAATCCACGTAAAAAAGAACAGAAGGACAGAATAGCTTTTTTCACTGACTACACAGCACACAGCAACCACATTTTTAAGACCTTTAGGAAGCATTGGCACCTACTGACCGAAATTCCGTCACTGCGTCCTCTTATTACTGACCACCCGTCACTTGTATTCAGAAGAGAGCGCACCCTGAGAAGCTCCCTGTGTCCCAGCTATGTCACCACCAGTAAGACCAACACACGTACCTGGCTGCCACCAGCACCTGATGGTTTTTACACCTGCACCAACTGCAATATCTGTTGCCTAGGCCAGAACAAACGCAAAGAGTGGAGTTACAACTCTAAACAAACACACAAAATCAAACACCACGTAACATGCAACACACAGTTTGTCATTTACATCTTGGAATGTCCTTGCGGAATCATTTACGTAGGTATATGTACCCTATATTGTAATTTTCAGCCCTGAAGAAGTTCATCTTTGAACGAAACGCGTTGGCTGACAATCATCTTAAAAATGTCAAACATTTTCCAATAAAAGACATTATTGGTTTACCAACTATAAAGACTTTGCGAATCATTGTGATTAACAACTTTGTGTATACATTGGTAGTGCGCCACTCCAAAAACCTGAATTCAGTATTTCTCTGCTCAGCAGCTAGCACCCAACAACGGCAGGTGCTGGAAGTGGCTAACGCACACCTTCCCCATAGAAATTACGGACGTTAACACTAAGAGTACACATCGGGATAGTGCGGTCAGTGTGTCCGCCGTTGCCTGCGATCATACACCATTGTACAAGATGCACCTTCATACCTCGGTCTCCCACACCCAGTGAAAGGTCTTGGACTGCTGGGCACAGGGCCGGCTTTAGTGCTGTTGGTGCCCTGTGCGACAATGTTGGTTGGCGCCCCCCCAATGACCACCTCCACCACGGATTCTCTCACTAGCACGCTTTAACAGTGACCAGGTCTCCATAACCACACTCTCTCAGATGCATTGAATTAGTTATGTAGCGCCACTCATACCAGTGTAGGGTGTCTGAGCACTTTGCATCACACACACTTTACACAGAGACAATTTATCATCCGTGTGTAAATCAGTGTATAGGAAATGTTACATAAGCCAAAGGAATAAAAGTTTAGGAGTCACATGTCATCCATACTGGTAGGCAGTATAGTTTAAGAGTGCTTGGTGTGGAGAAGCACAAACTCAAGAGTCGAAAAAGAAACAGCATAGTTGGGAGTTTTCTTTAATAATAAGAATCGATTTCTAGCCAAATGAACCCTTTTTGCAACATTAATCAATATTTTAATAATGTATACTTTGCTGTGTGTATGCAGTTCTAGGATGAAAGTTAATAGCTCACTATTCTATATTAGGACATTAAGTTATACATTGCAAGTATCAAAAAAGATGTCTCTTTTGAAAGCAGTAATCTGCTGATCTGTTTACATAATACGCACTCTGTAATCTACTTGGTACACCTTCTTTGCAGCAGGCATATTAACCCTCTGCACTAACTTCACCGAAGTCAAAACCTCAACTATATAAAATGCTCATCTCTTTCCAGAAAGATAATTAATCACACGAGTTATCTTGACATTTATGTGAGGCCTGGTAATTGCCAGTGGAAAGAAACGCTGCAGCAGGTGCTTCAAAAGCATAATAAACTTTCAAACACGGCGCCCCCAGGAAGCCAGCACCCGGTGCGGTGGCACCGGTCGCACCGCCCTAAAGCCGGCCCTGGCTGGGCAAATATCATTGACCAGGAGTAGGACCTGCTCGATCTGCTCGGTGTCAAGGGGACAGAGGGGTAAGTTGAAAACGGAGTAATTTATATTTATTACTTTGCAGGAGGCATTTACATCAATGGTAAGCTTAAGGTAAAAGGCTGTGCTAGGCATGGGGTTGGCTGCCTGGGGGAGTTGGCTGCCTATGGGTGGGTTGGAAAAGAGCCTGGCCACTGGCCAGGCCCTGTTGTCAACCACCTGCTGCGCAAGGCTCTGCAAGGCTAAAGGCTAAAGGCTGTGTGTAGCATAGGGTTGGCGGCCTGCAGGGGGTTGGTCACTATGATGTCTTTGAGATGTCATTGATGTTGTCATGATTGATGTGATATGTGAGGCCATTGTGGTGTCTTGTGTACAATAGAGTGCATGACCCCTATGGTCTCTAACAGACTATATAGTCTAGGGACGGAAGTTTCAGTTAATGGTTCCACTCTAGAGAATAAAGATATGTAATACAGAGCTCTGTGTTCGATGTGATTCATTTACATGGTACCAGTCTGGGGAGGACACTACAGTCATAAGCAGTGCATGGCGGGGGCGCAAGCTACCCTCCAGCTTTTTGCAATTCAGCATTTTACAAAATAAACTCAAAATTAGCTGTAAAGCCTAATTACCAGTATTTTCCTGGCGTTTGTTGCAATAAAAGCAGAGAAGCCATGCAGTCTGTTAAAATAATGACAAAGGTCAAGAAAATGTGCAAAAAAATTGTGAGCATATTTTCTGTTTTATCTAAACTTATAATTCTTGTAAAAAAAGACTTGAAAGAAATCACGAAGCTTCACTTAGGTAAATTAATAAGTTACCAACTGCAAAGGTTTATTTATTTTTTCTTAATTACTTACATCTTCCTGGATGTAATATGTATGCACTGACCAATATATAACAAAAAAGTAAATATATTTTCATAAGCCCCACTTTATTAACAACTTGACTTTATTACAGCGACATAAAACATTTCAAGTAAAATGAAAACAGTTTAGCTGTAATTTCTATAGTTTCTGTGCTAAATTTACAAAGAATTTCCGCAACACAGCGCAGCAATAAAAATTGCTGTGCTGCATTGTGTGAAAAGGAGAGAGCAGAACAACGCCATATCTAATAAGATATAGCACTAATTTTCTTTCTCTCTGTGCTGGTGTATTGTACCATAGTGCAAGAGTGTGTGGGATGTTAAGCATAGGTTTTGTATATGAATGGGAACCTTCCAGTACAGAATCCAGTCATGAGTGATGTAATATGTGAGGTCATAAGCAGTGCATTGCGGGGACAAAAGTTACAGTTAGCTCAGGTAGATATAATTGCTGATTTTTACTTGTGTTGAACAAGTGAAATCTGAGCCTAACTATAACATCCCTGTAACCTTTGTTTTTTTCAGTGAATTTTTAAGTCTTTTTTTAATTCTATTTCATAAATGTAACCTTTGTTTTTTTGTGATATACATGTATATATGCACTGAGCAGCAAGAAGAGAAGCCAGCACTGCAAGTGTATAAAGAATGTAAAATAAGTATTCTGTAAGTACCAAAAATTATCACAAACGTTCTAAGACAAATATTGTTTAAAAAGTGCCCACACTATGCAAATCCTTTCAGTTCGTATGTTAAGGTACCTTAAATATCGCAAAAATTATAGATCCTCACAGCGCATTTTTATATTAATGGGTAATAAATAGAATTATTGATCTCTGTCGCTATTTTACTTGGCTTTACTCAGACATGTAATGAGTTGAGGACAAAGGAACATACAGAATTGTATTTATCACTGATATTTAGAAAATGTCAGTGGGCAGTATGTTACGCATACTGTTCTAACCTTTGTACATAGTATGTTAGTATTGAGAAAGATGCCACTTCTGTAAGGGGGATCTGTCATGTTTTCTCCTGTTATGTTTGTAGACCCTGCTCACATGTGGGAAGAGCGCAGGAGCCCCTTACGCTGAAACGCAAAGCTCCAGCGGTGGTCCCACTGCAGCCTCAACCTCATCCTTTGTTTAGATAGTGTTTAATGGAACATTGTCTGAAATAACCATCACAAAATTCATGGAGCTGCAGCTTTTGCATTACCATGCCCCCTCAGTACCTGATGAATTATTTTTCAAACAGATTAGCTCCAGTGGTCTTTGTTAACACCCTGCGGTGAAGCAACGCGGTAGCCCTTCCCCCCACCCTTCAAGCAGAGAACAGCATCATTTACCTACAGCTCCGTTGCCATAGACATTTACACACATGAAAACACATGAAATTGCAGAATCTCATTGGATAGCAAAGACATCTACCAACATTATTAACAAATTATAAAACAGGCACACAAACACTTCTGCAATCATCCGGGGAGTGGGGCCGCGCGAACCCCCTCCCTGAAAACAACTTTAACAAATTGGCCAAGCCCCGGGGGATGGGGCACACTACAGTCGATACTGAGGGGAGCGCTAATCATGGACTACTCAACATTGAAGGGAGTGCAAATCCTGGACAGCATGTACCATGTTGCAAAGGAGCACTTTTTTCTGGGATATGATGTTGTGTCCAGCCAAACCCTTTTCCCTGCCCAAACTGATTTTCATGACCTCCTGTACCATTTATCATGCGCTTCTAATGTTCCTTTTTGTAAAAAATTGTATTCCGGCCCATTGATTATACTTCATCTGGCTGGAGCCAGAGAGTACGGCTGGAGCCGGAGAGTATGGCCCCGGTGTTGAGAATTCGGCCTGACTGCGGACGTATAAATACAACTCGTAAATGACCTCTGTGAATACCAAAAGTCATAAAGTTAGACTTTTGTCTCAGATTGCCTTTGGGAATCAGGCCCATTATCTATGTGTGTTTGTATCTTATCTATGTGTTACATATACATAGCTGTATGTGTGTATGTGGGCGAGGTGCATGGGTGCATGCAGTCTGTATAGGAATTTTGTGACAGAGCACTCAGGACTTTATTTACATTGCATAGTGCATCAGAGTGGGAAAGGAAAAATAAAGCATTTCGGTTTCCTGAGAACATTTCTCACAAGACAGGACATTAATTCGGACTCCAGATGCTAGTTATATCCTTGCATATTGCATAAGTCATAGCATGTGAAATCATTGATAACAAAACGTATGTCATTCAAAATCACATAATTTGTCAGAACACAATTGATGGTAAAGTGGTGAGTTATAGTTAATGTAGTATGGCTAGTCAGGTGACAAGACTGTGTACGGAGGTGCGCGACTTATGGTAATTTGAAGGTAGTGCGTAAATTATAAATGTAGGTTATAACTATGACTTACAGTTATTTGAAAGTGGTGAATAAATTAAAAATGTAGGTTATAACTATAACTTTAGAATTTCTAATGTTTGTGTAATTTAAGTTGGTTTTGTATACCAAGAAGTTAAAAGGTTTCCCTAACTATAACCTATCCTTAAACCTTGTTTTTTAATGGAATTTCAATTTTTTAAAAATATTTAATAATTTTTTTTTTCTAATCATATAGTTTATTGCTGTTGTGTCATTAAGGGGAGTGTGGTACAGTCCAGTAAATGATAGTTTCGTAAAGTGTATTGTCATACAGTATAGCTTTGAAGAGTGGAGTAGAGTAAAATGGAATGAGGTACCCTGGAGTGGCATAGAGTAAAGTGGTATAGAGGGGAGTGGAATAGTGTGTAGTGGCATAGAGTGGAGTGACGTAGAGTGAAGTGGCATAGAGTAGAGTGGCATTTAGTAAACTGGCCATACAGTGGACTGGCGTACAAATGAATGGTGTATATTAGAGTGGCAACAGTGGAGTGGTGTAGCGTGGAGTGGTATAGAGTGGCATAGCATAGAGGATGGTATAGTGTAGTGGCGTACAGTGGAGTGCTTTAGACTGGAGACTGAATAGATTATAGTGGAAAAGGCATACAGTTAAGTGGTGTAGAGTGGAGTGTGGTAGAATGGAGTGGTGCACAGTGGAATCGCTTGGAGTGGAGTGGCAGACAGTGAAGTGATGCACAGTTGACTGGCATAGAGAGGAGCAAGGTACAATGCAGTAGCGTAAATTTTGATAGCCTAGAGTGGACTGGCGTAGAGTGAAGTGGCGTAGACTGAAATAGCGTAGAATGCAGTGGCATACAGTAGCATAGAGTTGAGTGGCGCAGAGTGGAGTAGTGTACAGTGGAGTACTGTTGAGTGGTATTACGCTGAGTTTAGTGGCGTTCAGTCTAGTAACATACAGTGGACTGCCATGTAGTTGAGTGGTATAAAGTACAGTGTCATACACAGGAATAGCATGAAATGGAGAAGCATAGATGTACTGACGTACAGTGGAGTGGCATACTGTGGAGTGGCATAGAATGGAGTTTTGAACAGGGAAATAGCATACACTGGATTGTGGTAGAGTGGAGTTTCGTGCAATGGAATAGGGCACAGTGGAGTAGTGTACAGTGGCCGGGCTTAAAGTGAAGTGGCGGAGACTGGAGTGTCATGCAATAGATTGGCGTACAGTATAATAGCGTAGAATAGAGTGGTGTAGAGTGGAGTAGAGTTGAGTGGCATGCAGTGGAATAGTGTAGAGTGTGCTGGCGTATAATGGAGTCACGTAAAGTGAAGTGGTGTACAGTGAAATAGCATATAGTGGAGTGGAGTAAAGTAGAGTGACACAAAGTGGAATGGGGTGGAATGAAATGTGTTAATTGAAACAGACATAGCATGAATGTTTGTGAATGGCTGTAAACGTTATGTGGCAGGAAAATGCATTATGAGGTGCAAAGGTAAATTTTTGGTAGTTTGTGTAAACAGTGTAAGTAGTGTTAAAGTTC
Organism: Triturus cristatus; assembly: GCF_964204655.1. Taxonomy (NCBI): domain Eukaryota; kingdom Metazoa; phylum Chordata; class Amphibia; order Caudata; family Salamandridae; genus Triturus; species Triturus cristatus. Next base: position 454,094,603 of record NC_140595.1, on the reverse strand, counting down.
CAAAAAACTATTTATATTGCATCGAGGTATACAGTGGGAAGTTTGCGGTATACAGTGGTACATGGGGATGAGAAGTCAGTATGTGATTGCCAAATGGCTATGTTTACTGAAGGTAAAACGCAAACATGTTTTTTTTTATCACAGTTTTGCTGCTTTCTGTGTTTCACTGCATTCTAGGTTAGGGTCTTAGATATAACCAATTATCAGGTTTTATTATTTTTCACTACCTATTATCTCTTTTCTTAAGTGGTAATAGGTAGAGAATTTTATTGAAAATTTTCTATATATTTTTGTAGCAGTCTAGGGAAAATTGCAATTTATTTTAGGTAGAGGGGAAATTTATAGGTATTAACGTGCTACTCTGTAGACGTTTATGTGCATATTTACATATGTTAGAAATACAAAATAGACTTTAGTGAACTATATTTGTAAAGTGTAGTGTATTACAATGTATTTCAATTTTTTTAAACATTTTTTAAAATAATATTTTTCTGGTACTGTGGTACTTACGAAGTTGTACCATATTTAAAAAAAACTAAAGAAACTTATAAATAGTTTTCTCTGCCTTTTACCATTTTACAAAAGTGGTAATAGTAGGTAGGGGGAAATACCAACCCAATCCAATACTTACCTACCTCTGAAGACATAACACAGAACACAAGCAAACTGTTCCTCAAAACAACATGGCTCCATTTATTTTTTGTAAAGGCGGTCATTATCCAATCACGTAATGAGGTACTGCTATGAAATACCATGAAATACTGCAAGATTTCATGAAAATACAGCACAAACAAATATCTCTATGTTAAAATGCCTTATAACTTTAAAAATACATGGCCCAATTCACAAAGATAAACAAGGACCAAAAGTTTAAGTTTACGACTTTTGGTATTTACAAAGGGAAGTTACGGATAGTATTTTTACCTCTGCAATCAGGGTGGAGTCTTCGCACTCAGGGTGGAATCTCCATACTCTGCCCTGAATGCGGAGATTCCACTTAGCACTCAATATGGAATTTCCACACTAGGGGTGCAATCTCCGCACTCGGTCTACATCTTTGCCTCGAGTGTGGACATAAAGATACTACTCATAGCTTACCTTGGTGAATAACGAAAAGTAGTAAAGTTAGACCAAAAGTTTAACTTCACCTTTTTGAAGCAATCCCAATTACTCTACTTACTCAAAAGAATCATCTGGGCAAGGTCTAATCCCACCAAATTTCATGTAAATCCGTTCATCTGTTTTCACATAATGCAATGGAGTGCAAATGTGTTTTGGGGCCCCCTTTTTATTTCTCAGCCCCTTGACCAAACACTGCAAAAGTTTTTTATTCTCCACCAATGTACCAGGTGCAATAGGTCCATAGGGTGAAATATATATATATATATGTATATTCACTGAAAAAACCATAGGTTTCACACATGTTATAGTTAGCGGAAATTTTACTGATAAAAAACCAATGAAATTCCCCGGTTATAGTTAGTGCAGGCAACTATAACTCACGCGACCGCAATCCTCTGCTGATGCTAATACTGTATTTAGACACTTATTTGCCCATGTCTTCTTCCATACATTTTTAGCTATACATATATTACAAATATTTTTTTTTCATAAAGACACATATGTCATCAGCAGAAGATTGCGGTCGCGTGAGTTATAGTTGCCTGCACTAACTATAACCGGGGAATTTCATTGGTTTTTTATCAGTAAAATTTCCGCTAACTATAACATGTGTGAAACCTATGGTTTTTTCAGTGAATTTGCAAGGTTTTTTAAATGCTAATTCCTAACTATAACGTGTGTGAAACCTATGGTTTTTTCAGTGAATTTGTACGTTTTTTTAAATGCTAAGTTACTTTACGCCATTCGTGGCGTGCGCGCCCACTTAACGCAGTTCGTTCCGTGCGCGCACAGTGAGCATGCGGTGCACTTCGCGCACCGCGTGCCCACGTTATGCTAGATGGGCCATGTACGCACGATGCGCTTCGCGCACCGTGCGCACATGGAGGACATATGATGCACTTCGTTTTGAAAGGTAATATTTTAATTTTTCGTATATATTTTATAAGCCATGCACATGCCATTTTAGTTTATCTCATTTTAGTTTATCTCATCTCATCTCTAATAAGCCATGCACAATTGGTGCACTGCGGGCACCAATTGCACACGGGGTGGAGAGAGTGTGGATAATTTTTTTTTTTTTTTAATTTTTTACCGTACGCGTATGGTAAGCGTAATCGGCGAAATTACCAAAAAAATAAAAATTCCGTTTTTGTCCTTGGGGGATCTTTGGGGACTCCCTCAACATGGCTATGTGTGTGGGAGCTGTCTAAACAGCCCCTTTACATGTTTTTGGGCTTTATATTTTAGAAATCACTCTCAGTGCGAGAGAGAAAATGGCGGCCGCCGCTTCCTGGTTTCGGCCGATTCGAATGTTTACTAAGATCTAAGAGCCAATCAGAATCGCGCTCGCGCACGCCACCGTACGCGTACGGTAAGCGTACCGTAAGCGCACCGTAAGCTGGCTCAGATATATATATTGATTTAAAGGCTATTTTCTCAGAATCTACTGAACAGATTTACACCAAAACAAAAGGCACTTCCTTGACCTGAGGACTACCTCTCTGCCAAATTTCTAGTAATTCCGTTCAGCCGTTCGGGCTGTAGCCCTGTCTAAAGGTCCTATGGAAAAATGCATGGGAAAAACGCGTTTTGGGACCCCCCTTTTATCTCAGCCCCCGCTTGACGAATCCCCCTGAGACTTTCAGGGTAGGAGCGGAGCGTAGCGCCCCACCTATTTTGAAAAATTCGCGAGGATTCGTCGACCGGCGCCAAAGTTATTCAAAATAGAATGTTGCGGATTTCCTATGGAAACGTGGTCCTAACTATAACTACCTACTGGCGACCGCCAGTAGGTAATATATATGTATATGTATATATATGTATATATATATATATATATATATATATATATATATATATTATATATATATATATATATATATATATATATATATATATATACATATATATATAGAGAGAGAGAGAGGAGTTAGACAGGGGTTCATTTTGGCCCCTTTGCGTTTCCTATATATATCAATGGGATTTATGACCAATAGCAGTCACTTGGGGCCTCATTATGATGGTGGTCAGACGAGCATCCGACCGCCATTTTTTCGGGTTCGATACTGCCAGACAAGGAGTTGGCAGTCCCGAAACGCCCAATTAAGATGTGAAGGCTACGCAGGCGGTCATAAACATCCCTTTTTTGTATTGCGGCTTGTGCTGCAGCCCGGAAAAAGGCTTCAACACAAGCCGCAATAACAAAAGGGATGTTTTCAAACATCCAGGCACCATGTGGTGCCTGGCACACAGTATGGTGCCTGCCACACGGTGCCTGGATGTTTGGGGGCATGTACCCCCGGGTCCTATTGTGAAGGCCTATGGGGGCCCTGCTAGGTACCCCCAAAGTCTGTTTGTGACAACCTTTTCTTGACGGTCGGACTGCCATGAAAAGGCTGTCAGAAACTGACTTCCTAATTCCAATGGAGGTGCCTCCATGGGCACCATCTCCATTGTATGTATTAGGCTCTGATTGCCACCCTGATGGGCTCCTTGCTCCCTACCAAAATCCATCTGACCACCAGTAACCTTATTCGGCAGCCCCGCCAATACCGCAGAACTCCACGAAGTTGAACAAAAACTCAGTGAATTCCGCAACTTCGCTCCGCCAACAGAGACCTCATATATTTTTTGTAAAATAACAAGTATCTCTCTCTTTAAATGTTAAAATGCATATAGTAATTTCACAAAAGTGAAAGTGATAATTTAGCAAGCAGTGAGAGAGGTGATGATTTTGGGATCCTCCCTAACCTAGGGAGAGAACCGAGCAGATGCCTTGAAAACAAAGAGCACATCTTGCTGAATGATTCAGTGATGGTCCCATCCTCTGAGGACCACCCCAAGCACAGTTATTTGGGCAAACATACAATCCCAACCAAAGGCCCTGCAAAGCATTATGGGACAAGATTAGCAGTGGGCAGTGAATATTTTAGTATCCAATATCAAAATAATTCTACAGAGAGCTGCAGTTCAACTTGTCGTTACTAGATGTCCCTCACGAGTCAAATGCAAAAGCATTGAAATTATTACATCAAGGCGACGTTATAGTTAGGTATGGTAATATCATCTCACATTTAAAAAAATCAAATTCACTGGAAAAAAAACTAAGGTTAAAGAGATATTATAGTTAATTCAAAATGTCAGTTAAAACATAACATTTTAAACTCAAGAAAATCACTGAAATTTAAAAGTTATATCGGGGAATTCCTCGTTGACCTCCCCTACAAGGGGCAGGAGTCAGTATATCCCTACCCTGCCTCCGTATATATTAATTATTTTTAATTTTCAGGACAAGGAGAGTGCCTGAGTCCTGTAGTGCTGCAATGCCAGCCACAACATTTCTTTTTGTGTTTTGGTGCCAGTCAATCAGAGTGAATGTTTCCACTGGGCCTGTAGGTGGCCAACTCCTACTGTGCATGGCCTTTAGCTGTGCCTGCTGCCAACCCCCCACAGGCAAACAAAGCCAGCCACACACAGTGCTATTAAAAAAAATTCTCAATTTTGCAGAACACTCACAAGACTCTCTCAGGTACACAGTGGGACACACTAGCTGCAGAGAGATTTCAGTGTGATTGCGGGGTTCCTAAAAAACACATTTATTTCAAATTTGACCCTGGGGGTCCCTCTTGGGCCTCACCTACAAGGGCTAAGGGTAAGGATATCCCTACCCTAACCCTTATACCTTAATTATTTTTTGTTTTGATTACACAAGGACAGAGTTTGTGTTGTGGCCAGCCAATCAAGGTGCATGCTCTCGCTGGACTAGCAGTAGCCTCTTTTTCCCCCAGGAGTGAGAAGGCTGATGGGAAGAAAGGCCCTCATGGTCAATCAGATCACTCCATTATTTAAAGTTGCATGCCCTTGAGAATCTTATGAGACTCCTGTGAACTGAACCCTCCTGACATTTACAAAGTTTGACTCTTATTTTGTCGAAAACCGCTGAATGGATTTACACCAATCCATAAAAAGCACAATTTCTTGATAAAGATCTCTCTTTCTGCTAAATTTGGTGTACTTGTGTTGAGCTTTTTTGCCTGTAGCCCTATCTAGGATTCCCTATAGAAATTGCATTGGAAAATTGTGTTTTGGAACCGCCCCTTTTTCTTGGCCTCTGCTTAATGGATTACCCCAAATAATCCTAGGAAATATATGTGGTGGATGAACTTTTTTTTTTTACAAAGTTTCATGAATATTTGTTAAACAATGCTATATTTCTTAGCAAAACAAGTTGCTGCCTGTCAATCAAATCTCTTGGCCACACCCAGTTATCTATAAACTTCTAATATGAATTTCTCAAAAACTACTGAACAGATTCACACCAAATCACAAAAAACATGCTTTCTGAGTAAGGATCTGTCATCAAAATCTGCTTTGCCCTGTTAAATTTCTCCTCTGCATTTCCTTCTTCGGCAATTAATAGTTGTTCTCTGTTTTCTTTCCTAGCCTTTCCTTCATTATTAAAACTTGTATAGCATTCAGTTTCTGACTATTTGATTTCAAATGTAGATAGATGTAAACCTTTCAAAGCAATTCTTTGGCTAGGAATATATTCAGATTTGTTAGGTATTTTTTTACTTATCTTAATACTGAGGTTGACAGTGATTTTACAAAACACCTCACATGTTTTGTTGAGCCTGCTAATGCAGATACTGAGGAGGAGGGCCATGATGAACATCACAAGGAGGAGAAGGACAAACAAGTGGCTGCTGGGATGAGTGGTAAGATATTCCTTTCCTTCATCTTCCTAAACCTGGTCCCCTTTTTAAGTTATTTGCCTATGTTTATGTCTCTGCTTGTTGGCCATTTAAATTAGGGATGAAGAAGAGGTATGTTGCCCTTGCCCAATGCCCCCTGTCTACCCATACTTACCACTTCTCTTCCCATTCCATTCCTGATAAATACCACACATTTTCCCACAACTTATACCTAAGTTTGTTCCTCGTATGCCATCTCTTATACCGGTGTGTCTGCTATCTTCCATTCCTGGCCCAACCTGTCCAGAGCTTAACCTAAACCTAACTCACACCCTGGTCTAAAACATCAAACTTGCCTAATAATAATAATAATCCACATTTGTAAAGCACAAACAATCACCTGTAAGGGTCTCTAGGCACTGGGGGCCATCGGGAAGATTAAGCAAGCTATTGCCCAGAGTCACATGGTGCTGGGCTAATCTGCCGCCGGTGCCGGGGATCAAACCATGATCCCCAGATTCCGTAGTCAGTCGCCAAGACCGCGGCGCCACACCTCTTCCCTAATAGGCACTTGGTTCCTAACTCATAAATAATATTTATTGTACTGGAAATGACTTAGGGGCAAGGGTGTGGTGTGCGCCATGGGACTTGGGATGGGACTCAGGAGTACAAAAAGAGTATGGTGACCGGAATTAATGTAATGCTTCAATAGGTATCCAAAACTCATGCTGCCCTGCCATAGAGCTTTATTAATGTTACATGATATAGTCAAATTAATTGTCCATCATACATTTCAGTGTTGTGTTCAGGAAACAAGGGAAACTCTACTCAGAAGGAGCCAGGGTAGATAGTGTATATGCAAAAAAAATGGTTCTTGTGGATAATATGAAGAGTACTTGATAATAACTATGCACAATGGCAATTACTGCTAGCACAAGGATGCTGAAGTAGAAGACATTTAGACAGAATGCAATCACGAGACCCAATACTGTTTATACAAAATTTGCAACTGTATTTGGAAAAAACAACTAGGGGGTGCTCAGTGTCCAAAGTGAGCATAGATCCAGCATATAATAGGTAACACATTGTGACATATAATTAGGTTTCTTAATACAGCTAAAAACCATTATATAATATATCATGTTTAAGCCACTGCCTTCTGGTCATATCCAAGGGATTGTAAATGGTTCATTTATAATGCAAGTCGACTGCGTTTCAACCCCGTGAACAATAAGGGGTCTCATCAGGACCTTAGCAGAAGGGATTTGTGAGACTTGTGAGATTATGTAATCAGGAGAACTAGGGGTACCTAAAGCATAGTAGCAAGGTAAAGTGCACACTATCCAAGTGAGGGAAAAAAGCCGGGTGCTATAATGGAGAGAAAGGAAGGGAGGTAAACACCACATATAATAACCTCATCAGTTAATAAATAAAAAAACGGATTAGCTATTTGGAACTTCCCCCAGTGAGGGGGAATACATCTGGCTAAATTCACAGCTGTGTACTTACTGATAGGCATGTCAGGAAGAACAATGAACTGTGTTGCCGGCAATTTTCACAGCTGAAACGTAAAAACGATGTATAAAAGCAATTTATAAAAGCATACCCCCACAGGGAGAACTAGGCATGTCGTATTTATAATGCATTTGCTATAATCAACACTTACCGTGGGAAAAATTATCTCATCTTCTGAGAATCAGATGTCCATTTCAGTATGGGAACGCTGGCCATCAAAATGAGCCACACCTCATGGCTAAACTTGCATCCCATCTGTGAAGAAGACCACTGAGGTCGGTCTCCTGTTGTTAATTGACAAGGATTCAGAATGCGTCTTCCACTGGCTAATTATATTGCAGAGTGACGCGTACCGGGCCACGTTTGTTCATGACATCGTCCGGCAAAGCTTGGGGAGAGACAAACATGGAAATTGTGCATCTCTGGTCACAGGCAGAGCCTGCCGGGCTAGTTTGGCACAGCCTATTGGGCTATTTTAAAGGAAGACAGATGATGTATATGGGGTGAAGGCATTATCAGGGTCTGCTGCTAAACAGGATCAATAAGAGTAACAAAAAAATATATACATTTGCATAGTTTGAAAATCAACATAAATAGCATCCGCTCTTTTTCTGTGGTCACAGTGAAGAAAAGACGCATGTTTTTCGCATGAGGCATAATAAGGGTCTTCTGTAATACAGAATCCACATGTCAAGCCAAAAGTCAAGGAATGTCTGTAGATGTTTGTATAATAGAAACATATAAATACCATATTGAGTGTTCTCTAATTATGAGATCATAATGCCCATAAGCATATTACTATCAGTTTTTGAGAGTTACAACAAAACCATGTTATTCTTCTGAGGTGTTCAAATCATGTTAAATGGAGTTACAATGTTCCATCCATTTACTCTCCATTCTCTGCATGATATGTGAGATATCACCTCCTCTTTCCGGAACAACTGCTATGTCAATCACCTGCCTCTTGAAATCATCCACTGTGTGAGTCTTGTCAATAAAGTGGGTCACTAGAGGTACGTTGGGTACTGCAGATCGTATTCTGCTCCGATGTTGGCATACCCGTGTTTTGATAGTTTGTGATGTTTAACCAATATAGGGCAGTCCAGATGAGCACCAGATACAATGTACAACATTACATGAATTACAGTTAGAAACAAAATGTAATTAATGTTTAATGTTGCCATGTTCAAAAACCTTAGTGTCTAATGAAAAGGTGCAGGCAAAGCAGTTACCACAGTGAAAGTGACCTTTTAGTGGGGGGAGGCCCCATGCTGTTACTAGAGTTCTTAGCTTGGGGATGTTTAGGCATTGTGTGGAAGAATGGACCAGCTGATCCTTAATATTTGGTCCATGTTTGAAGACAAACATTGTCGAGAGAGAGAACAAGGGAACCCTACTCACTAAGGAACCAGGGTAAGTAAAGTGCTTCCAGAAACAATGGTTCTTTTGGACTGATACTATCTATTTCTATATTAATACTTTGCCTAAAGGCAATGGTTCGCTTTTGCTTTATGTCGAAACATAAAGCAAAAGCGAACCATTAACAAGCACATATCATTGTATATAGCTGCTGCTCAACGTGTATACATTTAACGGTCGACTTTTTGAAATGTGGAAACCGTAAAAATACTGTAACAATTTAGCACTACTATGCGAGGTTCCTCTTTTCACTGGGACACTACGCACAATTGTTTTTTATTGTGTTAAAATGTTTCGATACTGTATATACTAGTTCCATCGTTCTATACTATAAAATCTACTGTGATATACTTGATTATTGGTATTGGTAGTTCTTTGCCTTTTGACAACACATTCATCCTTTACATTGCTATTAGGCAAAGTATTAATATTGAAATAGATAGTATCAGTCCACAGGAACCATTGTTTCTGGAAGCACTGAAGACAAACATAGGCATTTGTAGGGTGGGGTCTATACTGTCAATTCGGTGCCAGTTTTTACTGATCAAATTTCGAATCTTATTGGTTTGGGTGCAAAAGGTGGTTACACATTCCAGTTTTTCTGCAGGGCTTTACTTTTAGGAATAAGTAATTCCTCTGAACAAGGTTTAACACCTCAGAAGAATGGCGTGGTTTTGTTGTAACTCTCACAAACTGATCGCAATATGCACATGAACATTATGATCTCAGAATTAGAGCATACTAAATATTGTCTTTATATGTTCCTATTATGCAAGCATCTATAGACATTCCTTGAGATTTGACTTGACATATGGATTCTGTATAACCACAGACCCTTATTATGCCTCACGCTAAAAACATGCATCTTTTCTTCACTGTGACATTGAAAGAGAGCAGACTTTATATATGCTGATTTTCAAACTGTGCGAATGGATATATTTTGTTATTCATATTGATCCAGAAATGCACGATTACCATGTTCGTCTCTCCCTCAGCCCTGTCTGACCAAGTCGTGCACACACGCAGCCCGGTACACGTCACTCCACGCTATAGTTAGCCAGTGGAATATGAGCTCCAAACCCTTGTAAATTGACAACAGGAGACTGACCTCAGCAGTCTTCCTCACAGATGGAACGCGAGTTTCACATCCTTTGTTAACCACAAGGTGCGGCTGATTTTGACGGCCCACGTTCCCATACTGAAATGGATGTCTGATTCTCAGCCACTGCAATAACTTTTCCCACGGTAAGTGTTGCTTATGGAAAATATATTACATCTACAGCATGCCTTGTTCTCCTTCTGGCGGCACGCTTTTATACATCTTTTTTATTGATTGTTTTTATATTTCAGCAGTGAAAATTGCCTGCAACACAGTTCATTGATCTTCCTGATGTTTCTCATCGGTACACGCCCGTGAATTTAGACAGATTTATTCCCCATTTCCCCTCACTGAGGTAAGTTCCAAACAGCTAATCAATGTATCTATTTATTAACCAATGAGGCTATTGTGCATGGTGTTTAACTGCCTACCTTTCTCTCCATTATAGCACCCGGCTGGGTCCTATGTGAGTAATATACCCCCCTTTTTTCCTCACTAGGTTATTGTGCACTTCACTAATCTAGCTTCACTTTGCTACTGCGTTAAGGTACCTCTAGTTCTCCTAATTGCATAATCTCGCCAGTTTTTCAAATCCCTTCTGCTGAGTTATTACTTTTTCATTATTTTGTTTTCCGGTGTCCCCTATCCTAAGGTTCCGATGAGATCCCCTATTGTTTACAGGTTTGAAACGCCATCAACTTGCGTTATAAATGAACCATTTCCTAGTCTCTGGGATATGATCAGAAGGCTGTGGCTTAAACATTGTATATTATATAATGGCTGTTTAGATGTATTAAGAGACCTCATTGTATGCCACAATTTGTCACCTAATATATAGTGGTTCTATATTCACTTGGGAAACCGAGCACATCCTAGTATTTTTCCCAAATACAGTGTGCTTGTAGTAATTTCCATTGCGCTTAGTTATTATCATGTACTCTTCACATTTTTCACAAGAACCATTGTTTTTTTGCATATACATCATAAATTTAAAGCACTAGGATTTTCAATTGCAATACATGTAACATTGCAGTCTAGTCATTTTTCAAACAAATTTTAAGTGTCTGTTGAAATCAAGTGTCACCTCGTTAAGTCATTTATTTAAGCATTTCTATTTTGTCTTTTCTTCTGTTTGAGAACAAATATTGTTTTGTTTTTAAATTATGCAAGTGCTTGTGGTGGATTAATTATTGAAAGTGCTGCAAATAAACAATATGTGAACAACGTATTAGCCACAGGACCATAGAATCACATTAATAAATTCCAGTGGCCACAGTGAACCAGACATGCTGTTTGCCTGACGACTATACAAACCTGCTTGCAATGTTATCTACAAATAATGTTCTTTTTCACCTTCCCTCGCAACAAGGTTCTACTGTTCCTATCAAAGACTAAACCCAGGGCTCCTGTACCACAAAGGAAGACAGGTGCCGGTGGGAGGTAACAGCTCAGCTGTTTCTCAAGAAAATGGAGGCAATTTTGGTGGCCTATTACTAGCTGGTGATACTGTCGGAGGTGGCAGCAGCAACACTGGTTCCTTGTTCCAATGCCCAGTCAGCGGAACCCAATGCAAGGCATCATTACTCCAGCCACCACAGGTAGCCATGTGGACCATCACATGCAGCAGCTTGCCTCCTCCGTCAACCACAGTGCTCCTCCTCCGCAAGACCTACAAAGGAATTACAGAATTTAAGGTGAGCTAGAGAGTCATTAAGGAGAGAACGGAAGGTTTGGAGGGGCACTGACTCATGTAAGGGCTGGGCCTGTTAGTGGTGGTGTGGGTGAGAGTAGTTGTGAAAGGGTAGATTAGTTTAGTATAGTTTAGTTGTGTGGATATTTGAGGGATTTAGGGATATTGTTGGTGAAGTTGATAAGTATATGTTTTGTAAACATAAATACATACTTTTTTTGCTGCTTCCTGGTTTTTAATTTATTGCTATGTTTTTTATATGTTTTCATTGTCATTTCAGCAAAATACAGTCCCACACTATAGGAAATATTAGCAGACAGTACAATCACAGTAAGCATCCTGTGGAATTTCAAATGTTGCAAGGCCATCCTCAAAATATCAAATAGCAGCAATTACATTTATAACTATGGTTATTATTATTATTATTATGGTTATAATAAGTTGTATCGCTTGCTGTATTTTTTACTGTAAAATACATAAACCAGGATGCTCCACCTTCCTACAATCAAAACAGATGCAGGGCCTTAACCTGAGTCCCAAATCTGGCCCAGGACAAAGAAAGTGTTCAATCTTCCACCCTCATCGTCCTATCTCTAGTATACCCTTTACTTGACGTAAATCCATTACTCTCAGGCTAACCATCATGCAGGTGTCCAATCCAACCGCCTGCAATCAAATTTGGAAAACTAATGACGTAATACCTTGGCCTCTCCCATTCATGAATTGATGTAACGTGAGAGTTCCAACCCTCCCATCAGTCAGTAGTAGTGATCAGCTGCGGCCCGTGGAGGGAGTTCCGTGGGGCAGAAAGACGGGGCAGGGGTACTAAACACCGGAATATGGATAATTGGAGGTAAGTAAACAATTAAATAAATAAAACTAATTTCGTAGCGCGCGCTGCATCGCATTTTGCAATGCAGGGCGCGCAACGAAATTCGTTTTATTTATTTAATTGTTTACTTACCTCCAATTATCCATATTCTGGTGTTTAGTACCCTCCACCCTGCCCCTCCCCCGCCCCGCCTTTCTACCCCACGGAACTCCCTCCACGGGCTGCGGCTGGTAGTGATATTTGTGAAATGCCCTGCCCTCCCTATCATGCTCTGCTTACCCTACTATGTTCAAAAAAGTTGATGCAGTCAATCCATTTGCATTTATGGAGAGTCAAAGATGCTGCAAAGTTTCTATCTTTTGGTTTGGGAGTATTGAGTTTCACGACATGCCAACAGAGATCCTTGATGGAATGGCCATATGTCTTATAGTGCTCAACCAATGGTGCTGCCACAATTTCATATTTGCTCCTTCTGAGGTGTTGGTCGATTCAGCTTTAATCTTCTGTGTGGTTTAGCCAATGAAGATACTATTACATTGGCACTATATCACATATCAAACCACTAGAATCACAGGTACCCCTGTAATCTGACCTACTGTATTCTTCCAACATTGAACTGTAGTCAAAATAAAATATGATTCAATTTTACCTTCATGTACACTTCATGTTATCTTTATTATGCTCTATAGACAGCATTCTCAGCTGAAAAAAAACAGATGACTTCTTATTTGAATCACAGATGTGTATGAAGATCATCCTGAATAATTACACAATTGCAGCAATCATGTTTAGAGGCAAACACATAATCATAATATTTCCAGAACTCCAATGTATTAGCATTGATGCAGGAGGTTGCTGGTATGCTTGAATTACTTTGTGACTATCATCCTGTTGTCCTGATAAAGACCGTATACATATTCATTATCTGTGGTTATAATGTTGATGTGTTTATAATATTAGCTGAACAGATGTACACAATTTTAGAGCCTGTGATGATTGTGGGGTCTGCGTTTCTATAAGAAATATTTCAAATTGCTGATACTGTCTTTCCACTTTATTGTTTTTGCTGTGCACACTAACATCTTTTTACTGGTCACCTGCACTGTGTCACTACATGGAACACCTGCTATGCTGTCTTTGCATATTCAACTGAACTGTAATCAATAGAAGTTCTACTTGTTATAAAGTTTTTCCTTCATTCATATTTCTTGGGGTGTTAGCACATTTTGGATCTCTAGTTAAGGGATATAATTTTCTTTTTGTGAAAATCTGAGGGAACTGTTGTTGTCCTAAACAGCTGCAGCAGCATGCACAATGTAAATTTGCACTGGGTTGTATGAGAGCTTTTACAAAGACCCTATCAGAATGCTGAATGATCCTTAACTGCTTCATGGCTTTGAACAATTGACTGAAAAGAGTGCAAATCCTACAACAGACAACCAGTAAGTTGTTGGCTAATACTTCATTTTAAGGAATCCCTGTACAATTTGGCTAATGCAATGCACTCAGCATAGGGCTCTGAGGCATCCTCCATCAGCCTTGGCTTTGACAATACTATTGACATTGTCAGTGGTAGCAAATCTAATACTGAGACCTCTGGGTTAAAACCATTTGTAGACCTTAGTATTAAATTCTTCATAGATTCTGGAAGCTGTATGTGACCATTGCAATGGTTGCATGCTGTTGAATGTCTACAAACGCATCCTCAAAGTAGAGGCCAGTGGCTAGGCTTTGCTCAACACCCTTGAAGGGGAACTAGATTACAGTGATACACATACAGACTATTGCTTCAAAATTTGTCTACATGTGTGTCAGAAGGTGGATAGAATGAACAGCACTTTCCTTTGTTGCTTAACCAACTAAATTCAGCACTTGATGGTGTAGTGATGGCACACAAACAGTGGAAAAATAGATCTGGCCTGGAACCTTCTATTTTGGACAGAGGGTCTTGACAAATTCCACAAACCTCTTACCCCCTCCACGAAAGAAAAAGGCATGAGGTCAGTCACTAATATTTTGATGAATATAGCTCATTACTATGCGATGCATTACATCTCCTGCTTTTACAACGCGGTCATTACAACAACCGCGTTGTTAGTACGTGATGCATTTACATCACAAGTCATTACAACGATTTGCCGTAGGGGGCGCGCTGGACTTAGGAATAGCATCATTTACTATTCCTACTCCAGTTTGTTCAACAGTAGGGAAGGTGTTGGAATTCATTTTCAATACCTCAGCGACCCCTACAGGAAGTCGTTGTAATGACTTGCGATGTAAATGTATCGTGTACTAACAACGCGGTCGTTGTTAACAACCGTGTTTTAATAGTACTGTGATGTAATGACAGTGTTGCAAATGCTGTTTCCCATTCTGACTAGCTTTCCATTGCATAAATTGACTTTTCTTGGGCTCATTGCACAGCGACTTATTGCTGAACATAACCTTGATGGTGGGTTGCTTTCACTATTTTCTTTCTGGGAATAGCTCCAGAAGAGACCAATGGTAGCAAATAAGCTGCTTAAATACTTTAGGGTGACAGTCTCACTCTTTTCTGTGTGTCATGCTATGGATGATGACTGCACATAATGGCTGACAGTCACAGGTTTGCTTTGCATTACAACATATTTTTCTTCCCCACCACCTCTTGCTTCTGTCACTTCAATATCTTCTCCTCTCTCCTCTCCTCCCACCAGAAGCTATTTTTCTGAGTTGCTCTTCCACACAATTGCATGTTGTTTTTTTAGATGGGCTAGTTGACCCTCAGTGCCATAATGTCCACTTGGCTTACCATGACGCATTGGTTTATGGCAAAGTGAGCAATCTGCAATGTGCTTCCGATACAGCTTAGTGTAAAGATGTCCGAAACTGGTGAGGAGAGGTATATTATTGAGCTAATACCCAAAGAGTTTGTTGGGGTGAAGCTAGGATGTTGTGTTTTCCTTTCTTTAGCGTGGGCAGAGACGAAGGTCGGGTAGTAGTGGTTGTTGCATGTGTTTGGGGTTTCGTTAAGAAGGCTTTATGACTCAGAAAAGGTTGATTAGATGTGATCTGCACTTCCTCTGTGCCACTCCTCTCCACACAATCACTGGTTCACCATCTTCCTCACTTCCAAGGCTTTCGGGAAATTTTCTTTTCCCTAATCTGTCATGCTGGATCTCAGTCAGGGTCCAATCGATGTTAACATCATCGGAAGGGGATTCTGGAGAATATGGGGAGTGCCATTTCTTCCCTTGCAGGAGAGAGTGAAGATGATGCATCCAATGGAGTATAGTCACAACAACATCTTGGCCAGCAGCAAGCCCAACCTCCTGCTCTGCTCCTAGCTTTGGAAGATCAGATGTGGTAGACTGTGGTGTTATACGGTTCCCATGAATTTAGTAGAACTGTATATTAGATCAACAAATCCTAATAATATAGTCACTAAGTCTTCTTATATCATCAGTAAATGTTGGTTCTATTAGCTTACAGCATAACATCTATACTCCTAAACCTCTGGAGTTATAGATGCTATTGGCAACCTCAAACAGGACCACTCTTATTCCCAAGAAATGTGCGGAAACAGATCTAACTCTTTCGTTTGTCACTTTTGTATGCCCAGGGTATTACAAAGAGAATAGATAACAATACATTTTGAAATGTTTATTGAAAAGATCCAATCCTTGTAAGTAAAACATGAACTGTGATTATTAGACAGATGAACCATATCATTGTTTTAAGCAATATTAGAATGGTGAAAAACACAAGCAATTCAACCATGTCAATTGTTCCTAATGTTACTCCTGTCCATCTCCAGTAAACCCCTACTCTACTGTGAGCATGATGAGATTACCCTTCTGCCAGACCCAGTTGGAATGATCTAATCACATACCGTGGTGCAATGTCTCAGGAAGCCGGTCTAAGTGCATTACTGAATGCACTCTGTCTTAGTGTGCAAGCCTGCATACATCACTTCTTGTGCAGCTGTCTTCCTTCTTAGGATGAATATTGGGACCTGCAGAGCTGCATTTGTATTCACAGCTCCTAATATATCTCTAGTGAGAAGTGCCTCTCCCCGAATCCAAAACTACGCTGTTTAAATGAGAAAAAGCGTCCTTATCTTATTCTGCCAGAGAAGCCAAATAACATCTTTTCGTAGTCTTGAGAAAGAGGTTGTCTCCTACAAGCACATAATAAAGCAAAGACATGGCGTCCCTGGAACTAACAGTGCAGATAACAGAACAACAATGTCTACTGAATATAAATGTGTGTGTGGCTTTTTCTTGTGTTAGAGAAAAACGTGTTCAAGCCACCATCTTAAAAAAACGTTAAGCTAAAAAAGAAAACTAAAATGGAGACTAAATGTAATCCCTGTAACAGTGGTTGCTATTGAGTTTCCCATGAGGAAGAATTAGTTTACTGCTGGGATAAATCGATTTCAGATTCACTGCTCCTAGCCACGACTACAGATACTGCAACACTTAGACATATTGGCTTTGGTTTTGGTGGTTGTGGTACCATTGTAGATCCAGGGATGATCCTTTTAGATTCTTCCTGCCCAGAGGAGGGAGCAACAGGTATGGACAATTGAATGAGGGCTTGATGCCAGCTGTGGCAACAGATGTCTTCTTCTCCTCACAGACGACTTTCCTGACAGTAATCTCTTTCACTGGGGTCATCTTCTTTGATTCTTGTATGGGTTAGCAGCACAATCAGAAGAATTTGGCAGAGAAATCCCTGGATACAAGTGTCATATAATTCACAAACTTCTCTCCTTCTCTGTCAGTATCCTCTAATGCACCCACAGATAAAAAGTAAGAAGGAAGAGAGTGAAAATTGGCAATTCTTGTCAATGCAATTCATATCACAATCATCATCATCATAACAATATTATAAAAATCAATGAATACAAACATTAAATGTGCCTCTCCAGGGCCAATGAGACCCTATTGGAGGCAGGCAAAAAGCAAACAAATTAATATAAAAAATACCTAGAGTTCTTCCAGTGCATATGGGGGCCACTGTGGGAGGCAGGCAACAAGCAAATAACATTTCACTCTCAAAATGTACTTTGTCGGAATGGTCCGCTCGTGTAGAAAAGTTGATGCAAAAAAAGACTTTTTGAGTTATTTAATTTGTGCCTCTGTTAAAGAAATGCTTCTCACTTTCCGGTGGATTGCATTTTTGCCGTGCGTCAGTGCGTCAATCGTATTGTTCCTCTGCTTCCACAATAGTCTTTTTCCTGACCAGACATCTTGGCCCCAATTCACAAAGGTAAACTAAGAGGAAAGTCGATCGTAAAGGGCTCGTAAATGCCCTTTGTGCACTCCAAAAGTCATAAAGTTTGACTTTCGGTATGCACAAAGGAACCCTACGAGTAGTAAATGCCCTCTGTGAATACCCAAAGTCGTAAAGTTGGACTTTCCTCTCAATTTCCCTTTGTGAATCGGAGCCCATATTTACACGAGCCAGCTTAGGCTTGGGTGTTACGTGTAATATTCACAATTTTCATGCATGCTGCTACCCAAGAGTAATTTGCATAATAGACAATCTATACAAAAGTAACAGCAAGTTTGTGCCTAAAGAATTACACAATTTCACTCAGGTGTGTGTCAATCCACAGTATATCGATTCCAGGAGGCATAAAAAATTGAAGCTACTTCTTTAAATACAAATAATATTCTTCTGTTATTTAATTGAAAGCAAAACTGTCCGATTAGGATATTTAATAATGTGACAAAATGTGGAACGTTTTCATTGGAAGAAAGAAAAACATTTATTAACTTCAACAAGGCATCCATAGCTCAACAAACACCGAGACTTTAGAAATCTGCAAATAATAATATTTGGTACTTACAGAGACTACTGTGGTGCATATTACGGATGCTTATTTATTCAAGATGCAGTGTCTGCATATTAAGGTTGCTTATTTAATCAAGATGCAGATGCAACTTCTGGATTTAAGGTCATTTGCATTTCATTTTTAATATACATTTACGAGGAACTCCGAATCCATGGGGCATATTATCAAGAAACAGCGTTAAAATTATCGCCGCTTTAGCGGCAGAAAACTGCCGCCAAAGCGGCGATAATGGGCTTGATAATATGCCCTTGAGAATACCCATAGAAGCCAAGGTTCGGGTGTGAATATGGGCTTCTATTGGAATTCTCTGCAGCATATTATCAAGCCCATTATCGCTGCATTAGCAGCAGTTTTCTGCCGCTAAAGCGGCGATAATTTTAACGCCATGCTTGATAATATGCCCCCATATACTTTTGAGGATGCAAGAACAACGCTCAACTTGTCTGGGGATCATAAATCATCAGTGAGCAAGTTTCAAAGCTAAAGTCAAAAAGCCCTTTTTGAGGTCAAGTAAGTCTGATGAACACTCCTGCTGTATCCTCAAATTTTATGCCAAAAATATCAAAGTGGTAAAAACTGGCAAGGAAGTGCTACAGGAATTAGAGGCCAGATGTATGACCAGTTTTTGCATGCGCAAACGGGTTTGCGACCCGGTTGCGCATGCAAAAGCCTACATGACCAATGTACTAACACTATTGTGCGAGTCGCAAAAGCCAATGGCCGTATATCTAACCCTAGGTCTTTTTTTTAAGAAATGTCACATTATCTCGGTCCGTCACTAATGGAATTTTTTCCAAATACCATCTCCTGAAAAAGTTCTGGAGCTTTGTTTACTGAGCTCTGCCAACCTACACATGTTTACAAGTGGTTCCACAGACAGCAGCCTATGGATTCAATTTATAATAGAATTTTCAACATGGGTAAACTGAAATAATAATCATACAATTCACCGCCGTGACTTACCATTATAATTATGTTAGGAAACAGGTTTCCATAATTTTTTCTTAATCTCCTAGATATGACTTATAGACCAGAACTGTAGTTTTCCTTCTCAAGAATGCTGGCTCACTTTTGGTACTAGCAGCCCTAGACCCAGACCTTAACACACAGGATTTTACTATTTTATTAGGCAATAGTCTGATGTGCCCTGTTCGAATGCTTTGCCAGTTAAGGTCAAGTGACAATAATCAATGGAAGGAATGATTACTCTATACAACTTGCTGATTCTCTGTCAACTACCTGCAAGGACTCATTTTACATTCACCCTGCTGTCCATTTGTTGTTTACTTTTTGCACTTCTGCATTCAAGCACTATTGTTACGTTTTGCTGTGCCACCAGCGCTGGTAAACAATTATTGTACATATGTATGTTGTATGTACACATGAATATAATGCACAAAGTTTGCAAGACTATGTTTTCATAGTATTGTACTATTGATACTTGGTGCAAATTAGATCATGAAGGGCCAGATGTATCAATATTGGGAATAGCGATTACCTAATTCGATTCTCTGCGAATCGCAATTAGGTAATCGCTATTCCTAATGTATGAAAGTTATAGAGTTTTATTTAACGATTCCTAGTTGGTCACAAATCAGCCTACCTCACGAATACCAATGAGATAGGTTGCAATTTGCAACCCATTAGGAATCACTAAAATCACGGGGATGGTGGACTGCTGTTGTCAGGGATTGCTCTTAAATAAAGCAAACTTTTTTTTAGATGCAGCCCATTTTCCGTAAAGGAACACAGGCTGCATTTAAAAAAGAAAAATGAAAAGTTTTCGTTCCATATTTTAAGAGCAGGCAGTGGTCTGTGGGACCACTGCCTGCTCTGAAAAAACGTTGTCACTACCATTCACAAAGAGGAAGGGGTCTCTTGCGGACCCCTTCCTATTTGCACATGGGTTACCACCTACTTGAAGTAGGTGGTAAAATGTGAATGTTTTGTGACCGCATTCTGATTGCAAAGCTTTCTTACATACCACTGCGAGTTGGTATTAGGTGGGGACACCCTAAAAACGCCCATTCCTAATACCGAATCGGTATGTATTCGCACTTCCAATTTGCGATACGAGGGAAACAGCATTAAACATGCAGACTAAGCCACGTGTGCTGTTACCATGCAAGTGGAACTCCGCTTGCCTTAGCCATACATATGCTGTAACCGCCAGTGTTCTAGCTGTAGAGACCGGATGGGCGGGGGGAGGAACAGGAACGATTGGGGGAGAAAGGACCGGGACGGAGCTTGGTAAATAGGGCTGAGGGGGAAGGGGAGTTTTCAGGGGGGCAGTTTTCATTGGGGAGGTAGTTTTTAGAGCTCAGGGCAGGGGACTGGGATCGGGGTAGTTTTTTGGACTGGGGCCTTTTTAGGGCTAAGGGTGGGGGGCAGGGGTCGGGGTAGTTTTTTGTGCTGGGACCGTGTGCAGGTATAATTATGCAAAGCTCACTGGTAATAAAATATTACTTTACGCAATGAAAACCTTAAAAATTCACTGAAAAAAACAAAGGTTAAAGTAATGCTATAGTCAAGTTTGATAGACAGATCTGTTTCTGTTTAATAAAAGCCTAAGAAATTCACTGAAAAAAACAAAGTATGCACCCACGTTCCTGCATGGCATGGACTTTCGAGTCCATGCCATGCTGGAACCCCATGTGGTGTTCCCATTGCGGTGTCTCTTTCAAAGGTACCGCTGCCTTTGAAAGACACACTTCAGTGAGACCACAAAATTGGTCGTAATCTGGATGGCGGGCGGCAGTGACCTTCAGCGAAGCGGTGGCCCAGGGTGCTCCACTGCTACACCAAAGGTCATAATTAGGTCATAATTAGGCCCTTAATGTTTGCTCTTGTTTGGCAGGAGTTTTGAAAATGCTCCAGCAAGGCGGAAGCAAACACAAATTTCCCTGCTTACGCCGGTGCAGGCAGGGAAACTGTTGTGTCCCCATGGGTGGGCCCCCCAGGACACGGCAACTGAGCCAGCCCCAGGGAATGGGGTCCCGGGGCCAATAAAGGCTCGGGCATGGGGGTCGCACACCGCCCTCCCGTTTTGTAAAGGTATATATATATATATTACCTACTGGTGGTCCGTAGTAGGAAAGTATAGTTAGGACCTAGTTTCCTTGGGAAAAGCGTTTTTTGATTTGCTAATATCTTTTACGTCATTTGACGAACACTAATGGGATGGTCAGGTGAGCTGCTGTTTAAAACATTCCGGGGTGATTCGTCAAGCAGAGGCCAAGAAAAAGGGGTGTTCCCAAAATGCGTTTTCTCCATGTTAATTTCCATCGGAATCTTTAGACGTGGCTACAGCCCGAACTGCTGAACGGAATTACACTAAATTTAGCAAAAAGGTAGCCTTTTGCCCAGAAAGGACTCTTTTTGTTAAATGGTGTAAATCCGTTCAGAAGTTCCTGAGAAATGTAAAGATTTTCAGATATCTATCTATGGATGCGAAGGATCCGCAAACCCTCCTGATCACAAGCCTGCGACCTAATTTGCTGCCAACACTTCAGACCCGGAAGTGTTGACAGCCATCTTCCGAGTCACAAGGAAAAAGGTTCAAAAACATTAAAAATAAAGAAAAGGAGGCAGGGTAGAAACATTCTGACCCCCTAGGCCTGCTCAGGGGGTCTTACACGAACCCCCAAGGGCCCAAAAAAGCATTTTTAATTTAACATTTTCAGCGGGAGTCGCATTGGGTCTGCAAATCCCGACAAAATGTTTTTTTTTTAAATGAAGCGTGGTCTCCTGCACTTTGTTTCCTTGAAGCCCCCGGATGGGCCAGGTTCTGGGGGCACTGTTAAAATAAGATGCAGGGGCTTGCTTGGGCCCCTGCAGCCCCGGGGACCACCACCTCTATGGGACATGGGACTATGTTTATTAAGTGCAGGGAGCCATGCATCCCCCGCAACCCTGGAGACTGCCACCTCCTTGGGGCTTTGTTTATAAAAATGAATGTGTGTGGGGTTCCTACCCCCCACAAAGCCCCGAGGACGGCCACCTCCCCGGAACTGGTTTCATTACAATGAAACCCCGGAGACCACCACCTTCACGGGGCTACATATTGAATTGAATTTGTGGGGGGCTCCAGCCCCCCCAGCAGCCCCCGGGCTATTTCTAATAAAATACCGGGGGGCCATGCACCCCCTGCTGTCCTGGGGACCACCACCTCCCCGGGGCTAAATATTAAATAGAATGCATGCAGGGGCTCCTGTCCCCCACACAGCCCTGGGGACCACCACCTCCCCGATGGAAGTGAGAGCAGGAAAAACACTCTTGATTCCATGAAGCAAAGCAGAATTGCTTTTGGGCAGAGGGAGCTGCTTGTTTGTAGCTCCCTCTGCCTAGGAGCAATGCCGGCTCCCGCAGGATGCAGGGAGCCGACAATTACCGCGGGGGCCTTGGGGCTCCCCTGCGATCTCCAAGGATGTGGTCATGCCCCAGGGAATGGGGTCCCTGGGATGAGATCTGCCCCCAAAAAAAGCAAAACAGGAAGGCCTTATGGGATGGGGTCCCCGGGGCCAAAACTGGCCAGGGAAGGGGCCAACATGCCCCCCCCTCTTCAAAAAGAAAATACAATTTTTAAAAAAAGGCTGGACCCCAGGCGATGGGGTCCAGGGGCTAAAATGGCCCTGGGAAAGGGGGTCCGCACAGCCCCCTTCCCATTTAAAAAAAAGCAAAGGCCCAGCCCCAGAGGATGGGATTCCTGGGGCAGAAATCGGCCTCAGGAGTGGGGCCGTGCATTATTAAAAAAAAAAAAATTCAAATGGGTCAGGCCCCAGGGGATGGGGTCCCCGGGGGCGAAAAGCACCAAGGGCAGGGGGGCCACACAGCCCCCATTCCGAAATTTTAAAAAATGGATGTCAGCAACTTGCTGGAGGCCCAGCCCCCTTTGTCCGCTACTCTGCAAACATGCCTCCTGGCTCTTGGTTGGGGGAGGATGTCCCCTCCGCTGCTGAGGGTCTTTAGGGGACAACTAGTGCACCTGCTACCTCCTTTAAACCCCACACAGTGGGTGCTGAGATGTGGTCAAAGGCCATGACCTTTTTTACACCACTCTGCAGACGCACCTCCTGGCGCACTACTGGTTGGGGGATGAAGTCCACTTTACTATAGAGGGACCTTGGGGGCCAAGAAGCTCTCCTGGTACCTCCTATAAGTCCTATGCCACACAATTCCTGAGAGCTGGTAGGAGGCCCAGATCCCTTTCTCCATCACTCTGCAAACTTGACTGCTAGTTAAAAAACCTTATAAATTCCCTGAAAAAAACACAGGTTTCAGGGACGTTATAGTTAGGAATTGTCATTTAAAAAACTTTAGAAATTCACGGAAAAAAACACAGGTTTTCACTTGTACAAAAATTCAGCTGTGATAGTTAGCTGAGCTAACTATATCTTGTGCCCCCGCAATGCGCTGCTGATGACGTCACATATTACATCACTTATGACATGGTCAGTGTCATCACGGATGACATCAGTGATGACATCTCAAATGACATCACTAATGACATCATCTACATAATCTCTGATGCACCTACTCACACCCCAATATAACCTTTCATTCACCCACTCCAAATTTCAGACTACCATTCTCGAAACCATAGGCACACCAATACCAGTTAGTACATAACTGCTCACTGATTCATAGTAAATGTGGGAGGTGAACTCCACTCCGCCGGCAGAGTTAGCAGAGTTTTTGGAACTCTGCACTCTGCTTGGAATGCGGAGTTCAACAAAAACTCTGCATTCCGCTGCGTAGCAGAGTTTACCAGAAACCGGGAGGACTGGAGCTTTCATTTCTGTCAAGATGATCACAGAATCAAAGAGAGTCAACACTATTCATGAACTGACCAGTAGATGGCAGCATGACACAAAATCGGCTGCTTTAAACTAGCATCATGGACCGAGGGGGTCTTGCCTAAAAGAGCAGCCTCACCGTCTCTATGGTACACATTGCACATTCTCAGACCAAATGTCTGGCCTGAGTAGTGTTGTTTTGGCAATCGTGAAGCTGGCCTGTTTATGGGGAGGTGCTGCTTTCTGGGCGGAGGGGGGGCAAGAGTGAGCCCAAAAGAGTCCTCAGGGTCCGGCAGTACATCATGGTCGAGGTGAAGTGACTCCAGGGGCCCTGAGATTAACGGATCCCCACTTGGTCCCTGCGCTGTTCAAAATAAAAAGGGAGATAAATCAACAACTCTACGCAAGCACACCGATAAGATATCACAAAGTCCAATGAATTCCCAGAGGTTTACATATACCGCTTAAATCCCCCCTATGCAAGAATAACACAAGATTCACGAAATGATGGTACACCATCTTAAACAAATGTTTGCTAGACCTGATACTGTTAATAATAGAAGAACTGTCCAAATTACTGGAGGAATAAACAAGGAAGTGACACAAATAAAACAAGAACTTACACAGAAGATGCGTGGGGACGAATGGCAGAGTACACTAGACGACATCAATAATCAATTGGACAAGTCCACCAAAGAAATCAACGAAAGAAAAATTTGAAAGTTCAAAAGAGACACGGTGGACTATAAATTGGGAGAGGTCTACTGTTGGGCCAAAGTATATGCCACCCGACGACAACAAAGATCATTTACATCAAGATTCACTGATGGAAAAACATCATCATCTGATGAGTCACACAGGAGCCAACAGTCTGACAATAGAAACGTACAAATTCTGAAAGACAGCGGACCGTCCACCTCAAGAGCATCAAACACAGAAACCTCTTCTTTTTTAGAAAGAGGCCAGGATCTACACGCCAAACCAGGTGGGGAAAACGCAAGAACAAGGGATGTACCGATATCGAAATCAACAAGGAGTCAGAAAATATCGTGATCAATATCTCTAAACACGAATTAACACCTTTCCAAATCAAGACCTTGCAAAAAGGGACTTCTTTCATCCCAACTTATCATTCTAATGAGTTGGAGGTTCAAATGTTTTTTTTTTAATTTATGAGCACCGTACGCCTAAAGCACTTTTTTAAGAACATTGCGGATCAAACACCAAGGAGCGAAGAAGGCACTTTACTTGGATTGAGATCTAAAAGCACGTTCATGTCACCCATTAGTCACAAGGTACTAGATTCATTTGAAACCATGGTTCAACAGGAGCTGCACAAAGTATTCAAAGACCAAGAACAAAAAAGACCTAATCTAGCACAAAGTGAAAGAAGAGCGATATCCCAATTCGCATCAAACAAAGATATCACCTGCTGTCAAGCAGATAAGGGAGGGGTACTAGTTATACTGGATACATAATTTTACCATCTGAGTGTGGATGCACATGTACAAGGTACCACAGTATACATGAAACTCACTTCCAACCCTACCAGAGAATTCAGCAGAATATTGGCAATGATTGTTGAAAAAGCATTCACTATGGGAATCATTTCGGATCAAGAAAAAAGATTCTTGATAAGTGAAAATCCAAGCACACCTTATCTATACATGATTCCAAAGATTCATATTAGCCTAGAAAAACCTTGCGTTCATAGAATGTCTACATATCTAAGGGACACCACTGATTTTTTTATTAAACTTGACAATATAGTCATAGATGAGTATTCGCTACCTATCTTCTGTACTATGGACGTGAAATCATTATACACTTCTATCCCTCATGATTTAGGATTACAGGCCATTGAATCTTTCCTTATTGAAACCGAAATGGATGAGAATCTGAAAGTGTTTTTACTGGACCTATAACACTTTACTTTATATCATAGTTATGTTACATGGAATGACAAATACTACATCCAACTCTCAGTCACTTCCATGGGAAACTGCGCAGCTCCAATCTTTTCATGCACCGCTTCGAACTTGACTATATTTTATCACAAATCAACTGGCAAGAAAACTTGATCACTTTCTATAGATACATCAATGACATTTTTGCAATTTGGAAGGGGAACCAATCTGATCTGGTTCAAGCTATTATGGAGTTGAATTATGTTGATGAAAGAATTAGTTTCACATATCAAATGAGCACAGACAAAATTAAGTACCTCAGTGTTCACCAAATCTACGGACCGAAATATTCTTTTACATTTTTCAAGTTTTCACCAGATATCACTCAAAAAACACCTCACTTATTCACAGTTGATCAGGTTAAAAAGAATTTCTTCCAATGAGGAATTGTATAATGAAAGTTGAGAAAAAATTATGAACAAGTTCAAACAAAGAGCTTACCCCACATCCATGATACAAGAGGCGGCGAATAGAGTTTAAACTAAAAACCGTGCATCTTTGTTAAAACCCAGAGAAAGGAACAACACCCAAGAAGAAAGAACTGTGTTTGTATTCAAGTTCTCTACCAAGAGCACCAAAGTGAAACAAATCATACTTAAATACTGGGCAGTAACAAACCGAAACAGATTTCAATGGAATTTTTCAGAATTTTCCGATATTTGCCTATCAACGCACCAACAATTTCAAACAACTACTCAACAAAAAAAGTGACCAGCAAGGGATAACAACCAAAGGAACAATGCTGTGTCTGAACTGCAGCAATTGCAGCAACATTATAAGAGGCATTACCATGATGCATCCTACACAAGGCACACCCATCAATTTGAGAGTGACAGCCACATGTGGCACTAGCAACGTGATTTATCTACTTTAGTGTCTGTGCGGTCTCCCGTACGTAGGAAAAACTGAACGAAAAATAAAAACTCGTCTAATTGAACATAAAAGTAACATAAAGACTAAAAATCTGAAATCTACCATAGCCGTACATTTTCACAGGCAGAATCACATCAGCCAACTTAGGTTCCTGGTACTAGAACAGGTGCCGAAAAGAGACAATAAAAAATACTTGCTTCAACGAGAAATCTACTGGATAAACCGATTAAACTCCACCAACCCCAAGGGCCTCAATGAAAGCTTGGAATTCAGTTGCTTTTTGTAAATGTTTTTTTTTTTTAAATATATCTCGTAGAGTGATTTATAGCTCATCTGTTAACTTTGAAGACTTTATGTTTTTTGATCTACATATTTCCAGGGATAAGGTGACAGTTCTCTGGATGTCCTTATTCAGCTTTTTCTGTACAAAAACTTAATTGATCTAGGCAATACTGAACAACATGCTTGTGATTGTTCCAACACTATTGCAACCACTTGGTTAAGTTTCAATGCCTTGTTTACATTTACTAGACAGTATTTTTCTATTGCAGAACAGACTTTGTGACCTAGTATTCTATACCTTCTGGTTTTCTTCTCGTCACTCTAGCACAGGTTCCTTTAATTTAGACACAGCGATTCCACTTTCGGTAAGTTTTCTATTTCAGGGCACTTCGTAGTTTACTATTTCTACTTCCGGATTTCACCGGGGCCACAACCGCTTGGAGTCACTTGCAGGAATCCAGACTGCACCACCTTTCCTTCTTTGAAGTACGCTAAGGTTTTACAGCTTTTCGTTGTATATAGGATTTATTTTTATTTCTTATTGACTTCTGCACCCAATTCTTGCGATCACGCATTAAGCGTTGTTGACGTTATTTCCGAGCACTGGGAGCTCACCACCTTTCCTTTTTTCAAACGCCAGGCTTCGTTCTTCGTCAGAGTTGGTTTTAATGGCATGTCATGGTTTACTTTATGCGCAGTTGATTTATAGCAAGCACGTCTGTTAAAGCCCAGACACCCATTACGTTTCCACAGCCTGGAGATTATTTTTCCGCGCACCACTCACTTCACGCGCATTTGATTCACAGCAAGCACGTCTGTTTAAGTTTTAGATACCCATTACGTTTTTACAATTTTGGTATTGTTTTTCCGCGTACACTTCACTGGGAGGCTATAAACACTTCATGTCTAATTGCACTATAAGGGATCTTTTATTATCATTAAGGATATATGTAGGAATAGAGTCTCTTCACCCCTATAGAGGTTCACAAATGCACTTGACGATATCCTTGTCTTGGACTGTTACAAAGAGTGGTGTTCTCGTTTCATTTCAGATAATACCCCTGAGGAAGGGCACAGCCCGAAATGCATCGGGGTTTGTTGTGAAAATTAAGTGCAGATGTTTGCACAGCGTAATGTGTAGTGAAAGAGCCACTCTTGTGGATTGGCATCCTATGATGACCTTCAACTGCCACCATTTAAACTGACTTTAGTGTGTTATTATACCCTAGCCTGTTTATCTGGGATGGTCCTGCATATGCCTGCTTCTCTTCTTTCTTGTAATCTTGGTGTCTTTCAGTGGGAGCTGTCTCGAAGTGCAGTGTTGTGAGCGATGGTGCACACATGTGCTCGGTGTTGCTTGATTATGAGTTCTTACTATTGGCTTTGACATGGCCTCATGTCATCTTGATTTCTGACTTTGACTATTAGCTTTGAC
The DNA here is from genome assembly GCF_964204655.1 of Triturus cristatus. Taxonomy (NCBI): domain Eukaryota; kingdom Metazoa; phylum Chordata; class Amphibia; order Caudata; family Salamandridae; genus Triturus; species Triturus cristatus. The sequence continues at coordinate 454,066,038 of NC_140595.1, read as the reverse complement.
ATGGCTTCATGTCATCTTGTTCTCTGACTTTGACTATTGGCTGTGACATGACCTCATGTCATTTTGTTTTCTGACTTTGCCTTGCTTATGAGTTCTGACTATTGGCTTTGACATGGCTTCATGTCTTACTTTGCCTTATTTCGCATGCACAGCAGTGCTTGTGATTCATATTCAAGGTCTTTCTGCTCTTCACTTGTTTTTTGCTCCTCACTGACCAGAGTGAACTGGATATTATCTGTAGAATTTACAACTCTGCCTCAGAGCCAAAACACCGTAGCTTGGCCAGCCTCCGTCTTGGCCTTGACGGGTACCAGCCAGCTCGTTTTTTTTTCTAATGAGAAGGAGGCGAGGTTTTCTAGAAGCTTCGCTTCACATGGAATAATGATATTTAAGCTGGGAGCCGACAGGGTCCAGGTGGAAGTTCACCACAGAATAGTTGTATTGCTGAGGAGGTGACGGAACTTGAGTCCTGATTGAAACTCCTACCTGGGCTTTTGACGGGCTTCCCAAAGCTTGAGTTGGCAGGATGATGCAAAATCAGTCGGTGAGGGGTTCCTAACCAATATATATATATTTTCTACTCTTTGCTATTTGTGTAAATACTGCATTTTATTTTAATTGTTCATTTAAAAGTGTTTGATACCTGAGAATCTGCATTTACTGATATATTTGGCCTACCTTTTTAAATATTGCATTAATAAACGTGTGTTATTTTTAAATGCAGCAACATTTGTCTTCTTGTCTCGCCTTTGTGAGTGCTGGGTTTTCACCTCACCTTTGGGAGGGCTGTTCAAAGTGTATTATTAAAGGTGCAGTGATATATTTGCCTCCCAGAGTGGGAGTGCAGGGTTTGAGTGTGTCCTTTTATTGAAAAGCACATTCATTTAATCTTGGCGTCACTTTCACAGGATTCAAAAAAAGATTAAAGGGGAAAATGCTCTTTAAAATGCTTGCAGATTCCCAGATGTCAACTGAGTTATTTAAGGGGGAGCTGGTCTCTCTCAAAGAAGGAAAACAATTCAATTTGGTATTTCAGACAGAGACAGTGGTGTCATCTTTAATGTGTTGTTTAGCATGTATCAAAAATTTGAACACTTAGAACAAGAATGCAGTGAGCTGAAAAGAGAGTTGGCTGATGTTCAATTTGAAAATAAGTTTTTGAAAACGGAATTAAGCATGTGCCAGGCTCTGAAACCGTTTGCTTTGACCAGCGATGAGTCGTATGTGAAAAATGTGAACTTAGAGAACATGCCAGTTAATCTGCAGGCTTCACAGACGGTCTTAATTAATTCTTTTGTGGATGTTGCTCAGCCAGAAAGGAATGTGCAGGGAGATAAACAGACCAGTGTTTTAGACTTAAAGATCACTGGTTGCAAGTATGATTCAGACATGTCAGTGAATGATGAATCTTGCTTCACATGGAAAGGCGCTATTTTTAAAAAGGAAATGTAGCAATGTATTTTTGAATCTGCACAACAGACTGTGCAGAATGTTTCAAACATGTGGTCAATTCAGAAATGTGACAGTATATCTTGTGTGCCAGTCCAAGAGCAGTGTGCTCTTTTTAGTTACAGTGAAGAACAGGGAAAGAAAAGTATGCTTTTAAAGTTGTGGACTGTAACTTTTCTTAACGCTGAACAAATACAAATGCTTTTGTGTTTTTGCGCACCGAAAGACACTGGGCAGAGGGCAATAGAACACAATGTGATTTATCCATGGAAGGAAGCCACTGTTATAAAATGGTGTATACAGACAGAAACTGCAGTTTTGCATGCACAGTTTGTGCAGGTCTCCTCTTCTTTCTTGTAATCTTGCTCTCTTTCAGTGGGAGCTGTCTCGAAGTGCAGTGTTGTGAGCGATGGTGCACACATGTGCTCGATGTTGCTTAATTATAAGTTCTTTCTATTGGCTTTGACATGGCCTCATGTCATCTTGCTTTCTGACTTTGACTTTTGGCTTTGACATGGCTTCATGTCATCTTGCTTTCTGACTGTGACTATTGGCTTTGACATGGCTTCATGTCATCTTGTTCTCTGACTTTGACTATTGGCTTTGAAATGGCCTCATGTCATGTTGTTTTCTGACTTTGCCTTGCTTATGAGTTCTGACTATTGGCTTTGACATGGCCTCATGTCTTACTTTGCCTTATTTCAGCGTGCACAGCAGTTCTTGCGATTCATATTCAAGGTCTTTCTGCTCTTCACTTGTTTTTCGCTCCTCATTGACCAGAGTGAACTGGATATTATCTGTAGACTGTACAACCCTGTCTCAGAGCCAAAACACCGTAGCTTGGCCAGCCTCCGTCTTGGCCTTGACGCAGACGGGTACCAGCCAGCTCGTTTTTTTTTCTAATGAATGAGAAGGAGGCGAGGTTTTCTAGAAGCTTTTCTTCACGTTGAATAATGATATTTAAGCTGGGAGCCGACGGGGGCCAGGTGGAAGTTCACCACAGAATAGACGTTTTGCTGTGGAGGTGACGGAACTTGAGTCCTGATTGAAACTTCTACCTGGGCTTTTGACGGGCTTCCCAAAGCTTGAGTTGGCAGGATGATGCAAAATCAGAATGTGAGGTGTTCGTAACCATTATATATATATTTTCTACTCTTTGCTATTTGTGTATATACTGCATTTTATTTTTCTTGTTCATTTAAAAGTGTCTGATACCTGAGAATCTGCATTTACTGATATATTTGGCCTACCATTTTAACAATTGCATTAATAAACTTGTGTGTGTTATTTTTAAATGTTTAAGGCAAAGGTTCTCCCTATGTAAGTTGAGGCCCTAGAGGAGGGAGCAGACAAAAAGGAAAAGAGTAACAAACCTCTAGACTGGCCTATATCATTAAGTAATTGATCTATTAAGATTCCACATTGCCAAAACAGCATGCCAAATGTCACTTCAAATTGTGTCACTGTCTTTGTAAAAACATAATTAGTCCTTTGTGCTTTATAAGTCAAAAAGATTTATTTATTTTTAATTGAGATTAAGTAAGAAATATTTTTGTACCAGAACTTGTCTTCTTGCCTCGCCTTTGGGAGTGCAGGGTTTTCGCCTCGCCTTTGGGAGGGCTGTTCAAAGTGTATTATTAAAGGTGCAGTGATGTATTTACCTCCCAGAGTGGGAGCGCAGGGTTTGTGTGTGTCCTTTCAGTGAAAAGCACATTAATTAAATAATGTGACACCAACATTACTGCTACACAATATGAAGATAAATCTAATGAAAATTTGAACAAGAATAAATAATGAATTGGCCAAAATTCTGATTTAAGGATTTATTATTACTAAAATACCAGCGGAGTGCCGGACGGGTGTGATTTTCCACAGTTGAGAACGTCCCTTCTACGCAGCTGCAGGACAACCAGAGTCTGGACAGCATTATCCGGGCCTTCATCGCCGGTAATAGCCACCATCTGCAGCACCCTGGAGCACCTTGAGCCATGAGGGGGACCTCACTTGACCTGAGTTGACCTACTTAACGGCCAACAACAACAACCTGCAGCTGCGATTTCCATTGAGCAGCACACTGCATGGGCTGGACCCAGACGGTGAGTGAGGGAGAGGGAGGCAGAAGCACAACTGTGAGAGAGGAGAGTTGCAGGAGTGGTCGGTGTTTGCTTGTGCATATTTGTGTGTGTGTGCTTGTGCGTGAGTCTGTGTGTGCCAGTGAACGTGTGTGTGTGCATGTGTGAGTGACAAAAAAGTAATTTTTAACAGTATTTTTAAAATAGTGATTCTAGCAACTACCCATCTGTTCTACTCCGAAGGTGTTGAGCCCAGGTAGTGTTCAGCAGTTCCTCAGTACCACCAGTTGTTCTGTTTTTGAGGTATCGATCCCGGCTTGTGCCTCACTGTTTCTGGATACCATCTGTTGCTCTGAGCATCTGCGCATGTCCCCCGTTAACATTATTAATCCGCACCAATATACTCATCCTGCTTCCAGTGTTTAGAAATGCGCTGGCATAATGAGCTGCATTCCGGAGCTGCTCGCTCCTCCTTTCATCTTCCGTAAACTGCACTCTTTGGTAGAAAGATGAGCCCGTATTTCCATCAAGGAACGAGGAGGGGTCCTGTGGGGGTGGGAGTTGTTGAACACCGAATTAATGGGTACGAAGCTCTTGTAGAAACAGCAGCTCACTTGTCAGCAGTTCTTGTGAAGCCCGGAGCAGTCTGTCAGAAACAGAACACATGTTGTTTTGACTACCCAGGGCACCTATATGTTAATGAAGATTGAATAACCATCTAACTAGGCGGAGCACAACTTCAGGGAATTCCACTGAGTTTTTATGCAACTCCACTGAATTCCATCTAGTGCAACTCCGCTAGCTCCGCCCGCCCTTAATTCAAAGGTCTACAGACACATCTACTCACTGACCCATACAGCCAATCATACACCCAGTCACTCATCAATATTCAATACAGGCACTGATAGATCCACTCCTACACCCATACACACTCACACATCACCACTCACCCATAGAGCGACTCACACACCTAGTCACTCACCCAAAGAATCAATCTCACTGCCACTTACTCACCTATACAGTTATACACACCACCTCACTTATTAATACAGACACTAACACATACTTACTCTCCTATACAATCACTGCCATAAGCACACACTCATCCTTACAGCCACTCTCACAATCAATCACTAACACATAAAGTCACTTATATACTCCAACACTGACATATACTGCCTTTCACATATGCAGTTACTCACCCATATAACACTGAGACATCCATTCACTTACCGACACAGCCATACGTACAATCACTCACCCAAACAGCACCTCGCAGACGCACTCATGAACCCATACACCAAGTGAATCACCCACTAACATATCCATGCAGGAAGTCATACACCGCCTCACCCACCCACATAGACACTCAGGCATCCATACAGGTACTCAGACAACCAATTAATAACATATATAGACACTCATCTAGCTACTCACCAACCCATGGCGCCACTTACATACCAACTGACAGACTGATACAGACATTCACACAGATTAGTCACTTACCCATACATTCCATGAGACAAGTATAATCACTCACTTATATAGTCAGTGACGCACCCACCGAAGCATCCATACAGACACTCATACACCCACTCATTCTGGTTCGGTATATTTGGCTCTGCTTTCCTGATCTTGTTCCTGCAAATTAAGTCTGCCCATGCCTAGCTAGCAACTGTTTTAGCAACCTGGATTCCAGCCAAATCTACTCCAGTGAGGTGAGACACATGAGTGAGAGGATGATTCTATAGGCACGTACCATTATATTGTCCAAGACTCTGGAATACTGGCCTCTCAGCAATTTACTCCTGTATGAGATCATCGGTATACGTTTTGCTCATGCTATAATAAGTAGGAACATCATTAAGGGCCTGGCCAGTTTTTTCTTCAGGTTTTTAAGAGTTCCAGCAAGTGCCAACCTTTTCCTATGTATCGCCTCCTTCTGGACTGCAAAGGTGCCTTTCTTATCAATGATGACCACTAGGTAGTTATACTCTTCAGTACTTTGTAAACGAGTGTCTCCCCAAAACCATGTGTGTGTTCATGATTTCTTGTTGTTGTTCGCCATGGTCTTGGTTTTGCTAAGGTTGATGGTCAGATCATTGGCCAGGGAATAGACCTTTGTATTTTCTAGCAACCACTGCAGCCCCACGGCTGACCAGAACCACATAATCAACATTGAGGAAGCTGGATATTGCCAAACTCCCTAATTTTGGAGCATGGGTATTTCAGGATTGCAGTTGCTCCATCAGATCCACCAACAAGAGATTGAAAGCATTGGTGCCAGAATGCACCCCTGCTTTAGACTGTGGGTAGTTGGAATTTTCCTGGAGTGGTGCGTTCCGACACCTAGCTTGACCCACACCCATGTGTCCTTCTAGAGCATGACTAACATGTTCAGCAGGGCTTGAGGTATTTTTCAGCTTTCTAACTTATGTCACAACCTTTCCCGGTCAACATTGTCCAAGGCTGCTTTGAAATCAATGAAACTGAAAAATAATGGTGTTTTTGTGCCTCGGGCAGCATGCATTAGGAGAGAGATTGCTAATCTGTTTGTTGCTGTGCCTGACGTTTTTCAAAATCCTGTCTGATTCAATGGGATGATGGTATTAGTAGAGGCCCATAATGATAGATCCTTGAGCAGGGTCCCAGCAAAATACTTGGCCTTGTTATCGATCAGGGCGATTAAGCGATAATTAGCTGGGGATGATCTGTCACCACCCTTGAAGATTGGTTATATGATCGAGCCACTCCATGAGGCAGGTAGGGTGCCTGTGATCCAGATCTGTGAAAATACCAGTGCTAGAGTTTCCGCCCAAAGAGCTGGGTTGTGTTTAAACACTACCGGAGGAATGCCATTGGGCCTGGTGCTCCTTCCCTTTAGATGTCTGACTTATGATGTTATCTATATCCACCTCATTGGGCTCTTTGGTTGATATTGAGACTGCGGTTTTCCAAGAGTCCTGCTGGGGACTGCTTGTCTTTGGGTAATTGAAATGTTCTTTTAAAAAGGTGTGCCCAGATGGCTTCAGGGAGGTAGGAATAAATGCCTCCATGGTCAAGTCGGAGGAGGTGGTTGACAGAGGCTCAGAATCTGGCACTGCCATTGCATTTTAAGTCCCTGCGCAGCTTGGCCCAAAATTCATCGTTCTGTGCTCTTTTTATGGCCCATTTCAGTTTTGTATTTGAGTGTTGTCTTAAAACCACTAGGGCAGCCAGGTCGAAGGGTCTTTTCCACAGGGTTCACAGCATCTGGTTTCTTGTGATTTTAAGCTGCCTAAGTCTGATTTCTTATGTTGTGTCCTTTCTCTTCATGAAGGTTTTGCAAGAAGGCTTAGGTATAATCACTTTTGCGAATGTTTTCTGAAGTGTTTCTGTAAGAGACTCCCACATAGATACCACATTGCCATTTGAATTCCTAGATTTCTGAAGTATGTCCACCGCAGCTGTGGGCAATTGTATGAGAATAGCAGAGGTGCACGTTATTTGTTTGTCGTTGATAGGGTAAGTTGTGTCCATTGTCTCCCCGATTTGTTTTCGAATGGATAAGGATGGAGAGAGAGATACCTCCTGTGGGAGGTGGTCACTGCCAGTTCTGTCTCTAATTTGGTATGTGTAAATGTATTAGAATAGAGGGAGAGTCACAAAAGTGTAATGCAGAGTTGTGCTGGTTCTGTTAGAATGATATGCGGCAGCTGGTGGGTCATCTCCTGTGAATCTGCTTTCAGTGCCCTGAAGCTCAGGTGTCGAGATCGTCCAGCAGGCGGCTTCTGTTTTCTTTTTGGGACCCAAATGTATTTCTACATTGCATGGGAATCTCCCAGAGCATGGTTTGGGCAACTTGTAGGTCACTGGTGGGGGCACCTAATAGGTACAGATTGAAATCCCCGCAGATGACAAGGTGTGTGGAGTCGTCTTCTTCTGTAACCCTCGTTAGATCCCGCACTAGTTTCCTACAGTCCTTTGACTTGCTCTTTGGGTGGACGTAGGCATTGATGAAGACTATGTCAACTGCTGTATTATTGATTGGTATGGTGCATTTCATACTGGGAGTTTTTACGTCCAGGGCCGTTGCATAAGCTGTGCTTGCTATTAATATGTAGGTTGCTAGGCGCGCAAGAGGTGGCCTATTTTCCCGTTTGACAGCTGGGACAGAGAAGTTCATAAAACCTTGAATGTGGACATGTTCGGCCAGCCAGATCTCCTGCAAGAGGATGATGCTGAATAACCTCACATAATTGTATAGATCTGGATCAGTTAACTTTGTGGTGAGACCGTTTATATTCCAGGAGCACATGCGAAGTAGGCAGGTGTTAGCTTGATCTTGAGTCTCATGGGCTGTGCACTGTCATATTGTTGTGGGGGAGTAAGCTGATTGTTCTCACAATACCCATTGTGGTGTAAGTTCAGCTCTGCACCAGTGTGCTGAGGGCGAGCGCTCCTTGTCATAGTGGTGTTTGTAGAGACCATCTCAGTTGTTGACCCACTTGTGCTTGTTTGGTTATTCGATTGATTGAAATTACAATATAGTATGCTAATATTTTGTAAGTGCATGGGAAGTATTGAGGCACTTTAGATAAGTATATAAAGGTAGAGAAAAATGGTTTTATTAGTTTGTATAGTTTTTTAAAAATTTACAGAATACCACGGTACTACCTAGAAAGTACCACAGTACTTAGAAAACATAAAAAAATTAATAAATATGTGAAAAAAAATTAAATACCCTTTACTTCATTGTACTTCACAAATATAGTGTACTAAGGTGTATTTTCCATTTTTTACATATTTAAGTCTTTAAAAAGGTTTACGGAGTACTACGGTACTATCTAGAAATAAGCACAAGCTAAACACATTTTTAACAATTATAAAATTTGCACAAAAAAAAGAATACACTGTGCTGCATTATATTTTACAAATATTGTAATAGTAGTTGCATTTAGATAGCGCTTACTACCCCTGATGAGGCATCAAAGCACTTTTCTGCGAGTAGCACGCTACTCCAGAACCCAAAAAAGATTAGTGGTGAGTTAGTATAGGGAGATATGAAATTAATTTGAGGGGTGGACATGTGAGTTTGTTATTTGGATTGAAAAAGGATAGTTTAGGGATAGGAGAGGGAAGGCTTGCATTTATATAGCGGTTGCTACCTCTGATGAGGTATCAAACCGCTTTTCGGCGGGTAGCACATTACTCCAGAACCCAAACAGGATTAGTGGGGAATTAGAATAGGGAAATATGAAATTAATTTGATGGGTGGACATGTGAGTCTGTTACTTGGACTGAAAAGGATAGTGGAGGGATAGAAGTGGCAAGGGTCTAAAAAGAGTTTTTTTTGGGAGATCATAGCTGTAAGAAGAGGTTTGGGATGATTAATGGGAAGGTGTTGGGTGGAAGAGTCAGAGGGAAGGGTTTTGAAAGGCTTTTTTGGGCGATCTGAAGAGTAAAATAGGTTTGTAGTGATGCAAGGAGGGGTAGAGGAGGAAAGAGTCTAGAAAGGGCTATTTTGGGGATCATAGTAGCAGAATGGGAGAAATCTGAATAGTAAAAGAGGTTTTAGATGATGCAAGGAAGGGTAGAGGAGGGAAGAGTCTAGAAAGGGTCATTTTTAGGATCGTAGTAGTAACATGGGGTTTGGGATGAGTCAGAGAATGGAGGTAGAAGATATTTGGAGATAGGTATAGGGTGAGAAATAGGGTAGTACATTGGAGAAGTAGTAGAATGAGGTTTGGGATGAGTCAGACATAGGAGGAAGAGGATACATTGAGAGAGGTATTGGGTGAGATATAGGGTAGTGCATTGGAGATACTGAATTAGAAGTAAAGTAATAAATATAAAGATCTATGAGTACATGGAAAGTATATATGTATAAGGAAGGTAATATATGTAGATTTAAGTTGTATTTAATAAACTCAGACTTTCAAGTGTTGTTGTACTTAAGCTAATTTTATTTGTTTTTATAATTTATACATTTATTTGTAATTCAATAGTGAAGCAAATGTAGATAAAATAGATATTATAAAAATGTACTTATCTATGAAGTAGCCTATATACACGTTTAACATAAAATAATATAACCATAAATAATATGTACATTTGTTAACCAATATATCAAGTAACAAAACTACATTTCCTTACCTTTACATACTTGACTAAACTGCTTCATTCCTTCCAATGCACTTATAATACAGCAGTACATTATATTTCCACTTAAAAACGAGAACACAGACTAAGTGTGATCTAAACAATATGGCTGCTTTTTAATGTTATAAGGGCTTTCATTACCCAATCATATAGTGTTTTCTCATCGCGATGTACTACGGAATACCGTAAAGTTACAGTGGTATACCACACCCCAATATATAGCTACAATTTTGTGCCAAATACCTTTAACACTACTGAACCAATTTAGATCTACTACCAAAAAGGACACCTTTCCACCCCATAATATTATATTCCTGCAAAATGTTATCTACATCCATTCAGCCATTTTCTCGATAGGTCTCTTTAAGCTACACTTACTAACATAACACACCCTCCACTCAAGTTTACAACATGCCACTCCACTCTATGACACTCCATGCCACTCCACTCTACATCACTCCACTTTATGCCACTCCACTCTACACCACTCCACTCTATGCTATTTCACGCTATGACCCTCCACTCTATGCCACTGCACTCTACGTATTTTGACTATACACCACTCTTGTCTAAGTCACTCTATTGTACATCACTCCCACTCTTCGCCACTCCTCTCTATGCTATTTCACTGAGAGATACTTAACTATATGCTACTACATTCGATGCTATTCCACTCTACTCCACTCTAAGACACTCCACTCTATGCCACTCCTCTCTATTCTACACCACTCCATGCTACGTTATTCCCCTCTACACCACCCCACTGTATGCTATTCTCCTCTACGTCACTTCACTCCACACCAATGTACTGTACCCCACTCCAATGCACTCTATGCAACTCCACTCTACTCTGTTCCACTCTGCACTACTTAACTCTAAGCCACTTTACTCCACTCCACTCTATGGTACTCAACTCAATGCCACTCAAGTCTATGCCCCTCCACTCTTTCTACACTATTCTGCTCTGCGCCACTCAAGACTATACTACTCTATGCTACCTCACTCTAAGCTATTCCACTTTATGCATCTCCACCCTATGCTATTTCACACTACACCACTCCACTCTTCATCAGTCCACTCTATGCTATTCCATTCTTTGCCACTCCACTCTTTGCCCCTCCACTCAATTCTACTCTATGCTACTCAACTTTATGCCACTCCATTGAATGCAATTCCACTCTTCACCGCTCCACTCTTTGCCACACTACTGTATGCCATGCCACTATACTTTACTCCACTCTATGCCACTCCACTCTACACTATTCCACTATATGCCACATATGACTCTATGCCATTATTTGCCACTCCACGCTATGTTATTCCGCTCTACTCCACTCCACTCAACCACTCCACTCTATGACACTCCACTGTACGACACTACAATCTACGACACTGTCCTCCACTGTACTCTATGACACTCCTCTTAATGACACAACTCTACGATTTGTCAGTCAATCTTAACTAAAGAGGCAATTTGTAAGGTATTTGAGCAACACTTTGAACAGTAACACAGTAAAAACACCACAAAAGAACTCCACACCAGCTTAGAAAAATATAGCTTAATTTTATAAATAAAAGAAGACCAAAATGACAAAAATCTAATAAGTAGAAATCAGGATATGAATTTTTAAAGAATAAATGGAAATTACGCTCAGAAAGCAATGAGCTTTTATATGGGTTATGTGGTCGCGCATGACCGGTGCAAACTCCAAAATTCAGGCCGACTGCGATAGGGCCGGAAATAGGGACCCACTTGGGCCTGCTGAGCCAAAGTACCTTGATCCGGGATGCGTCGTCGTCGATGAAAATGTGAGGTGCAGCCAAAGCGATGTGTCAGTGTCAGTGTCAAGCCACGCAGTGGATGAGATGCATCAATTTTCTCCATGCAACTGCAGCGATTCATCGGTTCCGAATGAGAAGTACTGGTTTAGAATGTGATGCACAGCTGCTGTTCCTGCAGTAGGCAATGCATCAATTCCGAAGGAAATGCGCTGGTTCCAAAGGTAATGGGCATTGTCCACTCCATGCAATGACAAGTATGCGCTGGTTCTGACTCATGCAAAAGCAAATATGCGCCGATTCTGATGAGCATGCATGGGTTCTAGATGTTGAAGCACCTTAGGCCTCACTTCAACGGGTCCAGGACTGGAGAACCACCACTTGGCAGAGTCACAGCTTGCAGAGACCAGATGCAGATGCAAGTAGTTGAAGTCTTTGATACCCCTGAGACTTTACACTGGAGTCAAGCCAGCAAGCCCTTGGAGCCACTCTGGGCTCAAGGGATGCAGGTCGAGTCCTTCTTACACAGGTAGGGGAACAGCAGGCAGCAGGGCAGCTCAGCAAGGCAATAGCACAGCAGAGCAGAAGTCTAGCAAAGCAGCAGTCCAGTAGAGTGGTAGTTCTTTCAGCACCACAGCAGAAGTCCAGGACAGCAGCTCTTCTTCCTGGCCGAGTAGTTACAGGTCCAGAAGTGTACTGAAGTTATGGTGACAGAGGTCCAGTTACACCTTTGAAGTGGGGGAGATTTGAAGTGCACATAGGTCCCTCCCTTCCCTGGCCTGGCTACAGTCTCACTACAGGGGAGTATGCAGCACTTTGTGTGTGCCCAGCTCCTCTCTCTCACCTCTCAGGAAAGGCCATCAAGACGCACCTCAGCTCCCTTTGTTTGTGGCTGTCTAGAAGAAATACACAAAGCCCAGCTGTCCCAGATAGGCAGCATGCACCAATGGTAAGTAAATGCAAACTTTCTAAAAGTGGCATTTGCTAAATTGTACTCTAAAACTCAACTTCACGATGAGTTGTGATTTTAAATTGTGAGTCCAGTGACACCAAATTTGAAAAGTCTATCTCCTCACATTTGGTAATTCAACTTTAAAGATGTAATAAGGTAATCTCCATGTTCTACTATTGGGAGAGATAGGTCTTGCAGTAGTGAAAGCTTATTTGGGGCTTTTCACTACCAAGACATGTAAAACTTACATGTCCTTTTCAACACATTGCACCCTGCCCTGTGGGTCATACAAGGACTACATTAGGGGATGCCTATGTGAATAAAAAGGAAAGGTTTAGGCCTGGTAAGAGGTTTATCTTGTCAGGTTGATGGGCACTGTAAAACTGCACATACAGGCCCAGCAATGGCAGGCCTGAGCCATGGATAAAGGGCTACTTAGGTGGGTGGCACAAAGAGTGCTACATTGCCCACTAGTAGCATCTAATTTACAGGCCCTGGGCACATGTAGTGCCCTTCACTAGGGACTTATAAGTATATTACATATTCCAATTGGGGTTCAGCCAATGTTGCCATGTTTAGAGGAGAGAGCACACGCACGTTAGCACTAATTAGCAGTAATAAAGAGCACAGAGTCCTACAGCCAACAAAAAGGTCAGAAAAATGGAGGGAGACAGGCAAAAGGTTGGGGGAAGGCAACTCTAAGGCTGTCAGATCTAACTAAGCGATGTAATATGAAAGGGTATAAGCAGTGCATCATATAGCCGACTTATAGTTAATATACTATGGCTAGCGACACTGTGTACAGAGGTGCACGAGTTATAGTAATTTGAAGGTGATGCATAAATTATAAATTTAAGGTATAACAATAGCTTTATAATTTCTAATGTTGGTGTAGTTTGTTTGCTTTATATAGAAACAATTAATAAAGTGTTCCTAACTATAACTAAGTTTTACCCTTTGTTTTGTTTGATAGACAGACGGACAGACGGACAGACGGACAGACAGACAGACAGACAGACAGACAGACAGACAGACAGGCAGGCAGGCAGGCAGGCAGGCAGGCAGGCAGGCAGATAGATAGATAGATAGATAGATAGATAGATAGATAGATAGATAGATAGATAGATAGATAGATAGATAGATAGATAGATAGATAGATAGATAGATAGATAGATAGATAGATAGATAGATAGATAGATAGATAGATAGATAGATAGATAGATAGATAGATAGATAGATAGATAGATAGATAGATAGATAGCCTTTAAGCGTTTTGTGTGAATTATTCACTAGCGACCATTGTTCATACATTTTTACATCATCACATGGACACCACCCTGGCAACAAAACAGTCTCTGATCAATCATTTTAGTTTGAACTCAAAGAAATTATTAATTGGAGTCCGATGATGCCATTTGCATGCTAATATGAGACACAATGCATTTCAATTTCATTCTGCTTATTAATAGTAATGCTCAGAGTATGAAGGAAACTGAATGCATCCTGTGAATGCACAGTTCAAGCACAGCACATGAAGAGTAAATGGTTCACATTGCCCTGACAATGACAAACCAATTAGTGCCAATTGTGAGCACTCCCTAAGCCTGGCCAGCATCCCCTGCCAACTGAAGGGAGGCAATCAGCTCCCTTCTCACACAGCTAGCCAGCAGATGCCAACAGCTGACAGATGGCAATAAAATAACAGCACCTATGACCTGGACCAAATACTTAGTCGGTAAAAAACGAAGTACAAAAATATCCTTTTATTGTCGTTATTGTATCCTTTCTGAAGGGGTTTATCAATGTGAGACGTAAGACAAAATGGCAAAAGTCTTTTAGTACACTTAGGAAAAAAACACAAAAATACTTTTTGTTGGACATTTGATTTATATGTTAAATTATATATTTATTTCACATTTCTTTAGGGCACACTGTGCATCACAACAAATGTTAAGTCACGTGGCAATTCCTTTCCATGAAGCACGTAGCAGACATTACTCAGCAAATAATGAAAACAGGAAAACTGTCATGAATTCCGTCTGAATCTTCACTGGCATCAAGGCGTGTAGCGGCTTTGTAGCGTGACAGTCTGACTCAGGTGAGGACACGAGGCAGGGATAGAGATGACATAATTCCCATTGAAGGGGACGAAAATAAGGTTATCACAACGGATTCTTCCAGAAAAGAGAAAGTGGTGAAGGACATGTTCATTGCACAGAATTTAGTGCTTAATTTTATCTGGTGGTTTGGGGACCGGCATGAATTTTCTGTTTTCCGATATTTCCCGAGAGCAAGAGAGGGAATAACACACCAGGCCCGGCTCCAGGAATTTGTATTTGACTGGGCCAAGGGTGTATTCGGGTGGGCCACTGCGGGCCCGATTTGTTATCTATATGTCTAGCTGGGCCTGCTTCAGGGCCCTTCTTTATCTCTCGTTAGTTTTACAAGGACCAGTAAAACACATTATTTTCTTTCCAAATCTCTTTCTAAATGTTATCACTCTCAAAAAGTGTTTTTTTCATGTAATGTCCCTCTGACGGGAAGAGGAGTTTTCTGAGGTGGGATTATCAGGCAAGTGACACTTATCGGGCTCTCCCTCATGACCTCTTCCTGGCATTCCCTCACTGCCACCCTCCTCCAGTGCCCCTCATCTCTCCATAGCCCCTTCCCCTCATGACCTCCTCCTCGGATTCCCTCACTGCCACCCTCCTTCAGTACCCTCATCTCTCCACAGCCCCTTCCCCTCATGACCTCCTCCTCGGATTCCCTAACTGCCACCCTCCTCCAGTGCCCCTCATCTCTCCATAGCCCCTTCTCCTCATGACCTCCTCCTTGGATTCCCTCACTACCACCCTCCACCAGTGCCCCTCATCTCTCTGTAGCCCCTTCCCCAATGACCTCCTTCTCAGATTCCCTCACTGCGACCCTCAGCCTGTGCCCCTCATCTCTCCATAGCCCCTTCCCCTCATGACCTCCTCCTCAGATTCCCTCACTGCCACCCTCCTCCAGTGCCCCTCATCTCTCCATAGCCCCTTCCCCTCATGACCTCCTCCTCGGATTCCCTCACTGCCACCCTCCTCCAGTGCCCCTCATCTCTCCATAGCCCCTTCCCCTCATGACCTCCTCCTTGGATTCCCTCACTACCACCCTCCACCAGTGCCCTTCATCTCTCCGTAGCCCCTTCCCCAATGACCTCCTTCTCAGATTCCCTCACTGCCACCCTCAGCCTGTGCACCTCATCTCTCCGTAGCTCCTTCCCCAATGACGTCCTCTACGGATACCCTCTCTGCCACCCTCCACCAGCACCCCTCATCTCTCTGTAGCCCCTCCCCCAATTACCTGCTCCTCGGATACCCTCTCTGCCACCCTCCACCAGTGCCCCTCATCTCTTCATAGCCCCTCTCCCATATGCATTTCATTTGTTGTATAGCGCTGCTCGTAGTGTAGGGTGTCACAGTACTTTACATCATGCACTTATTATACAGAGACAATGAATCATACAAGTACGTAAATCAGTCTACAGGGAAAGTCATATAAACCAATGAGGATTACAAGGTGTAGGAATCACGTCATCCATACTGTCATCCATACTGGTGGGCAGTATGTTTTAAGAGGGTTTGGTCTGGAGAAACACAAACTCCGGATTTAAAGAGTACTCCAGTGCTTGGGGGTTGGCTTTACTAATAAAAATGTATATCTACCCAAACAAACTCTTTTTAGCAACATTAGAATAATGAAAGACCTGGGAAGTTCTAACTATAACACAACTAATTATACCATTCAGGTGTGCATGCAGCTCTTTGATGACAGTTCATAGGTCACTGTCCTATGATATGATTGTAACTTCTGAACTGCAAGTTACACAAGATCTATGTGACAAAGGCAGTAACCCACTGAGCTATCCACATAAAATACAGTTTATCTGCATTTCAAAACTACCAACAGACAAAGGATTGCTCTCCAGCAGGATTATTAATCACCAGAGTTATCTGAACATTTTTTTATTATAAATGAAGCATACATGAAGTATGTGTCTTGCTGGGCTTTCCCTGATTTTAAAAAGAAGAACAAATAGCCACACATTCTCTTACCTGCTGGTTCCTCCTCACAGCCGATCTGATAAGCAGCTGCAGAACCAGGAAAGGTGAATCAGGATAAACAAACATTTTTACTGGAATAGAAAAGGAAATATCCAGACTTCAGAACATTTAAGGTTACAGTTAAGGTTACAGTTAAGGTTGCCTGGTGCCAAAGAAAGGATTTGTACCCTTCCCGTGACACAATTGTACCTGCACAAGTGGGCGGGGACACCGCCCACCTTTCTAAAAAGGCGTTGCATGATTGGGGGTGCCTGTGAGAGAGCCCAGGCCCAATCACGCAACTCCTAGGAAGAAAAACAACCTTCTGAAGAACATTTTAAATGAAAGTGGCCATTTACTACTGGTCTTCGAGGCGTCAGGGCCAGGCTCATGTTTGGGTGGGCCTTGCCCACCCGGCCCACCCGCTAGAACCAGGCCTGCAACACACAAAGGAGAAATAGGTAGGAAGAGAAAAATGGAAACCCATCACAAACTGAGAAAGCAGAAACCTGAAAGAGTGAGCGAAAAAGGGACAGGGAGCACCTGGTAGTGGTTTAAAAGTCCCAAGGGGGTTCAATATTTGGTATTCGGTGCACTGAGTTTTAAGACCATCAGCCACACGTGTAAGAGCAGCCCTTTGGGCAAATGCTCTTATTATTTTACAAATTAAGCACTGCACAATATTGCTACCTTAGAGGAAGTGGGAGGTGGAGGCACAGCTAGAAAATTAAAACCACAGGTCTCACTGAGGTGCAGAGAAGAGAAGTTCTGGAAGGTGAGGACCCTACCTAAATGTATAGTTGGTGTAGAAACAAAGGTTGTAGAGATGAGAGGATAGAGGGAGGAGAACATAAAAGGAGTGGAAATAATTTTAATACAAAGGAATGAAGAAATCAAGAATAGTATGTGTAGTTTTGAACTCAGTGTGAATTTTTAATAATGTTAACAGGGAACTCATAACATAATGAGGCAAAAATGAATGAATGACTTTTAATAGTGAGGTGATGGGATAGACATATAGGTTACACTACTTTCGTTGGAGAGTAGAATATGGAACCTTCAGAATTACCCCCCCTTTAGTGACAGCAAGCATATGTTAGCAGGGTAAGTGGTAGACATGCTGTGGAAGGAATAACAGAGATGGGGTGCTTAGGACATGGATGAGTAAAAGGGAGGGGTGGAAGGGGAGATTTTGGGTCTGATATTTGGCAGAAACTACTCCTGATGGACATCTGTAAGTGCAGTAGGAGACTAGACAGGGTATGAAAACATTGACTTAAAAGAAGGTCTTTTAATTTCTTGTTCTCAAGATCTGGTCACCCTATGTGAGAAGCACGTGGTAGCCAGCAAAGAGACTGTCAATTATTTACTGAAGTTTGAAAAGTGAGAGGTTTGTTAAATGAGCAGGCTGGATGACATAGAGTGGGGATAGGCTCAGTTGGGGAGTAGCATCTTGACAGCATTAAATGCTTGTTTGGTTTTGTAACTCGACTCAAATGTAATGTATTTCATTTGGCTGAACACATAGCCACATTTCTTGCAGTCTATAAAGGAAGTTAACATAGCACAATCATAATAGTACTGCAGCATAATAAAAAGAAAACACAATAAGCAAATCCAACACAAGATAACAACTCAAGCACAACAGAAGGTACGCCAACGAAACAGCCCCGATAGGATACAGCACAAGAACACAATAGCGTGCAATTACAAAACAAAAAAAGAAAGAACAGCACACTATAACAACTCAAAAGCAACTCAACACTGCAGCACAAACGCTGCACAAAATACAACGTAACAACGATAGAGCTGCTCACCATAGCAATAAACTTCAAAAAAGCAATAAAGCTAAAACACAACACCATACTGTCGCAACAATAACCGAGTAAGAACATAGAACCGTGTTTGTTGCCTGGCCATGATATGAGAAACATCTGACCTTCTAACCTTCTTCTATTCATACCAGAAATGTTTGATACAGTTATTTAACGAGGTGGAAAGAATAAATGGAGGTTTCTTAAAAATACTCACACCAAAAACATAAAAAAAGTATAATGCATATAACAGCATAACAGTAAGCCTGGGCGTTGAACTACGCTCCGTTCGCGGAGCTTGCGAAGTTTAGGCAACTTCGCGATTCGCGTAGAGCGCGAAGTTGCAGATTGCTACGCAATCTAGCGCGTAGCGTAGTAGTTTTGCTTCCTCGCGCGCTCAATATTCATTCTCGCGCGCGCGGTAACGTCTTACCGTGATTCTGCGATCGCCAACTTGCTTTTCTGTCCGTTCGCGAGCACCACGAGATTTGTAATATGGCTGCCCAAGCCCGCGAGAGTGTGCGAACGCGAACACGTCATTCGGGCGCGCGAACTGAATTCCGGCGGCTGTCTTGGTAAGATCGCGATCCCGAACATGCAAAAGCTACAATCTTGCGAAGAATATCTCGCGAGCTTCATAAAACCTTCTCTAAAATTATCATTTTGCTCAGAAAAACTCCTCAGATTGTGATTTTGCTGCAGTCTTTTGTGTAAGGAGGAGTCCTTTAATTTTTTTAACTTTTTTTTTCAAGAGGAAGGAAGTGCCCCTGAGTCTACAACTTCCTGTTCCTGTCCAGCAGGCTCCTCCCAGTGCTTTGTGCATGTGTTGTTCACTTTCATTTGGATTTGGAGCTGGAAGGATCACTTTTTTGTGTCTGTCTGCTGCATCATACCATTGGATTGGATTTATTTGAGGACTTTTTGATTTGAGATTTAATTTACTACAAGTAAGTTGGAGAATTGGTGTGTTTGTTTCATTGGGGCTTGTTTGTACCTACATTTGTCTGGGATTTTTATTGTTTTTAAAAATTATTGTTGTGGCGGGTGGCCTGTACTAGTTTCAATAGGGGCCTAGTTGTTTTTCTCTGCAATTTCAGCCAGTAGGGTACCCATGGGTTCATTTTTCGTGGTGTCCGTAGAATTTCAACATCATGTAGGGCATGGATGGCATAGGATTGAAATGCTAAATGTGGCTGTGGTGTATTTCACTGTTGGTGTGTGTGTGTGTGAAATACCTTTGTTGGATGTGTGTGCTTGATGTGTAACTTCTTTCCAATCCTTTCGTAGCCCTGTTGATTTTCATTTTGGTATTAAAGCTGTGTTGTTTAGCAGGCCTCCTTTGTCCGGTCATATATTAGAGGCCTGCTTCGGTTCATTGTTTTCCATGGCCTGTTGTGACTGTGAGTGCCCATGTGGCTTGTGGCAATTTTTGTGGTGGTAGTTTAGTAGTGTGTGCTTCTTTTTCCATAAAGGCCTGCATTTCTTTTCTTTGTTCCCCTTGGCTTATGCTTGTTGTTGTTGTGTCCTCCTGGCCATGTGTGTGGTGGCCATTTTGTGAAGGCAGGCATTGTGCTTTTGCTTTTGCCATAGGCTTACATTGACTGTTCCATGCTTGTGGCCTAGTCTGCCAGTAGGCCCAGAGGTAGCCAGCCTCAAATCTTTGGTGCGTTTTATTTAATTTACAGTTTGTGTTGTCTGGTTTTTTTTTTACACCATGGATGGCTTTGGATTTCATTGCAAAAGGTGTTTTTTGGGGTGGGATAGCAGTTTTTGGGTGTGTGTTTAATAAATAGGGCTTTTCAGCCAGTAGGTAACCCTAGGGATTCAGCTCGCGTACTTTCAGTAACTCTGCACAGCGCGACAACGCTGACTTACAGTTTTCGTCATTTTCGCGCTCTCAATATACGTGTTCGCGCACGCGATAGAGCCTTTTTGTACAGTTCGCATTCCCGAACACGCAGCATTTGCAATCTGGCAAACAATATCTCGCGAGCAACAGAAATCATTCTCGAAAACGCTGATTTTGTGCATTTGGCAAAAAAACTCCTCAGGTTGTCATTCTGCTGTAGTTTTGGAGCACGGAGTCGCTTTTATTTTTTTGAAAATATTTTTATGAGAGGAAGTAAGTTCCACAGACACTACAACTTCCTGTTCCTGTCCTTTGTAATCACTTTTTGGTTATTATTGTGGTGGGTGGCCTGAGCATGTGTGTGGCGGCCATTTTAGGAAGGCAGGCATTGTGCTTTTGCCATAGGCGTACATTGACTGTCTCCCATTTCTTGTTGTTGTGGGTGAGTGGCGGCCATTTTGTGGAGCCATCCAAGCAGTGTGCTTGCTTTTGCCATTCTGTTCCAAGCTTGTGGCCTAGTCTGCCAGTACGCCCAGAGGTAGTCATCCTCCAATCTTTGGTGCATTATTTAAATGTACAGTTTGTGTTGTCTGTTGATTTTTTTTTTTTTTACACCATGGATGGCTTTGGATTTCATTGCAAAAGGTGTTTTTTTGGGGTGGGATAGCAGTTTTTGGGTGTGTGTTTAATAAATAGGGCTTTTCAGCCAGTAGGTAACCCTGGGGATTCAGCTCGCGTACTTTCAGTAACTCTGCACAGCGCGACAACGCGGACTTACAGTTTTCGTCATTTTCGTGCTCTCAATATACGTGTTCGCGCACGCGATAAAGCCTTTTTGTACAGTTCGCGTTCCTGAACACGCAGCATTTGCAATCTGGCAAACAATATCTCGCGAGCAACAGAAATCATTCTCGAAAACGCTGATTTTGTGCATTTGGCAAAAAAAATCCTCAGGTTGTCATTCTGCTGTAGTTTTGGAGCACGGAGTCGCTTTTATTTTTTCGAAAATATTTTTATGAGAGGAAGTAAGTTCCACAGACACTACAACTTCCTGTTCCTGTCCTTTTTAATCACTTTTTGGTTATTATTTTGGTGGGTGGCCTGAGCATGTGTGGCGGCCATTTTGTGGATGCAGGCATCGTTCTTTTTGCATAGGCCTCCAAGCTTGTGGCCTAGTCGTTCAGTAGGCCCAGGGGTACTACTACTCATCAATCATCATGGGTGCATGGAATTTAAACAACTGTTTTTGTGTTGTGCGTTAAATCAACATCATGTATGGCTTTGGATTGAATTGTAAAATGTGGCCTTTACTTTTTTACGGGGGTAGCTTTCACTTTTTGGGTGTTGTAAATAAATGCCTTTAGTTTTTATGTGTATATATATGTTCGTTGTTGTTGCTCCCTGATGCTGCATCCATCCCATAAGATGCACACATTTTTATTTAGGGCAAACAGGCTAGACTACATTTATGTTTTTGTTCTTTGCTATTTTTCTTCCTGAGTGTACACAGTACAAATACAACAGGATCCCTGGCCTTGTCAGTCTCTTAATGGCTGGCTATACTGTTGTTGTTCACTGACTTCATAAAATTTAATAATTGTGACCACCCACCAGACACTAATAAGTTATATATTATATTATGTATCTTTTGACTGATGTTCTTCTGGCTTTTTTGCTTTTAGGTGCACAGAAGACAGAGGAGGTGTGTCATCATCATCCACCGTTGTGGTGCCAGACCAACGTCCTGCTGCTGTACACAACGTGACGTGTGAGTGACCTGACCAGGCATCTCTGCAACTTGTGCAACTGAGTGCTGTTTTGATATCTGTTGAAGATGCCCCCAAAGAAAGCAGGTAGCAGGTCCTCCGGTACCAAGAAAGTTGACATGGAGAAGAAGGAACAGAAGAAGAAGGAAGTGTTACTTAAGTCTGGTGTGCCTCCCAAAACCTTTTTTGGTGCACCAAAAATGACGCCTGCAGCAGCGGTGTCGGGGGCCAAGCTGGGGGCAGCACCTCCACATCAGTGGGCCCAACCCAGCAACCCAGGCCCAAGCAGATGAGTGCGGAAGAGGTAGCCAGCCTTATGGTGGAAAGCAGTGATGCTGAGCCTGAACTAAACTTATCGCTATCTTAAAGTAGTACACAATCAACGCAGGAGGGAACACAGCAGATAATTGGTCAACAGCTGCAGCCACCACCCGCAATAGTAGCTGTTGTTCCTCCCGAAGTAGGGGCAGTTCAGGAAATTGAGCCTCATGCAGACGAAGAAGAGGAAGCCACTCCTTTAGAAGTTCCATTGGCTTCCAAATCCCCAGCATGGAAAAGGAGGGTTAGTACATCAAGTTCTTCACCAAGCCCCCCTTCTGATGATCTAGATGCCACTTGGAAGCCACAAACTGAGTCTGAGAGGGAAACACATCACAAGAGCAGGCATGGGAAAAGGAAGGTTCCAGAAATCCTTACACTTATGGATGTTGATGTAGAAGAGCAGGATGATGATGATGATGATGATGAGCCAGTCATCACAAACATCACTCCCGGGCCTGAGGAGATGGAGACGAACATTTTTACACTATCCAAAATGGCTGTGAGGGATGTAGCACGCATACCTCCAACACAGGTAACACCAACACGACCTCCAGCTTCTATATTTACATTAGCAAAGGGCCGGCAGCGTCCAGCATCCAGCACAAGCACCACCTCAGCAGAAGTAGGTAGTGGTACTGCACAGAGTCAAATTCAACACACACCCTCCAGTTCATCCGGCATTGGAAGTGAGAGTGGCACCTCCAGCAGGAGACAAAAGTTAAGCTCCCCCGTGTGGGACTTCTTTACGGTTAGCGGAAAGGACGAGAACATTGCTATATGCTCCGTTTGTCATACCTCTGTTAGTCGTGGTAAGCTTGGTACAAACTATGGTACCGGAGGCCAAATGACCAATCTGAAAAAACACCACGCAATCCAGTAGGAGGAGCACCTTAGTCGCATCAAAACTGGAACCATTGATGTTGGGCATAAACGAGTACAAAGTCCGCTCACGGTGGAACAGGAAGAAGAGGGAGACATTCTCTGTGGTAGTGGTACACAAAGTAGCCCTGTCCCCAGCACTGCAGTGGTAACGCCCACATCCTCAGCCACATCTCATTGGCACAAGAGTAAGAGTCAGCCTGAGACACCAAGGAGTACTGCTGGCCAAGAAAGTGCGACGTTGACCACACGAAGGAATACCATGCAGCCTACCATTCTTAGCATGTTTAGTAGGCTGGAGGGGCAGTACAAACGCAACCACCCAATAGCACGTTTGTACAATGCAAAGCTGGCTAAAATGTTAGCACTGGACCTTCTCCCTTTTTCTTTTGTTGAAGGGGTGGGTTTTCTTGAATTTGTGACCACCATCTGCCCAAAATGGAAAGTTCCCAGCCGCTACTATTTCGCAAGAGTTGCTGTTCCAGCACTACATCACGACATGCTGGAATTGCTTGGAAAAGCTTTAAAACAGAGTGCTGTTCAGAGTATACACCTGACAACAGACATGTGGACCAGTTGCCAAGCCACTGATTACATGTGCATCACTGCACACTGGGTCTCTTTTTCGGGTGTTAAAGATAAGATATCTGACGGTGTTGTTGACACCGCTGAGATTTTTAAAGACACTCGCAAACATGCAACTGTAGCGATGTTTGCTATGGAGAAATCTCATACTGCTGCAAACATTTTGGATGAGTTTAACAGCAAGGTGTTTGAGTGGCTGCGACCAAAAGGGCTTACCATTGGTTTTGTTGCCACGGACAATGGCAGTAATGTAGTTAGGGCCATGAAAGATGGTGGCTATTTCAGGGTGCCATGTTTGGCACACTGCATTAACATTGTTGTTCAGGACTTTCTGAAAAATGAAAGCAAAGTCAGCAGCTTACTGACCACCTGCAGAAGAATATGCACACATTTCAACCATTCTTTTAAAGCCCAGAATCAGCTGAGGGTCATTCAATGTGAGCATAAAATGCCAGTCAAAGCACTCATCCAGGAGATGCCAACACGTTGGAACTCAACGTATTACATGCTTGAGCGTCTGTTTGAGCAGTACATACCACTTAATGCTTATGTCATGAAAAGGCCAGGGGATCCTACTGTGAAAGGCATGAGAGTTGAGATGGCCCAATGGGACCTCGTCAAATGCCTGACAGAGATGCTACTTCCTTTTGAGGTCTTCACACGTGAAGTGAGCAGGGAGGACTGTACTAAGGGCCAAGCTATCCCATTGTTGTACATGCTAGAGCAAGAGCTGAAGGAGGTGTCAGAAATGTACGCAGGTGTGGATGAAAAAGTAGATGCATATTATTTGGCAGACACCTTATCCGCTCGCTTATCTGACAATACAAGGATTCAAAATAACATTGTGTCACATCCACATTACATTACCACCTCAATTTTGGATCCACGTTACAAATTATTGCTGCGCAGTAATGAAGTAATTCCTTTTTCAGAAGTGGATGTTGCCCAGTACAAAACTTTGATAGCTGAGGAAGCCACTGAGTTTGAAAAAGAAAGGATCTTAATTAGAGGCCCGCCCCCCCAGGGCAGAAAAAGTACTGCAGGGCACCCAGAGTCAAGTTTTACTTCAGAGGCCAAGAGCAGTGCGTTTGCCTTCCAGCAGTCAACAACACTGCCAGCAATAACATCAACAGCACCAACAGGATCATCAGGCACATTTAAAAAAACGGCAGGTGATTGGTTTCTACGGAAAGGGTATTGTACATCCATGACTGATGCAAAGGCAAAAGAGGCCCAGGAAATCGGAGCACCCCTGAACATTGAGCGGATGGTTCAGGCCTATCTAGATGACACAACAGAGTTCTTCATGGAGCAAAGCCCATCGGTGTATTGGTATGGGAAAAGAAGCCAATGGCCAGTGCTCAGCAGGCTGGCGATAAAGTATGTGGCTTGCCCTGTTGCAAGTGTCTCTTCAGAGCGTGTTTTCAGTGCGGCTGGTGCCATTGTTACTGTCAAAAGGACCAGTCTCTCGCCCAAAAGCGTTGAAAGGTTAACCATGATCAAAATGAATCAACACTTTATACCAGCGGAGTACAAAATACGTGAATCACAGCATGAAGAGGAGAGCGACTTCGATGACATAAGTAGTGGGTTGTTAGACGTACTTCTGTCCGAACCACCAGAGTTTGAGGACGAGCTCGTCTTCCCTGACAACTAGGCTTTCAAATTGTTCTCCCTTCCTTTATTTGTGTGTGACTGTGTATCTGTTTTTCTGGTTCAAAATCTAATCACAACAAATCCATCAACAGTCTCCTCTTTTTATTTCCCTATTGGAGTTGCACGTCTGTGCATAACTGTCCACTCCACTCCTCAGGGTCCTGCTCCATCTTCTTTACTCTCCCTAAGTACATTTCAAGCAAGCCAGACATTGGATGGAGATGGAGAATAGTACAATACATATTGCCTCTAACAGTCCCTCCATAGAAAGTGAAACCTGACTCCAGCTATATTCCATTTTGTTTCCAAGCCGAAAGAAACTCATCACTGACTGCCAGAAGGCTAGGCAGGCATCAGATCAGACAGCCAAAGAGAACACCAAAACAGGTAATGAGTGATTATTGTGAATGATGGTGGCATGCATTGCATTGGATGCTGGCTGACTACGAATAATTGTGCATGAAGTAGAACTATACTAGTTTATTGACAAAGTAAAAGTGACTCGGGTGTGGTGACAGTTAATGTTTCCTTGTTGTTTAATAATAATAACCACATTGTACTCCTACCACTGCAGGTGCCGGCCAATATCCGTTGCAATTTAGTAATATGGAATATATTATAAACTTAATCAGTCACTACAGACTGAGTTGGTGTTGGAGAATACGTACCACACGGTCATCATCATGATGCTGCTGAGCATACTATCTTTGCACACAGTCAGTTGGATCAGAGAAAATTGATGGAATAACTGCGTTTCATGGGCTGACTTAAAAGGTAAACGGTTTGAACAAGAACCACAGCAGACTTAGTCTAGACGTCCATGTAATGGTGTGGACTGGAGTAGAGTGTAGTGGTATGAGGGACAGTGGCACATTGATTTAGTCACTTCATTTGGAAAATGCTAGGTTGCTGCAGTGCATATGACATTTCTCTGGCTCGCTCAAAATGTAAGTAAGGGGTAGGGTGCCTGGCCTGTGCCGCGGTTCTCCTGTTCTGTGACTGTGCTGGCTCCTCCTGAGTCCTGTCCCGTTGTTGTACCTTAATGCTGTAGAGTAGACACTATGTATCCTATCCAAGCTACCTCAGTCTGAAAGTGTTCTCTCCAGAGTGTTGTGACTGTCTTCTCGGCTTGCACTCCACTGTAATTGAGTTTATTGTTTTCAATGCAGTAATTTTTCAATACCCCGTTTGTTTTTCCATCTACACTTACAGGCCGGCCTTTAACCTGTGCTATAGTGGGAGAAACGACTCACACTTACCTTACCAATCCGCATCAGGCAGGCAGTGGTACCCAAGATCGATGTGCGGAGTGTCCATGGAAGGGAGGACCAAGAGGAATGACGAAAATGATGCAACTCCACATTGGACCAGGGTAATACAGTAACTTTAGTATCATTCATCACTCATCTTTAAATTTATTTGATTGCTTTTTTCTCTTCAATCATTACGACTGTGTGTTGTGGTTTGTTTGGTAACTAATTGATCCCTACAACTATTTTTTAATTTCCTTTGCTAGCTTGAGAAATAAAAGTAAGCCCGGTACAGCATGTAATTGGGTTCGGTCTGAGCTCTGAGGGCGGCAGACAGGCAAGGCAAATTTCAATTTCTTCCCTGAATGTACTGTCTCATTGGGTAATAGTAGTTATAGTAAGTACAACTCATTATCATTAACCATCAAGTTCTCTTCCTCAGCATGCATGCATTTGCTTTTTCTCACTTTATACTTTGGTTTCTTTGATAATGGATCATGGTCGCCTTACAAGATTGTGTTTTACTTTTGTTGTGTCCATGCATACTGTCTGTTTTTCTTTCTCAAACCTTTCCCAAAACCCCACTTCCCATCCATTCATCAATCCCTAACCCTCTTCCCCCGGGCTGTGTGATTTATATTGAGGTGTGATGTGATGACTACATTAAATGTACACCAATTGATCACACGCTTGCTGGGGCAGATGTGGTGAAAGCAACACTAATTGAATTTCAACTAAGGCAGGGCAAGGATCTTCTTCTGCTAGCCCACCCATGTTGTAGTTTACTTTGTCTTCTGTTCTACTACTCCTCCCACAGTCTCTCAGTCAAGTGACTTTCTCTTTCTTTTTTCAAATGCTATTGCCAGTGTCTACTACTACCACCACAATAATGGCATCTTGTCCGTTAATTTGGGAAACCAACCATGCAGCCATCAGTGTGCCAAACTTCATCATCAATCACAGGTAAGATAAGTTTGGTGAGAGGTATGGACTAGGAGGAGAGACTGACAGTATTATTATGACAATTAAAAATAACTCAGTGAAGGGTACTGCATCTATCGGTTTGTGTGTTACAAAATCGGCAGATCTTTTAAATCAAACACTGGCTGTGGGCATGCAGCAGCACGGAAACAAAGTAAGCAACCATGTAAATTAGATTGAATTAGGAAAACTGTAACCCACCACAAAACATTAACATCGTATTAGTAAATAGTATATATTTTAATATCCCCTAACAAAAATAAACTATCCCACTCTGACCTAACCCACCCCCCTCCCTAACCCCAACCAATGTCCAAAACGAAAGTTGAGAGTCCCAATGTCCGAAAAAATCCCCAACGCCCACAAACCCACCCACCAACAAAAGGAATTAAAAAAGGGGCAAATGACGAGGTCCTCTATCGTCGGTGGGCCTTAAGGAGTTTATCCACCAGGATCTTTACCCGCTCCTCCAGGTTCTCCTCTAAGCGGGCCATCCGGCGGAGCAGCTGGCAGCGAAATGCCCTGCAGTTACATGCAGGGTGGGGGGCAGCAGTGCTTGAAATCGATGCGCGCCGGCGGGCGGCTGCCGGACCACGGCGCCGTGAAAGTGGAGGCAGGGCCTGACTGGGGTCCGGGGCATTGGAGGAGGCTGCAGCTGCAGCCGCCTCCTCCTCCTCCTCCGCCTGAGCCACCAGCCGGCGATAATGTTCACAGATGGCCTCCAGTTTCAGGCGACTGGGCCCTAGCGGCCAACTCCTTCATTGATGGTTTAGTGGATGTGGAAGGAGTATCTATATCAAGAAAGAAAAAGAACATGTTGTAGCCAATACTCTTAGCAAAACAGAAACACTAAAATCATTCAACACATAGTGTCACAGTATCACTAGCAAGCACAGTTCATAACATTTGTGATTTGGTGGTAAGTATCTCTACTCCTACTTCCTTGGACTCTAACATTTATGGGAGTTTCCGACATTATAAATATAATCGTACTATGTACTCCGGTACACCAGTCGTGTTGTTCTTATCTGTAGTTTAGCCCAATTACATAACCTTGTTGTAGCCAGCATGCCAGCTCAGTCAGCTAAGCTTGCACCCAAGAGAAACAGATATGAGCCACATGATGCAGACTCACGTTAGTTTTATTTACTACTACTGTCTGCAGGTGGGGAAGCTCATATTTTTGTATGACGCCTTACGGCCGTTGAAAATAACAAAACAGGTAGTGGGTAACTTAACCTGCCATGGGAGACCAAGGCCTAAAAAAATAAAAAATTGGTTTGATCATGCCTGCTCTAGTGCTCATACTGCACTCCTGTTGGCACTGAAAGAAAGTGGAAAAGACTCAAGTAAGATTGTAGAGGCAAGAAGGTCCTATAAAAAAGCAATAAAGGCAAGGAAAATCCAGTTAAGAAATATGGCATGGGATGAATTGTCAGAGGCAAGTGTTTTGAAAAATAGCACCCAATTCTGGAAGGTGATTAATAGTCCACTTTTTGATGAGTTGGAGAATACAAATAAAGACTGTCTTATCCCACCAGATAGATGGGTGGCCCACTTTAGTGGTCTTTATTCTGAGATTCATCAACTCAATCCAGTAAATTACGGGGATATTAAACAGGCCTCAAAAATTCATTTCAAGGACGATGAAGTCCTGGAGGCCATTGTGTCAATGGCAAAAGGTAAAGCACCTGGTCCGGATGGCGTCCCCGTGGACCTTTATAGGGCAGATCCAAGGTACTGGGCAAAGATTTTAACTCCTGTTTTTAACGCAGTATCAAAGGCGGGTGCTCCTATGTCATGGGGCAAAGCAGTTATAGTTCCATTATTTAAAAAAGGGTCAAGATTAGATCCGGCATGTTACCGGCCCATCTCTCTCTTGGATTCTGCTATGAAGATAATGGATAAAGTAGTTCTCGTGCGATTAACAAATTGGTTGGAAGATAAACTCATAATTTCCGACTTACAATACGGGTTTAGACAAGGAAAGGGCACAGTGGGTCAATGCCTCAATTTACATCTTATCATTGGGAAGTACACGGTCGCTAAGCAGGGGGACTTACATCTAGCATTTATGGATTTGTCCACTGCTTTCGATCTTGTAAATCGTCAAAATTTATGGGCCTCCCTAGTGGTATTGGGGCTTGATCCTGTGTTGATATCTTTCCTGGCGGTTATTCACGATGACACTACCAGAGTCGTCCGCTACAATGAAGACGGGAGTCTGTCAGAAGCATGGCAGGTAAAGCGAGGGGTAAGACAGGGGTGTATTCTTGCCCCCCTGCTTTTCTCGCTTTACATTAATAATCTGGGTGTGGCTTTAATTTCGACCAGTAAGGATATTCCCAGAGCCGGCTCAAAATTGATTCCCGCATTATTGTATGCCGACGACACAGTTCTGCTGGCTAGAACCGCGAGAGGCCTACAAGCCCTTTTAAACGGATTTCATGATTTTATGGTCTCTTTAGACTTAATAATAAATTTTTAAAAATCACGTTCCATGTCAATTGGTTGTGGGAGGGCGAAAAAGGCTAAATTCTACTGTAATGGGCGGGAGCTCACAAAAGTGCAGACCTTCCCATATTTGGGGATTGTCTTTGATGACAGGAGATCTTGGGTCATGCAACGCGCCCAGAAAAAGAACATTCTTGCTAGGGCGACAGGAGCGCTGTTGGGCTTTGCAAAACGTTTGGGGTGTAAACCCCTACCCGCTCTTATGAAGATATATAGAGCTAAGTGTGTTCCTATGGCCCTATATGGTAGCGAGGTATTGGTTTACAAGGCTACGACTGAAATCCAAACAGTAGAAAATGCCTTTTTTCGGAAATTTTTGTCACTCCCCCCATCTGCTCCTATTTTTAATATACACGAAGACCTGGGGGCAGGCTATCTTATTGATCAAATTTCTGTGGCTCCATTATTAGGTTGGTTGAGAATTTGGGCACAGCAACTTCCGAATTTAAATCAACTTATTATTCAAGACTGTTTGTCTCTTGACAAAGCCATGTCTAACCCATGGTTTCGATATATTAAAATCAATTTGGAGTCACTTGGCTGCCTCGAATTGTTTGATAAACCAAGTGCGTTGAGTAAAGCGGAGATAAAGGCCTTTAAGACTCAGTTCTTGAGTAGAGCAATGTTACTGAGGGAAGGAGGTGAACTGGGAAAGCCGGCAGTCAGGAGGTTTGTCACGCTAAGTATAGGTAGAGAGATCCAGCCATACCTGACCTACATAAACAAACCATTTCATCTGTTTTTGTTAATAAGGTTCAAGCATGGCATGCTTCCCTGGCTATTGGCTTACCCTAAGGGTTTTTTCAAAGAGGGAACCCTGGGGCCCTGTCCTTGCGATAACACCTCAGAACAAAACACGTTGCATTTGGTATTCTTTTGTAAATTTTACTCTTTGCAGCGCAAGAAATTTATTTTTCCTATTTTTAAGAACTGTAATTTTGAGCAAGTGAGGCCCGCACTGGTTTATCTGCAAATGCTTGGGTCACCACTGGTATGCTTCAGTGTAGCCAGCTACATTACAGGGGCCATTAGGTGTAGAAATAGGGCGCAGTCTTTTTAGTAACCTCCCCATATTTTATTAGTATTGTTTTTAATAGTTGGAGAATGTGGACTGATGAAGCAGTAATGGTTTTATGGGATTTGCAAAAATTGTAGAATCATTTGGATGATATACTTTTTATTGTGATCAGGTGCCAATCGTACTGTATTATTTATTATTCATGAAATAATGTAAATTGTGTTTTAATCTGTTTTGCGTTAGTGGTCTTATTTGACTTTTGTAACTGTAACTATTTGCACTATGTAACATTGTCCTGTGCTTTGATGGTTTTAACATTTTTAACCGAATAAAGCAATCTTTTGACTGACTGGGTGTCATCTTCAACCGTTGTTTAATAATAAGTCGCACAGTACAGTGAAATAGTGAACACACTTCCATCTAGTAGTAATGTCAAGAAGTAATGAATATAACTTATCGTCGCCGGCCACTGCTGCTGGATCCCCCCTGTCTCTCCTGCAGGTGCCGCCAGTTCGCCTGCCCCCTCCGGAATGGCCGCATCGCTGGCCCCGACGTCACTGGTGGATGGTAATGTGCCTAGAAAAAAACATCACAAATTTTTAGATGGCTGGAAACCTCCCCCTATTTTAAGTGTTCACTTGGAACATTGAAAAAAAAGTTAATTAATACAACATACATCAGCACTAGACAGTAAGTACAGTTAGTAGACAGACACTAGTAGTGATATGGTTCCACTTCCTAGTGTCATCTAGTCCTACTCTGCTCTTTTGAAAGTTAGCCAGAGCCATGTGTAACCCTTTTAGATTCATCATGTCGACTACTACTCTTTTGGCGCATATTTAATTATACCTGCCAGCTTATTGACATGTGCAGTAGATGCCTTTGAGGCCACTTGACTGTTGCGTACAAGTGAAGAGGTCGTAAAAAAAACCACTTATTGAGTTTGTTTAGTTCATATTGCTTAGCCATCACATACATGTTACACTTTTTGCCATGACTGCAAAATGCTTGCATTCACCAGTATACTATCTAACGGCTAACTCGCAGCATTTTTCTCATATAATAGGCAGAAGATTACCTTCTACAAACCAGAGATTTACAGAACATATTTATGATGCAAGATGATGTAACCAGTATTTCTACGTTCTACGGTGAGGGGTCTTCCAGAATTCTAAAGATCTTGGCTCTTGTTCTTGTTGTCATGCACTTGTAAATGTTTACTGTTTTAATCTCAGGCTTTTTGCTGGCTTATTGACTATGGCTGTAGTAAATTAAATTTCATATTAACGATGTACAGACTAGTTTGATACTTGTTTCAAATAAACCTTTTGAACTTACACATAGACTCTGTGGTATTTGGTGTGGTGGGGTGGACTTACACAAGTGAGTGAGCAAAATGGTGTTATTATGTTCTGGGTTGTCTGTCTCAGTCATCATCAACATTGTGTATCTTCTTCGTGGGGGGGGGGGGTCAGGAGTGGGACCCTAACGTGAGACACTATAGCTAGTCGGTCAGGGGATCCTGGGTTCTCCGTACTGAGGTGTGATCAGTAAGGTCCAACCTCCCATCAGCAACATCCTATTTTGTTGTGCATAGTTCTGTATGTGGCTCTGCAGAATCACTAGACAAGAGTAGTATCATGTACTATCCGATCAAAAATACTAGTCAAATATCTGGTTGGCCATTTTGTTTGTGGTAATTGTCAAAGCCTCAACATTGAGAAGACTTGAAGAGGACTACCCAAAGGACAGGACTCAGTGGCTAGAGCTATAGGTCAATCAGAGTTTTATTATTCCAAAGAAAACCTCCTATAAAGAGTGGGCAACTGTGCAAGCTTCGCTACAGACAGAGTAACATAATAGTAATAGTAGTAGTAGTAGTAGTACAGAGCGTCATAGCAGAAGCAGTTAGAAGCAACTTAGTTAGAGGCAGGGATAAACAGATTATGGAAACAGATAGTCACGGCCAAAGAAGTAAGCTTTTGTAAAAAATAGAATTAGAAAGTGGAACCACAATTTATAGTTCGGAAAAAAAAGATGCAGTAAAAGTTAGGGAAATATAAATGTCAATATAACCACTGGAGGACTTACTGGGGCCACCAGCAGGTGGTTCCCCCGCCGACTCCGACCCCGTCTTCTTGCCCCTGGGTGGTGCTGATGATCATGTAAAATATAATAAAGAAAGAGACAAACATTAAGGAGTGCTGTGAAAGAAATAATAATAAATCATTTGGAAAAATAAGTCAAACAACATTTTAGGAAACAACAATTGCAATAAAATTGACCTATCTAATCAGATGGATCGACTACTGGCTTCTTCCTACAGTCTACTTATTTATGAACACTTCAATGTTCCATAATCATTCTGATTACAAATACTAACGAAGCCTAGTAAGTACCACCTGACCTACACCACCTATTCCAGATGGGCCAATTGTTCACTAAGTCTGCATTTCCATTTTTTTTCAGCCATCAAATGCATAGATGAGATGGAGGACACATGCATACATTTGTGCATACATAGATACAACAAATTGTGGGTTGGTTGCATGATTCTGATCTAGTTCTGCTACTGACTGACAATGCTAAGCCTACCACTCACTAAACAAAGTACAAAAGGTTGACGGAGGACTGGGGTAAGCAGCACTCAGTGACAGAGGAGGCGTCACGCAGACCGCATAAAACAATTATTAACTAATACTAACAAACTAAACCTAGTATCCAATATCCATCCACCACTATTTCACAGTAGGACAATGGAAGGACTAGAGTCTCTCTAGCAAATCGCATTACCTAACTTCAGTTCTGTAAAATAAACTCTTATATAATCAGCATCAGCACAAGCTAGCGCAAACTAAGTTGCAAACAAGTAAGAGTACCACCGAGCACCTGGGTCCTTAAATCAAAGAACATTTTGCTTTTTGGAACTTAATTTACCAGCAACGCTTGGTACGCAGCAGTAATCTTGTTGTTCATCAAATTTAATATACACAATAAGTTACTCACCAAGCCCGACGACCTCGACACCTAGCAGGTCCAACAGGTCCTGCTCCGGTCCAGGATGTCGGACCACCGGTGGGCTAGTTGATTGTGGGAGCGCCGGACCCCAGAGCACCGGAACACGGCCCGGCGCACCTTTGCCCACCGACGGTGCCGCTCCTGGGTAGCGTACCCGGAGCCGGGCCTGCCGCCTGCTGCCAAGGTCAAGGGGAGGTGGCGCTGTATGAAAAAAACAAGGGCGGCCACCTCCTCCTCCCCAAACAGTTGCCGGGCCTGCACCCCTGCAGGACGCATTCTGCCACTAGGCAGGCGGCCCTTCTCTGCTCCTGCAGGTCCCTTTCCCTTGGCACTCCCACTTGGTGTGCCCTTGGCCATGGTTCTGGGGTGGGTGGGAGGCCGAAAAGAAAAGTTAGAAGGGAAAAAAAAAGTTAGGGGGAAGAAGATAGAAAGAACTTTATAAAAGTAACAAAAACACAGTAAAAGTAGAAATAAAATGCAAAATATAAACTTAGGCAAAGAGAGAGATAGATAATAACTAAAAAAAAGTCAGAAAAAATATTTTAAAGACAAAGGATGGCAAAGATAAAGGAAGGATGCAAAAGTAGGCCCAGAACCATAACATAGAGTGAAAAACAAGATGGCGGCGCCCATTCGCGTCCGCGTGGGTAAGTTCGCGTGATATTTCTCGCGAACATGTACTATTCATCGCGAACAAGTAAAATGTGCTCCCGAACACGTCAATGCACATCGCGAACACGCTATCCGCGACCCGGAACAGGAAATAAGGCATCGCGAGCGGGCGGGACAATGGAAAAACAAGATGGCCGCGCCCATTGGCGACCGCATGGGTAAGATCGCGAGCTATATCCCCCGAGCATGCAAACAGCTCCCCGAACATGCTCACCGCGCTCGCGAACAAGAAAAAGCCATCGCGAACGGGCGCCTCAAGCAACTACGCTAGCTCGCGAAGCTACGTGAAGGTCGCGTAGTGCAATGACATCTACGCGAACTACGCCCACAACCGCATCAATGTAACACCATAACTGTACAAACAGCACAAAAACTAACAGAATTCAAAAATCTATAAGAGTGCCTAATATAGCACAAGAAATGAAACCATAGCGTTGCTGGACTGTTGTATTGTATTGCATATTGCATCATTGCATTGTGCTGTTGCATTGCTACGTTGTTAAGTTGTTGTGAAGCTGTGTAGAATTGCTTTATAATGTGTTGTAGTGTGCTACATAGGCATCCACATACAAACACAGTAAGTACAGACGTACTAGGTACAGGAATGTATGCAGACATACACACAACCTCTCTTGTCAGTGGTATGTTTTAGGGTGAAAAGAAGTGGATAGACTGATAAAACAAGTAACCGAGCCCTTGTAAAATGCATGTTCTACGAACAATTGCCCAAATATAATGCAGCAGATGTGAATATTATTCACTATAGGGGCTCGAGTCTTAGCACCCTAGTGCTGGGCCAGCCTTTCAACATGCCCCTCCGGGCCACTGATTTCCTCAAATCATCATCATCATCATTAAGGGTGAACTTAAAAGAGACATCGCATCAACAACAATAGTGAAACCCTTTTCTATTTATCTTAATGTATATTGTAGAACATATAAATTAGATGTTCTACAATACACATGTGGCATCACTCAATAGAGAGCACTATGAATTATACATTTAAATGGTTATGATGAAATGTTTGTGATGCTATTACTCAGGGACTAGACTATGAGTGATTTATTCCTACTTTTGAATTCTTTATTTTAGATTCTAGCTGCTCACT
Source organism: Triturus cristatus (assembly GCF_964204655.1). Taxonomy (NCBI): domain Eukaryota; kingdom Metazoa; phylum Chordata; class Amphibia; order Caudata; family Salamandridae; genus Triturus; species Triturus cristatus. The sequence continues at coordinate 454,030,134 of NC_140595.1, read as the reverse complement.
ATTGGTCCTGAAGATGAACTCGAATAACTGAGTTCGAAACGTCGTCGACCCCCTACAACATGAACCCTTTATATTAAGATGAATAGAAAAGGGCTTCACTATTGTTGTTAATGCGATGTCTCTTTTAAGTTCACCCTCACCTTTCACGTCACGCTTATTGTCACTGAATATGTGAGCACTTGATTTTCTTTTGTGTAATAAATAATTGTCAAACTCTGACTTTCATGTCCCTCTATCTGCATTAGTTGTCGCTCTCCTCTAAGACTTAAGTTCTAAATACCTTATTAAACTCATTGCCCTCCCTAGGGTAATTCTTTGTCCTGGACCTTTTAGGCCATTAAGAACCATTGTTTCTCTCCACATCTTCACATGCTTAGAGCTTGATATTTGTAGGTTTTGTTTTCTCAGCACCCCCAGAGCTCAAGACACCACTGCATTAAGGGGCTATTTTGCAACATTTAAACTTGGTTTTACAACATTTGGGGAATTTATAACTTTCTCCATTATATTTTAGGACAGGAGTTAGAATAGTAAATAAGCTACCAGGCCTTTTTAAATATTCCTTGGCTGTCATCAGAATACTAATTTAACTGCTCTTACATCCGCAAAACCTCTGTTTTCCTGAGGGAGCAACTTAAACATAACGCTTAATAAGTGGGTTATGCCGAGAAGACCCCACTCCACTTCCATGGGTATTGCCAAGGTGCAGCACAACCTAGTGATGAGGCGCCCCTGGTATCTCCTCTAGCAAATACACTCTGCCTGATCACAGTCCAAGGGAAGGTCTCTCCTCCTGTACACTATGATGAATGCATCTTTCATGGTGGCCATTGTAGTGTCTTGTGAGTTAGAGATGACTGGACCTTTTGGTTCTTGATGGACTCACTAGATCAGGAACGTAAGTGCTTGGAGGTGGTTGATAGAATTCATGATGTAGTAATACCAAGCTCCATGTGTTGTGTAATCATTCACATGCTCCGAGGTTGGGGAGGACACTACAACTGGCGATGAGATAGTGTATACGTAAGCCGAAGAACCAACAGTGCTCCCTCAGAGAATTTGCCATAGTTCAGCACACTGCTTGTGCATGCCACATGCGCCTCAGTGGAGGTGTAGATTGATGGTTGGCGTATGTGGAGTCAAAGCGCCACTCCAGCCAGTGCAGTTCTTTCAAAGAAGACGAAGGCCGTACAGAGAAATCTGTGTATTATCAGCCAGGAACATGCTTGCGAGGCAGTGAAAGAGGTACGCAAACACACGAAGATGATGGATGGAGTGCTGAAACCTTTCAGACACTCAGCCCCAGTCCCAGATCTGGGTTGAATCCATCATTGTTCTTTAGCTCACTTTGTAATCCAGTTCAGACCCAGCCATATGCAAATGAGTCTTGACCCCATAACTCATGGAAACCGTCCAATCCGAACTGCCAAGCCAGGTCATCTCCTTGTGTTTGCTTCGTTCGCCCTAAGTTGGGCATGCCCAGAAGTGGGTCTTTTGCTCACTTTGGCACTGGATTCAAGCTACTCTGAGTGATGAAGGGTGTTACCTTGAAACCGGTCACAGGATGCTTGTTTCTGGTCCAGGGAAGACCTGGCTTGGCAGTTCAGGCTTGACTGTTTCCATGAGAAACATGGTGAAAACTGATTTGCATATGACTGGGTCTGAACTGGGGTGGCGAAGTGAGCTAAAGAATGATGATGGATTCAATGCAGATCTGTGACTGTAGGTGAGTGTCTGAAAAGTTTCAGCACTCTGTCCATCATTTCCTTGTGTTTGCCCTAAGTTGGCAGGGTATGCCCAAACGTGGGTCCCTTGCTCACTTTGCCACTAGATTCAAGCTAGTCTGGCTGATAAGGAGTGTTACCAGAAACTGGTCCCAGGATGATTGTTTCTGGTCCAGGGAAGACCTGGCTTGGCAGTTCGGGCTGGACTGTTCCCATGAAGAACAGGGTCAAGACTGATTTGTTTGTGGCTGGGTCTGGACTGGGGTGGCGAAATGAGCTAAAGAACAATGATTGATTCAACCCAGATCTGTGACTGTGTGTGAGTGTCTGAAAAGTTTCAGTGCTCTGTCCATCATCTCCTTGTGTTTGCCGTGAAAGAGGCACTGCACCACAGTGCAACACAGAGCCGTAAGTCATATGGAAGGATAGCTCTAAAGTCAGTGCTAGCCAGGTGTAAGAAAGCGCTAGAAGAGAAATAGACAGATACAGAGAAACTGTAATTCAGTGGAAACCAGGTATCATGCAGAAGATTAAACATAGTAACAAACACATGCAAGTGAAAAAATAAGTACTTACTGGAAAAAGAAAAGAAGGTGATATGCATCCGGTGAGTGGGCCAGATGGCCCAAGTTCAAGTAGTGAGTCAGTACTTCCAGAATTATGGAATTAGGTGCCCATCGAGCGCTGTCCAAACAGTACATACTCTCAAAGTCAGTATGTTCCACAACTGGTTATAATGCAACCATTTTCCTGAAACCACCGCTTCCATTCGATACAGCCAAAAAGCAGACTATTAGTGCCAGATCGAAACATTTTATAATTTCATCAATACATTGGAAGAAGTAGATAACAAAAAGATAATCAAATATCTCAAAAATCTTGCAGGTGAAGGAGTAAAGCAAGTCCTAAAGAAAATACCACACGCTGATGAAGAATCATACCGCCAAATCAAAGATTCGCTAAATATCAAGATCAATTCAATGCCGAATGTCGATTGCAAAAGATACATTTTCAACCAAGAAAGGCAGAAAGCTGGTGAAATGATTGACCAGTTTGTCGAAAGACTTGATAAACTCATCAAACATTGTACGTTCAGTTAATTCAATAATGAAAAGGCCATACGTCTCGAGTCATAGATGGTTGCCTTTCTGATTCATTCAGGCGATGAATGCTGAGAGAAACTCACAGTCTGGAGCGAGTACTCATGACTGCAATAGCCAAAGAATGTGCAGATCAACAAGCTGCTGACATGGAGGCGGAAGGAGCCTGGAGTGAGTCAGCACTGAACGTGAAATTTAATCTGAGACACAAGGATGGGGGCCACAATGTGATGTCTCTAAGAAAAAAGATACCATGCTTCAGATTTGGATTTTCTTTTCCACATGAGGGTAAATGTCCCGCCATTGAAAAAGTATATAAGGTATGTGGGAAATAGTAACCATTTTGTAACAGTTTGCAAAGCGAAGGAAAAACTAAGTGTGTCATGTCAAGTAAACAAAATAGATGCCCAAACATTCCAGAAACGAAGTTCTACTCGCCCTCACAAGGCCAAGTGGCCACATCAGTTGAGGGAAATGGAAACTAAATGAAGTTTATCATCACCTAAATCTTCACCCAAAAGTTCTTTATTGTCATTGTCAAACAAGAGTGTCAAGCAAGAGTGAAGTCAACTTAAGAAAAATGAGAGCATGTCGGACTGGCTGCATGCAAGAAAGAATGCATGTCAAAGTAAGATCGACATGTGAAGTCATGAAATTCATTCACTGTCCTAAAATCACACTAAAGATGTATGACTGTTTCATACCTTTTAAAATAGACAGTGTTACATCAATAAATATCATGCCAGCAGAGAAGTATAACAAACTTTCCAGTTCCCCCTCTCACACCGTTGAAGACTAAAGTGTGTCCATGGACTGCATCAATGTCATTATAAAGTCAAGGTTTATTTGTAGCAACCATGAAACACAAAAATACAAGCACCAATTCATGCATCTCACGGTACATTGGCAAGTACCTGTTTACTCAGTTTTAGAACTCCTGCTGACATGGGACAGATAGCTTGCAAAATAGTGAGTCAGTTTCAATTGTTGTTTCATGGATTAGGAAAACTTAAGAGAATGAAAGTGCAACTGCATATTAATGAGGACATTTGTCCTGTTGCTCAGTGACATCATAAAATTGCATTTCATTAACAAGAAACTGTTGAAAAAGAGTTTGAGACATTACTACAGCATGATATCTTTGTATGATCTACTGGTGCAACACCATGGGCTTCACCCATAGTGGTAGTACCTAAAAAGAACAGTGAAGGAGCTGTACGCATCTGAGTTGATATGCGTCAAACTAACAAGGCAATTGAAGGAGACCGTAATCCAGGTCCTGACATTGCTGATATGATGACACAGCTGAATGGTGCCAAAGTCTTCTCTCACATTGATATGAACAAAAGATATACATTGGAACTAGAAGAAAATTGTTTTTGTGTGTCATCAGCTGCAAAACTGCTTCAAGATGTCATTCAACACATAATACAGCCTGTCACGCATGCTTTCAATTACAGTGATGATATCTTGGTCTTTAGGCCCATATGAAAGGAACATGATAAAGCTCTTACACAAGTGTGCCATTACTTGCCGATGCAGGTCTCACTTTGAATGCAGAGAAGTGTGAGTTCTACAAAAAAAACTTACATTCTTTGGCCATATTTTCTCTGATGGGGGAATGACTCCAGATCTGGCTGAAGAACAGGGCGTGTCAGCCAGCTGTCCCTCACAAGATGTTACCATGTTACTCTCTTTTCTTGGCATGGCGTGATTTTGCCACATGAAGTGCACCATTAAAAGACTTAACAAAACAAAATCCTTCATTTCATTAGTCACATGAATATGAACAAAAATTCAAGAAAATCAAACATGCAATTGAGAACGCCACTGAAATGGCCTTCTTTGATCCAAAGCTAAATACAGAAGTTGTTGTTGACGCAAGCCCAGTAGGGTTGGGTGCAATTCTTGCCTAACATAATGGACATCCAAATGCTCTAAGGCATATTGTGGCTTATGCTAGCAGTAATTTGTCACAAAGTGAATGTGCCTATTCACAACCTGAAAAAGAAAGTCTAGCTGTGGTGTCCATTTCTATGTGTGTCTACATGGAAAGCCTTTCACTCGTTTCACAGATCTTCAAGCATTGCTTACTGTGAGAAATGGGATTTCTGGTTGGCTAAGGCTTGCGCCAAAGTCAGGCAGAAACCACCACTCTAGTCAGGGCAAGGGAGTTACACGACAAAGATAACCCCTGCTCACCCCCTTGGTAGCTTGGCACGAGCAGTCAGGCTTATCTCGGAGGCAATGTGTAAAGCGTTTGCGCACGCACACAGCAACAACACCCCAGGCACACCACAAAAGGAACTCCACACAAGGTTATATATAAAAATAGCCTTTGTATTGTCATAAATACATTAGAGACATAATCACATAATATACACGGTGCCAACTGGCACTGGGCAATATTTACAGGGGAATTATATACACATGATCGGTCAGAATCTTTAGAAAAGCACAAGTAGAGAAGGTAAAAGCACCACCAGTAACTACTGACAAGATTAGGAACTTAGCATTAGATCCTGTAACAGAAAACAAAGGATGCCCAAATCACCTTGCACATGAAACTACATTAGGCATAAAACTGTATTAGGCCCAAGCCTCAGTGGCATCACTCATTACACAATAGGCATCGCAGGGGGCATCACCAGCATAAATTCCTCAGGCAATATATGTAAACATGAGCATCATCATAAATACATTGGACATCACATGAGAAGCCTGCGCCCTACCAACTTCCAACTGACCCCAGGCCAACTGGCCTCTCACAGGGGGTTCAAATGTTCAATGTCCAGAATGTCCTAGCTGGCTGCGCATGCAGCATAAGCAGAAGGCGCAAAAGATCAGGCCTAAAAGTGGGAGCTGTCCACTATTTGCTGGGCAGCTGTGCAAAGGAGTCCTGGCACCTGCGTGCCTCCTGAGCCCCTCCTTGTCACTAAAGCAAATGCCCCATGTCCAGCGCAGTTAGAATTCAGCTGCCAATGCAGCGGTCACCCTAGGGCGCAATGCACTGGGGGGGCCTCTCACCCCTTTCAGGCTAGAACCACTAATGCCCCCAAGTCCGACTTCGGGACTTTTAGAGATGATCTGACCCCCAAACATGAAAGGACACTGGCACCATGGTCCACGCTGCAGCCCCACTCTGGGACTCTAAAAAATAGACTTTGCCCACAACGTTGCAGCTGCCCACTGCCAGGCGGGGTAGCTGTAGAAGGATGTGAGCCCCTACCCTGGGACTCATACAGAACAATGGCCCGAGGAAAAGAATGGGGCTGGCGCCACTGCGCCTACTGAACCCCCACTGGGGCTTTTAGAGCAGTGGTGCAAAACGTTGCAACTGCCCACTGTCGGACGGGGCAGCTGGGAAAGAAACCAGCACCAACCAGGGGCACGTTGGAGTCCCACTCAGGGACTCTGGAATGGAACAATTGCCTTATAGGTGCAGCGGCCCGCATCTGCGGTGCCGCTGTGGAGAGAAACCAGCACAGACACTTCGGGGGCCACTCCCAGCACCCACAGTCCCTTAACCGCGTCTCCCACTCACCGGAGCGGCGTGGAGACTCGGCTCCTCTCTCTAGGGTGCGTCCTCTGGTCTCACGGCGGTACTGTGGAGCTTCTCCTCTGCTGGGGAGGCTCCGGCGGTAGCACGTCCTTCTCTGCAGCGGGGGCAGGCACCGGCAATGTGCCTTGGGCCCCCTCCGCCTCTGCTGCCAGACTGCTGCAGTACCTCCAGCATACACAGGAACGCGGGGTAGGCTCCCGTCTGCTTCCTGTTTCTTCCTGGTCAGGCACCGCCCCAGTCTCAGCGAGGGTTGCCTGACTTCCTGTCTCGCGCTCCACACCCGGGTTGCGGCGGTGATTCCTCCTCGCAGGCAATACGGGGTAGGCTCCCGTTCAGTGTCGAAAATGCAGGGTGGGCACCCGCTATCAATAAAAGGCACCAGAGGCTGCAAAAATGCGGGGTGGGAACCCGCTATTAATTAAAGGCACCAGAGGCTGCAAAAACGCGGGGTGGGCACCCGCTTGCACTATAAATCCAGGGTGCCTTTTCCTCACCGAAGTGCGGGGGTGGGCTCCCGCGCCTTCGTGTAAATTAAATATATTAGCGGGGTGGGCTCCCGCTGCCCTTCTGCACACAAAGAGGTGATCCCCATGCCAGGGGTCCCCTCCGGGGCCACACAGCAGTGGGGTGGGCACCCGCTAAGGACCAACCAGCTGCAAGCAAAAAGAAAACTAGAAGTGCTTCCAGCGACAATGACGAACAAAGCGCTTCTCAAAACAAAAGGAAAGTGCTCCCAAGGCACCAGAAGTGAAGTCCCAAGTCCAGGGGAATCTCCTCAGGAGAAAGGGGGGCACAAGGCTGGGCTCAGGCAGGCCAGCACACAGGGCTCTCCAGCAGGGAGGCAGTCCCTTGTGGTGGTTCCTCCTGGAGCCCAGCTGCAGCAGCCCCCAGCATCAAGATCAGCACAACCTTTTCATGGGGTCACAGCCTCCTCATTTATACCACTTTTCCCTTTGTCACACAGCACAGGGCTAGGGGAAAACCAGATGCAACTGGTTTGGGGGAGCTTTGGAGCACTTTGTTGTGCTCAGCTCCTCTCTCTTTTCTCAGGTGGGGCTAGGTGCTCAGACGCACCACAGGGGGCAGGACCAGCATTGTGGAGGGAAGGCACAGCCCTATTCAGGTCCCAGGTGCAACTTCTCCCTCCCATCTACATGCAGATCTCCCTATTCACCACTGGATTGACTCATCCTGGCGCCAACCACCCCATCCAGCCCCTGTCAATCACAAGCCAGACATGCAATCCACATCAGACAGGCAGACCCACTGTACACAGAAATGCCAACTTCTAAAAGTGGCATTTCTCCACCAGTCACCATACATCTGCGCACACCATTGCGCAGCATTTATTCTCAAGAGTTCGCACATACTAAACTTGACCCTGCACTCCTCTCACGCCAGGAATTACCATGGACACACATATCCCCCATGCATTCCTATGGGAGGGCAGGCCAATCTCACCACACGCACTCAGAGAGCGCACGCACTTTACACTGGGACACAGTGCTAAAGTACGCAGAGACTAAAAACTACTAACATCAGGTCACATTAAAAGGCAAAAAGTTTAGGGGTGAACCTGCCAAAAGGGCCAAGTCCAACACTTACCATCTTTGGAAATCCTAAAGCCAAGATGCACCCTCACATTGAGAGGTGAGGGTTGCGACAGCAGGAATATGGGTACACTATTGTGTACCAACCAGGGAAAGATCAAAACCCTCCTATCTACTTATCGCAAGTGACAGGACAGTGTCATAGTACCCCTTCCAAAACGGTTGAAGCCTATATTACCTTCATCATAAATTCCAATCTACCTGCTGCTATATCAGTGGAACAAATCACTGCTGTCTCGAACACAGAAAGTGATATGCTAATACTCAAAGACATTATTGCACTTCAATCCTGAAAGCAGCACATTCTGGGGCATATGTACGAGAAAGTGGCAAAGTGAGGTGTTAGCTGTCATGGCTTAACGCCTCACTCCGCCACTTCTGAAACACCAGGCTGCACCATATTTACAAGGATATGGTGTAGCCTTGCGTTTCCCCCTGCGCTGGCACAACACTTAGCTGTGTAGCGCCAATGTACGCACCCTTGCACCATAGTGCAAAGGTGTCTGCATGCAGGGGAGGATTGTTTTGTGCAGGAAGGTATTCCTTCCGCCACATACACAATCCTACAATATATATCACTTTTATCTGGGCTGCTTCATACAGACCACATGAAAGTCACAAAATGGCCTTTGTTTTACAGATTGTTTATGTAGAGGAAGGGTGACCTTCCTGCACATAAACAATCCATTGCAGTTTGCTCTTTCCATGTGTGCTGCACAAGGCAACACACATGGGAAAAGCAAAAACAAGGAGAAATAATGCATTTCTCATTGTTTCGCCAAGTTAAGACTAGGTTTTCCCTGGCCTTAATTTATGCGCTGCCTCCTCTGTACACTGCCCTTGTACATAGGGGGCAGCGTCAAAATCAATGGATGTTGAGGTGGAACGCCCATCGCAACACCCACTGCCCGCCGGTTAGCAAGAAAATAGGACCCTATTTACAAGGCAGCCTTAAGCCAGGTTAAGTGGCTTAACGCTGCCTTGTAAATAAGGCTAAGCCCCTATCACCACAACAACGTCGGATAAAGGGACATTGTGGTGGCAATAGTGGCTTGTACTTATGCCCCTTTATCTCTTGCAAATGACAGTGAAAATAAAAAATTTGGAAATGTGAAAGAGGAACTTTTCGTAACTCAAGTAGGTATCCTCTTACGAGGTTCGACAATTGTCATAACGTAGCGTCTGAGACAGAAAGTCATTGAAGTGGCAAACGAGGGACATTGTGGAATTGTTACAACTAACCGAACTCTCCGAGACCAGTTGTCGTTTCCTCATCTTGATGAAAGAGTTGAAAAGGAATTAAAGACCTGTCATTTGTGCAACTGTTTATCTACCAAAACAAATCAGCATCCATTGAACATGTCTGATCTTCCAAAACACATGTGCGAGAGAATGGCTGTTAACTTCTTTGGACCCCTTGACAACGGACATTGTCTAATAGTAGTGATTGGTGAGTATTTTTGTTTTCCCTTTGTAGAAGACCTCTCGTCGATCACTCACGAAAAATTCATTGGGAGGAAAGATGGTTTTTTTGCAGCATAGGACATTCCATTATTTCTGAAGTCAGACAAAAGCCCACCTTTCAAGACTTGAGAATGTAAAGACTTTCTTACTCATCTGAATGTCAAGCATCAGAAAAGCACGCCTCTTTGGCCACAAGCAAACAGTGTTGGAGAGCATTTTATGAGCACCCTCAAAAAGACCGTTCAGCGTAGTGCACTGGAAAGCTTGAACTCAAATCAGCATCTTCATTCTGCTCTTCATGCATACCAGTCAGCTCCCCATTCAACTACAGGTGAACGTCCTGCATCCCTGATGTTTGGGAGAGCCATGAAGACCACGTTGCCACAGTGGACCACTAAAAGGGTGATTGCCAATGATGAACTTCGTCAAACTGATTCATGTCACAAATACAAAATGAAGGCCTATGCAGACAAACACTGATGTGCAAAGAACACTGTCTTTATAGAAGGAAACTGAGACTTTGTCAGACAGAAACGAAAACACAAGTTCTGATCGTTCTTTTGATGCTGACACACCAAGGGTTATGACTAGTAAAGGACACATTGTGACTGCTTACCATCCTGGAAATTCTTCACATTTCAAGCACCTGCCTCGACATTTGCCAACTCCAGATGTCAGATGGGAGACTTCTTCACCTGAGACTCCTGAGAGCCCAACAACTGCAGCTGTGTCTCTGTCACCAGTGCCAGTCATGGACACTTCTCCGCTAGCCCAGCAGCCTCATATGACAAGATCTGGGTAATTTATTTGAGCACCAAAACGACTTATTGAAGAGTTATGATATATATATATGTATTATTTGTACTGTTTATTTAACAAAGGGGGAGATGTAATGTCTTGTGAGTTAGAGAATACTTTTTGGTTCCTGACAGACTCCATAGACCAGTGTGTAATATCCTGTTTAAGGGTAGAAGATATGTGATATCCTGTTGTTGTGTTTATACTGTTTCTATGTACCCGGTTCCTAGCTGCTCAGCCAGTTTGAGTGTTCTGTGTGAAATGTTGGTGTGATGGACATGTTTGGAATGCTTGGGTGCCAGTGTGAGTGTTGACAGTTAAAGATGGGCTAAGCAGCAGGGAGGCTGCTCTTGGTGGGGCTGTTCTACTTGATCGTTACAACCTGTAACTAAAGCTAATAAATCTACTTGAAACAACATCTCGGCCACGGTCCTCTTCACTAGACAGTGACGTAAGTGCCTAAGGTGGTTGATAGAATTCATGATGTATAGTGTTCAGTTAACAGTTACTCGCTGAGGAATAAAGTCATGTAATACCAAGTTTTATGTGTGGCATAATCATTTACATGATCCAAGGCTGGGGAGGAAGCTACTGCCATGAGACGCTTGGCAAGTGTGAAACTGGGGCTAAAGGTCCCGGCTGAGGCTTCTTATGACTGCTCTGGTTCTAGTATTTATAATGAGAGAAACAAAAGGATGTGCTTGAATGCAATGTATTTTCAAGGGGAATCATCCATTACATCGGAATGCCTTTACAGTGCAACTTTTACAACGCAAGTGCCTTTACATCACATGCCATTACAATGAATGCCATTACAATGCATGTCATTACAACACATGCCATTACAACGCATGTCATCACAACGCATTATAAGTAATGGAGAATTTTAAGTTTTAGGGTGGGTATGGGTTATGGGGTAGTTGGGAATATTAATTTTTACCCCTACACTATCCCACACTTTCCCTACTGTTGCACTCACTCGAGGGAGAATAGTAATTTTTACTCCTACGCTATCCAACACTTACCCTACTGTTGCACTCACTAGAGGGGGAATAGTGATTTTTACCCCTACGCTATCCAACACTTTCCCTACTGTTGCACTCACTGGAGTGGAATAGTAGTTTTTACCCCTGCACTGTCCAACACTTTCCCTACTGTTGCACTAACTAGAGTGGGAATAGTAAATTCTACCACTTCACTTACCCTACTGTTGCACTAAAAGTATTATGCATTGTAATGGAATGCATTGTGATGTAATGCGTTGTAATGGAATGCATTGTAGTGGTAGTTTGAAAAAATGCATCGTAATGGTATGCGTTGAAAAATCATGCGATGTAATGGTAGTTGCGATGTAAAAACCACATTGTAAAAGCATGCCTTGTAATGGTTTGCATTGTAACATCATATATTAATTTTCAATTAAAACTCCTGACCAAGTTAGCCATCTCACTTCTGACATGGGAGGAGATGTGATCTAGTAGATAAACTGATAACCTCAGGCCTGATGAACCAGGTTCTTGTAACCTCAGTTTCAGTCAAGGACAACAAGTTTGAGGCTGTAAACTAATTATTTATGTTTCCAGTGCCTCAAATTGTAAATACGTGTAATGTAGAAAAATGTGTGATGCAAATTTTAAAAATACCACCTGATCTATATGATCTCACATTTTCTCCTAAATCCCACGGGACTTTATTAGTCACTAACTTGTTCTGCAATAAATGAGTTCACACAATAAAGGAACACATTGAGATTTATGGGCATTCAACTGAAAAAGAGATGTTAGCTGATGATTTATTATCGTCTCTGAGGATAAAGCCAACAGTTTATGAAATAGATACAAGTACTGTAAAAAGAATGACGTTTTTTAGCCTTTGGTAGCCCTACCGACCAGGTTCACAAATGTACACCCCAATTATATTGTATGCATTATAGCACATGGCAAAATGAAGCATTCACTACATCACAAAGTGAGCTGTCTATGCAAGAAAACTTTGAGGTAAGATTAGTAATTATATACTTACCATAGCGATATAGTACTAGTTAATGTGGAAGGTGATCTATTATTGTAAGGACACTGTTGTCAACCTCAGTATAGTATCATTCAACAGCAGAGACAAAAGTACCGGTGCCCAGTGTATATTTTTACATCTCATCTGGGCAGCTGTGGTGCGTCTTCTCCTGGACTGCCCTCTCCATTTTCACCCTGACAGTTGTTATTGTACAAAGATCAGTTCTTGGAATAGACTTCATCGTGCTTCAAAAGGGAGTACGCAGATCAGCGCCAGTACTTTCACGCACACCTGAAAGGGTTCAGTGGTGCTCAGCTTTGGTTTTCGTGTCTAATCCGATAAACAAACTAAAAATAGATCTCAATATGAGTTTGTGTAAGGGCACTCTCTTTCAACACTAAAGAACTTCTAATATCTATTTGCTTAGCAAAGGAAGCCTGTCTTTGCTTTTCCAAATAGGTCTTTGAGGATATATAAATGATGTATGCAGCTTGCTTAAAAAGTCATTCTGCAAAACCAATATTTCACATTTTCCAAGCACTACATCGCCTCGTCAGAAGTGTGAGGCACTGTGTAAATACAACTACCGTACAGTGTTTGCAGTTAATGCAGCGGAGTTTACCAGCTGTACACATTCATACACACAACACTCATTTGGGCCCATATACATTAATACACGCAAATGAGCTGGCAAATATCCACTGGTCATCAATTTTTATTTTACCCTAGGAAACCTTTACACCAGTATTCTTACCATTCCTGTCTCCTGAGAAAATGAATGATTCAATAAGATCTAGTAGTAGATTAGAATAGACAATAATGCATTTAACTTTATTTTAAAGAACCACAGACTCAGAAGAAGTTTCAAACGTTTATCTGAATTAATAATTTTGTGAGTCGTAATCAACATACACATGAATATACCGGAAATCTCCATCAGGGAAATAGTACAGTTAGCTTATAATCAGTTTGCATTTATATATTCTTGCAATGACAGCACCTGAGGAGAGAAAGGACAGAGAGCAAGTACAGAGCATTTACCCTATAGATAGATTTACCTACAATGGTGTGAGGACCCCGACATCAGAGAGTCAAGGATTCAGGGTTCAGGACAGGGAAACGGTGACCTCTTCTAGTGTAACGCCAGCGTTACACCCCTCTCTGGTGCTACTTTCTCCGGCTCGGGCTCGTCCGGACCCCTTCCTAGATGTGCCTCCTCAGTTGTTCCGTGAATTTTCCCTAGTGTTGGATTCTTCAGTCAGATTGCAGCAAAATCGGGCAGCATCTCAGCATAGCATCAGCATCTCAGCATCAAGTGTGTCTAACTATCTAGAACTTACCTCTGTTATACTAATTCAAATGTATGATCCGCCCCCAAATGTCTAAATTCCATGTTCACCCGCAATTTTGATTGGGCCAAGCAGTGGGGTGAGGACATCACACCATACCAAGCTCAATATTTTTCTTTAGTCTATTGTCTAACTCCCCGCCCCTTAATTTTAATACCCACAAGCTTTCTTCCCACAGATATTTCATATGTGGATCGGTAAGTCTAATTTACAATGTTTCTTCTCCTTCCTCTTGTAGGGTCAAAAGTTGGTTTCCCATGTCCTTGCTGGGCTTGAGTTTGGCCGCCAGTCAATTTAGTTCACTTGTTCAGAGCAAGTAGACGTTTTACGCATGTATAGAAGTCACATGGAAACAGAGACGCGGTCACCCTCCAACGCCCAAATGTGAACTATTAATAAAGTCAAAGAAAAACACGTTAGAATACAAACTTAAATGAATTCACTGTATACCACTTACTTCTACTCTAACCCCATTTACTTAATAAATATTTTGCATTAATAGCTCAGTAGAACTTGCATGGGTTAGTTTCAGCTCTGCATATGCGTTAGTGCGTTACTTTAAAGCGGCCATTTTAGAAGCTCTTGCGTAGCTGCAAAGTTTTCCCCCCAAGCGACAGAGAACGTCATACTACGTAGATGTAGTAGACGCATGCGCAGAAGAGTTACCGCGTTTTCGGCGGCCATTTTAGAACACTCGGGTTATTCATTAGTAAGGCACATAGAAAAGTATCCCCTAGATATGATAATGTTGAATGTGGTGCACTGTTAGTACTCACGGACAGATTGGTTATAGTATTACAGGCTATTTGAGAGGATTGCATAGGAGCAAGTTTCTTTTTATGCGAAACCTTGCTCCATCACAGTCACAATCAATATGGTTATCAATTAGAATGACAATACAATGCCTGCAGATATATTCCACACCTTCTCCCCTGTGTTTTTTGGCTGGCTCAGTGACCCGGTTTCTCACCCCTTACTTTGTTTTTCAATAAAGACAACTCTAGAAGGGGTGCAGGTAAGGTGAACAGGGTGCACCCAAAACATAAAATTGTACATTTGTGTGTAATAAAAAAATTATGATTTTCACCTCAGAGTCCCGAGTGGCATCACAGACAACCTGAGCTTCACTCTGATTGTGTAGAATGTCACACATAGCCCCCAAGAGGAAAAGCAACCCCATTGTATAGACATTCTGAGCTACAATTCTTTTTGTGATGTATGGGTCCCAAACACAGCTATTATTCAAAACATACTTTACAATTTTCAGTTATTCACTGCTTTGAAGGAACAGCAGTGAAGAATGAAACACTTTTGTCATTGGACTGAAATTGGAAGAAATACCCCTTGATTCATAAGAGAAACAGAGTCTCACTATGCTTAAAAAATGGTACAACAGCTCAGAAGGAATTATATTTTTTTACCTTTTCACTTAATGGATGAATGTATGTATGCTACTTCTATAAAGATCTATGACCCATTGCTTGCTTGATACAAGTATTTTGTTCCCTGATACACCAAAAACTCGACACATTTATGCCTAGTTTTGAGAAAAGTTGCAATGTTACCAAAAAAAGATGCTTTCCTGGATGTTTGTTGTAAATCTGTTCAGTAGTTTTTGAGATATTTGAACTACAGAAATGTGTTTAGTTGGTATCAGAACCCCTTCCAGAGGACCACGGGGCAAGCAGGAACTAATGGTCACAACAGTGTTGGTTGAGGTATTTTATTCCTGATGTCCCAGGACCCAACCTTCCACCCTTTATGTATTTTATTTTCAGTGGTAGCGTGAGTCAAGTAGTCCAAGGTTTCTCAGGTGATAGAGATAGCTGTAAGATGAACACAGGATCACAACTCAATGTACATTCAACAACCTCAATAAATGAATGCCCAACCAAATACTCACTTTTATAAATAGTATTTAGACAGACACAAAGCAAAATATGATACAAACTAAATAATAACACAGTCTTCATACCTTCTATATTCTAACACTGTCCACACGGGCAGCAGCATCCTCCTCTTCTAAGTAGGGACTTGGGTCTTTCCCACTTTATTTGAGGCAACATCGAGGTTAGGCCCCCTAGGGAATATTAGTCTTGGAAGTCCCACATTGGCTATTAGAAGTCAAAAGTGTCCTAATGCCTTCGACACTTCAGTCAGATCAAATTCCCCACCACAACTGCTCTGTGACACGAGGTGCAATCTTACCCACTCCCGCTGGAGATGAGTCAGAAGGCCCGGGAGCATTCAGCCAACCTGGATTGCGGTGACTTTGGCATGGTGCCGATGATGAGTGGTAGTTTTGTTGTGGTTGCCAAAGGGTCTTGACTTCCATGGTACTCCTGCATTGTTGAGGTAAGTTCGTTCTGTTTCCGGTGGCAGACCGGGGGTTACTGCTCGAGTTCTGAGGACAGAGTAGCATTTCTGAGTTCCCAGATGCACACTGATCACGTGCAACAACTTCCTCTGTGGCCCACTTGGTATATGGGGGTTGCTCTCCTCACACTCATGTCAACATCCCTCTTCTGTTACAAGACTGCACAAGGCGATGACCCTACATTCACCAAAGTGTTGCACCAGGAGCACGACTGTTAAGATTCATAATTCATCCGGATCCCCACCTGGCACACGGGGTCGTGGCCCACTCACTTTTTAAGTGGCATCCCTCTTTGGGTCACAACGCTCCACAGGGCGATGGCCCTATTTTAACCACCGTGCTGCACCAGGGCAAGGGCTCTTAAGATTCACTGCTGTCCCCACCTGGCACACAGGGTTGTGAGCCATGCACACTGTCAGATGGCCCAATCAGTGCAGTGGTCCCAGTGTTCTAGAGTCAAATTGGAGCTCGCTCCTTCCAGGCAGACTCTTTCTCCTTGTAGAGTCTTTCTGGTCTCGGGTCAAGCAGAAGCTGGTGCTCCAGGTGGGTGTTCTTGATTTTATGGAAAGACAGGAGGCTAGCATTATGCAATAACCTGCCACTTCCAAGCAGCCTTCGAAGAACTCCAAGTCGAACATTAACAAGCAAACAATATAATAGAACTCTTCAGTCCAACAAATGTTTCCTGACAGCCATCTTCTTCCTCTTTGTTTGCTGCTTCTGAGCAGATAAGTATACATGTTTAACTTTACTTCTATAAATGGTATTGTTGATATAAATGGTATTAGTAGGAGTATTTGGCAGTTATTAGGTGTAAAGTGTGTGATTGAGTATGATTGTTAATCCAATTTATGGATTTGAAATGTATTTACATTATATTTAAATTCAGGTTTTGGGAAAACACCTTAAAGAAAAGGGTTCATTATATTTTTGGTAAAGTAAGTATTTGTTTAGGCTTGTAGTATTGTAGTTTACGGTATAATTTGATAAGAAAAAAATATGAGAAAATCTAAAATACTATCCTTTGCGGGACAATAAGGAAGGCTGGTATGAAATTAGAAAGTTATTTCGAGGGGAACAGATAGTGTGATTAAAGTGCTTTAAGATTGATGTAATGAGAAAAAAGGTTGTAAATATCTTGATTACAAGATCAACCTGAAGCAGCAATTAAACTGCTATATTTGCATGGAGTCATGAGTGTAGTGTGGGCATGTTTGCCCTTATAGACTTCAGAGGAGTTTTTGAGAGGGCGGCCATCTTTCAAAAGGGCACGCACTGCGTTGAACATTTGTCTCAGAGGAAATTGAACACAGTGCTTGTCAAACACGAGACGCGAGGGGAAGTCGGAAATCGAGTCCCACAATTAAAAGAGTGTTTTTCAGTTAAGCAACAGAAGGGTATATTCACAAGAACATGTATTAACTACTGCAAGAGTAACTTAACACAATCTACCATATCGCAGTCTATCGCGGGAAATTTACACCGTATCAACCAAGTATTCACAAAACGGCAAAACCATGCGACAGTCACCAGATAACGCGCCAAATGGCCGCGTTAAAAACAACGCCACGTCGCAAAAATGTGAAACACGAATGCAAAAAAGCTGCAATGAGACCAAGCGCGATACAAAAAGCTGCGAAAACCAGCCACAGGCTTGCAACTCCCACGCGTCTGGTGGGAAGATGCACTATAAAAGAAAGAAAAAAAACACCAAAACCAATTCAAACACCATGGATGCACCCGGACCGAGTGCAGAGGACAAGCTGAACCCCACAAGCCTCACGGAGGACTAGCTTGGAACCCCGTGTTCGGGGAGGGCAACGAGAAGAGGAAGACGGGGTTCAGTCCGCAGGAAGTCCAGATCATCGTCACAGAGGTGATTGAACACCATCAACTGTTTGGCACCTCCACTGCGGCACTGGCAACCCAAACGGAAATATGGCAGGCCATCGTCACCAACGTCAATGCAGTCGGAGTGTCGAGGAGGTCAATGGAGGAGGTCAAGAGGTGCTGGCATGATGTGAAAAGGCAGGCCAAAGAGAAACTCGCCACCAACAGGAAGGCAGCAACGGCGACTGGAGTTGGGAGTCCTGCGACACAGGAGGAGCTGGCTGAGCTGGAGGAAATGGAGGCCATAGTCAGCAGTGTGGAGACGGTGGCAGGATTTGGGGGCCTGGACACAGCTTGATACGACCTGACCCAACAGCAACAGGGTGAGTAACGACCAGGGACTGGGGGGATGGGGGGAGAAGGGCACAATGGCACACATGCACAATTATGTGTAGCACACTGCACACCCACAATGATCACGGAACATGTCCCTGATAGCCTTGGCACACTGCAGCACACATAGAAACACTAAGTAGGCCCTCGTCCACAATGTGCACAAAGGGGGCCCCCTCCCTATCACCAATATCACAACCTCCCATGCACATGTGCTGAATCCAGCAAAGCAGCGGCTCTGTGAGCCACACTGACTATGCACGTGACACTGCATGCCAGATAGCATGGCAGCAGCCAAAAAACATGACATGGTCCACAAATCGACATGGAGGTGGCCAGTGCGGATCACATCTGTAAAGGAGCTGGTCACACTCTGACATATCCACGTTCACCCAAAACCCATGCCGTACTATACATGCAGCAGACGAACAATGCACCAGGCCACAAAATCTGTCCAAGAGCACATATGACCCAAGTCAAAAACAATTCAGCCCCCAAAAAGCACACCATTCAAAGGCAACCTGCCTCAAAGATAGAAGGGTACACGAAATTAGAGCTGCAGGGGCAACTCCCCCACAATGCAGCACACACACATAGCAATCACAGAACATCAGCAATGACAGCAATGTGGTACACAAACACCACAGGATAGAGCTCACAACAGGTTCCGCTTTTGCGTATTAACTGTCCACACACATCTGGCATTGCTGACACTGTGTGATGATAATGTACGTGTACGACCACACATCCGTCATGTAGTCGAAAAACACACTGACTGCCATCAAATAGCCAGCTCCACCACAACAGTCACAATGTACATTGGCATGCAGTCTGAATGTAAACATCTGCAAATCTTCAACATACATGCAAAACTCAGTTAACCTGCATCTCCCCTTTACATTGCAGCGGGACAAACAATACCTCCTACAGAGCACACCACACTTCTCATCATTGATGATGAAGAGGACAACCTGCACATATGTCAAGACACCCACCAATGGATAATGGACAGCCTCCGCACCCAATCCCCAGGAGCAGGGCAGGCCAGCTGCCTCAAGGTGAACCCACCACCTGCACAGACCACACAGCAGAAACACACACCACCACGACTGTCTCCCAGGACCCCCGACCAATATATGGAATTCCAACAGTGTGTGTTGGGTTGCCAGGTGGAGTTGGCTGATCAGCTGCAGGTGGGTTTCGAGCTCGTGGCAGCCAAACACAATGCCATACGTGGGTGTCTGAGTCCCATCAGGGACCACGTACAGTCCCTATCGGACACCCCCTGTGCGCACCATGCTCCACCACAGATCTTGGCTGACCTCGTTGGGGTCCATTAATCGGATACAAGAACTGTCTGGTCAGACAGGCACCAGCGATGACAGCACAGAGTTGGCACAGATGCGAAGGTCAATGGAGACCACGGAGCAGATGCAGGCTGGAAGTATGGCTGCCACGGTTGGACACCAGCGAGTAGTAGCTGGGAACTTCAATGCCTTGCAGTTCATCATCTTGCCATTGCTGCCACTGAGCCTGACCCAGATGGCTGCAGCGGTAACATCGACACACACAGCTCTGACCCCTGATGTGCCAGTGGCACACAGTGATGTAGCCCCATCACCTTCGCAGTCTGATGTGTCAGTGACACACAGTGATGCAGCCATTACCACGCCACACACACCGGACACACCAGACCCAGAACCTGTATCAGGGGAGTAAGATGGGGATGGTAATTACTGTGTGAGGAAGGAGGCTATAGCATCCATCACCGCGATATGGCCAGTCCCTGCCTGGTTCTGACCTATGCATCATGCCCTGGTACAATACCTTCCACTGACCCCCGGAACACTCTGCGACATTCACCCGGACCCCGACACGGACTGCCATATCTTCACTGCTGGACAATTACACAGCAATCCTGCTACGGACTGCACTCCCCCACTTCCAAATCACTTTTTAATCCCCAAAGGACTCTGATTGGCCCACCACTGGGCTTCCATGTAATGTGGGCTTGGATGGCCATGTACAGCTCCAGCTCCGTCAATCACCTGAATGTGAATAAAACATTCTAAATCACACAGATGGAAGTATGGCTGGATGTAGGGACAATGATTGCACATGAAGGTACACACTGGTAACTGACATCTATACCCATGTGTATCCCTGAGACACATGGCCAATTGGATGACTGTGAAGGTGAGTACTTGCTGTGTCCCCATTGCACATCAACAACAATCTCACAACCCCCCAACGTAGGCACACGTCCATGAATTGAATAGGGCTGTGCGTAGGAAGGACCAAATAGATAGCTGGCCAGAAGTGGTGTCCTACATCACATGTGACAACCGAACTTCACGTCGCATACCTACCCACACACCTGGACACATCCTGTTATAATTCATTACATTGCTCCACATGGTCTGAGTTTGGACACCATACTCACATTGCTAAAGTCACGTAAGTGCACAGGTCGGCCAGCAACTATCCCAAAACAATGTCTGGCTCACAGAGGTGGAGCTTGCAAAAGGGAGCCACCCCCATTGTACATGCGTCAGTCAGTTCCTCCCTGTGCAGGAACGATGCTCACTGTGGCACACGAGTGGGCAATCTAATCAACACCCATCACAGTTAGACACAAGTGGAGTTGCATAGACTTTATTGGCATGTGCGTGTCAGTACGGACGAGGCAACGGCCACAACAGGCAGGGACATGCTTAAGACACTTACACGCAGCATGGGAACATGTCGAGGTGCAGAAAATGGTGAGGCAAAAATGGACAACAATCATCACGGATGGCAACGGTCTCAACCCACCTTGCCGTGCTGGACAAGTCATGTGTTGTTTGGCGTCTGCCCATTGCCCCGTGTGAGGGGGCATGACTCGCTGCCCATGGGATCTGCACAGTGCTCTGCCACCGGAGTGTGCCGACTATCTGCTCTGCTGACAGTGATCAGGTGAAAGGGTCCGACAGGTTCACATGTCGTGCTACATTGCCATGTGTGTACTTTCCCCCCAGCAGTGTGTCCGAATTGGTAACCTTGCCAAATGACGCTGTGTTGCTCTGACCATGGACCTGCCTCACCTTGCACAGGTGTGTGTACACACGTGTAGTTCCACACATATGCATCCAGAGTCCTGACGAAGCCAGACATGTCCTCCGTTGTGGTGGGATATGTGAGCATTCCCCACGATGCAACAAGGTGTTGTGACCTGTGCTGTGGTTGACAATCCGATGTGACTTCAGGAATGTAGATACTCGTCCATGAATGCCGGTGCAGCTTTATATGCAATGTGTTCCAATAATACATCGTTGTCTTGTTCAAGGAACACCAGGGTGAGCCAATCCATTAACTGGTCCGGGCAGGTTTGCTCAGCCCACGCCGTTACACAAATCCGCAACACAGTCCAATAGGCGAGCACCTCGATGTGGTCACTGCACACGAGGAATTGTGCAATCGCCAATGCACAACTGCCAATACATATGCAGTATGTCAAGGCATCCCATGCATGGCTGAGTCGGTTACCCTCCTGTTCGTGATCCAACAGGGGGCGCACACACAAGTCATAGTCCAATTCATCTACGGTTGTGTTGGATAGGCAGACATCCATGGGACGCTCGAATGTGCATGTTCGGCAGTGGAACCAGGGCTGGATGCAGGTGACATAGGCAAGGCGGAAGCTCAGCCAGTAACTGATCAGGGGCACTGCCTGTGGAAGTGCACCCAGTTGATGTAGCATATGTGCACGGTACTGTTTCACGTGACGGGGGTTCATGCATGTGCCCGGGATGGCCTGCCATTGCGTTGGTGCGTCTTGTGGAACCGGCACTCTTCTGTACTGCGGCAGTTGTGTGGAGGATATGCCACAGCTCTGAGCAATGATTCGAATGTGTGTGCAACGTTGGGGAGAATGAGTTGCTGTTTCCGTGAGTGTCAAGGGCATCCCATGCGGGGGTACCTCAGGCAGGGGCTTCTGTGTGTGGGGTGTGGATAAGTTGGATAGTTCATTTGCGCAATGCGTGGTGTGGGAGTCGTCCCCATCTGCCATGGCATCTCTCTCAGGGTGTTCCAGCAGCGTTCAGAACGAAGGTCAGAGGTGCAGGTGTCCTCCCGCCTTCTGCATTGGAACAAAGGAGCTTTCATCCCTAATGTTTGTCTGACTACTACTTGCGTTTTTGGAATGTGATGTGGCTTTGGCACTGAGATTCAGACAAGGCCTTGGGCTCATGGTGTGCCAATGGCGATACACACACACATGTTGGCATGTGGAGCCAGGTGCCCGAGAGGCCTTGTGCTGCTTGTGCAATCTCACTCCGTCTCTCTTCCTCCCTCTCTTTCCTTTCTTGGGCGCATGGCACACCTTCTTCTCTTGGATTTTGTCTTCCAGGCTGTGTCCTACAGATTGTCCAGTGAGGACCCGCTAGGACTCATCCAAATGGTTGTTTTGGCTTCTGTTTGAATGATGTTTTGTGTTGGTGATTGCATTGCTGTATGACTGATTCTCCATTTTCTGGCCACGCATGTATGTTGATTTTCCTGCTTGTGCGACATCAGGCAAAATATTTTGTTTTGGGATTCGTAGTGTTGGTGTGCAGTTTCTTTGCCCGGGTTTGGGCCCGGGGGGATGGGGGGTTGCTGGCCTGGGTGTGGTGTCGGTGGGTGTTGAGGCCCACTTGGGTGTCCGTGCTGCATGGGCAGTTGCTCGGGGGCATCTGTTGTTCTTCATGTGTGGCTATGGGCTGTGCTCCCTTGTCTGGTGCAGGTTGTGGTCCGACTTTGCACCAGGTCAGAGCAGGTGTTAATTTCCTGATGCTAATGCAGCTTATCACATGTTTTGTGTTCTTATCGCACATCTGGCTGGTCGTTGAGAATGTTGCGGAGTGATGTTGTTGCTGCTTTTTGCTCGAGAACGCCTACTCTGCATCTCATTAGCGATAGTTGCCGGGGTCATCCGTGGCGATGTTTGTTGCGGATGCTAATGCCGGAAAAGTGGTGCTGTAGGCTGTTTGCACCGGCTTATTCATGGAGCGGTAAATTTATCACAACTTTGGCTATGCTAAGTGCTGTTAACTTGGAGATAGTTCCTTGAGAATATGGCCCACAGTGTGTTTAGATGGTCTTACTGTTGTTTACAAATAATCTGGGAGATTTTTGACATAGCTGAATAATGATATGAGATATAGGGAATAAATAGTTGGTAGTCGCTTCATGTTGATTTCTTTTTTTGAGTTTGTTTCTTAAGACAATAGGTTGCTAGGATATGGTTTCACAGGTACAGCTGTGGCGCCAGTTTATTTTAGTCATGACACGAAGAGGTTGTTTAACGCCAAGTTTGACAAAGTTTTGAAAGGTTTTTGGTTAAATTTATTGAAAGGATAAATAAGATTTAGGTAGAAGTTTTGTGGTTTTAGGACTTAAGGGTTCGTAGGTTAAGATGTTAATTTTTCAAGTTAGGATAGAGTATAGGTTTGTAGGTTAAGTATGGCAGATCAGACATTAGATGAAACAAACCAGTCAGGCAATGTGACAAGTATCATTTCAAAAGAATTGAGAGAGTTAGTTCAGGAGTCAGTGAGAGTAACGTTAAAAGACAAGAGAAAAGCATGTAATAATGAGGAGGATGAATACTTCTCTCTATCAGAAGGAGGGGATAGGGTTGTAAGGGGCCCAGGGAGTAAATGTATGAGCAAAAGAAAAAACCTGGAAGTGCAATACGAACAGAGAAGAGTCCCAAGCGGCTCGCATAGACTGGGTGTCCATAGCGACATATCAGACGGGCAGCTGAACCCAGCATATGGCACTGATGATATAAATGAATACTTTGTGGAGCTAGACTATAAGGATTCATTTGAAGAGGAATGGGATGGAATTGCACAGAGTAAAGAGGCTTATAAAAGCACTGTGACAGACCCCCTAGCTGAGAAGTTATTCAATGCAAGAGAGATTAAACATCCTCGGGAATCTGAATGGTGGCCCCTGCCACGTGTGGCAATTTTCTTTTTTTTAAATGGATATAGAAGCCTTTGGAGAAAGAGGAAAGTAGGCTTATGAGGGAAATGGGCTTGTGCCGTGTGATAGGTGATAAAAAAACTCTCATACCTATTCTGGATCATGAGCTGATCACATATCTATTTAAATTAGGTTGTGATCCTAGGAAAGGGTAAGAATGTTCTTTGAAACAATATGAAGATAAACTGTTAGACGTGTTGGGTCCTCTCACCAGAAGTTTCGATTTAGTGGAGGAGTCTTACGTTAAAGGATCTGACTTGGCTGTTAACTTACTAAGGGGCTGGTGCCAGCGCACAATTTGTTTCTTAGGAAATGCAGATGCTGGACTGATCTTGGAGAGGAGAAAGGCAGTTTTTTTGCGGATTAATCCTAAATTATGGGATTTGGCAAGGAAGGAAGCTAGTGAGTAAGCAAACGGATTCGTTCTCTGAGAAGGAATGGTTAAAGGTTTGTACAAACTTTCATGGCCTTAGATAAGGCACATTATTTAATGAGGAGAGCTTTTCAGGACAGAGTAATTTATGTGGTAAGGCCTGGAGGAGAGGGCAGCCTCTCGTCCGTGACTATTATAAGTCTCAATGTGCAGGAAGAGGTTCATTTAGAGCATGGGTACTCACAAACTTTCTCTCGGGGGCCAAATTTACAGTGTGGTTTGTGGCCGAGGGCCGCACCGGTGGGGGTGGGGGCAGTGGGGGAGGGGGCAGGGCTAGAGCACAAAAAAAAAACTGTGACCATGAGGTTGAACGCAGGCCCCTGCAGCGGACTCCTTCGTCCACTGAGCCATCAGACCCGGCATTCACACATCTCTATCTATCTATCTCTCTCGCTCTGTTTCCCTCCCTCCCTCTATCACTCCCTCTCTCTCTATCACTCTCCCTCCCTCTGTCTCCTTCTCTCTCTATCTCTCTCTCTCTCCCTCTGTCGTCCTCTCTCTCTATCTTTCTCTCTCTCTCTCCCTCTGTCTCCCTTTCTCTCTATCTATCTATCTATCTATCTATCTATCTATCTATCTATCTATCTATCTATCTATCTATCTATCTATCTATCTATCTATCTATCTATCTATCTATCTATCTATCTATCTATCTATCTATCTATCTATCTATCTATCTATCTATCTATCTATCTATCTATCTATCTATCTATCTATCTATCTATCTATCTCTCTCTCTCTCTCTCCCTCTGTCTCCCTCCCTCCCCCTCACCCTCTGTTCTCCCTCTGTCTCCCTCCCTCCCTCTCCCTTTGTCTCCCTCACTCTCCCTTCCTCTCCCTCTGTCTCCTTGTCTGTCTCCCTCTCTCTCTGTCTTTCCCTCTCTGTCTCCGGCTCTCTGTCTTCCCCCTCTCCCTTTCTCTCTCCCTCTGTCGCACTGTCTTCCCTCCGCTGTAAACTCACCTTCTGCTCTCACTAGCTGCTGCCCCCCCACCTCACCCTGCTGTCCCTGTCACCTCACCCCGCGCTGAGACAGCTTCCCTGGAACACACGCAGCCGCCGCACCCAAGTACTTCACAGGGCTTTTAAAGACCATTCACTTGTTAATGAGGCTTTGTTGAATTTCACCTCTTCTTAGCGCCCCTGCATCTCCACTCAAAAGCGCCCCTGCATCTCCACTCAATCAGAGTGGAGATGCAGGGGCGCTAAGAAGAGGGGAAATACAACAAAACCTTATTAACAAGTGAATGGTTTTTAAAAGAATCGCCCGGCCCCCATAGCTCCGCGCTGCTGCAACCGGCGATATAAAAAAAAGAGGTATGTGGCCTGCAAGGTCCGCGGGCCGCCAAGGAAGGCTAACCGGGCCGCTGGCGGCCCGCGGGTCGTACTATGAGTACCTGTGATTTGGAGGAACCCAAGGAGCAAGTAGTGGAGGATTCTACCCTCAAAGAGGAAGAGCCACCAGAGCAAGGGCATCATGAGGAAGAGGGCAAACAACCATATCAGGAGCATGTGAGTACGAGCAATATCATTGGTTTTATCCACAAAAAGTGGGAGGATGGTTCAGACTGCATGTGGAAAAATGGAGAATGGTCACAAACGACACATGGGTTTTATCCAATTGAGTTTGATTCAACACCTTGGCAGGTTCAAGAACAAAGGGAACTCGGCTTCAGTGCAGAATTACAAGGAGTAGTGAGTTGCAAGACTGTATCTATGTTAGAAAAAGGTGAGATATAGAATGTGCGCAATGAAGAAGTGGGTTTTGTAAGTACTTTGTTGGAGAAAAGAAGGACAAGGGATGGCGTCCAGTGATAAACTTAAGGGGGTCTGAATTTGTTTGTGACATACGTACATTTCAAGATGGAGGGAATCCATCCTCTCAGGGATGTGTTATTGGAAGGAGACTGGTTAATAAAAATGGACCTGAAGATGCTTATTTCACTGCTCCTGTAGCAGTGCACAGCCAAATGTTTTTACTGTTCCAACGGAAAAGGCAATTATATCAATTTATGTGCTTTCCACCTCGGTTAGCTTCAGCCCTGTTGAGTTTTATGAAGGTAATGAGAGCAGATGTAGGCTTTTTTGAAGAGAGAGGAGTTCATCTAATAATATATCCAGATGATATTTTGATCATGCATCAATATTTAGTGGAAGTTGAGCATGGTGAAAGAGTTTTTAGATTTTTGGGGTTTTGTGATAAATATAGGCAAGTCAATTTTGCAGCCCACTCAGAGTCTAGAGTTATTGGGCTTTGTGGTAAACACTGTCAAGGCTCAACTTCTGTTACCAGAGAATAAGATTATGAAGGAAGTGAGATTGGTCTTGAGGAAGGGGATGGTCAAATTGAGAGACATAGCCAGAGTGGTAGGTCTTTTATCTTCATCAATCCAAGCTGTGTTCCCAGGTCCATTGCATTACAGGGCCTTGCAGAGAATTAAGAAATTCGAACTTACAAAAAGGCTTTGGTATGGAGACATTGTGAGGATTTCAATAGAGGCAAGGAAGGAGTTGGAATGGTGGCTAGAGAACTTACAGGTTTGTAATGAATGAACACTTTTTCGTATGAAGCCATATTTTGCTATGAACCAGATGGAAGCAATCTAGGATGGGGAGCCTTGTGTTTGGATCAGGAAACAGGTGGTATTTGGAGTTTGAGAGAAAGAAAAGATGATATCAATTGTTTAGAGATGAAGGCAGGCTTTTTTACTTTACAAAGTTTCAGATCTCAAATCCAGGGAGCTTCGGTTTCGCTAAAGATGAACAATGTAACAACAGTGACATACATAAACAAATTAGGAGAAAATAGGTCCGAGAAATTAGCCAATCTGCCAAAGGAAATGCAGGAGTTTTATCCAGAGCACAAGATTGGGTTGATGGTTCAATATTTACCAGAGAAAGAGTACTGTGTAGCAGATTGCAATTCCAGGAATTTATTAGATTAAAGCTATTGGAATTTAAACTAAGAGGTTTTTTCTCAACATTCAGAAACGTCTGAGTCCATTGGACATAGACCTGTTTGCATCCAGACTGACTCATCAGATGAGATATTACTACAGTTGGAGGACGGATCCGGGTGCTCTGCCAGTGGATGTATTTACTTAGAATTGGTTGGAAATGAGAGGTTATGTGTTCGCTCAATTTGCAATTATACAGAGGGTGTTAGTTCAGGTGATAAATCAGAGATGTAAGTTTTTTTTTTAGTAACTTTGTTTTGGACTTCTCAGGCTTTATTTCCAATGGTTATGAAAATGGTAGTGTAGATTCCATTTTTGATAATATATTGCTTTCTGAAAGGAGAGGAATGAGTAGAGCATCTATTGGTAGAGGTGAACCTGCTCTACCTTCTGGTTTGGAGAGTATCAGGGGATCTGGAAGACTCAAAGAACTTTTGGGAGTAGCTTCAGAATTACTCAGTGAGTCTTGGGCTCTAGGAACACATATGAGATACAAGAGTGCTTGGAATGTCTGGTTATGTTGGTGAGTGGCAAGGGATTTGATCCCATGGAAGTTGATGAGGTGAAGGTTGTGAATTTTCAGGCAGATTTATTTGAAACGGTTTCTTTTGTACACAACAGTGAATTGCTATAGAGCTGCAATTGCAGCAGGGCATTCTTTAGTGAACTGAGTTTCTGTTGGCAGAAGTCTTTTGATATGTAGCATCATGAAGGGTATACGGTTAAGAGACTTCCAGTTTCTAGGTATGAAACAGTATGGGATGTGAATTTGGTGTTAAATCTTTTCTAGAAATGGCCAGGTAATACGTACTTAACCTTGAAAATGCTCACTTGTAGCCTGACCACATTGCTATGTTTAATTTTGATTGAAAGAGTTTCTGATGTCAAGGTTTTGGAGGTAAGTGAACAAAAACTATGTCGGAGTCTGTTTTCTATCCCAGGTTTGAGGATAACTCAAAATTATGCATTGTGCATTGCTTGCAGGAGTATAAATCTAGAGTGAAAGAGAACAGAGGTCATACAGTGGATCCTTTGTGAAACCTAACAAAGGGGTAACATCTGCTACAATAGCAAGACGGCTGAAGTTGCCCATGAAAGAAGCAGGAGTGAATTTGTCTCAAAGTAAGGCTCATTCTGTAAGCGGTGCTATGATTGGCAAGGCTTATTTGAATGGTGGAAGATATTTTAAAGGTGGCAGATTGGTGTAAAGCAGAAGTATTTAGGAAGTTTAATTTCATACCAGTGGCGCATGTTTCAAACAATAGATTGCAAAGCTTTGAACATGCATAATGGTAGCCTCCTGTTGTGCCATAAAATGTCGATTCTCAGAGGTTTCACTGCATAGAGAATCGTGGTTTTATTAAAGACAAGGAAGCTAGAATTATCCCTCCCATCCTCCCTGGGTGTGGTATGGTGTGGTTAAAAAGGTATTTAAAGAAAAAGTGATATTAATAATACGTATTTGGTTTTGAGATAATGTGTAAATAAGATAGGACACATAGTGAATTTGTTTCATATGTTTCCTTCATAAATTTGAATTTGGAGTATGGGTTAAAAGATGAAAAGTAGCATTATGAAGGCATCAGAACAAAAGAGGAAGGAGATGGCTGGCAGGGAACATTTGTTGGACTGCAGAGTTCTATTGTTTGGTTGTTACAGTTCTAATTGGAATTCTTTAAAGGCTGCTTGGAAGTTGCAATAAAAGGTTAATGCATAATGCTAGCCTCCTTGCCTTTATTAAAATCATGATTCTCTATGCAGTGCAATCTCTGAGAATTGAAATTCTCCTGGATGACGTCCTCTCACCATCATGGGAGATTGGCAGATTCCCAGTCTCCAGTCCGGGTCACAAGCAGCAGAACTTGTGTTAAGCTTCCCCGTGCTGATGTAGAGTTTCAGTTTGACAATTTGTGGGTCTCAAGTTGACCTTTTTATAATCCTCTTCTAGGCACAAATGTGATTAAGAGGCAGTCAATCAAAAAATGTGTTTATTTAGACCTTTGTCTTTAAAACATTTACACAGTATAACATTTTAGCATAAAATAAAATGATTATATAAAAATTATACCACCATTCTAAGCTAAAACCATATCTATAACCACAGCGGGTAACTTAATATTCCATAAGATATGTACACCGATAAAAGTCTCAGAAATTTGCTACAAATTTGTTCACAGACAGTAAACGTCACCCCAAGGCACAGGAGTCATCTAGAAACCACATGTTCAATAGTAACTTGGCTACTTGCCACCTTTCTCAGGTACCATATTTATTTTTTATTGGTCTCAGAAATCTTTTTTGTTGTGCTGAAAACCACAAACAAATGTGCATTAAATCCCCTTTCAAGTTAGGACCACGTTTTCACATTTTGTTCTTGTCTGAAAAGAGTCCTGCGAACAGGAAATTAAAACCTGATGAATGCTGTATCTAAATTTCTGGAGTCTTGATCTTAGACATGCATTTGGTAGGCTACTTGTCAATATGTCAATACATAACTTTATTCGGTGGCAATTAGCTGTCCATAAAAACAATATATAAGACAGTAAAAGATTTTTTTTTTAAATGTAAGAGTGCAATTCATGTCAATGAGTTAAAAAAGTATATACTTAATTAAACAGAGGGGCTACATAGACAATGGGAATTTAAAATGAGATAACAATACCACTATATAACATTGATAAAAGACAAATGTACATCAGTAAAATCACCATAATATAATCTTGCTGAAATGTTTCCCATATTCACACAAAGTTCCTACTACATAGCCGGATACTGTTAAGTTAAGCCAATGCTAGAGCACAGAGAGACAAAAACCTCGTAGTGGGTCTGCAATGCACTTCCCATCGCGCCCAGCAAACAGACTTAGATTTTTATTCCAATTATTGGAAACATTGAGAAACAATAAATTAACAATAAATAAAATGCACTTGTACCTGACACAGATTACACCACCCCGCATTGCAACATAAAATTGCACACTATGTCTCGTTGATATGAAAGAGGGAAAGAAAGTTTCTTTCTGGCGTAAAAGACAGCCCATAAAAATGATGCCATACTACAACAAATCTCCAGAGTCGGCAGAGATTGTAAATATAGGTACGCAGGTTGGCACTGCGTGAAGTTTGCCAGTTTATAAATAAGGGGTATAATAAAACCCTTCCTCTGTTGGATAAAAAACTTGCAAAAAACACACCACGAGCATAGTATTCTGCGCCATTGCATCACTGCAAGGCCAACTAGATAAAATTATGGACCAATTGATCACATTTGGGAAACTAATCAGTCGGTGAAAGGTACCTAGTCTAAAACAAGTCAGCACAAACCTGTGTCTTGCATTTAAAACCGCTTTAAGATAGGGTTGCATATCAAAAGCACTTAAAATCAGTTGATTTTCTAAAACACTAGGTTTACATATTACAGATGCAAGTCT